>NC_053158.1:58459450-59094450 GCF_016835505.1 Polypterus senegalus | reverse complement strand
GTTCTAGTCATGAAGAGGTTTTTGGGCAAGAGCCAAGAAGAAGCAAGCATTGTAAGAGAATTATAATATGACTGGATATATCCATCCAATATGGCCTGACTGGTATACCTTTTAAAGTATGAAAATGTGCTTTTGGTGTTCAGTATCAGATATCCTAGCTAGTGGAGTGACCCTTGAGAACATGCAGTCTTCAATCTCACATACTGTATTCTTTTACTGGGCCAGTATTACATTTTTACTGGGTTCATACAGCAGTATGAAGACAAGGTGAATTTCTTAGATGACGTGGCCTAAATGACAAAAAGTGTACCCTTTGTGGCAAGGGGCTGGGGGTGGCACCTAGCCGGGATGCCTGGAAGGACCGGAGGAGTGATTACGCCTCCTCCAGACCACGACGGGGCGATCACCCTGGTGGCTTTGGGGACCATGGGAAAGGAGCATGGAAGCTCAACTCTATAGGGGCCTGTGGTCACCGCCAGGGGGTGCCCAGATGCCTGAGGAGCCCTGGCCCTCAGCACTTCTGCCACGCCCGGAAGTGCTGGGGGAAAGAAGACCAGGGACACCCGGAGTGCTTCCGGGTGCACAACTGGCACTTCCGCCACACCAGGGAGTGCCGGCAGAAGATCATTGAGCACCTGGAGCATGTCTGGGTGGGTTTAAAAGGGGCCACTTCCCTCCATTAAATGTCTGGAGTCGGGTGGAAGAAGGACAGAGCTTGGAGGAGAGGAGTGGAGGCGGACCTGAAGTAAGAAAGGAATTGTGAGAGGCCTGGACTTTGGGGGTGAAAGTGGGTTGTGTGTACATCACTGTAAATAATAGTGCGTGGTGCTTAATCTGATGTCTACCTGTCTGTGTCTGGGCCATCTTCCACACCTTAATATTTTTTAGAGGTGATGTTCTGGGCAAAGCTGCTATTTAATATTTTTGATGGTCTCTTCCCTTGTTGTTAATAGAAGTCATAGTTTAATGAAGATATATCTTTAAAGAATGTAGTTCTTAGTAAAGCCAAGTTTAACTGGTTTTGACCATAAACCCTTATGTTCAGAGATATCAGCCATACAAGCTGAGTTATTGAAGGAGCTCCATGTATTGTTAGAAAGAGTTAAGAATCAACAGCAAGCTCTAAGAATGAAATCAGTTCATGGTGACTCCAGCACAGCCAATTTATTTTTTTTATAAATAAATTACAAACATAAATAATGTAGCAAAACACTTATGAGTGAATGCCAAATGATTGCTGTTGTAGCTATTTTTAAATTACATTATCTAATCATAATATTAGTAAACAAAGAAAAATCATTACTGAAATCTAAAAGATAATTTTTTCATGTTTTTTAAATAAGGATTTCTGGGCTATTGCTTGCTTTAAAAATTTTGATTTATTGTACATTTCAGTGTGTACATTATGTATAACTTTGAAAATAAATTCTGTACATCATTCTACCTTGTGACCCTGAAAAACAGAAATCAAAAAGAAGAAGAAAAAAAAGTACTTTAAAGGGTGGTTAGATAAGAACCTGAAGTACAGGCCACATGGGTAGTGTTGGAGAATGACGAGGCCTTTCAAATATCTAATGTGTATTATGGTGGACAGGATGCCTGGGACAAGCATTTGTTTAACCTTTAAATGAGAGCTGGGACTCAGGACTATACGGACAACTGCAGCCATTAGAAGCCCAAGGAACTCCACAGGGTATTTCAGACCTGAAAATGTGTCCCTGTAATGTCCCTAGTGGTAGTTCTTGGCCAAGTCTTAAAAGATTCTTCTGCCAGTCAACTAGTGAAGATATGTGACCAGCAGGTGGAAGTGAGGCCACAGAGTGAAAAGGAAGCTACTGAAGGTAAGAGACAGGAGGGTTGAACATCTGTAAGACACCCAAGCAGACATTCAAGACCTGTTGAGGGTATTGTTCTCTGTTTGTTTATCTGGCACTTTGCTCTTCATTTTGTTAAACCCCCTTCATTTCAACCCCTTTTTTTCGTCCTCCACTCTTATTATTAACTTTGGCTTTATTTGCATTTTTTATTTATTTGAGGGCAGCTGAGGAGTGCCCCTGGCTCCATAATATTTTGCTGTTGCATTTAATTAAGTTTAGAATGTGCTTGGGGAGCATCAAAGTAGTAAACTGGCTGGTGTTTCCATTTCACAGCTCCAGAAAGCTGACTTTGAACACCAGACTGGTGGCTCTATGCATGAACTTTGCAAATTCTCCAAAGACATGCATGTTAAGAAAACTGATCACTTTAAATTGTTTGCATGAAGCATCTAAAATTAGTTTCTTTCCTTCCAGATTCTGACAGGTTCTCCTGTATTCTGTGACCATAAACTGGATTAAGTTTATTGACAAGGAATAAATTAAACAATGTGCTTTTACTACAATTATTTGTGTGTAAGCAATATTCTTAATGTATATTAACAAGATGATTTAGTGTTTTGAAGGATTTTATTTTCTGTGCTTGTCCTTTTGTAAATGATGAAGGAAATCATTATGTGTACATTTTTGTGAGGTTTATGATGACAAAAACTAACTTTAAAGCTGATTGTTTGAACAACATATCAAGTTGCACACAAGGTTAGGACAGTATGCAGTTTGGGAACCTGAGGGTTGCATCTCGTTTGTTTCTGGACGATGCTACCCTCTTGGCCTCCTCAGACTGTGATCTCCACAGACCTGAGGTTATGGTTCTCCTCTGGGAAAAAGTGCCTTGTGCACTTCATACTTCACTTCATCAAGTTTGGGAAATTTACTGTACAAATAAAGTGTGTTATAATCATAATAATTATTATTATTAAATATGTCTAGGTCTTGCAGAGGAATCAACAAATTTGTTGTGGTGGTGGTTTTCGACACTATGGTGATCATGTAGAAGCCAAGTCCTCAAATAAAGCTTTGAATTTACTAGTCAGCCTATTGTAGTGACCATCTATGTTAGGTAGAATGCCCAGTGAAGGCTGAGCGGTCTTTTGGCCTTGGAACCCCTGCAAATTTTGTTTTCTTCTGCAGACTAACTGGAGGGTTTTTTTTTTTCTGTTCTCCTGGCCACCCAATCTTACGTTTTTCTTTGTTATATGCTGTAGAATATTATTGTCTAATCTTGTTTTTTTATGCTTTATATATTTACTTCATTTTTATTCCATCTTTTAAAAGCACTTTAAGCTACATTGTTTGTATTAAAATGTGCTATATAAATAAATGTTGTAGTTGCTGTTGCTGTTGACAGTGTCACACACGTGCGTTTGGGAGACAGTTTATGGGCTCAGATAGATGCAGTTACCCGTCAAACCAGGGGATGGCGCTGCTCTCTAACTCTTTCTACTCACTCCCTGCAGAGCAACTGAAGAATCTACACAATAACGACATCACTTCTAGTTCCAACCCTCAAGACCCCACCTCCTCCTGACATCACTTCTGGTTCCAGAATGCCTAACACCCATGACATCACTTCCTGCAGCCAGCTATATATACCTCCTCTATTTTCTTTTTGTCAGTTCCGTTTTGAACTCTGTCTGTGAAGACGTCATTTCCTTTTTCTTGTGCTACAGTATACGGGGGATCCCCCCAAACCTTTGATGGTGTTTGTGTCCTTATTTTACAACGGGAAGAGTGAAATCACATGTGCTTAGGGTGAAAAATACATTCTTGTACAAAGTGGCTAGTCTTGTGATCCAAGAAAGCAGTACTGAATGACCTTGTAAAAAAATTCTCCTTCTATGGTTTGGAAAGTGCAGGTTACATCCGCTTAGGCATTTAATCAGAAAGCCCCCAGGACATGTGTAGCACCAGAGAAGGGCCACTGCAAAGACACCTGGAATACACAAAGGGCACCTTGGCAGATATCATTTTCACTCTCACATGATTCTGCACTAATGAAGTGTACTGACAAGGGAGTGAGACAAGATATAGGACTCGGGTGGAGAACTGTGTTTTTTGGTGCAAAGAGAATTGTTTGCAACTCAGCATCAACAAAACCAAATAACTGGTTATTGACTTTCATGCACCAAAGAACCTCTAAGCCTAATCACTAATTCAGGGAGTAGTTGTTGAAGTAATTGGAGTACACATCAATGACAGGCTAGATTGGATGAGTAATATAGAGCAACTGTATAAGAAATGACAGAACAGAGATAAGGAAAAAAATAGCCAGTGTGATTTTCTACACTATGGTGTGCTGGACCTTTAACTTCAAAAGAAGTCAACCGAATCAGCAAGCTGATTAAAAAGGAAGACTCTGTTATGGGATGCTCTTTCTACTGTTTGGAGAGTGTGAAAATGAAGCCAAAACTAACAGCCATTGCACATCTTCTTTCTGACACACTTTGATTGAGTACTTTCAGCCAATAAATTATTCAACAGAAGCATGTCAAGAAACCGTACCGGGGCTCCTTGATACCTGCGGCAATACATCTTTATAGTGCCTCATTATCACTGCTTTTTTATCTTTTTTTTAACACCTTTATTTCAGAGGAATTTTGCTGCTCTTGTTGTTTGTTATAATATTTATTGAGTTTCTGTAAAAAGCTTCATTTTTCCTCCATGGTACTATCAATCTATCTATCTATCCAATTTCAGACTGACATGAAAGTGCATATTTCTCAACCCATACTATAATCTACTTAACATTACATTTCAAACTTTCATTGGTCTTGATGTGAAGACCTGTACAAGCATGTGAAGTGTTACCCAGCTGAAAAGGGTTACCATCAGCTGTGGTGGCACTAATTTGGCATCTGACGAAGAGATATTTGACTAGACTATGTCTGGAGTTTATTCATGTATCAAGGCTGGCTGACAGAAAAAAATACTCCTTACAATGGCCAGCATCTAAGCACAACTTTAACACATGTCATCTAAACCAACATCAACCAATGTGCTTGAAGAAATCTAAGTCTTGCATGCCATTTCTCTCCACTTGACTTGACCACTCATTAATTCACGGTGGTTTTTCTGTTTTTATCACTTGCCCTGTATTTAGGTCAGCAGTAGATACAACTTTGATACCTCATTCATGATAATTAAAAGATGCTTATGACAAGTCTTGTTGAGGTCAATCTCATATCTTCCCTTTGGCCATCCTCTGCTATATCAGTGATTCTGTGCACCACAAACTCTTCTTGCCCTCAATGGAGCTTTTCTTTTTTATTCCAGGCAGTTACTTTCTCCCACACCAGACATGTTAACCTCTTTTTATCTCAGTGTTTCCCAATCCCGGTCCTGTGGCAGGTTTTTGTTCCAGCCAGCTTCTGTTTTTAATTGGACTCCTGAGCTAATTAAGTGATGTGTAATTTCCCAAGTTCTGTGTTTTGGGAACAATATAGAAATTAGAAAACTAAGTTTATATAGCAAGCAGTTATATGGGAATAAAGTATTTTTTTTTTCTTTTTAGCAATATTTTCATCTTGATTTTCATTCTACTTTTCTAGGTGTTCTAATTGTTTAATTAATCCATTATTTACTAATTAGTGGGTCTGATGCTAAGGTAGTTGCAGCCTTTGATTTTTCTGTGTTGTTTGCCTGGGTGTCTTCTCTGCTAGTGTTTAATTGTCATTAATAGGATACAACAAAGGGGAAAAACTGCACAGAGAAAGGGCAAAACATAATGAAATCAACAAAAGAGAGTTAAGCACTTAAATCAATAGCAAAAGCAGAAATATTTCTACATGTCTTATAAATGTAAAAACCATGCTGCTGTGCTTTTCTGAATGTAGAATAAAAGAAAAATAATACCAGCTAATTAAATGAGATCACTGTGGTTCCTGCCTTGCGCCCTCTGCTGGCTGGGATTGGCTCCAGCAGACCCCGGTGACCCTGTGTTAGGATATAGCGGGTTAGACAATGACTGACTGACTAAATGAGCTCAGTGCTATCAGGTATTGTCACTGATTAGAAATCTGGTTGGAACAAAAACCTACAGTCACTGTGGGCCCCCAGGACCGAGACTGGGAAACACTGCTTTATCTGATTTTTTTTTTCCGTTATTTGTTAACACATTGATTTCTTTCTCAACTATTGCATTCTCCACTACTTTTCTAATTTGTATGCTCTTCATAATAACTCTTTGTCCATTCCTTTACTTTAACTTGGCATTCTCATAACTTCACTGTAATTAAAATCCTGATACTCTGTATATCCAACTCATTATAATAACTATTCATAGTGGCTCTAAAATCTGTACTAACCCCTACTCTCTCTTCTGTTTCCTTCTCCGGTATCCTTTTGGAGGTGGCTTGCGTCACAACCATCTACTCAAAGCACTGTGATGTTCCAACAATGATGGATGGATTAAAAGCCAGAAGTCTGTATGACCATCAACATCAAGTGACTCTGTTAGAACCCTAAATACAAAGAGGACTATTTAACTTATGTTAGGTAGAATGCCCAGAGGGGACTGGGCGGTCCCGTGGCCTGTAACCCCTGCAGATTTTTTTTTGTTTTGTTTTTTCTGTCCACCCTGGCCATTGGACCTTACCCCTTTTCTATGTTAACTAATGTTGTCTTATTTTAATTTCTTATTTTGTCTTTTATTTTTCTTCTCTTCATTATGTAAAGCACTTTGAGCTACTTTTTATATGAAAATGTGCTATATAAATAAATGTTGTTGTTTTTGTTGTTGTTGTTGTTGTCCTGTCAGTTTTTGTTTGTTGAGAGGTCCTACATCAACATCATTCTCTTAAACTAGATCCTGACTACTTAGCTTGGTCTCTGGAGAGCTTCAGTAGCTCCTGAGTTTCATTGTAAACTGCCTCTTAATCAGAAGCTTATCTTATATCTTTTTGAGTTCATTGTTTAATCAGACCTTTTATTTTTAAGACTCGTTGAAAGATTCTGAATGATCTCATATTTCATTGCTACATAATTTGGTTCTTATAAAGCTATAGTGGATCACGGCAACCAAAGTCCAAATCAGAGGCTAATTGTTTTTCTGACATGCTAGCAATTTTCATTACTCAATTAGAACATTAGAACCACTGTGTCGAAAACAGGTCATTCAGCCCAATCGATTTGTCCATCCTATTCAACTAACTAGTAACAATGCCTAATCAGCGACAATGGATAAAAAGGTTCTTGTAAAAGGTTGTTACCCTTTGGAGTATTAGATTTCAGAAAATTAATTCAAAATTTTACAACTACCTACAGTGGGATGCAAAAGTTTGGGTAACCTTGTTAATAGTCATTATTTTCCTGTATAAATCGTTGGTTGTTACGATAAAAAATGTCAGTTAAATATATCATATAGGGGAGACACACAGTGATATTTGAGAAGTGAAATGAAGTTTATTGGATTTACAGAAAGTGTGCAATAATTGTTCAAACAAAATCAGGCAGGTGCATAAATGGGCACCACAAAAAAGAAATGAAATCAATATTTAGTAGATCCGCCTTTTGCAGAAATTACAGCCTCTAAACGCTTCCTGTAGGTTCCAATGAGTGTCTGGAATGTGGTTGAAGGTATTTTGGACCATTCCTCTTTACAAAACATCTGTAGTTCATTCAGGTTTGATGGCTTCCGAGCATGGACAGCTCTCTTTAACTCACACCACAGATTTTCAATCATATTCAGGTCTGGGGACTGAGATGGCCATTCCAGAACGTTGTACTTGTTCCTCTGCATGAATGCCTTAGTGGATTTAGAGCAGTGTTTCGGGTCGTTGCCTTGTTGAAAGATCCAGCCCCGGTGCAGCTTCAGCTTTGTAACTGATTCCTGAGCATTGGTCTCCAGAATCTGCTGATACTGAGTGGAATCCATGCGTCCCTCAACTTTGACAAGATTCCCAGTCCCTGCACTGGCCACACAGCCCCACAGCATGATGGAACCACCACCATATTTTACTGTAGGTAGCAGGTTTTTCTTGGAATGCTGTGTTCTTTTTCCTCCATGCATAATGCCCTTTGTTATACCCAAATAACTCAATTTTAGTTTCATCGGTCCACAGCACCTTATTCCAAAATTAAGCTGGCTTGTCCAAATGTGCTTGAGCATACCTCAAGCGGCTCTGTTTGTGCTGTGGGCGGAGAAAAGGCTTCCTCTGCATCACTCTCGCATACAGCATCTCCTTGTGTAAAGTGCGCCGAATGGTTGAACGATGCACAGTGACTCCATCTGCTGCAAGATGATGTTGTAGGTCTTTGATGCTGGTCTGTGGGTTGACTCTGACTGTTCTCACCATTCGTCGCTTCTGTCTATCCGAAATCTTTCTTGGTCTGCCACTTTGAGCCTTAACTTGAACTGAACCTGTGGTCTTCCATTTCCTCAATATGTTCCTAACTGTGGAAACAGACAGCTTAAATCTCTGGGACAGCTTTCTGTATCCTTCCCCTAAACCATTATGGTGAACAATCTTTGTCTTCAGGTCATTTGAGAGTTGTTTTGTGACCCCCATGTTGCTACTCTTCAGAGAAAATTAAAGGAGGAGGGAAACTTACAATTGACCCCCTTAAATACTCTTTCTCATTATAGGATTCACCTGTGTATGTAGGTCAGGGGTCACTGAGCTTACCAAGCCAATTTGAGTTCCAATAATTAGTTCTATAAGTTTTGGAATCAATAAAATGACAACGGTGCCCAAATTTATGCACCTGCCTGATTTTGTTTGAACAATTATTGCACACTTTCTGTAAATCCAATAAACTTCATTTCACTTCTCAAATATCGCTGTGTGTCTCCCCTATATGATATATTTAACTGACATTTTTTATCGTAACAACCAACGATTTATACAGGAAAAAGGTTGCCCAAACTTTTGCATCCCACTGTAGATGAAGAGTATAACAGACGCATCAAAGAGCAAAAACAAAGTCATTTGAGGTTAAAATCCTCAGCAGGACTAACAGTAATATAATCATAAACCACAAACTATGAGATTACTGAAAATCCTCACTTTGTGCTCAGAAACATTCAAAAAAGAAATCTACTAAAAAATGTTAAAATAAATAAGTAGATTAGAAACTAATGGACGGGTGACATCCAAACATCTGCACTGTCAGCAGCCCTCTGTGGCTGAATATTCTGCCTTGAAATATTACATGCACAAGTTTGTTTCTCATTAATATTCACTACAGTTAGCAGTTTGATGACAATTAAGCATTTATTTACCCAGTCCAAAAGTTTTACTAAAAATGCATTGAGCATTAACTTAACATGCATTTAAAATGTTGTGCTATGGGAAAAGGATGTTACGTGTCTCTTTTAAAACTGAATAAAACTCAGCTTCTAGAAAACGTTTTTGAAACTCTTAACATTACATTTCAGATATTTGACTAGAGCTCAGAGATACAGAGAAAAACCACACAAGGCAATCTAGTGTGGATAAGCAGGAGCCAACATGAAACAGTATTCACTTAGACTGCAAAAAGTATCTAGGATGCCTTTTTGAATTCAGTATAGCTGCTAGTATGTATACTAAACCCAGGATGGCAGAACACATGTGTGTGTACCGGTACCAGACGTATTAGGGCACAGTCAAATGTTTTTCTGTCATTTTAATACTAGATCACAATGCTTCTAAACCACTTGTAAAATTATTTGTCATTATTTTCAATAACATTTTTCACATCCAAGCACATTAAGGTTAAGGTTTCTTTATTTGCCATTTGTGCATACAACCGACAGTCAAAGCACATTAGAATTCTTGTGCAGAGCTTTTTCAGAGTCATCATAGTAAACATTTAAAAAAAGTAAACAATAAAACGATATAAATACATAATATGAATTATACCAACTGTAGCCCTTTAAAACGCAAGTTATGAGGTGGTAATAGCAATGGTGTAATATAAATTTGATTAATACAGTTAAATTTATTGTACATGTTATTAAAAAGTTATCTATACTAATAAAAGGCAAAGCCCTCACTCACTCACTCACTCACTCACTCACTCACTCACTCACTGACTCACTCACTGACTCATCACTAATTCTCCAACTTCCCGTGTGGGTGGAAGGCTGAAATTTGGCAGGTTCATTCCTTACAGCTTCCTTACAAAAGTTGGGCAGGTTTTATATCGAAATTCTACGCGTAATGGTCATAACTAGAAGCTGTTTTTCTCCATTTACTGTAATGGAGATGAGCTTCAACGCCGTGGGGGCGGAGTTTCGTGTGACATCATCACGCCTCCCACGTAATCACGCAGTACATAGAAAACCAGGAAGACCTCGAAAAAGCACTGAAGAAAACATGCATTATATAATTGAGAAGGCAGCGAAACAATAAGAAGCGAGCGAGTGACATATACAACCATGTTCATGAGTTCTGCTACTTCGGAAACGAAGCACGATGTAAACCTACACTTTAAATTAAGTTCATAGACAGGCTGCCGCTGGCGTTTGTAATTTAGTGCCTGCCCATATAAGGCCGTCCGTCAGCGGCAATCCAATAGCAAACTCCCACTAAATATTCACGGGTGAAGGACTGTGTTTATGGAGAGGAAGATGAGATGGTCAGGGTGGTGTTTGACACAAACTCAGCGAAACTGCGAGAGAAAGTTTTAAGTGCCAGGACTTCGGTAACATTAAATACAGCCATGGACATAGCGAGATGGCACCAGCACAGCTGGGAACCTTCGATGCATGTACACCGGCGCTGAACAAAACCGAATTACACAATTGAAAAGGCAGCAAAAAATATGAAGCGTCTGATAAGCATATTCATAAATCCAGCTACTGCGGAAACAAAGCACACGGTGGAAAAAGTCAATGTCCCGCTAAAGGTAGACAGTGTAAAAAACCCGTGCATGCAGTGTGTCAGGTCTCAGATAAAGAAGAAGACGAGCTGTTTATTGATGCAGTAAGAAACGAATCGATGAATGAAACCTGTCATCTTTACAACGATTGACAAACACGGAATGTAACTTGAACACAACACATCCTACAAATACGAACCTGATTGAAAGAAATAATGATAATCAAATCCTTGATGACAGCAACACTCAGTAACACTCACAAAACAAATACTGTATATTGACAGTCATGTTACGTTATTTTTAAAATGTTCCCTTTTCTTTTTCTAGCTTTTTTAACACACTACTTCTCCGCTGCGATACGCGGGTATATATATATATATATATGCCGATCTACATACTCGAATAATGGATACTTTATTCACCATCAATGATTGTTTTGGTAAAGCCATACTCAGTGTATTCATTAGATGAACGGTAAAAAAGTAACAGCGAGGGGAGGATGCAGGCTGTAGTCTTGCGTCAACTCTATTTGAATTGCGCGATCACATTTGAAAAAATATATCTTTTCAAGTTCTATTTAGTCCATATGTGTCAAACTAAAGGGCGCGGGCCACATCCGCCCGGCGTGTAATTATATCCGCCCCGAGATCATTTTATATACTGTATTATTGTTATTAAAGCCCGGGTATATGAAGCGCTGGTAACACAATAAACTACAGATCCCATAATGCAGCGCTTCAGCCGCCTTGCCGGACAAGTTATTGCGAAGCTAGCTCACACGATGCTGAAGAGAAAAGTTGATTCTGAAAATAGAGCCTTTAAAAACCGATGGGAGGCTGAGTATATGTTTACTGAACCCGTGTGTCTCATTTGTGGAGCTGATGTGGCTGTAATTACAGAATTTAATCTAAGACGGCACTATGAGATAAAACATCAGGGTAACCTGAATGCAATGCAGAAGATACAGAAAGCAGCATAATTAAATAAGAATCTGACACTTCAGCGGACGTTTTAACCCGTGCACAATCACAAAGTGATTTCAAGTGAAGCTGCTTTTATGGGAGACACAAATGCACCAAGTGCACCTTGCCCCACTTTCCCTGTTGCCAAGTAATGTTAAACCAAGTCGTCACTACGGTGTTCCCAAATCGCACTTTGCTGATAAACTGAGCGCACTGCGCACTGAGTTTGCACGGCGCTTTGGTGACTTTGAAGAACAAAAAAAGTCCGTCTACATGCGGCTCGAACCTTGTGCATGTTTGGTAGCACATATCTGTGTGAGAAGCTCTTCTCAGTGATAAAGACTAACAAAACAGCACACAGGAGTCGCCTCACTGATGAGCACCTGCAATCCATCCTGAGAATCTCCACAACACAGAACCTCACACCAAACAGAAACGAACTTGTGGCCAAAAAAAGATGCCAGGCGTCCAGCTCTAAAATGACATATGAGCAAAGACAACTGAATGATTTGATTTGTTATTGCTGAAAGGAACACATTTTATTTATATTTCCAGGTTTTGTTATGCAGCATGTTCATATTTGAATTTGTATAATTTTGACAGGATATATTTTTATGGAGAGCAAAATCTTTTGGGATATTTAAAATCTAAGTTTATTTTTATATAAAATTACATAAGAGTAAAGAAATTTGAATGTTTGTTCTTTTAACGTTTACTTTATTTCTAACTTGTATAATTTAGACAGGATATATTTTTATGGAGAGCAAAATATTATAAGTTGTTTAAGGTTTGAGTTGATTTATTCACGAATAATATTCCTGTCTGTTTTTACCATTCCTACCAAAGATATTTCTGTCGACTAAATAAAAATTCCTTCTATTTAAAATTTAAATAGAACTTGAACAAATACGATAGTTCATAATATACACGCAGACTTGCACGTAAGAGCGGGAGTCATCCGTTTTAACAAATGCAGCGTATTGCACTGATACGAAATAGCTGTGTGTATATATATGTAGATATGTATGTATATGTATATATGTTTATATATGTGTGTGTGTGTGTATGTATATATATATATGTATTTGTGTGTATGTATAGATTTATGTGTGTGTGTATATGTATGTGTATATATGTAGATATATATGTATGTATATATGTGTATATGTATAGATATGTATATATATATATGTTTATGTGTGTGTGTGTAAATATATATATATATATATATGACAACAACACTCATCACTCACAACAGTGACAAAACAATTACATTGACAATCATGTTACGTTATTTTCAAAATGTTTCCTTTTCTTTTTCATTGCTTCTTTAACACACTACTTCTCCGCTGCGAAGCGCGGGTATTTTGCTAGTGTAATTATATTTCTAAGGTTTTAAATGTAAAAAGTAAATGCTGGTATTTATGTTAAATTATTTTATTGTATTGGAAAGTAGCAAAGAGCAGGGGCCAGAGGTGAAAAGGGAGACGAGAAAAGTAGGGGTGAAAAAAGAAAGAGGAGAACTTAGCTTTTGCGCTGATAGTGAGGATTGAAACGGGGTCCAGGGTAAACTTCAGTGAGGAGTTTAAAAACAAAACAAAAAAAAGGGTAGTGGTTTAACACTAGAATTACCAGAGCCTACGAAAAAACTCATAGATCCGTCCCACCTTAAATCGCTTCTTAATACCGTTCTCACCTCTCTGCCAGCGTCTTTTGTTAATCTAAATGTGCTGATAAAGAAAAGTTGCAAGTAGCCGGCTATTCCATCCCCCACCGACTTAGAACGTGCACAAACTTCTCCCAGCTCATGCCTTGATTGATTATCTGGGAGTGAAGTGGAGTTTTAGAGTGGAAATAATAAATTGTTATTTGGAATACACGCATTTCACGTGTGTTTCGTTTCTACAGTAATCCATGTAAACACATTTTTAAAACAGAAACTTTTTCATATTGTAGTAGTAAATGACAAAATGTAGGCATAAACTATATAATGTATGAAGCCTGAAGTCTAAATATCAAATTAACAGTTTCACAAAAGGTACAAATATAACAGAACAAGTATGCTTTTATTTAAAAATACAACTGCAGAAAAAAAGCGGCCTTAGCATGCCACATTGACAAATACTCATTACAACTGCCACGGTAGCAATAACAACAACAACAACATTTATTTATATAGCACATTTGCATACACACAGTAGCTCAAAGTGATTTACATAATGAAGAATAGAAAAATAAAAGACACAGTAAGAAAATAAAATAAGTCAACATTAATTAACATAGAATAAGAGTAAGGTCCAATGGCAAGGGTGGACAGAAAAAAAAAAAAAAATCCAGACGGCTGGAGAAAAAAATAAAATCTGTAGGGATTCCAGACCATTAGACTGCCCAATCCCCTCTGGGCATTCTACCTAACATAAATGAAACAGTCCACTTTGGATTTAGGGTTCTCACGGAAGGACTTGATGATGATGGTCACGTAGACTTCTGGCTTTTGATCCATCCATCATTGTTGGAGCATCGTGAAGCTTTGAGTAGGTGGAGGTGGCGCAGGCCACCACCACAGAGAAACCGGAAAAAGAAACAGAAGAAAGAGTTAGGGGTCAGTACGGATTTTAGAGCCACCATGAATAGTTATTATGATGAATTGAACATACAGAGTATCAGGATTAAGTTGAAGTGAAGTTATAAAAAGGCCATGTTAAAATAATGTGTTTTCAGCAGTCTTTTAAATTGCTCCACTGTATACGAATTTGCCAGGCTATTCCAGATTTTAGGTGCATAGCAGCAGAAGGCCACCTCACCACTTCTTTTAAGTTTTGCTCTTGGAATTCTAAAAAGATACTCATTTGAGGATCTAAGGTTACGATTTGGAATATAAGGTGTCAGACATTCCGATATATAAGATGGGGCGAGTTTATTTAAGGCTTTATAAACCATAAGCAGAATTTTAAAGTCAATCCTGAATGACACAGGTAACCAGTGTAGTGACATCAAAACTGGAGAAATGTGTTTGGATTTTCATTTCCTAGTTAGGATTCTAGCAGCTGCATTCTGCACTAGTTGCAAACGATTTATATCTTTTTTGGGTAGTCCTGAGAGGAGTGCATTACAGTAATCTAGTCGACTGAAAACAAATGCGTGAACTAATTTCTCAGCATCTTTCAGTGATATAAGAGGTCTAACTTTACTTATGTTTCTTAAGTGAAAAAATGCTGTCCTAATAATCTGATTAATATGTGATTTAAAATTCAGATTACAGTCAACAATTACCCCTAAGCTTTTTATCTCCGTCTTGACTTTTAATTCTAATGTATCCAGTTTATTTCTAATAGCCTCATTGTATCCATTATTGCCAATCACTAAGATTTCAGTTTTCTCTTTATTTAACTTGACAAAGTTACTATTCATCCATTCTGAAATACAAGTCAGACATTGTGTTAGTGAATCAAGAGAATCGGGGTCATCAGGTGCTATTGATAAGTACAGCTGTGTGTCATCAGCATAGCTGTGGTAGCTCACGTTGTGCCCTGAGATAATCTGACCTAACGGAAGCATGTAGATTGAGAATAACAGCGGACCCAGGATAGAGCCTTGTGGAACACCATATCGAATATCATGTGTCTTCGAGTTGTAATTACCACAACTAACAAAGAATGTTCTCCCTGTCAGGTAGGATTCAAACCAATTTAAGACACTGCCAGAGAGGCCCACCCATTGACTAAGGCGATTTCTAAGAATATTATGATCAATGGTGTTAAATGCAGAACTCAGATCTAAAAGGATGAGAACAGATAAATGGCCTCTGTCTGCATTCACCCACAAATCATTTACTACTTTAATGAGTGCAGTTTCTGTGCTGTGATTTGTTCTAAAACCCGACTGAAATTTATCAAGAAAAGCAATGTTTATTTAGGTGGTCATTTAATTGCATAATGACTGCCTTCTCCAGAATTTTACTAAAGAAAGGCAGGTTAGAGATGGGTCTAAAATTTTTGAAGAGCTGAGGGGTCAAGATTATGTTTCTTAAGTAGGGGTTTAACTACAGCATTCTTAAGACAGTCTGGGAATACCCCCGTATCTAGTGATGAATTTACTGAAATCAAATGCATGTTTTTATTCTAAAATAGTTAAAAACAAATAATTAACCTTCATCATTCTGCCTGCCTGAACTCCCTGTCTATCTATATAGTAATAACAGTAATTGTATTGTTATATAGGAGCTTCCCTGTCTGCCTATCATATAGTGCCTTTCCTTCCTACCTATCTATATATCTATCCCCTTAGCTGTTTTTTATATATCTATTATACAGTGCCTTCCCTGTTTATTTATATATCTAGTGCCTTCTCTGCCTGTCTGTCTGTCTGATTGCATATAGCGCTGAACTTACTGCTCTGTACTATTCTGTCCTCTGCGTGTCCTGGAGTATAAAAGAAACACCACCATACAGCAACATGTACGAACTGGCAAGATCGGGAAAAAAACACGCGGTCACTGATTACAAACCGCAAGATGAATGAAAGAGACAATATATGTAAAAACATCATCGCACTAATGCAATATTATTTGAAAACGAACAGCGTCAGATCGGGTTTGAATATACGACCGGTCTGATGCTGTTCGGTTTCAAATAATATTGCATGTACTGTACTATTTTAGAATAAAAACATACATTTGATTTCAGTCAGTCTGTAAGAGCCAGTGTAAATGCATGATAATTGTAAAGGTTAGCCCTTTTTTTTTAATTCAGGTCCATTCTCTCAGTCGCGTTCACGACCCCCACCCCATCCCCATATAGCACGGATCGGAAATCAGCAGTTCTTAGCATTGCACCACACAAGCTGTTGTATCAACCGCCTACTGTAACTTGCTTTATTTATTCTTCACTTAAAGTCTAGAATAAAAGTGCACTTGTTTTGTTATACTTGTACATCAACATATGTTCCTGTGTTTGAGCGACACGGGTATGCTCAAAAAATAGACGTGTAATGCCACGAAAAGTGCACACAGGCACTGCAGTTCACAAGCATTGGTACGAGAATGCAGTCACAAGTACGCTGCAGAGATACAGCACATCTTTATGTGAAAACAGCAGTGTCAGATTGGGGGATTTTAGGGAAGGATCTTGAACACGACTGAGAGAATGAAAAGTGAATTAAAAAAAACTTGTCATCTTGATAGCTGTCGAACTGCAGAAGTTCAAGGCTAAAAGCTTTCTGAGTGGTCTGCAAGACACAAGAACCCCAGACCGGAAAAGAACTATTTGTATTAAATAATCGGTCACTCATAAAGGTTTTTATTTCCATGAGATATGAGACTTGTGCATGGGCGCATTTCTCTGACTTCTATCTGAAAGTGTGTTTCCTCTGTAAGTGAACCAGCTCTAGAGAGTAAGATTGCAACCCAGTATTATAAGGATTATAATGTATCTTTACATGATTCTATACAACCCAAAGCAGAAACTGAGATATCAGCCTTGTATTATTTAACATTAAAAAATCTAAACTGAAAGGAACAATAATATCATAAAGACACAATCACATATCACTGCAGTTACATGCTTATCAACATCTGTTCGAAATCCTATATTTTTTCAGGATGCTACCCGAGTTCTTCATAGAGAACTCAGAATTGTCATCTAAACTCCCTTTTCTGCAAAATAGGATGAACACAATATCTGCCATCATGATTTTAATGACACCTTCTTTTCAGTTCTGTGAGTAACATAATTGAAAGCACTGCAATAAGTGCCCAGGTTCTGGACACACAATAATCACCATACAACACTCAAACATCTCACAACCCACAAAACAGTTACAGGAAACATATTTTCCCTGCAAGACGCTTCTTTAAAACCCCTTGTAAAATGCAGGAAAACACTTGAAATGCACCTGAAAAATACCAAAGGCCACCTTAAAAACGCTTCCAAAACAATATTAAAAGACTTGAAAAATGCCAAACTAATGTTGGAAATTGACATAGCTCAAGCATCAATAGGCTCTTAGAAGAATATTAGCAACTCAGAATGATTTCTCCAACTTCCTAATCCACAGAAAAGATATCTTCCTACAAACAAGTATATAATTTGTAAGTATATATGGTATATATAGTCATATAGTTATAAAAGAGATGTTTTTAAACAATATCCAGTACTCAGATGTACACTGTTATGTACACTTGAAAAAAAGTAGAAGAATCGATGAGGAGATCAATAAAATATAAAAGAGAAGGGAAAAACTAGATAACAGTGAGACGGACATTGCCCATAAATGGGAGGGCAAACTATCTAGTGATAACCTAAATGTAGTTACACAATTAGTAGTCAAGACTAACTAAAAACATTTCCTAACAAAAATCTAATTCTGAAGCATGCAAAGTTGCTTTTCAGATTTATCCAAATGCTTCAATACTGTGAAAACCATACTGACATCTTAAATAATGATCACATGATGGTGTCAAATAACTCACTCCCCCTTTAATATCAACACCTGCAATTAAGACAATTCTGAATTTATTATGCTTTAAATGTAACTGCATCCATTCATAACATTGCATTTACGTAGAATGCAGAATTTATCAACATTACCAAATAATGTTTCCTTTATTATATCATTAAATAACGGATGAGTGAAAAATAAATTTATCAAGTGCAAAAGTTTTATAAAATATAACCACTTCCTTATGTGGAGAGTTTAGACTTTAGTTTGGCTGAGTCTACATGAAGTTCAATCATTATCATTGACACAGATTAAACTTATACTTGGTAAAATTAAAATTCATATTATGCTGTTATAGATCTGCTTTCTTCTGCTTAGAAATATTACAAAATTAAGGCTGTTTCTTAAAATACAGAATATAGAAAACCCAGCTAGTTCATCAAAGTAAATCAAGCAGTATTGTTCACTGTGGTGGTTTATTATTACAGATAATTAAAATACTTCAGCAAAGCTCATAATTAACAGAATTATTTCTATTTAACACCATTTCTTAAATGTATACATTAGTTTCAAGAGCATACCTGGCCTATGGAGAAACTTCTTCTTCTGCAGACATCTCCCTAAATTCAGCCTCTGACTCCAGATTCAATGTTGCAAATATGCCCGATGACTTGTAAACCTCAATCTGGGTCACTTCCAGGTTAAGCCCTAAAAAGCACTTCTGTAGTCAGTGCATCTATAGCAGTAAATAATATTGGTTACCAGTGTCCCTGTATTCCTGAACATCATTATAAGGTAAGTGTTGGTAAGTCATGTCACTAGGTAAGTAATGTAATCTACAGGTTGTATACATGTTTGTGTTGACTCCACTAACCCTGAGTTCTACATGCATGGAATCAAGAGGAAAAATACTGGCCTCCACACAGTCCTCATTGACCTCATCCTGACTCTGGATTTTACTCCTGCTAACACAGTATGCAGCTCCTTAGTGAAACCCTTGCTGTTCCTGTCTCCCTGCCATGTCAGAAGTGCTGGTCTGGTGCTTTCCCTCTTATAGAAGTTTTACTTACTACAATCTCATGACCCTTTTCCATTTTTTTTTTGCTCCATCAACCAACTTTAATCCAAATAATAGTCCTATTATTAGCATGTGGATCATAAACAACCTTTTTTAGAAAAAAAAAAAAAAGAAAATGCTTGGTAGAACAAGCTGGAAATCTCAAGAAACAGATTTGCTTGTGAGTGGCAGAAACTTTGTTATGGAGTGAGCAGGAAATCAGTCAAAGTTTAAATGCAGTTAACTTGTTTAAGCAATCATGAGTTTCAAAGCGCAAGTGCTGCGTCTGTGGAAGATTGTTTGTCCGTTGCTAGGGCAGGGCAAAAATAGGCTCATAACGCTTCAGTGAAGCGACACAGAAGCAAATCATAAAAGATCGGGGTCGTGCTATACAGGTAAATCCCTGTCTTGCACCACAAAACACGAGGCTGAGTCTCAGTACTTTAGCAAAACCAGTTTTATTCAGCTTGAAACAGGAACGGTACACTTATTTATTTTAGCATGATCTGCTATTCTGCTATACACAGACACAGCAGTCAGGCAGGGTCGTGGCCAGATCAGTGATCAAGTAATCATGTTACCTGCATTTACATTGTTCCTTGCATCACCCATCAATATCTTTTCTATTTGCTTTGGCAGAGAGAACTTGCATAGCTAAAGGTGCAGCATAGCTTTGAACCTTCTGTTGCCCCGGCAACAGATAAACAGTCTTCCATAAATGCAGAGATCGGACTTCGCAACGCTCTTTGGCGTGTCGTCCAGTTAGGGGAGGTCCCAAGAGAGTTTACAAACCCCACATTTTCTTGAATGAGTGCCGCATTAATAGGAATGTTTCTTGAACGAGCATCACTGAACATATAAAAACTGCTTTTTCGACGTCTTCAAATGCAGCAGTTCACATACATTTTTCTTTTTTTGATCGGTCTTTCAAGAAAGTTGACAGTGTCGATGACGAAATTCCAAAGTCACTGGCAACATCTTTTTTCTTTATGCCGCAATCAAGAGCTGCCAAAATAATATATTATTATAATATATATACTGTATAATATATTGTGCCAATGTCAACTCAGAATGGCATTGAGGATTGTTAGCGATCTTGTTTTGAAAGTATTCTAATTTTTTTGTTTTTGATTTTTTTCAATCTTTTGTGGCTCTGAGGGATTAGATTTTCGGTTCTCAGGCTGGTTATCTTTGCACTGGGTTGCCTTTTCAGGCACAGCCTTTTGCTAAATTTTGTGCATTTGTTTAGTTTATTTTATATAGCTTTCTTTGTATTAAAATTTCTAAAGCCCTTTGTTGGATTATTTTTGTTTCCACTCCCCCTTTTCTAATTTTACTTAAGGATTGTTTTGAGCATAGGTTTTCCCCTTTTGGTGTCTCATGGTTTGGGGAGGGCCCATGGATACTATGCATAAAATATGCCTGGAGATAGATTTGGGAAGTAAGGCCTCTTTTATTCATTTTTTGAGTTTAAAGTCTGCAGATAGGAATGTCTGAGGTTCAATTTCAGAGGTGTAGGCCTTATTTTGTATTTAGCTAATTTTTAGGCTAAAACATCATAACTTATAACAAATGGGAATCAACATTAATAATACAAAAAAAAAAGCTAAATTTATTACTGAAATGAATTTACATATATATTGAGAAGCCTAACCCGACACACCAGACACAGAGGCACAAGTCCCAGCACTACACAGGCTTTATTTACAGCTCTTTCTCTCCTTGTCTCTTCTATCTCCTTCCTCCCTCAAGCTTCGTCCTCCACTTCCTGACTCTGGCTCAAGAATGGTGGGGACTGGCCCTTTTCATAGGGCACCTGGAAGGGCTCCAGCTGTTCCATGATCTCCTTCTGGCTGCACTTCTAGGTGTGGCGGCAGCCCAGCAGAAGAGGGCTCAGCCATTCTCCATACGCCCCCTGGTGGTGGCTACAGGCCAAAACAGGGTTGAGTTTCCTTGTTCTGTGGCACTGTAGCAAACTTGAGGGGCTGCCCCCTGTCATCCTAAAGGAAGTTATTGCCCTGTCCAAGCTAGTATATATATATATATATATATATATATTGTAAGATATGGCCGCCATGTACCCGCCAATACCCCAAGCCGCCAGGTGGAGCCCTCCTTGCAGCATGGAGGTCCCCAGAAGACCAGCAGGGCATTATGGACCATGTAGTTTTATGCACCGCCCTGCTGGATGCCATGGGGCCACGAGAGGGAGCTGCAGGGAGGACCGAAGAGTTCTTCATGCCCTATGACCCGGAAGTTCGTCATAGGAAGAGCGACGGGCTTCCGGGGTGAGAAAAAACATTATTTACCCTGACCCGGAAGGAATAAGGACTTGTGGACTGTTGGGAAGGAACACCTCAGGGTCAGGGAATATAAAAGGACTGTGGGAGCTCCCAGGCGATGAGCTGAGTTGGGAGGCAGGGTGGCTAAGCGTCTGGGAGAGTGGAGGATTATTATTATTGTTATTATTATTATTATTATTGGAGTATTTGGGAGTGGAGGGTGCTTTGTGCACATCATTGATATAACAAATATCATTATTGGACTTTTACCTAGTGTCTGACGTGGTGTCTGAGGGTGCAAGGGTGCGAGCAAGCACTTATTCTGTTACAATATATATATATATATATATATATATATATATATATATATATATATATATATATATATATATATATATATATATATATATATATATATATATATATATATATATACAGTATATATATATATATATATATATATATATATATATATATATATATATATATATGCACATATACACAGCTTTCTGAGCTTGCAAATGGGAAATGTGCTTAACGAAAAATTAATTGTAATTGTAATCTTCTGACAAACTTAAACTGGTCCAATATGTGTCTGTGCAAATTCGGTAAAATGTTCGCATAATTTATAAAAGGATTGTTATTTCCAGACATGTTTCTGTGGAGGTTATTTATTTCTTCTATTTAGTGAGGCAGAAGCATCTAATCTTGGATCTGGTTTCTTTTAATGCTTTTTTTTTGTTGTTGACTTTGAGGCACCAAAGATAGACTGTTTAAGCCTATTTACAGCCTTTAGTCTGCTTTCACTGCAGCATTCATAATTAATGGTCACTTTAGTGGTGAGCAAAAGTTCATACTTAATCCATAATAATTAAGTCAGCTTTCACTAAAGCTTAACATTTAAATCAAGTAAAAGGTGTATGGAATGGAACTATCAAACAAATGTCACAGTATCAAATATATACTCAGTACAGCATATCCTTAAGTAACACATTATGGCCAACAGTATAATACACTGTTTAATGGTCTACATGTTTATTAGTAATGGCAAAAAAAACATAAACCAGTTGTTTAAAAGTTAGGATGAATATAGGTTCTTATACAGTATAAATGATTATATGAATCTTATATGAATGAATTGTTGAAAATAACATTCATTTTTTGAGTTTCTGATAGTTACATCTAGACTATAAATTTCCACAACTAGTGAGCTAGCACAAGAGAATCAAAATGGCTTAACTAATAAAACTAAAGAGAAGAAATTAAAGATTTAATTTAGTAAACTCTGAAAACTTTAAAAGTCATATCTTCATATGTTTTATGACATGATGTATCTTCTGTTAAGTATTCGAATATTACCAATGTTTGTTGAATTTCATAGATTATTTTCCACAAGTATCTAATATAACTATCAATCTTGTTCTCTTAGTACCAAAATAATAGATAATTTGAGCACGAGCATCAGTAGGCTTTGCACTCTAGGAACCAAGTTACCAGAACTATTCTATAACATTTCAGTAATTATTTAACGCTCGGATGCTGATCTTTCTGATCATAAAATAGGTCATTATGATATCAACTGACGAGAAGATTCATTAATTGCAGAATTACGGTATTTGAGTGTCTCTCTAGAGTGCCTCATTTGGTATTTTTCAGTCCAGTCGTTTTAATTCTAAACTTTCCTGAAAAAACTGTAACACAATGACACAGACACAGACACACACACCGACAGACACACACCCATTATCGAGATATCAATGTTTTTGGTATCGGGGACCTTAAAAAGTCAAGATCTGTCGCAAACTGGAGATCAAAATTTTTGATGAATCTTAAACTTTTGTTCCTCCCCATTAGACGATAGAGTACGGTGTGGGAGGGCTCAAAGCAATAAATAAAAAGTAAAAATGGATCACACAATGTAACAACTACTGTCGATCCTCAACATTTACACGTTTAACTTTTGTGACTTCAAGCATTTGCACAGTTTAATTTTAATCACAAAAAAATGGGAAGAGTCATGTGAGCAAGTCTGGTGGAACAGCTAATCTCCTACTTGGCGTTTCACCAGTCTTGTTCACCCTAACTTTGTAGAGTAAGAGCTCCACATGCATTCATTACATATATATTGTTTGGCTTAAAAAGAAACAACTTTATGTTGCAATTATTCGCCCAAAGCATACTGCAAGTCCTGTAAGTCCAAGCGTGCAAAGTCAGTTACAGTATATGGCTTAGTGAGAAGATAAAGGTGTTAGATAAACTTTGTGGTGGAATGTCAGCAGGCCCTGTTGGTCATGACGAGCTGGCTGTAGACAATAAGGCTTCCGATCCCATCATCAATTGCAGCCTTAAGGTGAAAATTCAGCTGTCCTCTGTTATGCTTCCATACACCAAGACCCTTAAGCATCTCAAGTGAGGCAGACATCACTGACAAAATATTTAAAGTTGGTCCAATTTACAATCTGCCAGCCATGAAGAACCGAATGTTGGCTGTGATGTCTAGTCTGTGTGTCTTCCAATAGCTAACGTTTTTTTTTTGGGATGTTAGCAAAAAAAGTCACAGAATCATTAGGAATGACAAGCAAGAAAAATGTTTTGCATGTTACCAATTTTATTTTGTGTAATGCATTAAATGTGTTATTCTATTGTTGTTGTGTTATGAAAAGTGCATATTATCAGAAACAATTACTTGTTATAAAAATTCTATGCAGAGAAGTGTATTTTGAGCAATCTCTAGTGAGAGATTTCTGTTTTTGGTGGTCAGGGAACCTAACCTTCTATTTCCGATAGGTTCAATGTTTATTTTGGCACCATTCTCTAAAAAATTTACCACCGTGAAAGTTAAGGATTGCCTGTACTATAACATACAGAAAATGAACTGTTTATCTAATCCTTTTACTTGCAACCCAGTGTAAAGCATTATAAAATGATCAGTCTGCAGGAAATTTTCATTGTTTCAGGTTACCTTTCTGAGAAAGGGTTGCCAAGGAAAAAAAAGGAGCATGAAACTGGCACATAGCATGGATATGAGTGATCTGTGCCTACAAAGAGGAAGGCACATTGGTAATTTGAGCGTCTTACAAGTACTGGTGTGGGTAAATGGCAGCCAAGAGGCTTTATGCCATACCTACTTTAGAAGCATGTTCAGTAACAATAAGAAAAAGGACATGGACACTTGACAGAAGACCAAGAGAATTCTTCTAGATGGATAGTTAGCAAGAGGGCCTTGCTGCATACTATGGAGGGAGCTACCAAGGGGTGCCTGAAACTCTGTTCCAGGTAAGGTATGCATTGATATGTCTTTTGAAAAAAGTGAAAGTAAAAATGAAATAAAAATACAGGCAAGCAGTTGGCCACAATGTAGAACTCCTAGCTCTGTTATAAAATAAAGTAAATCCACCCATTTAACAAACCCAGCTAGTTGTATGCTCATGGGGACTTTGCATTCAAAAACAACAACGTCACTTGACATGACAGAATATATGAACTATGTGTATGTGAAATTTGAAACTTTTTTAAATGAAAATGTGTAAATAATGAACCAGTATGTGTATGTAATTGTTAACGTTCATAATTAATTCTCATTTTTGATATTTTTATTTTGTAATGTTAAACAAATACTATCGTCTTGCCCAAATAATCCACGTACTGGCTCTGTACATAATCTTTCAGTACTATGCTGATTTCCATCATTGTTTGTAACAGTTAATCAGTTAAACCATCGACCATCCCCTCACAACAAAGCCCCAGCTGACACTGCAAATGTTGTTCTGTAAAACTGTAGATTCAAAGCAATGTTACTCCCAACCAATTTTCTAGTCTTATCCCCATGTGACTAACACTCTTTTCTGCCACTATGAAGGGATGACCTGCATGGCACAAGCTATGAAGACATCAAGATTATTGGTGAAAAGTGGTTGTTCAACTAAAGTAAAATGTTTAATTTGAGTGGTACAGGAAAGTGTTGTATGTTATGATATAACAAAGCTATTAGTGATCACGTGGATTGTGCTGAATAATGACATTTGTTTTGTTTTACTTGTAATTTTCCACCCCTTTCATGGTATTTCTGTCCACTGTGATTGTGTTACCATACCAAAAACTTTCTACAGTGCAACAAAAAACATTTCAGAGTATCCACTTACTTAAGGTCTCTTGTGACAGACTGTCAGGCAATCTAAACAGTTTCCACTATCAGTGGTGGCCGGGATGTATTGCCCTAATTGTTTCCTGAAGGTCTTTTTCATTGTTCAAATTCTGGGTAAATCTGTTAATGTAACAAATTGTTGGCAGAGTTATCATCACATTCCAGCATGCTGTGTCACCGTTGTCATTGTTCAGGCCAGTTGCTGCTGTGTCATCAGCACATTTGAGCATGTGATTGTAGTCAGTAGTCGGCTCCAGAGTCATGGGTGAAAAGCAAGTATAGTCAGCGGCCCAGGCAATAACATTGAGGGGCTGATTGTTTAGCTTGGATGATGTTTTGTTTCTTAACTCTGCCAGCTGTCTTTTAGATTTAGAAAATTCTGTGAAAATGTGCAGAGGGCTTACAATGCCTGAGTTCTTTAAATTATTTTAGAGTGAGCAATTGCATTATAGACATAGAAGTCAATACATGACTGCCTAACATACTTTCCTAACTGCAGATATAGCCTGTCAAGGTTTTCAATGGCAATATGCGGAGTTAAAGAGATGGTGTCATCCATATTGTCTGTTTATTTGATATGAGAAGTGGAGTGAGTTTTAGGAGCTCTAGACTCTGCCTCTAACATAAGCTAATTGTAGTAATTGTAAGCACTTCATAGCCATCAAAGTAATTGTCACTAGCCAGTTGTCATTCAGATCCCTAACCCTTGTGTATTGGAGAATGGCACTATGGCTTTTTTGGTGAATGGCAGAAAGGGAATTGAGATACTAAAATATCTGTGAATGCAGAAATTTGCTGATCTGCTTAGCAAATCTTTTTTGTCTTGAAGCTCCTTTACACAGCAAGGTACTTGTCAGGACTGAAGAAATTACTTTACATTTACATGCCTGGTTGTCTCCACTCATACCGCTTGGAATTAAGGCCAAAAAGTTCTATCTTGGTCTCATCAGACCAGAGAATCTTATTTCTCACCATCTCAGAGTCCTTCAGGTGCCTTTTAGCAAACTCCATGCGGGCTATCATGTGTCTTGTCGCTCCACAGTGTGTGGAGACAACCAGGCACTGCTCATCACTTGTTCAATACAGTCCCCACAGTGAAGCATGGCGGTGGCTGCATCATGCTGTGGGGGTGTTTTTCAGCTGCAGGGACAGGACGACTGGTTGCAATCGAGGGAAAGATGAATGCGGCCAAGTACAGGGATATCCTGGACAAAAACCTTCTCCAGAGTGCTAAGGATCTCAGACTGGGCCAAAGGTTTACCTACCAACAGGACAATGACCCTAAGCACACAGCTAAAATAATGAAGGAGTGGCTTCACAACAACTCTGTGACTGTTCTTGAATGGCCCAGCCAGAGCCCTGACTTAAACCCAATTGAGCATCTCTGGAGAGACCTAAAAATGGCTGTCCACCAACGTTTACCATCCAACCTGACAGAACTGGAGAGGATCTGCAAGGAGGAATGGCAGAGGATCCCCAAATCCAGGTGTGAAAAACTTGTTGCATCTTTCCCAAGAAGACTCATGGCTGTATTAGCTCAGAACGGTGCTTCTACTAAATACTGAGCAAAGGGTCTGAATACTTAGGACCATGTGATATTTCAGTTTTTTAATAAATCTGCAACAATTTCAAAAATTCTTTTTTTTGTCTGTCAATATGGGGTGCTGTGTGTACATTATTGAGGAAAAAAATTAATTTAAATAATTTTAGCAAATGGCTGCAATATAACAAAGAGTGAAAAATTGAAGGGGGTCTGAATACTTTCCGTACCCACTGTATATACATATCCACATATATACATACACACATATATATACATATCTACATATATATATATATACTGTATATAGCAAAATCCCAGCTCTTCGCAGCGACGAAGAACTGCTTTTAAATTTTTATTAAGAAGAAAAGAAAACCTTTTTAAACTGAGGGAAAATATACCAATAACTATCTGTTAAGGATCTCTTTGTATACCACGTTGTCGGTTCAGCAGTCCGGTTGTAATATTACCAAGCTGTGCACTGAGATTACTTTTGAGAATGCAACGTATAGTTTTGTCCAGGAGGAAAGCAATTTTGCCTCAAATCAATGGCAAACTTTTGTAGGGTGTGTCCCTGAGACTTACTAATTGTTATCGCGAAGCAGAGCCTTACTGGAAATTTGAGGCATTTCAATTTAAATGGGAGATCAGAGGGTATAACGGTGATGCCAGGAATACATTCAGAGTGTGGCGCTTTGTTGTTTTTTTGTGTAGCTGCCATATAAGGCCACCTTTTCTCCTTGCGTCGCGGTTCTGTACTGTTTTATTGTTCGTTTATTACGATTCTTATAGTTATTGTGTAGCTATTCGAGACTTACTTTACTGTTCAGGTTCCCATTTCCTTTATTTAATCCATGGCTTGTACGTTATTTTTTGTTCATTTATTACGATTATAGATATTTATTGATTCCCTTCTTTAGCTGACTGCCTGCTCATATAAGATGCTCCGCAGTTTTTTTGTGAAACAGCCTTTACACAGCTTCTCCGCTGTTTTATAAATGAACAACATATAAAGCCATCACCTTGTCAATTGTGTAATGCATTTTTTGAACAGGTTGTAATATGACGAAGCTGCACGAGCTCACTCTTGAGAATGCAACGTATAGTTGTCCAAGAGAAAAGCAATCTTGCCTGAAATCAATGGCATTGTTTTGTAGGGTCTGAAGAGCCTTACTGGAAATTGGAGGGATCTGAATTGAAATGGGAGATCAGAGGGTATAAAGGGGATGCGAGGAATACATTGAGTGTGGAGAAACTCTAGAGACAGCGTGTGTATTAACTTGTGGATTTTTCTGTGAGTATTTGGTGGCAGCGTGACGAAGTTGCTTTCGCAAAACCACGTTAGCTGTGGAGCTCAACTCGGGGCATATTCTTTTCCTACCTTGTCAATTGTGTAATGCGTTTTTTGAACAGGTGTGATGCATGGAAGTGATCACTCATACTGCATTCAGTCAGTTCACGTGAGCTGCTCTCTTGTGTGATGTTGCGATGTCCACGGCTTTATTTAATGTTAGCTAAGACCCGGCACTTAAAAGTTTCTCGCTACAGTAATTTTAACTCCATTACAAAGTAATCCAAAGTCTCATTTATACCTCGTGTCTTCTCATTAACACTAGAATTACCAGAGCCTACGAAAAAACTTGTAATTCCGTCCCACCTTAAATCGCTTCTTAAAATCGTTCACAGCTCTCCACCAGCGTCTTTTGTCATCTAAATGTGCTGATAAAAATCAGGCTGCAAGCAGCCGGCTATTCCTTCCCCCCACCGACTTAGAACATGCACAAACTTCTCCCAGCTCATGCCTTGATTGATTATCTGGGAGTGAAGTGGAGTTTTAGAGTGGAAATAATAGATCATTATTTGGAACACACGCATTTCACGTGTGGTCCGTTTCTACAGTAATCCGTGTAAACACATTTTTAAAACAGAAACGTTTTTCATATTGTAGTAGTAAATGACAAAATGTAAGCATAAACTATATAATGTATGAAGCCTGAAGTCCAAATATCAAACACTTCCACAAAAGGTACAAATATAATAGAATTAGAATTTTAGAATTAGAACAATCTAGACGAGAATAGGCCATTCAGCCCAACACAGCTCGCCAGTCCTATCCACTTGTTTCCTCCAAGAAAACATCAAGTCGAGTTTTGAAAGTCCCTAACGTCTTACTGTCTACCACACTACTTGGTAGCTTATTCCAAGTGTCTATCGTTCTTTGTGTAAAGAAAAACTTCCTAATGTTTGTGCGAAATTTACCCTTAACAAGTTTCCAACTGTGTCCCCGTGTTCTTGATGAACTCATTTTAAAATACAAGTCTCGATCCACTGTACTAATTCCCTTCATAATTTTAAACACTTCAAGCATGTCACCTCTTAATCTTCTTTTGCTTAAACTGTAAAGGCTCAGCTCTTTTAATCTTTCCTCATAATTCAACCCCTGTAGACCTGGAATCAGCCTAGTCGCTCTTCTCTAGACCTTTTCTAGTGCTGCTATGTCCTTTTTGTAGCCTGGAGACCAAAACTGCACACAGTACTCAAGATGAGGCCTCACCAGTGCATTATAAAGGTTGAGCATAACCTCCTTGGACTTGTACTCCACAGATCGTGCTATATATCCTAACATTCTGTTAGCCTTCTTAATGGCTTCTGAACACTGTTTGGAAGTTGATAGTTTGGAGTCCACTATGACTCCTAAATCCTTCTCATAAGGTGTACTCTCGATTTTCCGACCGCCCATTGTGTATTCAAACCTAATATTTTTACTTCCTATGTGTAATAGTTTACATTTACTGACATTAAATTTCATCTGCCACAAATCTGCCCAAGCCTGTATGCTATCCAAGTCCTTCTGTAATGATATAACGGATTCCAAATTATCTGCTAATCCACCTATCTTGGTATCATCTGCAAACTTAACCAGCTTGTTACTTATATTCCTATCTAAATCATTTATATATATTAAAAATAGCAGCGGCCCTAGCACTGACCCCTGTGGAACACCACTCTTAACATCGGCCAGTTCTGATGAGGTTCCTCGCACCATCACCCTCTGCTTCCTGTGTCTGAGCCAATTCTGCACCCATCTAAAAACATCACCCTGAACTCCCACTTCTTTTAACTTGATGCCCAACCTCTCATGTGGCACCTTATCAAATGCTTTCTGAAAGTCCAGATAAATAATATCATAAGCTCCACTTTGATCGTATCCTTTTGTTGCCTCCTCATAGAATTCCAACATGTTAGTAAAACACGACCTCCCTCTTCTGAACCCATGCTGACTGTTCAGAATAACTCCTGTCCTTGTCATGTGTTGCTCAATCTTATCCTTAATAATTCCTTCCATTAATAGAACTAGTATGCTTTTATTCAAAAATATAACTGCAGAAAAAAGCCACCTTAGCATGCCATATTGACACATATTTACTACAGCTACCATGATAATGTAATGGTATCAGCCACTGACTAGTATCCAAAAGGTCATGAGTTCGATCCCACAAGGTTCAGTTTTGAGAAGTAAACTGCTCTTATTCTTACTATTTTAGAATAAAAACACACATTTGATTTCAGTGTGTAACAGTCAGTAATTTATGATACTTGTAAAGGTTAGTTTTTTTTTTTTGTTCACTTTTCATTCTCAGTCTCAGTCGTGTTCAGGATCCTTCCCTACCCCCCATCTGAGAATGCTGTTTTCACATAAAGATGCGCTGTAGCTCTGCAGCGTACTTGTGACTGCATTCTCGTACCAATGCTTGCAAACTGAAGTGCCTGCGTGCACTTTTCGTGGCATTACACGTCTATTTTTTTGAGCATGCCCGTGTCGCTCAAACACAGGAACATATGTTGGTGTACAAGAATAAAAAACAAGTGCACTTTTATTCTAGACTATAAGTGAAGAAAAAATAAAGCAAGTTACAGTAGGCGGTTGATACGACAGCTTGCGTGGTACAATGCTAAGAACTGCTGATTTCCGATCCGTGCTATATAAAATCAAACATTAACAATTTCCACACACCCTTCCTACATTCACGACATGTGTACTTGTTGCAGTGTACACATCTCTCTGTGCTATGGTTCCTATTACACTGAATGAGCACCTGACATTGTACTTTCTTCCCTATATAAATAACATTCGAGTATAGCGCGTCTCCAAATAAATCACATTCGAGTATAGCGTCTCCAAATAAATCACATTTGAGTATAGCGCGTCTCCAAATAAATCACATTTGAGTTATAGCGCATCTTTATGTGAAAACAGCATTGTCAGATTGATGGGGGGGAATCGTGAACGCGACTGAGAGAATGGAACTGAATTAAAAAAAAAGACTGAAATCAAATGTATGTTTTTATTCTAAAATAGTACAGTACATGCAATATTATTTGAAACCAAACAGCATCAGATTGGTCGTATATTCAAACCCGATCTGACGCTGTTCGTTTTCAAATAATATTGCATTAGTGCGATGATGTTTTTACATATATTGTGTCTTTCATTCATCTTGCGGTTTGTAATCAGTGACCGCGCGTTTTTTTCCCTGATCTTGCCAGTTCGTACATGTTGCTGTATAGCGGTGTTTCTTTTATACTCCAGGACACGCAGAGGACAGAATAGTACAGAGCAGTAAGTTCAGCGCTATATGCAATCAGACAGACAGACAGGCAGAGAAGACACTAGATATATAAATAAACAGGGAAGGCACTGTATAATAGATATATAAAAAAACAGCTAAGGGGATAGATATATAGATAGGTAGGAAGGAAAGGCACTATATGATAGGCAGACAGGGAAGCTCCTATATAATAATAAAATTACTGTTATTACTATATAGATAGACAGGGAGTTCAGGCAGGCAGAACGATGAAGGTTAATTATTTGTTTTTAACTATTTTAGAAAAAAACATGCATTTGATTTCAGTAAATTCGTCATTAGATATGGGGGTCTTCCCAGACTGTCTTAAGAATGATGTAGTTAAAGCCCTACTTAAGAAACATAATCTTGACCCCTCAGCTCATGCTCAGTACATGCAATATTATTTGAAAATGAACAACGCTGTAACCCAAATGTGATTTATTTGGAGACGCGCTATACTCAAATGTGATTTATTTGGAGACGCGCTACGATTTTTTTCGTAGGCTCTGGTAATTCTAGTGTTAAACTTGTATCTCGCGAATAAAGTATTCGACGAAGGCATGACAAACGGCAGCGGGAGTGTGTCCATAAACTTAATTTAAACTTACGGTTTACACCGTGCTTTGTTTCCGCAGTAGCTGCACTTATGAATAAGCTTGTATGTGTTTTTCTTCAGCGTTCTTTGGGAGCTATTCCTTCTTTTCTACGTACTGCGGTCACAGTCAGTTCACGTGATTACGTGGGAGGCGTGATGATGTCACACGCAGCTCCGCCCCCCACGGCCGTCGAGCTAACGTCCATTACAGTATATGGAGAAAAATAGGTTCCAGTTATGACCATTACGCATAGAATTTCGAAATGAAAGTAAGTAAGCTGTAAGGAATGAGCCTGCCAAATTTCAGCCTTCTACCTACACGGGAAGTTGGAGAATTAGTGATGAGTGAGTGAGTGAGTGAGTCAGTGAGGGCTTTGCCTTATTAGTATAGATATATAATCCAACGCCTGTCTGTCTTTCTGTCCGCATTTCAAGAGAGAATTACTTAACGGATTTAGATCTGTTTTTTTTTCTATAATTTGCTTGAACATTCCTGTTGATTTTGTGACTTCTCTCATTGCGCTATGTACTCATAGTTCGCTTGTGGTACCAATTTATTTGCACAAATCCAACAGACACTTAGTGGGCTGAGGAGAGGGAAGCTGGGCCCTCCTCACTCAAACTCCTGCCTTGGGGCAATTACTTTACCTCCATTTAGCTATCGAACGAAAGAACTACAGGGCGGATTTAGATCAGGTTTTTTTCTAGAATTTGCTTGAACTTTCCAGTTGATTTTGCAACTTCTCTCATCTGACTGAGACTCATAGTTCACTTACAGGAGCAATATATTTACACTAATCTGAGACTGTGGGCATATGGGGGAAGTGTGATGCCAGGAGTGGGGAGCCGGGTGGGGTCTTCCTCACTGTCCTGTTTCACTGATACGTGGGCGGAGCCACGAGACATGGGTAGTTAGTAAATAAATGTCCAAAGAAATAGAACATTAATAAATAAAGTTTATATTTCTTAAAGGGAAAAAATGAATTCTTACCCCATCTAACACATATAAATTCCTACTTCATTCAATAAAAATACAGCCTAACTAGTATGTAATGTCCCAATGGTCGTAAAAAAACTAAGTCTTGCTTAGTTGAGGTCAGAGTCCAATTAAGAAAAGAAGTGGATTGGGACAAAAATCTTAAGCTACACAGGGCCCTGAGTACTGAATGTTAAGAACCCCTGTCTTATATTAGAACTAAAAAAATAATACATTTTCTTTGTTTGAAGGCGTGCAGCACTTTGTCAGAAATATTTATTTTGTAGTAAGTCTCCTAAGCTCCTGCTAACATCTCTGTTTAACTCCTGTTGTTTTAATCAAAATGATGAACCGCTCATTACTAACAGGTTCTCTGACTTGGGTTGGTGCAGGATTTTTGGAGTTGTTAATAGTTAAGGATCTTAAATCTTACTACAACATCTATGATTTACTAATTTGAGTGTACTTCAGATTGGAATTATTTTTTTTATCTTTTGCTTGTAACTATGTGTGCATGATTGTTGTATTGTAACTCTTCAGTTGTAATGCATAATTTTAGAAATAAAATTTGTATTGAAAAAAATTTTGATTCTGAATGAATTGCTGTTGTTTGAATTTAAAGCAGGTACAAATGTAATTATATTATTTAAAGCTTCTGATTAGGATATTTCTAATATGAGATCAGTTCTACACTCTGAAATTAATTCTGTCTGACAAAGTTTGCAGGGTTCATGAATATTATTCTAACAGAGACAAGATCATTTCAAATTATACAAGGCATGCATGCTCAGACTTGCTTGAGTAAGACATAAAAATATCATACCTCAGAAAACCATACCATTGAGAGTATCCTGATGACTGCACACTGATAAAGTGATTTGCAGCAGATTATTGTTAGTTCATAGCAAGCTGTTAAAGCAACACCTATGTGATAAGAAGTGATTACCCCATATAGAGAGTTTTCAGAAAACATGCAATTACATTTTGATCAGCATACATTTAAATGCATATAGTTTTACATTTTTTAAGTGATATGATTTTACTCAGTTTTTAGTGTGCAAATAGGCAAACATAAGAACCAGGGCCACAAATGAGCCATTCCAGAGTCAGGAGAGTAGGTCCTGTGGTCTCTTTTTAAGTAATTCATCACATAGTTCATAATATGTTCTTTGAGTAATACCTCTTCAGGACTTCCTTGATATCTATGTTGCATACAATAAGAGAGAGTACAGGTGCAGTTTGTTTCAGATAGGCGTTTATTTCGGACAACTCTAATCCCACCAAAACTATCCCTAAAACCCCAAACACTTTACGGCAAACAAGAACACACTGTCGTAAAATGTACATATTGCAAACATAACAATCTATAACCTATATAATGTAGTAATTGTATCTCTCAGTTAGGCAAAATGAAAAATAATGAGGCTTCCACTTTTTAAGAATCTGGTGAGATTAATTAGAATGTTAAATTCAGGTTGCTGTAAGAAGAGATAAATAATAATGATGTGAACTAAATATGTGAACTAAAAGAAAAAGTCAGTTAAATGCAAAGTAAATACAATTTTTAATTTTAGATTTTGACACTTTCAATAAATGAGTAATATAATTAAAAGACAAATTTAAGACAGGAAAGCTGCTTAACATCCATTAATATTTGAACCCAGTTTTCCATTTTTAAGTATTATTTGTGATTCGAGTGGTTTATTTAATTAAATGTTCACTGTTCTTACATGCACCTTTACAATAAATATATCAATTGTTGTTATATGTTAAGTCAGTTTTATTAAAAAAGCAATTTACAAAAACTATACTGTATGTTGAACTGGAACATAATTCATTAGACAGTACAGCACAGTAAGAGCTTCACACATGAGCAGTAAGAGTGGACAGTTAAGAATGGACTTTAATTAAACTCTACTCTATACTTTGTCTTGTTTCAAAGCACAATTGTTTAACTTTACACTTGCATGCAAACCTTCGTATAGTGCATTCCCAAAATTCACTTAACTCAGTCATCATTTACTGAAATAGGATTTTAATTTAACAAGAATGATAATATGAAAGTAGAGTCTGTTCAGTCAAGTCATTTTAAATACAATGATTTGCATTTGTGTATTTCTAGAGTCTAGCAGGGATTTTATTAAATAAAGTCAACAAGTAAACAAGTAAACAAAGTACTTATAAGTATTTTATTTAATTTCCATTAAATATGTACTTGCAAACAAAAATATATCCATTCCTGTTAAAAACATTTGTTGGTCAATCTTTAGTTTAAGTATCCATTATAAATCGGCTGTAGCTGCATTTGTTGAGTGTTTCAGTCATTCAGTCATTTTTCAATCTGCTATATCCTAACACAGGGTCACGAGGATCTGCTGGGATTAGTTCAAAATAGTTCAAATGAAGCAAATATTCAAGCATTCCAGCACTTGTAAGACTCACTACTTAAAAAAAAACTCCACAGTTAAAGTGTCTTCTTTTTAAAAAATGTAGTGTAATTCAAAGCAAACAGTTTACACAACAAATAAGGAAAAAAGGCTGAAAATACAAGCAAATAAAGTGTGGAAACTTATGGTATTCTGCTTGAGGGTTGAGTGTCTAGGTTACATTTCTTAAGGTTTCTATATGTTTTCTCATTCACCACATCTAAGTACATAACGAACGAACAATACGGACAGAAAACTATATGCTGTTAATGCCTATCTGTCTAACAGTTTGTGCTCCTTTCTAGCTATCTAACTTCAATCGAAGGGCTATTCTGTGGACACACAGATTTAACATTACAAACATTCCAATTTCTTTAAGTTATTTGGGGTTAAACTAAAGTAGATTTACCATTAACAGTAACTTAAATAATTAGGCTCTTACAGTATATCAGCTATAGTCTATAAATATTTAATTAACTATAATCTATAAATATTTAATTAACTATCATTAAAACTAATAATATTCTTAAAATATGTTACTGTCATTATGGATGGAAAAAATTATATGAACGATGATTTGAGAGTATGCCTTTCTTTTCCAGTACTTAGTTAAAAATAGTTAAAAATATAAAGTAAAAAAATAAAATTAACTTGTTACTTTTCCATTACTTTTATAGGTGCTACACTACCGTTTTAACATTTAAAATGCAAATCCAAATGACAAATTTAACTCTTACAAGCTAATCAGCCTGTATTAGTTTGAATCTTACATTTACATTCTGTACACCACTGAGGTATGCAGAATGTAAATAATAGGAATTGAGAATGTGGAAGGTTTTTAAATTTCAGATTTGGAAAACATCTGCACCAGGATTCATCAAAATATATGAATCTGGAGTCATTTATCAATTTTAAATGAATTTGGAGGGCCTAACAATGAAGCATGTCTTACATTGTTCTACATAATCTCTCTGAACTTCAACCACTTTGTATCAGAAACAATCAAGGGTGTGTTTACCCTTCTAGTATCAATCTAAATAGTGCCACTTCTTCACTTCCTCAGAAACGTCATCATCTATGGCGACAGGATTGGTAGGAATGAATACTCCATCTGAGTTTTGTGACTGCTTTCTGCGTTTGTAGTTGTGTGCTGTCATGTTTAAGTAGAATTTCAGCAAGATTTTTGTGAGGATGAATTTTCTTTACTGTGGTGGGCTGGCACCGTGCCTGGGGTTTGTTTCCTGCTTTGTGTCCTGTGTTGGCAGGGATTGGCTCCAGCAGACCCCCGTGACCCTGTAGTTAGGATATAGCGGGTTGGAAATGGATGGATGGATTAATTATCTTTACACATTTCTGTGTGTTTTCAGAAGTATGAATGTACACAGCTAACAATTTAACCATACAGCATGATATCGACCAAATTCACCCCAAAACCCAGCTGAGCCTTGGTATCAATTCCATTGTCCCGGTGTCTCTATTATCACTGGAGTGACAACAGCATGGAACTGTCCCTTCAATCCTGAGAAGGGATTGGGTCTCCAATGTAACTCTCTAACGCCTTTCTTTTTTTATTGACTGTGAGAGGTTAATTTCCTTTTCAAAAGTGGCTCAGAGTGAGAGCATAAGGGAGCATATGGGTGCATGTATGAATGTCCAATGAGACTGCACACTCATATATGCATTTCTGAAAGTAATCGCCAAGACTGTGAGCTCCCTAGTGGTTGGGAAGTGTTAAATATGCCATGTAGCTAGAGTTGAAAAACAACGAGTAATCAATTGGACACTGTGATCTGTGAGCCCTGGTTTATATTTATACTATTGTGTTTAGCTTTACATTCATTCATTTTAGCAATATACTTTACTTCAACACATAAGTAAGACTTACTAACTTGGTAAAATTAAGACATTTAGAGTAACAGCTGCATTATTTGTAGTCATATATAGATTATCAAGGAATGTGTTAAACTGGTCAAATATAATAAATATTATTCATATATAGATTGCCAATGCATATGTAAAATTGGTAAAACATAATCCGCATATAGTACTTTAAACAGAAAGTCTTTGGATACTTTCAGAACCAAAGACTGTCAAGAGAGTGTAAAAAAAGACTTTTGCAGACATATTAAAATGAAGCTTTCTGAAATGGACAGAATGAAGATATATCCTCTCCCGTACCTAAGAAAAAATCAAAGGCTTCTCTGAAGTTGGACATACAATCATTGAAGAAGCCCACTGAAGTACTGTAAGATAATTGGATTAAGGCTTGTTGCTATTCTGTTTCATTTCCCTGCATCCTTAATATGCCACTTGGTGCCACTGCATTATTACCAAGTTGTTTGTCTGCCGTGGAAAAATCATCTTGGATTCAAGAACACTTGAATCAATGTGTAAAAGGGTCCATCCATTAAATTGGTCAGCCCAGCACTGACTGAGCTGCAGAATGGCCAGTTGGGGAGAGGCTGCTAGTTGGCTGGGTCTTCAGGACTCTGTCTGTGTCTGGCTTGTCTAGCTACATTTTTTTACAATCTGGCTGTTGTTCTACAATTAGCAGATGAACAGATATTGTTGCTTTTCATTTGTATTAATTAGTTTTCTACTTTGATTTCTGTGGTGGGCTGGCACCCTGCCCGGGATTTGTTTCTACCTTGCACCCTGTGTTGGCTGGGATTGGCCCCAGCAGACCCCTGTGACCCTGTGTTAGGATATAGCAGTGGATAATGACTGACTGAATTTGATTTTAATGTGTTTAAACAAATCTGAATCCTGATGTGTGAATAGTTTAGTGTGTGGTATAATTTGTTCTTGCATTTTACATTGAGAGTTGTTGCAGCACTCTGTGCCTGCACTTGGTGAGATGTGCCGAGCGAGAACAACATAGTAAATACTATTGTACTGTATTTCTGAGGTGGCAATGATAGATTGGCCAGCTAGCTCTGTGAAGAGAATTACTTGTGTTCTACTTTGTGTATTTTATTTACACCCTATTTTGACACCCATTGCATGCCCAACCAACCTAGAAGAGGGTCTCTTTCTCTGAGTTGCTCTTTCCGAAATTTGTACTATTTTTTTTTTTTTCATTTCTAGGTGTTTTTGCTTGTCTTCTTAGGAATTCAAGGTTGGGGGACTGTCAAAAACCAGAGCCTGTTAAACCCCAATGAGACATTCCTTTTGTGATTTTTGGGATATACAAGAAATAAATTATTGTTGTTTCAGCTGCTAATATTTACATATTGTATACTGGAACTTGAAAGAGTATTGCTATAGTGCTACAGTGTTTTGAGTTAGTTCGGAGTCTTTTTCTTCATCAAATGATGATGTCCTGTTATGGAGTTGTGCTTTTCAATCATCACGGCTGGAAGGAACAGAACCGGAGGCAGAGTGGAAATGATCACAACCTTCTTCTGAGTGATGTCCCTCCATCCTTGAGTTGAAAGTGAGTTAAATATATCTTTTCTTTTCTACAATATTTTTCTTGTTTCAATATGCTGTGGTTGCTAGGGAGGGATATATAGTTTTTTACATACTTTTAATATGTCTACTGTTCTAAAAGAACACATTCCCATGGAGCATGCTCCATCTGCTGGACACAACTCTGTCTTTCATTAGCCGGTGGCCAGGCTAAATGCTCGGCTACCTGTCCTCTAGTATGTATCCACCCAGGTCACATTTCTTTTATACTACAGGGTAGCCCACAAAAAAGTGGCCCACCTCCACCGAGACGAATCCTGTCTCATCTTCTGCCCAGTAGGCGGCTGCGGTCATGTTGCCTGCCTTGTAGAGATGTATTGACGCGCAGGGAGATCACTTTCAGCATATTTTGTAAATGTGAGTACCAAATGTTTCTCTTCACCACGTAATGCAGTTGTCTTGGTGGAGGTGGCCCAGTTTTTTGTGGGTCATCCTGTAGTATTGCTGCTGTGTCATATGCTCTACTGAAGCACACAGAACTTAGGCAGAGAGTATCCATTCCTAGAAACCCCTGCACTCATATACATTGACATATCGTGGGCTTTTTTCACTGTTAAGGTGGCTCTTATCCTTGATAGCCAGACAGTATACCTATTTTTTCTGTAGTTTAATAAACTCAATAATGTATGGTAAATGGTAAGCTCAATGTATGCTTATGAAAAAAGTTGCTTAGCTTTTTTGGCTTAATTAGAATAAAACAGTGCTAAAAGAATGTAGCATTACAATTTACATAAAACTGAAGTAACTGGAGTAATATAGGTATGTTTTTTTAATTGTGTAATTATCATAAAACAGGCCGTGGCAAACATCCAATGATCTGATCTGCATGAAAGGGAATGTAAGGCAGACTTAGGCTGTACAATTTTATTTTCAGGAAATAATGGTGCAGTACTCTCTGCTATTCTTCATACTTAGCATGTAAATATGGCTTTGACTCACAAGTGACATTTTCTAAGTGTAAGTGTAAAATCCTCAAAGCAAAAAAAGCATAGAACTGCAGCCAATGTGTCCTTGAGGTGTTTGAATTTCTAAAACAACACACCTTATGATCTAAATGTTTGCAAGCACCTTTAAATCATATCTGCCACCTACAGCCTGGCAAGTTAAAATATATTGCCAGTACAAAACATACCTTCAATAAGGATAACAGCTCTATAATAGCAATGGCTTATAAGGAGACATTTTATAGTTCAAAACAGGATAAATGGTCTGTGTTTGAGCTGATGCCAGTTTTTGTCTGAATCTCTGTTATATTTTAGCTGATGTGATTTCTCAGTTTTTTTATTTTTAATAAATTTGCAAAAACCTCAAGCAAACTTTTTTCACGTTGTCATTATGGGGTGTTTTGTGTAGAATTCTGAGGAAAAAAATGAATTTAATCCATTTTGGAATAAGGCTGTAACAGAACAAAATGTGGAAAAAGTGATGCACTGTAAATACTTTCCGGATGCACTGTATATTAGTCAGCCATTGTCCAACCCGTTATATCCCAATACGGGTTCATGGGGGTCTGCTGGAGCCAATCTCAGCCAGCACAGGGCAGGAGCAAATCCCAGGCAGGGCGCCAGTCCACCACAGGGCGCGCACACACACACCCTCCCCCCCACACACCAAGCACACACTAGGGACAATTGAGGATCGCCAATGCACCTAACTTGCATGTCTTTGGTCTGTGGGAGGAAACCCACGCAGACACGGGGAGAACATGCAAACTCCATACAGGGAGGACCCAGGAAGCGAACCCAGGTCTCCTTACTGTGAGGCAGCAGCGCTACCATTGCGCCACCATAAATATATTCGTATTCTACAATTTAATATTTTAAGGTATATTTTTTTGCTGTGACACATATCTGTCTGTGTACATCCATTAAGTGTTGTGCACCCTTAATCATCTCTCTGATCTTTGATAATTGCAATATTGGTACACAAAGAAAATAATGGGATTTATTGGAAACAAACCCACAAGTGAGAAATGATTATATTGAGATAGTAATGTCCATCCATCCATTTTCCAACCCGTTAAATCCGAATACAGGGTCACGGGGGTCTGCTAGAGCCAATCCCAGCCAACACAGGGCGCAAGGCAGGAACCAACCCACCACAGGACACACACACCCACACCCACACAAGGTAGTAATGTAGTAATGGAAAACCAACTAAAGCAGAATATGCAGTCCTAAAGGACCTAACTTAACAGGTACAGTATCTTTGCTCTAGTCTGCTAGGTGGGCTGACTTCCCAAGTTTCCCACTTATTTTAGTATCACAAAAACAGTCTCACTCTCACCTTCCTACTCTTTTTCTCTCCCCTCTCAGCCACCTATTTTTCGTACAAGAGAATCTTCTTCCAAATCAGCTGCCAATTCCAATAGCAGCCAGCAGCCTTTAATCTCCATAGCAGAGTCACTTCTGCAAAAGGGGTAGATCTGGGGACTTCAGCTGAGTTTAATTTTGGGACATCTACAACCTACAACCTTCATATCTCCAATAAAGTGCTCTTCACTCTTTTCCTCATTCTATTACATATCTTTGGAATGTATGGAGGATGTGGGCTTAGACTGGTTTCACTGCATTAGTCATATACTGCAAGGGCTAAGGCACAGTTTCCAAGCATCACTCCTGACTATGAGAGAAAATAAAGACCAAATATATTTACATTTTAAGTGTACTAGAGATCCGATATGTAATATATTAATTTATTTTCGAAGTGCTTTAATGCTGCACTGCATATGTTTACAGTTTTAACACACACACACACACACTGAAGTGGCAATCTCCAGGGGAAACACCCATGACAGAGGAAATCTTTATTTAGAAATAATAGCGAATATTGCTATAAATGTGCAGAATAAAATGTCTTTAGTTTAAAAATCATCAAGAGTGAAACATTCCAGGTATAAAACAAAACACTGCTCACCATGTAAATATCCAAATGGGACTTCAACAGGGAAAAACAGGGATAAACTGGTTAAATCCTGGCTTAGCTACTGCTTGTGTTTTGTAGGTTGCTGTTGCTGGTTTTTTTTTTAACTCTAAGGATACTCCAAACCATCTCCTAAGTTCCATAGACATACATTTTAGATAAAATGATAACTTAAAGTCAGCTAATGGCCAAATGTGAGTAACAGTGGTTAATTTAATTTTAAAATATGTTCAAACAGTAGATGCGACCACAATGAAGCTTAATTTCCACTCTTTTTTTCTTGTGTCACATCTATTTGACCAAATAAGATTTATTACTTCTGTCTTATAAGGCTACACTATTCTGGAAAAGCATAAATATCAGACAATGTTAAGATCATGTGGTAGAAAACTGCACACATTGATGGGGTGTTTCTCGTATAGACGTTTCTATATAATTATTGGAAAAAATAGATATTCTAGCAGACAATAAATTGACAGTCAGGAAAAAGGTCACAATGAAATAGAAAGCCGTGAGCTAGATGAGAACACACAATTGCAAAAATCGGGGTTGTCATAGAACAGAGGAGGTCTCACTCCTAAAGGGCTATAGGTACATGCTTAAGGGTTGCCCAAAGATTAGTATTTGCCACGTCCAAATGGCGACATTCTGTTAGAAGAAATTCCCTCTTAAATCTAAGTACAGTGGAACCTCGGTTCACAAATGTCTTGGTTCACAACCAAAAAGTTCGCCAAACTTTAGCCTCGGTTCATGACCACACACGGTATACGAACAAGCCAGTCTCCCTTTCAGTTTGTCCGCGCCGATGATTTCCACACGTGTTGCATTGTTCTCAGTCAGACGTGCCTGCTTGCTGCTGAGAGAGAGAGAGCAAGCAACGTGCCTGCCTGCTGCTGAGGCGGAGGGGGAGATTGTTGCACATGTTTGCCTGCCTGCCTGCCACCTGCTGGGGTCGGGGGGCTGTACAGCTGAGAGAGAAAGAGAGAGAGAGCGAGCCGCATGCCTGCCTGGCTGGTTCATCTAAGCAAAGTCGCTCTTGGTTCATTGTTTTCAGTCAGACGTGTGTGCTTTACCTGCGCTCTCTTTGTGCTCTACAGTATTTCGGGTGCTTTTGCAGTTAACTATGGCTTCTAAGCAAGTGAAGAGTGGTGAGAAGAAAGTTTTGAAGAAAATTGAAATCGAAGTAAAGAAAGAATTACAGTATTGAAAAGTTTGAGCGTGGCGTTCGTATTACAGTACTGCCGAGTACAAGAAGTCAAAATCTACAATTTTGTCTATTCTAAAGCAGAAAAAGTCTATTAAAGCAGCTGATATTACAAAAGGAGTTACAGCGTTAACCAGGCAGAGGCTTCAAGTGCTGGAAGAGGTGGAAAAACTGTTTACCAGTTTACTCATTTACCAATTTGAGAACCCTCGTGCTTTCAAGCAGCACAATGTAAACAAAGCCAGACTGCCAGTATTGTGGAGGGCAAACATGAAGGGTTGGGTCACAAGGACTTTGTTTTTGGATTTGGCTGCATGAGGCTTTCGCTCCCACCAGCTAAACAGCTAAAAACACTAGAAACCCAAGAAATCACAGGAGAGAAAACACCTGAAGGAAAACATCCCTCCATTGCGGAGCCAGACTCTTCCTCCTCACTTCATGCCAGAACTCGACTCATGCAAGGTTAGTTTTCTTGGTGGTTTTTGTATTACGGATTTTTCAAAAGTTAATTTTTCAGTTCGTAGCGTGACTTGTTGCAATGTTACTTTTCTCTTTTTTCAAATGTTCGCTTTTTTCCCTGTGCTTAAAACTCATTTAAAAAAAGTGTTTACATGGAGTTGTTCATAGCGCGATTTGTTGCAATGTTACTTTTCGCTTTTTTCAAATGTTCCTTTTTTTCTGCTGTGCTTAAAACTCATTTTAAAAAAAGTGTTTACAGCGATCGGGCTGTAAGGCTATTAGCATGAACTCCTGCAATGTTTTTTGGTTGCTTGTGGTTGGTTTTTAAATTAAAGTTCGCATTTGTTCAAATGTTCCCCTCTGTTCAGAGAGAGAGAGAGAGAGAGAGCACGCGAGCGAGCACAGAGAGAGCACGAGTGCATGCTGCTGACAGTGGGGGGGATGGTGGGGGGTGGGGGTGTGTGCTACAGAGAAAGAGGGAGAGAGAGCACGCGAGCGAACACAGAGAGAGCGCGAGTGCGTGCTGCTGACAGTGGTGTGTGGTGTGTGTGCTACAGAGAGAGAGAGAGAGAGAGAGCGCAAGCTTGCAAGCTCGTGTAGCTGAGCAGGGAGCCTGGGTGTTTTGTCTCAGTGTTATTCAATGTTTTTACATTAGTTTACTATTACACTGTGCATTCTATGGTGTAATTAACTATATTTGTGCTTTAATCTTTACATATATTTACATATTTACATACAGTTCGTATGGTCTGGAACGGATTCATTGTATTTTCATACAATCCTATGGGGGAAATTGCTTCGGTTCACGACCAACTCTGTTTACAACCAGAGTTTTGGAACGAATTATGGTCATGAACCGAGGTTCCACTGTACTCCAAAAGTGTTTTTTCTGGAAACACTAGATTGTTAAAAACATTATGTAGAACATGCTGAAAGTGAGAATTGTTTCCAAAAGCTATTGACTGATGAAATCATAGGAGTCTTGTGTTTCATATTAAGTAGCTAAAGACAGAAAGAAAAATGAGACCTAGTCTAAGAAGAACTATGACGGCTCAAGGATGTGGAGGGAATAATGACAGTCGGCAGAAACTCTGGAGGGAAGGCAAAAAAAAAAACCATCTGGGGACATTACTGATCCTGGAAGTGGTTTCAGGGTTTGCCCCAGAAATAAACTTAGCCCTGACCATAGAGACTGTGAGCTTTAATTCAGGACATGAGTTAGTGACAAGGGCTCAGCCTCTGTTTTATGTTATTTGGAGGTGGGTGCTAAGTGTATCTTGGGTGCTTATAAGACTACATTTATTGTGTTGTTATTGTCCTTTTCACACATATGTATCTCAGGTCATGATTTGAAGGTCCCTAAAGTTCTACTCTCCACCTCTCTACTTGGTACATTATTCCATTTGTCTATGATTGTTTGTGCGAAAAAAAAAAAAGTTCTAATATTTGTGTACAATTTGTGCTTAAGTTCCCAGCTGTGTCCCTGTATTCTTTGAAGAATGTCTTTTAAAGTAACAAAAAGGATTCCCTGTACTAATTCCTTTTCACAATGTAAACAATTTAAGGAAATCACCTCTTAATGTGCTTAAACTGAAAAAGATCAACTTCAGTCTTTTCTCATAAGTCATACCTCTCAGTCCCAGAATCAATGCTCTTCTTTGGACTTTGTCTAGCATTGGCAAACTTTTTTTTTGTATTATGGAGAGCAAACTGCACACAGTTCTCCAGCTGAGGGATAACTAGTGTGTTATGAAAATTAAGCATAACCTCCTTTGATTTGTACTTCACACATTGTGCTATATAACCTAATATTCTTTATCACTTCACTACAATATCCTTAGGGACACCACTTTTAACAACACCTAATTCTGAAAAGGCCCTTCTTAGCAAAGCTCTTTATTCCTATTGTTTAATTTTGAACTTGGCTACACTTTGCTCATTGAATTCCAACTTCTTTTTGCTTTGATAAATAGTTTGGGACATCATCCTAAACTTTCTGAAAATCAAAGTAAATAATATCATACATATGTCTCTGAACTTATGCTTTGGTTGCTTCTTCATTCAAATTCCAGCATAACAGTGAAACACATTTGAACCCATGCTATTTGCTAATACACCTTTTCTTAACATGTGGCACTCAGTCTTTTTCTAATAACAATTGATCCCACTTAATTTACCTGTGCTTGTAAAATGTATGGGCATATACTTTGTTGAATTAGCCCGATCACCCTTTCACATGGATGTGTAAAATTGCTAAATCACATATTATTCTCTCATTGAATTTCTAACACTACAGAATAATATACCTTTGGACAGTCCTTCTAACCAGGACAATGTGTGCCTAGGCCAGCCTCATTCATATGCTACAATCAAAAGATAGGCTGCAGAATTTCATTATGGCAGGACATCTTTCGAAAATGACCCAAGGTCTGGCTGACCTTCAGCATGAAAGGCAAGAGAAAATGTTGCCACTATGGAGCAAATTGCAATACAAAATCAAAGCGTGATGGTGTGTGAGATACTGTAGCAAACACTATAGGGATTAGTTATGGGTCAGTTAAATCCATTTTTCATGAACAATTAAACATTAGCAGAGTCTGTGAGGGAATCCAGAATGATGACTCCTGAAATGCCTCACTGCATCCAATGTACTAAGGAGAATCTCAAATTAATGAACTTGGTCTGAAAATATTTTAAAAAGCTTTTCGTGATTGGGGACGAAACTTGGATGCATAACTTTGATCAAGAGTCCAGACAATACAGTAATGGAAACAAATGGAAGCATGGGGATTCCCCAACTCCAAAGTCAATTCAAGGTCCAAGTCAGTGCCGGCAAAATCATGTGAAACATTTTAATGATAGAGAGGGTGTAGTCCATATTGATTATTTTTCTCAAAAGGCTCACATAAATGGGCAATATTATGTTCATTTCTTTAAGGTGACTGCAACAGTCAATGATGAAAAAGTGGATAGAACAGTTGTTGATCAACACCTTCTGCTATTTTATTATGGTAACATTAAACCACACAGATTGCTAAAGATACTTCGCAAAATTATAAATGCAAAGAGATAATACAAGCACCCTGTTCTCCAGACCTCACCCCAGGCGATTACTATCCATTTCCAAATCTATACTATGTGCTATACTAAATATACAGCTTATACAGTATGTATATGTGTGGCAATAAATATATATCCTTAGAAGAATGAATGTACAACTGTCGCTTAGAAACTAATTTCTGAACTCTGTGATAAATGCTAATATTTGTCATTTTATTCAACACATTCTATGAAAAGCTTGTTCTTCTCATTTGAATACAATGTAATCTCAATTGATGTTGTCAGTTACAGCTTTTGCCAGATTTTTTTACTTTACTTTTTTACTGTACAGTTATTCCTTTCAATTCTAAAAGAAAAAAATCATTGACATATTATTGTATAATCAGTTACATCATCAGACTGTAGCATATAATGGCAATAATTAAACCAACATAAACTGAATATCTGAATATACAGTATTATTAATAGGCCACTTAACTGACAAGTAAACTTGTCTGATTGTTTGAAATATTTTCTATGGTAATGTTTTCATTTTGAAGTGTATCTATGTCATAATATTAGAAAAAAACTGTTTATGAATCAGTACCAAATAATTTATTGGAAACTGAACTGGGCAATATACAGTAAATTCATTCCCACAGAAAGCTGACATGTACATTTTGTGAACTGTTTCTAGGTTCTGTGTTGTGTAATAAATTGCCAGTAAAGGTCAGTTGGTTGTATAGATCTAGCATGGAACTCTGACATGTTTGTTTAATATTTCATATTATAGTTTGATTAGACCTTATGTGTATCCATCTACCTATCCATCCATCCATCCATCTTCAAACACGATTAATTCAATTCATGGCCATCCAAAACTCATTCCAACAATTGGCACAAGGCTGGAAATGACCTTGGGTGGCGTAGCAGCCTGTCAGATGGCACATGCATACAGTATATACACCTATACTTCCTCAAACTAAGTAAATATTGAGTTGTCAAGTAAACTAACATGTTTTTAGTAGTTGGGTGGAAAACCATTTTCAACTGTATATTAAAATTTGTGACTGAAATATTCACCCATATTTATTTTTTTAAAACAGCTGCATATACACCTTCCAATTGGCTGTGGAAGTCAGTTTATATCCCACTATTATAAACCCACAACAATGAGGATCTCAAGGGGCTAAAGTCTATTCAGGTTGCATCAGGGATAAGGCAAAAAACCAACCCAGAATTGACTGCCAGTTCATCAGAGTCTTCACACAAACTGACATTTGAAAGCATTTTCTCATCAACACCTTCTACACCATACTCACTGAGCCTGTTCTGAATGTAAATGAGGGACCCGACACTTACAGTATATATTGTTGCGTATCAGGTTCAGATGTTCACAAACAAAGCTAAAAACAGAACAGTGCTTTGAAGAATATTAGCCCTGCTGTTGGCTTTTGAAAAAATGAAGTAAGCATTCAAGGGAGGTTTGACTCCATTTCTCCTTTTCTGGAATTAAAAGAATTTAAAGCAGTCATCTTCAGAGTTGTCCTTCTGCAGAGAGGCAAGACCATAAAATCTCAGAATGGTCTGCAAAGATGCAAGAGCTCCAGCCCAGGGAAGTTAAGTTGAAGGCTGACCAGATCGAGCTTCAGTAATTATGCTTGTTCTTTCTGCTTTGAACCTTTTTACCCATTCATAAACTTTTAATTGAGTTGTATCATTTTCACTTCTGTCTGAGCCAACATCTTTGTGTGAAGTTCAGCAAATTTCACTCCCTCTGTCCGAAGAAATCTCACTATGACACATTGTTCAACAACAGAGCAATCCTACAATGGAGTGACTATGTTCATTCAGCTTTGGCTTCAACAAGTCCAATGGCAGAGCACTGTGCTGTGAATGTTCTAACCACCCATAAGCCATCGCAAACATGTATTGTGTCAGCTTCTATCCATTGCAGTTACTGAGTAATTTTCATATTACTTTTTGATTTTTTCTTTTTTAACTTTTTGATTTACGTTCATATTAGGCAACCCATAATTTAGAAAGGTATTTATTACATTGAGATATGAGACTTGTGTATTACTGCAGATGATTCAGTATTTGTAAGAAAGGCACTATATAAATAAGATGCATTATTATTTGTCTGATTACTGTCTGCATGAAAGTGTGTTTTCTCTGTAACTGAAGCAGCTCTAGAAAGTAATAGTGTAGCTCAATACATCACAGAAGTAACAGCTCAATTAATTAATTACTTGAAATACTTATTTCAATATACTATATTGCACTTTTTAAACTGCTTTTAAAATTAATAAAAAGACTAAAATCAAAAGTAAAATTTTCAATTCTTAGTGCCAAATAATGAAGAATAAAATATTTGGTATTAGAGTAAGAAAATGGTAGTATTAACAAGACTTTTTTTCTGTCAGGAAATTTAGATCTATTTGAGTAAACTTTTAAATTGACATGCAGCGTCAACAGGTTTTCCTTATTAACATGAATTCCTTTTCTGAAATTTGCACATTCAAGTTGGTCCTGGTGCTGTTTAATATCCTTCTCATTAGATCATCTTTAACACTAACTTTTCATCACTAATAAAAAAATAATCCATACAGTATATTAGATTTTTTTTTGCTTTACACAAATCAAGCTATAGTTTCATTTCTTTATTTTGTATGCCATGTTTCCCCCACAAACTTGTTCCTGATCAGATGTTCCAAGCCATATTAACAGCCTTTGTACTTTTTGTTTGATTAATTACATCTTATCGTCAGAATTAATTGGTTGGAACAATTTTGATTTTGATTCATTCATTTTTTAAGTAAAAAAAGGTCAAGCATTTTCATTTGAGCCAGATTTTCCAAAAGCAGCAATTCTTTGAAAAACCTTTTTTGAAGCATCAGCCCTTTTGTGATTCTTGGAGCATCTCCATTTCTAGCATTCAGACTGTTTAATTGACAATCTAAGAATCAATTTTGAACTCAAGTCAATTGTTCAATTTGAAACATAAAAAAGGCAGGGCAAAAGAAGACAAGCTTATGGCAGTACCACGGCTGTTCAATTCAATTCAATTTCATTCAAGTCAATTTATTCTTACCTAGCACTCTGTCATTTCTCTGAATGTGCTTCACACTAATCACAGTTACAGTGCAATCAGAACACAAAATTGAAAAACAAACAAAAAGTTATATATATATATATATATATATATATATATATATATATATATATATATATATATATATATATATATATATATAATATTGGATGAAACATAAATAATTACAAAAACATAAACACAGTTTCTTCTTTTAAAAAAATACTGTTAAAACATTCTAGTATAGAAATATCTTTAGTGCTAGACTCCAAAGTATTAAGTCAGCTGAAGTCTGAATTGGATAATGATTATAGTATAAGGTCTGTTTTACTATTTCTTCATTGGTGATGACGATACACTAAAAAAATTATATTAGGTGCCCCCAGAGGATAGGATAGGACTGTCCATTGGTGAGATTACGCCTCATCGTCTAATCCCTTATTCTATTTATTTTGTCTCACACCCAGAGCCTATCTTTCCTATACACAAATCACACACTGTGCCCTGTCGGGGGTTTGCACACCTCCAAGATTCAGGAGCTCCATGGAATAGCCAATTGAATTGCACATTTTTGTCATTTCATTTACTTGATTTGAGACATCCTCCCACAACTCTAATCTTAACCCCGTAACATCACTGAAGTATTATGTAAAGCGGTGCCATCTTCAACAGAGCGGAGCTCTGGAGGTCGATAGCCTGAGGTTATTGCTGTTTAATGAATCATCAAATTAATGTCATTAACAGTCACCTGTTGGGATAACTTTAAATTAACGAGCAGAGAAAATAAAAAATGAAAGCATGAAGAAGCAGCGTGTACTGCACTTACAGTTCTGTTTAGAAATCTAAATTTGTACAACTTCCTGTCTGCCAGGTGGCACTACATCAGTTGTCACAACACTAGAGCTTGCAGTTTACTTGACTAATAGAGTAGCATTATGTGTAATAGTTTTGATGTCAAGTGTTTAACAGATATTATCTGATGCGACACAACCTATCTGACACATGGTTGAATATAACTACCATCATTCAGACCTAAGGGCCTCTATACATTGTTAAAGGGTGCTGTCATTAGACAAATTACGAAGTGCTCTGAGTGCTGCTACATTGAGGACACGTTTGTAAATTTTACTGACACACAGGCTGAATGTCTCTGTCAAACTAGATAGTTATTAAATGAATTGTGGAAAAGTTCCATGCAAGCAACATTGACACAAAAAAAAAGATAATAGCTCAGATTAATTTCAGCTGTTGGTTCATTTTACTGGTAGCTAACATTACTGATTTCGCTGATTTGTTTATTGATATCTGCTGACACTGGAAAGACAAAATTAAATTAAGATAAGTTCATAATTGTAGGTGATACATTCACATGTTCATTTTTTAAATATCTAAATACTCAGCTTCATTTTGATCCAGTATTTACTGCATTTAGTAAGTTTGTTAAGGATGTTTATCAGTAGTAGATTTTATTTTATTATTATTGGTAGTAGTACTTTATATATTATTAGTGGTACTTGTTGCATTTAATATTATTATTATCATTATTATTAGTAGTAGTATTATTATTATTATTAGTAGTAGTAGTAATAGTATTAAAATAGTTATTTTTTGTGTATACTGTTAGCTATATCAAGTAAGAAAGAGTAACAGCACATTGATACCCTGGACAAAATTATTATTATTATTATTACTGTTACAAATTAGTTTTTTCAAGTTTTATATCAAAAATAATATTTGTATTTGACATAAAAAGTTATAGTTTAGTTTGTGATATGTGCTTCTTTGTTTATTTAAGTATTTATTGTTCAAATCAAAGCTGTTCCAAGAAATATTAACATTATGGACACATGGAGGGGCAGAGTGGGGTGGGCAGCCCCAAGAAAATTCCACTTAGGGTCCAGTTTGACTGCTCCCACCATACTGGGCAAAACACTAAGGAGGTGTAAAGGCTATGTAATCTCATTGTAACTCTACCAACAGTACTGAATTTGGAAAAAATCTAATTCTCACTTAGAGGATCTGTACAAAACTTTTTCAAAACCTGGCAGAATCTATTCCATAACATTTTAAAATAAGCATTTAAATTGAGGAAGTGGATTTATTCCTTCCTTTTGTTAAAGTTTTACTCTGTTAGCCTAGCTCTCTTTCTCATGGGTGGGGATTGATTTGTTTCAGTTGACTTGCTTGCATGGATTAATTTTAATAATTTCAATAAAATGTTAAATAAATAAATACATAAATAAATAAAGAATTTGAGTTGCTCTGTACCCTCAATATGAACCTTGCATTTCATTAAAGATATAGTTTTGATTTGTTTCGCCATATGTGTATGATAGACTAATAGTTTTTTTAAAATCTTTATTGTGTACCTTTTTCCAATTACTTGGCATTATTTTCTTAAATTTTAACTAATGTTTAGTACCTTGACAAAACAAAAGTAATTTTAATTTTAAAACACACTGTGCATAATAAACAATACAGGGTAAATAACAACTATTCATGTATATTGCATGACCATAAAAACATAGAATAAATAAATAAACAATTAGGGAATCCAAGCAAACAAACAACTTTGATAAGAGCACAGCAGGAGAAATGAAATTAATCTCTGCTGGTCTAAAAGTTCACATTGGTCACCTTCTCTGCAGGCATAAAGTGAAGGCAGAAATGAAACGCAAAGCCTGAGTTTGCAGTCGTTGTCAGTTATCTCCAGAAGATGACTGCACCTTCCATTTGTCTCTAACGGCTTCACCATATTGACCTAGCAGGAACTGCTCAAAATGTAGGAAAAGGCAACATAGGAAATGAAGTGAAAGATCAAAACAACAAAAGCAGTATTCCCACCTGCCACAAAAGCAGGATGAAAAAGGTTACCTTTGTTCATACAAGGCATGTCTAGAACTATGGTCTGGACTAGGCAATAGAATGGCAACTCAAAAAAAATGAAGATTCGAAGTGGATTTAGAAGTGGCCACTGATGATTTATTTTGTTTGCATTTACTAGCTGATGATTATTTGACATGGGGAGCTTGTAACTGTAGATTGTACCACCAATATGTTTGATGGCCAGCATCAAGTATTACTGAATGCCATTTACAAACATAGATATAATTTATTTTTAAGGACTCTCAGGGAGAGGTTAACTTTGTCATTACCCCATATAATAAGAGAAAGAAATTAGCGTCAGTAATATACTCGAGTGTAAAACAGTAATGTATTATAATAAAGTTAGGCATGTTTAGGGGTGCCATGGAGGTGCAGACTTCCTTGTCTGCCAACTCTAAATTAGCCCTGGTTGAGTTTGATTAGAAGTGGGATGGAGATCCATGCATAGTTGATTGCTATCCTTTAGTCTGCACTGAATCAAACACTCTAAGAAAATGGATGATTGCTTAACTCTGAAAATCATTAATTAGATAAAGAATTTGTAAATTGTACTTATAATTATAGTAATGAAAGTAAAAAAAAGTTTCTGTTTGTGATTCCTGGGAGCAGTTTTTCTTCTTCTTCGTCTTTCGGCAGCTTCTTTCGGTGAATCATCTTCTTCCATATCATCCTGTCTTCTGCATCTTGCTATGTTTCACCATCACCTGCATGACCTCTCTCACCCGATCCATAAACCTTCTCTTAGGCCTTCCTGTTTTCCTCTTCCCTGGCAGCTCTATCCTTAGCATCTCTCCTCTGCACATGTCCAAAGCAATGCAGTCTCACCTCTCTGACTTTGTCTCCAACTTGAGTTGACCCTCTTATGTCCTCATTTCTAATCCTGTCCATCCTCATCACACCCAATGCAAATCTTAACATCTTTAACTCTGCCACCTCTAGCTCTGTCTCCTGCTTTCTGGTCAGTGCCACCTCTCCAACCCATATAACATAGCTAGTCTCACTACCATCCTGTAGACCTTCCCTTTCACTCTTGCTTATACCCGTCTGTCACAAATTACTCCTGACGCTCTTCTCCACCCATTCCCCCCTTCCTGTACTCTCTTCATCACTCCTCTTCCACAATCCCCGTTACTCTGTACTGTTGATCACAAATATTTAAACTCCTCCACCTTCGCCAACTCTACTCCTTGCATCCTCACCATTCCACTGACCTCCCTCTCTTTTACACAATTGTATTCTGACTTGTTCCTACTGACCTTCATTCTTCTCCTCTCTACAGCAAATCTCCACCTCTTCAGGGTGAAGGAACTGTTATTAAAAGTAATTTGCACATTCTGTGGCATTTTTGCAATGCTACACTCAGGGTCCTTGAAATTTAAAGAACTGTGTTCTCATGAGAGAATGGAAAAAAGTTGATTTCTAGAAGCGTTGTGAATCTTTCTTGGATGATTCTGTATAATTGCGCAAAAACACCATAATCTAACTTTTATATTTGTTGATGAATATATTAGTGAAAATGCACAGTACAAAATATGCCAAATGCAAAATTGACACAATGTGAATAAAACGTTTAATGGAATAAATAATACAGCACATCTTCAGAGCGACAGACCTTGGAACAATGGATTTTGATCACATTTTTTCAACACTGATGGACTTGTTCATAAAGAATTTGTTCCCGTGGACAGACTGTTAATTAGTGACATTACATTTGACAAAACTTTACTTGAAAAAGGTATTTATGAAGCCACTAAGAAAAAGTACATCTAGCGCTTAATCATTCTCCCTCATTTGACATGATTGGAGGCCACTTTAATGCTTTATACATATATACATTACATATAAAATATGTATAATATAATATACACATTACAAATACTATATATTATATATATATACACTTATATTATATATACTGCTCAAAAGAATTAAAGGAACACTTTTTAATCAGAGTATAGCATAAAGTCAATGAAACTTATGGGATATTAATCTGGTCAGTTAAGTAGCAGAGGGGTTGTTAATCAGTTTCAGCTGCTGTGGTGTTAATGAAATTAACAACAGATGCACTAGAGGGGCAACAATGAGATGACCCCCAAAACAGGAATGGTTTAACAGGTGGAGGCCACTGACATTTTTCCCTCCTCATCTTTTCTGACTGTTTCTTCACTAGTTTTGCATTTGGCTACAGTCAGTGTCACTACTGGTAGCATGAGGCGATACCTGGACCCTACAGAGGTTGCACAGGTAGTCCAACTTCTCCAGGATGGCACATCAATACGTGTCATTGCCAGAAGGTTTGCTGTGTCTCCCTGCACAGTCTCAAGGGCATGGAGGAGATTCTAGGAGACAAGCAGTTACTCTAGGAGAGCTGGAGAGGGCCATAGAAGGTCCATAACCCATCAGCAGGACCAGTATCTGCTCCTTTGGGCAAGGAGGAACAGGATGAGCACTGCCAGAGCCCTACAAAATGACCTCCAGCAGGCCACTGGTGTGAATGTCTCTGACCAAACAACCAGAAAGACTTCATGAGGGTGACCCAAGGGCCCCATGTCCTCTAATGGGCCCTGAGCTCACTGCCCAGCAGCATGCAGCTCGATTGGCATTCGCCATAGAATGCCAGAATTGGCAGATGCACCACTGGTGCCCTGTGCTTTTTACAGATGAGAGCAGGTTCACCCTGAGCACGTGACAGAAGTGAAAGGGTCTGGAGAAGCCATGGAGAACATTATGCTGCCTGTAACATCATTCAACATGAGCAGTTTGGTGGTGGGTTAATGATTGTCTGGGGAGGCATATCCATGGAGGGTCACACAGACCACTACAGGCTTGACAAAGGCACCTTGGCTGCCATTAGGTATCAGGATGAAATCCTTGGACCCATTGTCAGACCCTATGCTGGTACAGTGGCTCCTGGTGCGCGACAATTCCTGGCCTCATGTGGTGAGAGTATGCAGGCAGTTCCTGGAGGATGAAGGAATTGATACCATTGACTGGCCACCACACTTTCCTGACCTAAATCCAATAGAACACCTCTGGGACATTATGTTTTGGTCCATCCAAAGCCACCAGGTTGCACCTCAGACTGTCCAGGAGCTCAGTGATGCCCTGGTCCAGATCTGGGAGGAGATCCCCCACAACACCATCTGTCATCTCATTAGAAGCATGCACCGATGTTGTCAGGCATGTATACAAGAACACAGGGGCCATACAAAGTGCTGCGTACAATTTTGAGTTGCTGCAATTAAATTTTGGCAAAATGGACTAGCCTGCCACATAATTTTTTCACTCTGATTTTTGGGGCGTCTTTGAATTCAGGGCTCTGTAGGTTGATCATTTTCATTTCCATCAAATGATGTGGCATCCTTTCGTTTCTAACACATTACCCAGTCTATATCAGTATAGATATCCAGGAGGATTTCTTTTTCCCGTTGAGATCTGATGTGTTTTCAAAGTGTTCCTTTCATTTTTTTGAGCAGTTTATATACACTTTACTACAACTCATTCTGAAGCAGCTTCCTTGTTTGTCATAAGCCTACCACTGGTGCTAAGAGTTCACAGCTTCAGATGAGTTCTTGTAGTTACTTTGTGGTAGACTGCTGTTTGTAATCTAACATATCTTAGAACTGTCAAACTTTTTTTTCCCACAGATTAGACCAATATTATGATCATTGTAGGTTAACAAGTTGCCTTAAATAATGGGACTTCTCTGCTTACCTATTTCAGAAAATATGATTCAATAGCATCTGACGCATATTTATTTTCGTCACCCTGCATAAAACTGAAGCTGTCAGAGCAATCTGGCTCTGTTGGACTATCGTCTTGTTTCATCATGAAGCTAATTGGGTTCTTCTTACATTATAATTATTCATGGCAACTTTAATGCCTGTTTTTACAGAACCTTGAGAAACACAGTCATCAGAAGCATTATTAATAATTCTAAATTCATAACATTTTCTCCATATTTGCTCATCACTTGTCCAATACAGTCCCCACAGTGAAGCATGGCGGTGACAGCATCATGCTGTGGGGGTGTTTTTCAGCTGCAGGGACAGGACGACTGGTTGCAATCGAGGGAAAGATGAATGCGCCAAGTACAGGGATATCCTGGACAAAAACCTTCTCCAGAGTGCTAAGGACCTCAGACTGGGCCGAAGGTTTACCTTCCAACAAGACAATGACCCTAAGGACACAGCTAAAATAACGAAGGAGTGGCTTCACAACAACTCTGTGACTGTTCTTGAATGGCCCAGCCAGAGCCCTGACTTAAACCCAATTGAGCATCTCTGGAGAGACCTAAAAATGGCTGTCCACCAACGTTTACCATCCAACCTGACAGAACTGGAGAGGATCTGCAAGGAGGAATGGCAGAGGATCCCCAAATCCAGGTGTGAAAAACTTGTTGCATCTTTCCCAAGAAGACTCATGGCTGTATTAGCTCAAAAGGGTGCTTCTACTAAATACTGAGCAAAGGGTCTGAATACTTAGGACCATGTGATATTTCAGTTTTTCTTTTTTAATAAATCTGCAACAATTTCAAAAATTCTTTTTTTTTGTCTGTCAATATGGGGTGCTTTGTGTACATTAATGAGGAAAAAAATTAATTTAAATGATTTTAGCAAATGGCTGCAATATAACAAAGAGTGAAAAGTTGAAGGGAGTCTGAATACTTTCCGTAACCACTATATATATATATATATAGAGTGAGGTTTCTGAACTCTTCTTTTTGACATGCCAAAGCTTGACTGCTGCGTCTGTGGAGGCCTGCTTCTCCGACACAGAGGCAACCACAGGTTCACAGCACAGCAGTATTGCGCCGCAGAAACAACTACAAGCCAATCGAGATCATGCAATACACATCTGTCTCTAATGGGCGATGCAAGGAACATTATAAATGCAGGGAACAGTATAACTTGGACACTGACCTAGCCCCGACTATGCCCGTTTGCTGTGTCTGTGTATCTGAGGGTGATAGATCCCGCTGCAATAAATAACTGTGCTGTTCATGTTTCAAACTGAATAAAGCTGGTTTTGCTAAAGTACTAAGACTCAGCCTCGTGTTTTGGGGTGCAAGGCAGAGACTCACACGTCTATGTATATTATATATATTAAAGAGAGAGAGAGGAAAAGGGCTTTGTGATGTTGGAAATGTTCATGTTATCTGCAAAGTCTTTTTTCCCCAAAAGAAATAGGAATACCACATGGAAAGCACATGCATAGGCAGAAATTAATTGTTCAAATGTCTTGAAGAACTTGTTCTTCACTTCACATTTTCAGTTCTTATGGCTCAATGTTATGCCAGCAGTATACTGTATACATTTGGAGACTACACTGTCTCTGTAGCTTCTAATGGATGGGTTTTATCATCTACAAAGGGCAACATCTTTTTCTCTGCAGCAAAAATATGATACTGTAACAGGTTTAATGAAGATCTCTTATTTTGCTTGATAAGCAATTTGAGGTATTAGCAAAAAAGGAAATTCAATGAATAGAATGTTACTAATATTTCAAAGTCCCCTTCACCATTAATTCACATAGAGAACCTACAAGCCCCTATTACTTATTTAATAAAGAACTCTTTTTATTCCTCTTGTTTTAATCTGCCAAGGATAGCCTGAAACATGAAGCAGCAAGGCCAGGGAATAAAAAATGGAAAAAACTATAATAAAACTACACTTCTTTCACAGCAGATTAAAAGATTATTTTGGGTGTTGGACACATGTGTCATGATATGGCCTGGGCTCTGTCTATGGCACCTTCTCTATTGCTTTTGCTCATTAATCAGTGTGAGCTCCGACCATTTTCTTGTATGTTTAATTAACTTATTGGAGGCAAAACCTTTCAAGACCCTTCATTTTTCAACACTGGGTCTTTCCAAGGCTTCATTTTTTAAAAAATAGTTTATATCTATCTGTCCATTTTAAAGATGTTATTGTTTTTTAAATTTTGATTCTTGATCTGTGTTACCATTTTGTTTTGTTTGTATTGTTTCGGAAGGAATCTGGTCACCCTGCCTATATATAAATATCCAAAGCAATACTTGCATTGTGGACCCCAGATCATATGGTAATCACTAGCTTGCACTGCCCTCCTTTAGTAGTTTTTCGCCAGACCACTTTTGACACTTTGATTGAGTCTTGTTTCTATCTCTCCACTGGTTAGAAAGCCTGATGTTCATAATGCATTGATCAGTTTTATACAAACAGTATGCATCTAATGACTCCCCAATACAATGATGTACTCTGCACGCGTGACAATATTGACCCTGTGAACCTAAGAACTGCATTCAGCCAGTGGGTTATAAAATGAATGGATGGAATGTTTATAGAAAGCACACACCGGTGATGAACTGTGCAGACCTGAGTTGTGGCCTATCCTAGCCCAAATTAAGTACTTGTTCTTAGCAAGAGATTTGTTTTATATTTTCTTTTTTTAGTGTGTATTCTTTGACACCTTTTAAACTGAGGAATACTGACATCTGAAAATTTGCTGAAAAACAAAACATGGTAAGCAGTCTCTTGGTATTACAAAAATAGTGTTCACCACGCTGACATGGACATTCCTGCAGGTGTCGATTTCTACTGGGTAACCATAAAGAAAGTTCTGATGGTGCACACAAACACCCTCAATCATTAATTCTATGTTAGAGACCAATTGTAATTTAGAAAGATTAATTTCACAAATTATGTATAATTGACATCTCTGCATTGGGACGGTTTAAATGAGCATCCAGTGGCAGAATGACACTCTCTCCAGGGCTTGTTTCTGCATTGTGCAAGATTCTGCCAGGCACAAACATTCACACTAACACTCACTCACAACTGGGGGAAAATTAAAATCACCAAATTACCTAACATGCAGATCTTTGGGGATGTGGGAAGAAAACCAAAGCAATTGGAAAACCAAAACAGACACGAGGAACATTCAAACTCCATATAGACTATGATTGTTTGGCAGAATTTGAACCCAGGAGACAAGATCCAGGTGGTAATACCACTATTTCCATTTTGTATGACACTAACAACCTTATATAAAGCTTTAGATAAAACATATCTAAGCACAAGCAGAAAAGGCACTGTCAGTTTCAGGATGATTAGCTGTTTTGAGGTCATAGAGGTAATGATCATGTCTGACCGGAGTGATGTTACAATTTGCTGCGGGAACTTTAGCTGCTTTCCCAAGTCAGCCTGCAGCTGCCAGTCAGAGGCTGTGTGGAAGAGGCATGTTATTACTGCCTTTGCCTGGGATTGCTCTTCCACTTTAACAAAGGTAACTGCCTTCTTTGAGCCGTGGAGGAGTTTGCTTGTGTTGATGGCTGCAGCCAAGCTTTCAGCAACTGCCTTGAGCAGCTTGTCATGGCACCACCGGTAATGGCCATCTGCCAGAGCCTTAGGACAGCTGCTGAGTAGATGTTCTATAGATCCTCTTCATGAACAAAGTGTACAGGATTGTGTCTCATTCATTCCCCAGATGTGGAAGTTTGCTGGGTTTGGCAGGGCATCATAGACTGCCTGCACCAGGAACCGGACACGAAAGAAATCTCCCTGCATGATGTCTGACCAGGTGATCCTTTGTTGGAGAGTACTATCCCACCTTGTCCACGCACCCTGTTGCTGGAGTCCTATTGCCCTGCTCACTTTCTCTTCCTCCACCCCTGCTTGCACCTCTTTCTGGAGTAGATGGATTCTCAGTTTGCCCTGGGCCTTGCCGACCTGGGTCTTTGGCAAGTATTCCAGACATGCTCTACCTGTTGCCACGGTGCCCACCAGAGCTGTCTGTCTCAGGCGTGACTCTGCCACCTCCACAGCTTTCTCTGCCCTCCATTTCCTGCCTGTCCTCATCTCAATGCCAGCTGCTGACACCTTACAATCCTTGGAGTCCCTGTACTGTAGGGCTTCTTTGGTTTGTGCCACCATGAATTCTTCATTGAGGCCGCTAATTGGTAGCCGCAGGATGTTACTTGTCCCATACAGTGCTGTGCTGGTGAGGCTGCATGAGAGTCCCAGCTACCTCCGAAGAAAGCTGCTGATCTTCTTTTCAAGGGAGTCAACTGTTGAAAATGGGACTGCATATACCAGTAGAGGCCATAGGACTTGGGGCAGGATTGAGTGCTGATAGATTGAGGCTTTAAACCTACCAGGCAGGGCAGACCTATCAGCCTTGGTGAGCCACGTCCCAAGCTCCTTTGTGGATTTCTGAATGGCAGCTGTGTCTTTCAGACTTGAGTCAAAGACTTTCCCCAAACTCTTGACTGACTGGCTGCTCTGTGATGGATGGGGTGACTGTTCCCGCGATAGCAAATCGGTACTTATCAGTCACCTTCCCCTTCTTTAGCACCATGGACCTTGACTTGGAAGGCTTAAAACTCATCCGTAAGCCCATGTGATAAGTCTCTCAAGTCTTTGTAGGATCCACCTGCTCCCTGGGAGATCATTCGGAACTGGTCAATGTTCCTGGAATTCTCCTCTTTAGGGCCCAAACTCCCTCAGCACACCTGCACTGGTCAGTGACTTTCCCTTTTCGCCAAGTCACCTTCAAGATATTCCATAGGTGCTGGAGAAGCGCAGGGCTTCACTTATAGACAAGGTACGGTACGCTACTCAGGCCTGGAATGGAAGCTGATCGGGCTGCCTTGATGACCTCCTCAACCTCCTTCAGACTTGGCTCACCCAGCTTGAACGCTGTTATTGGGAGGGCAGGGTCAATGAGGGTTTTACTGGCATCGAGATCTTGATCCCTTCTAGGATCGCTCAATGTGTCCTTGAGGAAGCACTTCACCTCCTCAGATGAACACTCAAGACGCCCACTGTGCTTATCCCCTAGCAGTTGTTTCGAAAAAACCAAAGGGATTGGCAATAAAAGCCCCCTGCCTCCTCGCTCTTTCTCTTCCTCGCTTCCTGTGCCACTCTGCTCTGTGAAGGATTATCAGCTTCTTCCGCAGGATGTTCTACAGTTCTGCCAATGCCCGCTTTTCCTCATCAGCAGCTGTCTTGTACTGCTTCTTGAGGGTTTAAAGCTCTTGCCATGTCTGACGTATGTTGAGGGCCCTGCAGTTCATAGTGTATGAGGTGGACTTGGTCTTACCCTTCTCCATCTGACCAAATCTCTCAGAGGCATAACTGATGATGATCATGGTCATTGTTTGGAGTCACCTGTCGACATCTCCTTTGGCTGTGGCTTGGATAATGTTGGACACGTCCTGATCAAACTGCATCCAATCTCTCCATTTGCTGGCTGGAGGCCACTTAATCTGCTGCTGTGGAACTACTCTGCTGGGGTTTGGGAGGCTCAGGTGCATGGAGGGACTCGGCTCTGTGGGTTGCCTCCTGGCTGGGCTCCTCCTGCATCTAACCAGGTCTAAAACCTGTGTGTTGCACCTCCTTCTCCTGCTCCAAACACTCCATTCTGGCCTGATGGATTTTTAGGCCACGTTGGTTCTTGCACAGCTTTCCGCACATGCATGTTGTACTGAATAGTGTATAATAAACTGCAGCAAAATCTAGAGCTGAAAAGGCTTCACTCACAGAATTTCTTCCTAAAAACCTACCACCAATTTCCTGCAGTCCATGCTCAGTGACCTCCTTGGTTATCCACTCCTCACAAAAATCTCAGACCAGCTCTCAGTAATCAGTGATATGTACAAATAATGTATTAACAACTCCTCAAACTAATGAAAAAGAATTACCTTACAACGCAAACCACCCACCAAACAACAAATACATTCCTAAATCAAAGCTTAATATTTACATATTATGGTGCACATTGACATTGCGATTATTGTCACATTTTTGCAGAAAATAACAGTCTGTATTTATGTCTTTAAAGTGCTGGAGAGGACAATCGCAGCCAGGAGAAATCCACACGAAACAGCCAGAAATATAAAATAAATGTTCAGTCTTACTAGGAAATATGGTGGGGCGCTTCAGCAAAAAGTACAAAAGCAAAGCATTTGTCTTTTGAGATGCATTTGACTTATATACAGTATCTGGGCAAGTTCCCACTTCCATGAGGTGGCTTCACAGTTTATGTTTCCTGTGCTTGGTTGTTGTTACTCCCGGTTTCTCCTCTAGGTGTCTCTCTCTCACGCTACCTTTCCGGGTTAAATCCCCTTTAGGCAACCCATCCTGACCCTGCAGCATCTCCTACTTAAAGGTACAGGTCTGCTTTTTGTCTACGACAAGGTTAACCCACATCGACCCAAAGTTCCCAGGGATACTTTTAAGGAGAGAACAAACAAACATAAGGCCTAAAGTACATGTGGTGTTTGCTACAATTGTTCCTGAATCTAGTGGCATGAGTGCCAATGGCCCTGTACCCTGTCAGGCCTCTCTGTAGTGCTTTATGATCTTTTGCCTTGCAGATGCTGTACCAGGCTGTGATTCAGCCTCTGAGAATGAACTCTACTGTGCTGTTGTGAGAACAGACAGAGAAATGTGAACTATCCTCACAGGTGCTGGTAAGCCTTTTTGACAAAAAACAAAATGTGTTCAGTTCATCAGTTATTGCCACTCCAAGTGACAAAAAGTACTCCTCACTCTTTCAACAGCATTCTCTCCCTTGTACATTTAATGTGGACTTCTTTCTGATTTCTGAAGTCTGTGACCAACTCCTTGGTTTTGCTGATATTAAGGGTGATATTCTTTTCCTGGCACCACAGAGTCAGCAGGTAAACCTCTCCTCTCTGTAACCCATCTCATCATTGTTGGTGATCAGGGCTATGATGCTGGTGTCCAGCAGATTTAATGATAGATTTGGAGCTGCGTCTAGCCACACAGCCAGAGGTGAACAATGAGTCAGAGCTGTGTCTAGGTACAGAGTTGGTGGTCAGTTTTTCTGCTGCCACAGTTTTAATTTCTGAGCTGTTATCAAAGAATAGTCAAGCAAAGTGACACATTTTATTGGCTAGCTAAAAAGATTACAATATGTAAGCTTTCGAGGCAGCTCAGGTCCCTTCTTCAGGTATGAACTGCAACTGGCTTTTGTGGATCAGTTTTAGCAAAATGCAAAGATGGAGATGATAATGATTATCTGGAATGTTTTTTTTAATGTGTTCTGGTCCATCATCACAATTGCTCTTTAGTCATTTAGACAGTTCACTTTTGTTTACTTATGTATTTTCTCCATTCACATTATACAATCTCCTTCACACCTGCTTTCTGAAAATCCAATAAGTATATCCCTACTCAAATAAGAGTCATATTTTGCAATTCATCCATTTTCTGAAATGTACTTATTCCAATTTAGGATCAGGGGTAGCCATTTTAAAATAGAGGAGCTGACACAGCTTGGAAGGCCAGTTCATCATGGGTCACACTAATGTACATATATACATTTAAACAATTTATTGATGCCCATCTCCCTTAACTGCACCAGAATAAGCCTGAAAAATACCCATATTAACATGAAGGAAACCTACCAATTCCATTCAGATTGTGACTTGGCCAGGATTCAAATCTAGACTGTTTGAGCTGTGAGACAGCAGTGGTAACCACTGTGCCATTGTAATGGTGAAACAGTAAATTATAAATAAAAAACAACACCCTTATCTCTTACTTTATCTGGCATTTCTGCCTGTGTTGTGCAAAACATTTGTTCCATGTCGTACTGTTAGCTAACAGAAACGACTGCATTGTGATAGATAGATAGATAGATAGATAGATAGATAGATAGATAGATAGATAGACAAAATTTGTCACCTGATGCTTTAGTTTTCACTAAAATATTAAAAAAGCAAAGATAACATAACTGTATCCATTAATATAGTTTCAAATCCATTTAATTTATTTACTGCAGGGATCTTAACGTCTAGTCCTGTCAGTCCTGTCAGGGCCACAGTGGCTGCAGGTTTTCATTCTAACCCTTTTCTTAATTAGCGACCTGTTTTTGCTGCTGATTAACTTCTTTTGAATTCATTTTAATTGACTTGTTTTTTAAGATTTGTTCGCCAGAATTTCTTCATCGTTCATCTGAATCGCTTCATTTCTTTCCTTTAATGGCACCCAGACAGAAATGAAATGTGAAGTGAGTGAGCCAAAAGAAGACCAACCAAGTCAGGGCCTGAAATTTCAACCAATTTCACTCCAGTCAGTTGCTTAATTAGGAGCCAAGTCTTGTTTTTAATTAAACCCATTCTTTAATTTCATGGCTTGTTGCTGCTCTCATTGTGCAATACCACACATTTTCAAAATTGTTGATTTTCTCGTCTCTAAGAGCACTTGTAAAATGTTTTGGTGACCTGAGCAAATTAACATTCCTGAGACCTCCACCCTTTTTTTTTCAGATATTGTATTATGGTCACAGTTTGCTGGTCATGTTTTGGTTAATTTTGTATCTCACTATTGTTTGACTGCTAATTAAGTAAACGAAAACAATTATTGGGTCTGAATCTTCAAGAGCAATTCAGTTAAAATTCATTCAAAAGAAGTTAATTAGCAGCAAAACAGGTCACTAATTAAGAAAAGGGTTAGAATGAAAACCTGCAGCCACTGCGGCCCTCCAGGACTGGAGTTTGAGATCCCTGATTTACAGTATATTTAAATACCCACTGCTGGCCTTTCTATGTCACTTTTAATACCTGCACATTTTATACTGTTGATTAGTAATTATTTATTAAGTGTCATAGAAAAGCAATTTAAACCAAAAAAAAATATATATATATATATATACACACACACACACACACAAATACACACATAAAACAGCGGCTGTTAAATTTATTTTGCTGTTTCACTTTGTATTGGAGAGATTAGATTTGTCATTTTTTAAAATCATTTAATATCAGATTTGTATTGTGGAGTTTTCAGTTGGTACATTAGAAAATGGTTTCCAGAATTCTGCTGTTTGCACTGGCAAAATGTGTTGGTTATTTGACACACCCTTTCTTTTATTGTATTATTATTAGTTATGTGCTGCCCTCTACAGGGCTACCTGGTCAGTGTAAATAAGAACGGCTTGATAACAAAGAGTTCTTTGATGTTTTCTGGGGATTTTTAATCAGCACAAATCTCCATATTAAGTTGCAATTGCCCTTTAAATCTTTTTACTTACATCTATTCTTGTAAACAGTGTCTTCAGTTAGATTGTGTATTTGCTTTATGACAACTTATCAAATTTTGAAATTTAACTAAAAGTACCTTCTACAAATAAAACACTCAGGATAGCCAAACGAAACAAAAAGGCTGTTATTTTTCTAACATCAAATCTGACTGACTCAGAAAGACAATTGTAATTCTCAGCATGGTGCTTGAGTAATGTTAGTATACTGTATCGGTGTTTCTCTGTTTATTTACAAGAAGCACGGCAGTAGGTCTTTCATTTCTGGCAGCACAATGTGTCTTCCAAGGGTGTGCAGAAGACATAACATTTGAACTAATCTGACAGCTGCCCTTAATTCGTCATGGACAGATCTGAGTCTCAGTGGGACACCTCACTCCTAGGCAGTTTGATATGACGTAGTGTAATGTAAATATTATATGAAACTTAGTGTATGAAAAGCATTAGCTGGGAACCCCCTCACTTATTTGGTTCCCTGCCTGCTGCATAAGACCTGTACAAGTCTGAAAGGGCAGATAACCCAGATGATTTCCTCAGTATCATTTCTTTACAAATTGATATCACCGAATATAGAAGATTCATAGCTCTCTCTGCATTTCTGTGACACAGACACAGTTCTGCTTGAGAGTCACTTATCTCCAAACTGTAAAGCTAATCTGTAAATTTCAGCAGGCTTCACATTTTCTTACACAAAAGACTGCATCAAACTGTTATACATCAGTAGGCACTAGGTTCAGTAGAGCCAATAATATTTATACTCAGAGTACATTATAGGTCGGTGGCAAAGTTGCAGAGTAGTGTAACGATTTAATATCTTCACCACTTACTGTGCAACTGAAAAAAATATTTCTAGAGAAATTAGATCTGCAAATGGCTGTGCGTAAACCGCATTCCAATGGAAGCATGTTTTTTTTATTTGGGCAAAATTTATTTTCTCTCTAGATCATTTAGTTAGTAAATTGTTACATTTTCTCCAGTATCTCACCTTGTCATTTTTATATGCAGAGGTTTGCAGGATTGCACACTCTATGTGGCAAATAAAGGAAACATTTGCATCAGTAGGATTATGCGAGCTAGCACAATGCAGCACTTATAAAATTATGATTTCTGTCCAGATTGGATGTTAGTGATTGAAAGCTGAAAGTCAAAATGAAGAGACTGTCCTAAAGAATAAAAGGAAGGCATGTAATCTGAGTGTGCAGTTATTAAAATATGACAGCTCAATGTGTAGATCTCATAGCAGGTAATGTAAAAAGAATAAACTAAGCTTTAAATTGAACCTCTGTGGAGTCTTGGGATCAAATACACATCCATGCTGTTACATGTAGATTTCAGGTTTCACAGACTAAAAAAGTTAAATAGAACATGCAAACGTGTTGCGGAGCTGTATTATATATACTGTATGGTTGTCCTGCTTGAAATTTGGATCTCAGTCTGCTGCTTCTTCAAGCTGTTTCATTGAAATATTTAACATGTGTCACAAAAGCCACAATGAGACATAGCAAGGTTTGGGGCAGCCACACATATAATTTGGTTTCCCGGCTGCAAATCGTCTTTTAAATGATAGCACTGCTGTGCACAAAACCGAGTCCAAAACAGAACTGAGGGAATAGGGAAAAGGTGGAGGTTTTTAAAGGAGACGACAGGAAGTGAAGTCAAAGGGGTCGGGCTCATGCAGGTCTTCTGCCATTGGTGCCAGCCTGGACGTGACATCACAGGAGCTGGAGCCAGCAAGGTCTCCTTCCATTGGCTCAGTCCCGGGAGTGATGTCAAGAGGACCAGGTGGAATCTCCCGTAAATGGTCTGCAGGCAAGGGAGAAAAAGAGTCAGTGCATTCTGCCACATCCCGGTATGTCTCGGAACTGTCGTTACTCAAGCCCTTTAGCTGCCTCCCATGCGCACGTGTGTGACACATGTTTACTTAATTTCTTAATATAGGAAGGCAATTGCTAATGAAGTAAATACTATAAAGGACTGGTGACCCATAATTAGCTTCCACCTTGTATCTGTGTTCTGCTAGGAAAGGGTCTGGCTTTGTATGACTCCAAACGTAAAAGTGAGTTAGAGAATGATAGATGAATGACAAATATTTTACCAATATTTGGAGTTGCGACATTCTCTCATTAAAACTTTACTAGGGGGTTTGCCCCCTGCTCACTTCGCAAGTTTTGCTTTCACAAAATGTTAAGATAATCATTCCAGTTTTTCCTGGGGTGGAGGATATTTTATACAGCTCAAAGAGAAGACGCAAGCCATGTATAGTACACTTCTAGGAGAAAACACCTTGAAGGATTCCTCAGGAGATGTTTCAAATTCCTCAACCATCTCCTCAAAGTAGCAATGGCTTTATTCTGAGGTTCATTCAGACTGCTGAGACAAATGCCTGGAACCTTTAGAGAGAAATTAGGATATTATATATTTCATGCACTTCCCATAATGTGTGATCACAGTCTGTGTATTGGGGCACAGATTGACTGAGTGTTTTGTCAGCTACCATTATAACAACATGTTATGGTATAGTGATCATATAGATGCTGTCACTATCTCAATCCATTCCCATCACAGAAGAACAAAGACAATGCAAAAACACCCTCAAAAAGAGCATTTAACTCCTAATGAGTGTGACTACCTATTTTAACGTACTGTCACACATGTGCGAATGGGAGGCAGCTAATGGGCCTGAATAGCGATAAATTCCACACCAGACCAGGCGGTGGCAATGGCACTCACTTTCTTTCTCTATCCTCTGCAGACCATTCATGGGAAATTCCATCCGGTTCCGGCGACCATGATGGCGTAACTTCCTGTCTGGGCCTTTAAAGCCACCATCTTTGCACATATGAATCAGTTCTGTTTTGGACCTTGAGCTGAACACAACTCAGTAAAAAACTTGTAAAGGAAAAAAAATAGTTCCATGACCAGGGTGGAATACACTTTAGCTAAAGAAAGGAAAGTCTGACTTGTCTCCTTTATAGCATGCCAAAATATCATCTTAGTGCATCTGGATAATGGCAACTTTTACACAAGTGTCCAGTTTATATATAGCACAGCAGATAACAATTTTATGCCATTAAAGGTGAACGCCAAACTCCTCAATTTAGAACTTAGTAGCACATTCTGCAACATTCTCCAAGTTGACCCCCAACACCAGACACTCCACAGGATACTGTTCTGAGCCCCCTTCTGTACTCATTGTTCACCTATTATTGTGTGGTCAGTCACTGCTCCAACTACATCAATAAATCTTCTGATGTCTCCACCATCATCATAGGCCTGATCATGAACAATGAGACATCTTACAGAGAAGAGATCTACCTGCTAATTAAGTTGTGCCAGGACAAAAATCCCACTCTTTATGTCAACAAAACCAAGGAGTTGATCATAGACTGCAAATGAAAAGTCATTCCACACTGACACTTACACCAAAAAGTATGCTGTAGAACCACTTTAAATGCCTTGGAACAGCTACATTACACATTTGGCTTTTGTCAAAAGGGCACACCAGCATTTCAACTTTCTGAACAATATGAGGATACTTTGCAGTTCTTCATCTGTTCTCATGAACGTCTACATCATCTCTGGCAGGATCACATCTTAGTAGGACACATGCTCATCCCAATAATTAAAACTCCTCATTATTAATACAAGACTATGTTTTAGGGGGGTTTAAGGAGGCCATGGAAAATGATGAGATCAAGGATTCAAGGATATCCTAGCAAACCATCCCATCAATTAGAAAGGATGAATAAGATATTATCAAGATACATTGTTGTAGTAGTAGTAGTATTGTTCAATGTATATTTACACAGAATTTGCAACCCCATCAGGGACAAGTGTTGAAAGCCTTAGAGACTGGATTCATTCTGTTAACTAGGATGACTGCAGTGGTCCAAAAATGTTGTGGTGGTACAGTCTTAGGGTGGATGTAACAATACAAGTATTAAAGGTACTGTTAGTATATTGTGGCTAACACATCTTCTTTGTTGCATGGAAGATGGAGACAGTTTCTCTGAATTTGTTGACTGAAGCGGTAGTCCTGGTTCCTTCACTTTTACTAAACAATTTAGAAAATCCATGTGTAAACTTAAAGCAGTGAAAAAAATGAAAATTAAAAATAATAAAATTGACTGGCTGCTGGACCATTTATTACCAGGTTACTGCAGTGTAGGTCTATGCCTACTGTATATGATAAAAATGAACTTTAATAAAATGTGTAATAAATGTGAAGAAATTTAAGAGAAAGCAAAGGTTTTATTATCAATGCTAACTCTGTCAAAAATGTAAAGAAATTGTTAATTGCTTTATTTTGACCAGCAACATGACTAAAAGTTTGCATTTGAATGAGAAAACTGGAACAATGGCACCACACAGGATTAGAAGCACAACTGCCACAAATAACACATTTCTTTGAAATTGTACTACATTTGTAGTTGGAGACTGTTTGCAGTCATTGGGTACCAGAATATGCATGTAGTGCTATCCTGACAGTCATGACAGGTCTGACCTCTGGTGATGAAGAAATGCCGTCGGGACTACTAACTGCATCAGTTCCAGAGCCTACAGATCCCACATTATCTAATTGGTTGTCATTATCTTTATCTCTGTTCTTATCATCAAAATATTCATCTTACAACAAATCTAGTTGTTTCAAAACATCAGCAGCTTTATACCGTTTATGGACGACATATCTACGGACGATCTATTTATAGCATTACTAGGGGGTTCCCCCCGCTCGGTTCACTTGCCAACTCCCCGGTCTGTGCTACATGACAGCCACTTCGAAAACCCCTTCTTAAATTGTGATACAATGAGAAACAAATACAGTATTTTTTTTACCTCCTCTTTGCTTGATCAGCTGATGGCTTGCTGCTGCTGCTGCTGCTGCCATGCCATGTGATCTGTATCTCACACAGTGCTTCGAACATTTAAAAGCCTGTACAGCAGCTGTTCTACTCTTTATCTTTTATTTCCAGCCCCGGACGTGGTTAAATCTTTCGGCAAAAAGTCTCATCTCGCAGGACATAAGTTCTTGATATTTTTTTAGTTTATAATTTAAAAACAGAATAAGAATCTGAAAATATAAAAACATCACATTAAAGTTCGATAAATTCTGAAAAGAGTGATACCAAACATATATATGTAGGTTTTAAAATAAGCCTGATTTAAAGCGTGACAAAAAACATGACATAAAATTGTTGCACAAAATCCTTGCACTTTTAGGCTTAGGATTGCATATATAGAGAATAGATTTTCCACAAGCTGTTCTGTTTAAATAAAAATTCTGTTGCCAACAACTAGATGGCAGAACTATAGCAGATAACTGAGTCACAGCAGCAAAACTTACCAGCAAGCTGCCTCTATCGTACATCGCGCCTTGACAGGCTTAATGAGATACGACTTAACTCATATCTTGCATTCAAAGTGTTAATACAAACCTACAACAGCAAACACATTTTTATAAGATTCTCTACTATTGTGAAACAAAAGGGAAAATCTTATAATGGCTGAACTTAATACTATTAAAATGAAGTAGAGAGAGAAAAATTTAGCATGATGGATGACAATTTATATCTCGTTGTTATTATGTTTAAAAAGTACAAAAATATGATTTAATGCATTCGTTCAGCAAAATGAAAAATTTAATTACACAAGCTTAGTGCTAACTTAACAGACATGTAATAGACATTGTATTTGTAACTAACACCTTAATAACATTCCCAAAATTGATAAAAATTTTGTTCCTCCTTAATAAAAAGGTGTCTGCATGTCTGTGCCCATCCAATTGCTATGTCTCTGCTATCCAACTGATGGCACATAACAAACATTAACACTGCTTTTACAAATTCAGTACCAAATGGTATGTAACTGAGACATGGCAACTGGATGGACAAATTACATTGCAAGCAATCACACTGAGATTTACTTTGATTATTTAGATTTCAGCCCATCTCATGTGAATAGCACAGCTAGTATAATCAATAACTACACAATATGTTATGTGAAAATCGGAAAAAATGAATGCCAGTATCAGGTATTGATACAGCATGTAACTGTCAAATGCAATTTTACTCAATTGATTCTCAAGTGGTGCGAAATATGTTCTGTGAAATTTAAGCCTTTTAAAATAAATATTTCTTACGATTTTTAAAAGCAGTGTATGAATAAGACACTGATTGTGCATGCAGTTCTAAATGGTCATACGTAACTCACTTCTTCATACTGCACTTTTTTACGCAGAGTGGGAATCAATGGGTCAAAAACAAAGTTATTCTTCAGGAAGCCTTTACTAAAGAACTCTAGAGTATCTAAAAGTGTCCAGGAACACGTAATCACTGTAGGTGGTTGGATGCTGCTTGACAGCCTGTTGCTGTAGCTCAGGGTATGGAATGCCCACCAATTCTGTGAACAATAGATTTCTCCTTCTGCATATGACATTTTGAATAACTGAGCTGTGGGTAAAAGTTACCTCTGAACATAGAAATAACATAATGAAAAGCTCAGAAATTCCTTGCCAGTTCATAATATAAAAAAACATTTTAAGAAAATACTGTCTCTACCAAAGTGCTGCCTCACTGCTTAACCCCATGCACATACATGTATACATGTGGCAGCTTTGTTCAACTATATAGGAAGATGTGTTTTCCTGACGCTGTCTTTCCATCTGTTCTCTGTTCTAGCTATATCTATTTTGAAAGTTTTCTTTCCTATATGGATTTTAGATGTATTACTTAATAATTAAGTTTGAGAACATATTGTATATGGCAGGTGTGACCAGTGTGGGGTCCTCAGGAGCCGTTCCTGAGTACAAAGGAGACCAAATACTAAATAAAGTGTGTCGTATTAAAAAATAGCAACACAGGGATGGATAAACACAAGGGATGGGATAAGTAACACATTATTTTTAAAATAAGTATGAAATGAATTAACTTAACCTTGTTGACCCATGTTAGACAAATTAAACATTTTGCAACAAGCTAATTCTTTAACCCGCCAGTATGGTTTAAATCAACTCAGTCCATCTTTTAAAAAAAAGAGTTGTCAAAAAGATAACATGTTAAGCACACATGACTAAAAATACCAAGACCATGCTTCGCCTTATTTATCATTGTAATTGGATCATCAAGAATGAAGCGTACAGTAATTGCTTGGGGTTAAAGTTTTCAACTGCAACACTTTATTAAATTGAAAGGGCACAATTAAATATGAAATAAGCTTTCAAACATGCAGGTAAGTACACAGGAAGATTTAAAAGTTTAATATCTATTGTGCCTGTAAGGTATTTAGTTTTTAGTGAGCACTCAGATATGGTAGATATTTTAAAAAGCCTAAGACTGTAAGTAGAAAACACTGTCTTTAAACAATGCTGTAGGTGGAATATGCATTTAAATATTTATTTGTGAGAGTTTCTGGCATTAAATCTTTTCAATGTCCTGTTTTAATTTGTTTCCAGTTGACTTATTTTTTCTGCCTCACTATTTAATCACAGTAATTACAAGTTGGTTTTTGAAGGGTTGGAAAATGGAATTCAGCTCAGCTTAATCAAGGTCTTTGGTTTAGAGACATACAGTTCTGCTACATCTAAATTTGGGAATGACCTGCATGGCTACCCATTCTAAAGTACAACACAAAAGCTTTTGTGTATTGATAAATAAGGCGAAGGGGGTTGGGGGATTTTCATAGCAGACAGTACAGAAATGATCACAGACTGACATTTTGTCTGCTCTCTTCAATGCCTTATCAGGCAAATGATTAACAACAATAGTGTGAAAAGTCAGGCAGTCTGCTGGGAAGAAAGGGGGCTGGAGTTTCGTTTAATACAGTACAGCGTGACTGAACTGGCTGCCTCTTTTACCTTCTGAATGAATTCATTGTGTCAATTTGCCTGTGCAGTGGCTCATTTTGACAAAAGCACAGATTTTCCAGATATGCCTGCTGCACCTCACTCTAAGCCAGCAAAGCTCCAGCCTTACAGTTTATGAAAATGTTTTGATGTCCTTCCCCAAGTGTGTCAACAATGAGAGTAAAGCCTTTGGGGGAGTTTGTAAAATGAAATATGTCTTTTCTATTATAATGTAATGTTTCTGTCACTGCAGTTAGCTGAGCAACCTCATTTTCTACAATCTGTCTGCCTCAGTGGTTATGTGTGCCTGGCTGCCCTGTTTGTGATCTCTGCCACCGGGTTAAATATCATCTTTATGCACTATTATCCAGGAGCAGATAGTGGCTTTGTAGTTGTCATCCAGAAATACAGGTGCAACTCATTGTGTTTTTAATTACTCATTATTTTCATCATCATTGTCTTTCTGCATTTGGTGATGAGGGTTGCGTTTGTTGAAACATGCTGATCAGGCCCCCTTATCGCCAGATCTTCTTGGGGAATATCCAGATGTTCCTATTATAGACAAGAATATAATGCATCCGACGTGTTCTGGGTCAGCACCTTGGTTTCCTCTCTGTGGGCCATACTTTGTATACCTTCCATGGAAAGAGCTCAGTGGGTACCCAAACACTAGCCCTAACCCAAACCACCTCAATTAAATCTTCTCATTTCAGAGAAGCAGTTTTTTTTCCAGCTTAGAAATACTGAAAAATTAAGATGATTTGTAAATATGGAAGATACTGAGAAATTATTCCATGCATTTAATTCAAGCAGGAATGAGTGCTGCAATGTGTTTTTCACAGGCTGCTCAGACCATTCAGTATGCACTTTTATTTAATTTGAAACGCTGTAAAGAAGTGCTAAAACATAACTCCTGTTCTTAAGTCACTACCATGGCTTCCAGTTATGCTTAATGGTGATTCAAAAAGCCTTTAAAAGCCTTAAATGGCTTAGGGCCTACTTACATACTGTATTTCCTTATCATTACATACAAATCAGAGACTGCAGTAAGATCTTAAGATGCTAGGCTGCTAAGGATTTCAAAGATTCAAAAACAATACTAGGAGGTTACACTTTCAGCTACAGGACCCCAAAGTTGTGTAATAATGCCCCTTCAGTCCTACTTTTAAATTCAGGTTGAGGACTTATTACTTTATTCTGTCATACAACTATTTCAGATGCTATTTAGCAGTGTTTATTGCATTTATATGGAAATATTGGCAATACAATAACTATGAACCATTACTAACCCCGGTCTATTCTGTTTCTTTTCTTGGTACCATGTAGCACATGCTGCTACTGCTGTTGTTCAAAGTTGCTTCCTTGATCATTGGAGTGACACTAGAGATACTATTAGTCATAGAATTGAGCAATGAAAGGAATTTGTCTTCTTGTTAATCTGCTTAGAAACTGTGGTAATACTGTAGAATGCTCAGTGGTGTAGAATCACCAGAACGATGGCTGTGTCTGTGACTCCCCAAAGGTTTTATGTTTCCAGGGATGTTGCACAGTGGCAATTTTGTTTTTCTCTCCTCCTCTCTGGCAACATCTCTACAATAATAAACCATCTGACCGATTTAATGGTAAGCAGTTTGAAATGGCTTCTTTTACTGTGTCTTCAAATTAATCTGAGTTTTCATATTTGTGGATTTTGTAATTTGTAAAGATTTTATTTGTATTTTACCCAATGAATGTGTTACAGTGCTCTGCACAAGAAGTGAACTGAAAAGCAGTTATTTTACTCCAGAGTTCTCCCATATTGTCAGTTCCTAAGCTTGTCATGGTTTACCCTGCAATCATACACAGGAACGTAATTTTAGCAGTTTGTACTTGTGATGTCATTGCTTCAATCACATATGTGTGGATGGGTATGGAAACTGACTGAGAAATTGACAGCTGTGTTCATGGACTCAGCTTCCACTTCATTGACACAGTCCTGTACAGCTTTGTAAAGCTGCTGATGCTCACTGATTTGTTGGTCCTTTTAACCTCCTCATATATAAAGTACAGGGAAAGTATTGGAATCGTCCAAAAATGAAATTTCGAGATTTTGATTAACCTCAATGTTTTAGACCTCCCTGAGTCCTAAAATACCATTTTTGGAATTATGTCTGTGTGTGTGTGTATGTAAACATGATAACTTGAGTACACTATCACTTAGGTCAACCAAATTTGGCATACAAGTACTGTATTAGGTACAAAATGAAAATTTCTATTAACTTTGAGCTATTTTTGCTAACCGGAAGTGGTACTTTTTTTATTTATTCAGCTGCAGTCTGATTTATTCAACCTTACTTTTATAATAATTTTTCAATATATCATTAATTTGATTTTTTGTTAATGGTTCTTTAATGTAGTGTACATAATATAAAAATATAATCATTGTCTTATGGTTTACTCCTCAAATATCCATTCCCATAGCTGAGTATACAAGAAAGTCTAGGGGAGACCACTCCCGATTTTAAATGATTGCTTCTACCCATACTTGTGAACAAGATCCCAAGCTACTATAACTCCTACATTTGTGGAAGCTGCTCACTCTTTACATACTGCTGTTTACCTGGAGACGACCTTATATTTGGAGGTGCTGTATCATATTCCAGTGTGCATTGGAGATCATTGTCTGATTAAGGAAAAAAAGGACAAAATGCTTCCTCCGGGTACTCTGGTTTCCTCCTACAGTCCAAAGACATGCAGGTTAGGTGCATTGGCGATTCTAAAATTGCCCCTAGTGTGTGCTTGGTGTGTGGATGTGTGTGTGTGCGTGTGTGTGCGCCCTGCAGTGGGCTGGCACCTTGCCTGGGGTTTGTTTCCTGCCTTGAGCCCTGTGTTGGCTGAAATTGGCTCCAGCAGACCCCCGTGACCCTGTAGTTAGGATATACCGGATTGGATAATGGATGGATGGGACAAAATGATCTTCAAAGTATAGAGATGTAATCCTTAGGTTCCAAAACTGGATACTGCCCCCCAACCCTTAATTGGTCCCTGATCTCTTGTCAAAATTCAGTAGAGTCAAACATTCACATTAAACAATCTTGACTTAACCCTATGGGAATGGTGCTAAATAAATGTATTATTATTATTATTATTATTATTATTATTATTATGCAAGCATAAATTTTGCTCCACAAAACAGGGGCTTAATGGCATATAACAGCATAAGAGCAGGGTCTCTCATACTCATAGCATCTTCCAGAAAATACTATGGGTATCCAGTCTTAAACTGTTTCTAAGTTAACAAAGTATTAATAAATACATTGGCAACCTCGCTCGACCCCTCAAGTATATGTAGACAGCTAAATATTTGACATTCAGCTGAAAGGCCAGGATGGAATCATATTGTTCCTCCTGAATCTGAAGCATTTTTGGGTGGAGTCTCCACTATATTACGCCAGCATAAGCTTTCCCAGGGAGGTGAACGAGTGTGATTCCTTGGTCAAAGGAATACACATTCTTGCCCCCTTTTTAACAATGAAGACCTCAGTCTGCTAGTCACAAGGCACTTGTCCAAGTCTGTCTCAACATCTATTTTATCTTGGAGTTGCCTCAGCAAACTCCACCCACACACAGGCTTTTGCATGGCCACTGTTATAGCTAACACATTTTGACCTGCTAGTAGTTTCAATTAAACATGACCTTGTAAAGTGGTATCTACCAACATTTCCTTAGGAGATACAAATTTTACCACAGCTCATCACATCTACTTCCACTATTACAGTCTTGAACATAGTCCATGTAACAGTGGTGGGCAGGAAAATGAATACAGGGCGCTACTGAAAGATTTGTTGAATGGTGAAGACTTAATTACCTGCAGCATCAATAAGACAAAGGAAATAATCATAGACTTCAGGAGGGTCAAGACCACTCTGCCTCCATTTCTCACTGATGGTGAAGATGTGGAGGTGACAAGGAAGCATATGTTTTTTGGGGTGCATCTAAATGACAGGCTTGACTGAAGTATCAATACAAAGGCTGTATACAAGAAGAGTCAGGGTTTCCTTTACTTCCTGAGGAGGTTAAGGTTGTTTGGTGTATGCAGGAGTCTCTTACATGTTTTCTACCAGTCTGTTGTCATGCAGTAGTATACTAGGGAAATAGCATTAGTGCAGGTGATGCCAACAGATTAAATAAACTGACTAAAAGGATAGTTCAATATCAAGAGTCCGACTGTGCTCACAGGAGGTATTGGTAGAACAGAAGTCACTCAGGATGCTTCTTACTGTCTTAGACAATGACTCTCATCCCCTGTATAAGGTCTTTGCTAAACATAGGAGCACATTCAGTAACAGACTGAGACAACTGTGTTGCTCCAAGGCGCCATCACGCTCTATAATGAGTCACACCCACAGCCAAGGTGGTATTGTTCATTATGTGGCAAATGGTGCTGTGTTAGTGTAGAATACATTTTAATAGGCAATTATACTATACTATGTCAGTGACTGTCATCCTGTAATGTGAAATTGCAACTGATAAGTCACATCACTTCATAAACATGTACACTTTATCAATATACTTATAGATAACTCTTGTTATATGTGCATTTGTACCTTGTTAACATCCTTAAGACTATGCTAATACTTGTTACATTTATATTTGAGCCTTTTTAATTCTGCTGCCGTCATCTGGCAATTTCCTTCAGGATTAATGAATTTTCTATCTATCTATCTATAATGCTTTCAAGAACTCTACTTGCCCAACCTCTACAAAGATGAGGTGAGAGATGGATTCAATAGTTATTTCCAGTAAATATTTTTTACTTTTTTATTTATTTTTATTATTAGATTCTCTGTAATATTTATAGAGAGAAGAATGAAACAAGTATACAGCTCTCAATATGCATTGAATTTGTACAAAGATTACCATTAGGATTACCAGCGTACCTGACATATTTCAAAGAGTGATGTTTAACTCGATAAAAGAGAGGGTGTTATAAAGGACCTATTGGATAATATATTAGTCTTTTACAAAATAACAAAAGCATGAGGTGATGCTACAAAAGTCCCTGTAAAATGCTTGTTTGAAACTGAATGACGAGCAATGACATTTACGACAGTCACGGTTCAGACATACAGGAGAGTGATTTAATGAGAAAGCCATCCACCCAAATCCAGTAAAGGTGAAAACCTTTGCTGAGTTATAGATGCTATTGATTATTCTTGGTCTACAGAAAATCCTGGTTATGGTCCATTACTTTGGGGGCTTCCTTGCAAACATTTTAGAATAAGAAAACCATTGAAGTACCTGACTATGAAAGACGTTAGATGGATGTGCACTGCTTAATGAGAAAAAGCTTTCAAACAATAATATTTTGACCTATCAGGTACCAGCACCAGCATTCTGTGATGCCACCAAGCCCCAAGGTTTCAAACACTTACATCTTATATTGCTTAGTTGGTGTTCTAATGTTACATTATAGGGTGATAGCTAAAATAAATATTTTTCTTTTCCAGACTCCTTACTACAACATAAAGAAAAAAGGAGGATTAGTAGCTGTTTGTTGAATGAAGGATAAGGAAATACAATTGAACAAACTGAAGATTCCAGACAAGACCTTACTCTCAGACAAAATGAACCTGTATCTAAGAAGAGACACACAAAGATAATGAGTACTGTAGATAACCTATACAGCTCAAAATATGGCAGAAGTCTGCAAGGTCAGATTCTGAAGTGCTTACTGTGGAGAAATAGCCTTAATACATGAAAAGGGCTGGTGTTGGGTAACAGAACAATTCCACCACAATGCACAAGGATCATACTCCTTGATTGTTTTGTGTAGTTGCTATATAATTAGACTTTAAAGCAGAAAGGTTCTGGTTCAATTGTATGCTGCCTTAGATAAAGGCATTGGCCAACTGTAAAATTGTACTTATAAAGGTTATAATAATGGAGATGAAGGCATTGACCAGTGCAGAGTGTAAATTTATATGCGCAGAGAGAATAAAAAAAACTAATTATATATTGCAAATGCTATTTAGAAAAAAAGTCATCTCAGCAAAGAAGAATACTCATAACCTTATGTCGGACTTCTTATTGATGAATAAGAGTGACATCAGATGCATTGAATAAGGAAGGAAGATCCTCCTTGTTGTGAATGACTAGATCACAAGTTACTGGGAGGTCTACACATGCTGTAAAAAAATGGAAGCCTGGGCTTTTTTCTAAAGAATGACTTTGAGAAATTCTGCTGTCCAGACCAACTGTTCAGACAGAACTTCACTGGCAGAGGATTTAAGAAATTTCCTCTAAATAATAATTATTGCCACTTCACATATAGCCCATATTTCCCTCGGGCACATGGAGAGGTTGAAAGAACAGTCCTAACAGAAAATCCTTAAAAGACAGAATCCATTTCTTACCAGGATGATCTATAGAGCAATGCTGTGTCAAACTGCCAGAGTAAATCCTACACAACTAAAAAGAGACGGACGTGTCTGAGGTAGTTTGGGTTCAGGTTGGTTACACAAAGTGATGAAAGAAATAAGATATAATTATGCTTATAATAACAAGCACAGCACACACCTGTATTCTTACTGAAAAGTAAAAACAGACTTTGTAGTTAAAACATCAATCACTTTATAAAGCAGCTACAGTAGTGGGAGGCATGATGGCATAATTTTTTTTTTTTATCTTGCTGCCTTCCAACTCTGATGGCGCTCAGATATTCTCATTATGTTTTTTGTGGGTTTTATTTGGTTTTCCTCCCACATCCCAAAATTGTTCATGTTAGGTTTTTTTTAATGACTATATAGATCAAATAGAAATGAAAATGAATGTATGTGAGTGTGTGTCTACCAACAGAGGACTCGCACTCATTGTTCAGAACTGGTCCCTGCCTTCTGCCCAGTGCTGCAATGATAAGCTTTGCCTTGCCAAAACCATAAAATTCAATCAAGCAGGTTAATGGATAAACTGATGTACATAATGGTTCAAGCTAAAATATATTCTATTCAAATGCAAAGTATACATCACCCTGAAACCAGTTTGTCCCAAGAGAATGAACTTTGATTTAGAAGGCTAGTTCACATATTCTGCCAGAGTAGGTCTGGTCTCAAAAGGTGAGGCACCCTATGTCATTCTTTCATTTTACCTGTTTTTGCATTTGAATCTCTGCTCTTAGTAAATGTAGCTCTGAACCCTTTTTTTCTTGACTCTTTTCCAATGGTAGGCATTTTTAGTGGTAACTAGTTATTTTGCTTATAAAACTTTATTTCTGGTCAATTAACAAATTTAAATGAGTAGCCTCCTACTCTGTCAGAATGTCAAAACATAATGATAAACATGTTTTCCATCTATGACTGAAGTAATTCCCCTTACCAAGAGCTGAGATAAAATCAATTATAGTTTAGTTTCTTTTTTTAATTTATGCTCTTACAGTTTAAAAATCTAATTAATCTTTACGCACAGCAAAAAATATAATAAAAACTCTTGCATTAAACTTTGGCAGCTGATGGCTTTGGGCTATTAAGTGTAAAATTTAGTGCACTCGGGTTGTACTTTATTTTGCTTTTTTTATCCGCTGTTCCACTTTAAATATGTATACTTACCTGAAATAACATTTCACAGTGTAGTATTCATAAAATATAAGGTGGAACACTTCATGTTTATACCAACATCTAGTAATATACAAACTACAGTGTGTTTGTTTAAACATTTATTACTTTTGTGTAAATGGGTGGAGAAATCACTGTCAGTGCTTTCAAGCACTTAACTATCAGTGATAATTAAATGATCGAGTGAGGTGACTGTTGATACTCAATGATTATTAAAAGCAATGCATTATCTGAAACAGAGCATCTGTTGAGAATTGAAATTCATTCAAGAAAATCAGTCAAGATAAAAATCTTAAGCCAAGCAAAGGCCCACAGAAACTTCTGAATGCTGCACTGTTGATAGTCCTTTCATACGAACGCAACAATGTAAGTGATATATTTTTCTCATTTCATAAAATCTTTAAGATTGCTGTTATATTTGTATGCTACCTCGTTTTTTTGTGCCCTCAAGAGCTATGGTGGTTGTTGCTATGCAGCATGCTGCTTGGGCTAATTACACCTCACACTGCAAAATGAGAGGAGATTAAACACCTTATTGTTGGTTGAGCTCTCTGTTTTTCAGCACACATTTTGGTTCGATATCCTTTGTTACAGCGTGCACCTTTCCTAGTGATTTTTCCATTCCTTGGGGCTGACAGAAGAAAAGCTTCAAAACAGGCGCCACAAAGAAACCTTTATTGTTACACTGAATACGGAATGAATGCTTGTGTATATTTGAATACATTGTAGACCCAGAAAAGAACTTAAGGGTCTTGTTTAGAGGGAACTTTCTTATCTTTCTAAAAAAGAATAAAGAAATTAAAGCTAAATACAATTTTAACTTAAATAATAAAAACTAAATCTAAATCTTAGGATAAAATAGGAAGATTTCATAATGTATTAAGTAAGAAAGCATCTGAACTACTGTGTGACATTTTGGTCACCATGCTATAGAAAAGTAGTGGAACTAGAAACTGTGCAAAGGAGAGCAACCAAGCATATTCCTGGACTAAAGGGCCTGTCCTACAAACAAAGCATTGTGGGAACTTAATCCAGGCCTTCATATTTATCAAAGGCACTGGCAATAAACAACTATCTATACTAATAAAAGGCAAAGCCCTCACTGACTGACTGACTCACTGACTGACTCATAACTAATTCTCTAACTTCCCGTGTAGGTAGAAGGCTGAAATTTGGCAAGCTCATTCCTTACAGCTTCCTTACAAAAGTTGGGCAGGTTTCATTTTGAAATTCTACGCGTAATGGTCATAACTGGAAGCTATTTTTCTGCATATACTGTAATGGAGTTGAGCTCGAAAGCCGTGGGGGCCGAGTTTCGTGTGACATCATCACGCCTCCCACGTAATCACGCAGTACGTAGAAAACCAGTAAGAACTCCAAAAACCGCTGAAGAAAACATACATTATATAATTAGGAAAGCAACGAAACAATTAGAAGCAAGCGAGTGACATATAGAACCATATTCAGCGGCTCACGTGAACTGACACAGTGCGCAGACAAAAAGCAACAGTTCCAAAGAGTGCTGAACAAAGACCAAATTACACTGCTATGCTCAACTAGACAAACCACATCCGTGGTGCAATAGTAGAGGCTTCGCAGCTGGCGTCTGAGGTTTGATTCCCGAGAGGGGATGCACTGAGTATGTACGCGTGCTTCCCGATTCATTTTAGCCTCGCATCCCCTTGGTTTGAGAAGTATGAAAAAATATGCGGTTAACACAGAAAGACAGATCACCAATTGAAGCTTTATGAATAATGGATACTTTATTCGCGATCAATGATTGTTTTGGTAAAGCCATACTCAGTGTATTCATTAGATGAACGGTAAAAAAGTAAGAGCGAGGGGAGGGTAAATTATTGAGGCACGCAGGCAAAACCACAATAGCACGTGGGCTTGATGTACTGTAGTCTGGCGTCAACTCGATCTGAATTGCGATCACATTTAAAAAATATATCCTTTCAAGTTCTATTTAGTCCATATGTGTCAAACTCAAGGCCCACAGGCCACATCCAGCCCGGCGTGTAATTATATCCGGCCCGCGAGATCATTTTATATATTATTGTTATTAATGGCCCCGGGATATGAAGCGCTGGTAACACAATAAACTACAGATCCCATAATGCAGCGCTTCAGCTGCCTTGCCAAACACTTACCGCGTTAATCAAGTCTAGCTTATGATGCTGCAAGTTATTGCGAAGCTAGCCCACACGATGCCAAAGAGAAAAGGGTTGATTCTGAACATAGAGCCTTTAAAAACCAATGGGAGGCTGAGTATATGTTTACTGACATTGCCGGTAAACCCGTGTGTCTCATTTGTGGAGCTAATGTGGCTGTAATTACAGACTTTAATCTAAGACGGCACTATGAGACAAAACATCAAGATAACCTGAAAGACCTGAATGCAATGCACAAGATACAGAAAGCAGAACAATTAAAGAAGAATCTGACACTTCAGCAGACGTTTTTACCCGTGCAAAATCACAAAGTGATTTCAAGTGAAGCTACTTTTATGGGAGACACAAATGCACCAGTGCAACTTGCCCCACTTTCCCTGTTGCCAAGTAATGTTGAACCAAGTCGGCACTACGGTGTTCCCAAATACGCACTCTGCTGATAAACTGAGCGCACTGCGCACTGAGTTCGCACGGCGCTTTGGTGGCTTCGAAGAACAAAAAAAGAATTTTGAGTTGTTTCGCAACCCATTTGCCGTCGATGCGGAAACTGTACCTGTGCAGATTCAGATGCAGTGTAATGGCACACTAAAGGCAAAGTACGATACTGCACGGCCCGCACAGTTTATTCACTCCATTCCCGCAGAAATGCTCCAGCTCCGTCTACATGCGACTCGAACCTTGTGCATGTTTGGTACCACATATCTGTGTGAGAAGCTCTTCTCAGTCATGAAGACTAACAAAACAGCACACAGGAGTCGCCTCACTGATGAGCACCTGCAGTCCATCCTGAGAATCTCCACAACACAGAACCTCACACCAAACATAAACGAACTTGTTGCCAAAAAAAGATGCCAGGAGTCCAGCTCTGATAAAATGACATATGAGCAAAGACAACTGAATGATTTGATTTGTTATTACTGAAAAGAACAAATTTTATTTATATTTTCAGGTTTTGTTATGCACCATGTTCATATTTGAATTTGTATAATTTTAACAGGATATATTTTTATGGAGAGCAAAATCTTTTGGGATATTTAAAATTTAAGTTTATTTGAAAGAAAGAAATTTGAATGTTTGTTCTTTTAACGTTTACTTTATTTCTAACTTGTATAATTTAGACAAGATATATTTTTATGGAGAGCAAAATATTATAAGTTATTTAAGGTTTGAGTTGATTTATTCCAGAATAATATTCTGTCGACTAAATAAAAATTCCTTCTATTTAAAATTTAAATAGAACTTGAACAGATACGATAGTTCATAATATCCAGGCAGACTTGCACGTAAGAGCTGGAGTCATCCGTTTTAACAAACAGCGTATTACACTGATACGAAATAGCCTGCCCATTTAATTATTTAGGAATAGATAAATAAATTAAGATTTTGTATAAATAATGTTTTTCATTTTTCTTCCTTCATGGATTCTGGCACCCCCAGCAACAGTTGCTCGCACCCCAAAGACTATATATATATGTTTGTGTGTGTGTGTGTGTGTGTGTGTATATATATATATGTATGTATGTATATATGTGTGTGTGTATATATGTGTGTGTGTATATATATATGTGTATATGTGTGTATATGTATATATGAGTTGCGGTTGTAACACCGGCCTGCGCTGCTTGCGCACGAGTCACGGCTCTTTTAGGAGGGGCCTGATCTTTGTGAGTCGGTCGCGCAGTTGCGCTATGTACTCCAAAATAGCATCTGCTTAAGCGCCTGATTAAAGCGCTCCACCAACCCGCCAGTTTGCGGATATTTATATATATATGTTTATGCTGTTTTAACCACTGTGTGTGTGTGTGTGTATATATATATATATATATATATATATATATATATATATATATATATATATATATATGACAGCAACACTCAGCACTTACAACAGTGACAAAACAATTACATTGACAATCATGTTACGTTATTTTCAAAATGTTTCCTTTTCTTTTTCATTGCTTCTTTAACACACTACTTCTCCGCTGCGAAGCGAGGGTATTTTTCTATTTATATATATAATTCACTAAGGCAAGACACCCATGGAAATGCAAGACACCCATGGAAAACATGCCGGAAGGGGCGTGAATTCACTAAGTCGCCGACAAGTAAGACACCTATGGCGCATGTAGGGAGGAGCCACGCCCACCAACTCCAAGACCATTGGATACGACGACAACTCGCAGAGCCACGCCCACGAATTCGGATGCGACGACACAGAAAGAACAGAGTCATTTATATTCGTCTGTCGTGGAGGCCTCATGTACTTCCGAGCCACCTTGACTGTTCATAGAGGCATGTTTCTCGCGGAGGTGAGTCGCCATATGCAGCGTGTGAAACGGTTTGCGAGGGGTATCCCATGGAATCCTTAAAACAATCCTTTACAACTGAGGTTAAAACACAATGAAGTAAGCAGTTTTTAAAAAACGACTTTTCGGTTACGATGCACAACCTCGTGCAAGATAGCAAACTGTTTTACACGCTACATACAGCAATTCGCATCTGCGACAAACATGCGTCTTCTTCACTCACGGACAATTATATGTTGCTCTCTCTAGAGTTCCATCTTTTCATTCACTTTCTGTTGTATCCTCAAACGCTCCCTTTTTAGACATCTGTGTCTTTCCAGAAGTGTTCAACCATCAATAAATAATTATGCGGCGTTTGTTATGCCGCGGGTTCACTATTGTGTTGTATTTTGCTCTCTCCAGAGTTCCATCTTTTCATTCACTTACTGTTGTATTCTCACACCAACCCGTTTTAGACAACCGTGTCTTTCCATAAGTGTTTAGCATTCAATAAATAATTATGCATGAGATTGAGCATGTGTCTAGGCGTGGGTAAGCCGTTGAACCCCATTCAGGCTGCAAACCGTGGAATTGCCACTAAGTGCGACTCATACGCTCCCACTGTTTTCGTCCCTACCCTTTGTACACACCCTCCCACATGTTGACTGTTAATAGAGGCATGTTTCCCGCGGAGGTGAATCGCCATATGCAGCGTGTAAACGTGTGTTAAAACATTCCTTTACAACTGAGGTTAAAACACAATGAAGTGAGCAGTCTTTAAAAAACGAGTTTTCGGTTACGACGCATGACCGTGTGCACCATAGCAAACTGATTTACACGCTACATACAGTAATTTGCATCCGCAACAACATTGCATCTTCTTAGATGCTCCTGCACTTTGTACACACCCCTTCCAACATCACTACTACCATGGTTGGGTGTCTTGGTGGATTATATATGGAAAGATAGCCAAAACCGCACAGAGCAATGAAAAGTCTATGTGAGTCACAGCTGCATCTGGACTGTACAAAGACGACAACGACTCAAGTGACGAGTTGGAGGTGGGCACATGAGCTGGCAGTGCATACTGGACGAGAAATCAGCAGACTAGCATGATGGAGGGAGCGAGTGGACGTCCTTCTCCTCTCCTTCCGTTCCACCCTCCGCAGCTGAGCACCGCACAGACGATTGTGTGTTGGTTCGTTCCGTGTATTGTTACAATGTTGCTTTACTTGCTAATTTATTACATTACCGATTTTTCAAATGTTAATTTTCTCCCTGTGCTTAAAAATTATTAAAAAACTGGCCTGATTATGTGGCGTATGGTACACCGTGGGTTGGCTAGTTAGTATTCTTTCAGTTAAATACTGAATTATGTACTTAAGCACACAGTTGAAAATTAAGGGAAAGTGTATTGATGACAGAAGCCAGGTAGGAAATATTTTTTTGCACAAAAAGTTGTGAAAATGTTCAAAAAACACAGAGCCAAGTAGTCAAAAGACATCTGAATGAGATTTTCAAAGAACAATGAGTCTTGATTAACTCAAAGAGTTTAGCAGTCTGATAGGTTTCCTCTTATTTGCAAAAATAATTCATTCTCATTTGTGCTATAAAAGAAGAGGCAGAAAATGGACAGAAGTCTAGGACCCCAAGTAGCACCTTCACCTCCACCCACCATTTGATGAGTATAACATGGTTTGGGGGCATCACCAGTGCAGCTGTTAGCACAAAACCATTGACCAAACTATGACTAATTTTGATGTGGCAGGCTGTTTAGCCCGCAGAGGTGAGCTTAAGAGTGAAACTTAGGTGGGGTCAAAGATCTTGTTCAGAGTTTGCTAAATCCTGGTTGGAAAGGAGAAACAGTAATATTACTTCTAGTCAAACCTTGAATCTTGTCCACATGTGTCCCTGCCAAATGCAGACAGTTACATGTTAGACAATATACAGAACTTGTCACTGTACTGGAGTAGCATATTGTTTTTCCATCAATGCTACCAGCTACAGTATCTTGCAAGACATTTTATCAGTTTTTAATTAGCTTGTCAGAGTATATAAATTTGGAGGCTTATAAAAAGTCTGAGTAACACATTTCAAGTCGATGATTCGGAGATCTGTAAGAAATTGAAGTGCCAGCTGAGGAAACAAATTTGTTTCTAAAACTCAATCCCGAGATAAGCTTTAAACAGAACACAACAGCACTCATGAAGCATTTAAACTTTAGAGAGGCATACAGCTTATGGATTACAATTGTATCAAATCACATTTTTGTTTTTTGTTTTTTCCAGATTAGTTTCATGCTTTTTATGCCCGTTTTGATCCCAGGAACAAAGTCTCTTGTGTAGGCGCCTGCTGCATTGCATGATTCCTCATCTTTTTTTTCTGTAAGAGAATGAATGAGAGAACAAATTTTTAAACGATTCAACGTCAAGTACTCAATCTGGATAGAATTACAGGACATCTTTTAAATGTTTGTAGCAACCACTTACCTAGCATTTTCACAGACATTTTTAATGCTTAACTGAATCTATGGGTTCTGTCTGCTTCAAAAAGAAAAATAGGAAACAATAGTGTATTGTTTAAATGATTACCAACCAGTAATGCCTGCTCCTGTTGTGATGGTTTAAGAACATGGTGCTGGTAAACAGTAAGCATACTATTTCTGACAGATCTGGTGACCTCCAGTTTTCATATTGGCATAACTGGATCACAGAGGATGCCATGTTCCTTGCAGTTTATACCACCATGGCATATCTAGTTAATGGAAAAAAAAGTTACAGTAGAGAACATTTTATAAATTATAGCTCATCCAAGATGAACATCAAGGCTCTTAGCCTTAGTGTTAGCCTTTGCAACTGAATTTACTGAAGGATGACTAATAAGTCAGCAGATGTCCTGAAAAAAACAAGAATGGACAGTTATTATATGCAAAGAAATTTTAAGGACAGGAACTCAACTGAAAAGGTATAAGAAGAACAAGAAAAACAATAAAATTGACTTTTACTTTATATGTCATTTAGGTATACGCTGATGTAAATGTATATATTGATTGACACTGTTATGTAAATTCATTTGCTTATAAAGCAGACCTCTACCCTTAATATTTGACAATTCTGACCATGCTGTAATAGACTGCTTGTGAGAAATGCTCCCTCTTAAATGTAGTGCTATTAAAGATGCAAACTACGGATCTTCTCCTGTCTGGTTTCTAATAGTAAGAGGTTCTAATTTTAAGATAAGGTTTTATTAATATATCTATAAATTTGATTCTTCCACACATTGCTTCACCAACAATGATGAGACAGCTTGCAGAGAAGTTCTTTGCTTTCTGACGCAAACGTGCCAGTACAACAGTCTGTCCCATAATGTCATGCACTTCAGGAAGCAGACCAGGGATGCTGTGAATAGGGTCAGCAGCTCTGAATTTCTTGAAATCCCCATCTTGGACAACATAAAGTGAACACAACATGTTTTGAAAGCTATCAAGAAAGCTCACCAACACCTTCAATTCCTTGGATGTCTAAAAAACAAAATCTATGCTCATCAACTTTAATGGATGCACTGACTCATCTATAATGGTTTCAAAATAGGTCACGGCTGTAAAACACTTTGGAGGTTGATGAAGGTGGCAAAGAATATTATGGAAACATGGCTGTCCTCAATCATCTATATACAGTTGTCGAGGGTGCAAGGGGCCACGACCCGGCCGGGACGCCTTGGAGGACCGGAAGTGGGGGTGTGCCCATCTGGGATCACGTGAGTGCTGCCTTCCTGGTTGCTTTGGGGGCCACGGGTTCAGGGCGTGGAAGCCCCACCCTGTAGGGGCCCGTGGTCACCGCCAGGAGGTGCCCCAATGCCTTGGGGACCCTGGACCTCAGCACTTCCACCACACCAGGAAGTGCTGGGGGGAAGAGAAGCAGGGACACCCATAGAGCTTCCGGGAGAACAGCCGGCACTTCCACCACACTGGGGCGTGTCAGTGGGAGATTGCCGGGGAGCACCTGGAGCTCATCCGGGTGTAGATAAAAGGGGCCGCCTCCCTTCATTCAGGGCGAGAGTCGGGAGCAGAGAGGACTGAGCTGGAGAAGGCAAGGAGGCGGCCTGAAGAGAGTGAGAGAAAGGCATTGTGTGGCCAGGACTTTGTGGTGCACTTATTGTAAATAGTTGTGAATAAACGTGTGTTTGGGTGACAATGATGGTGTCTGCCTGTCTGTGTCCTCTATATAAAACCTCTCTATACAGAACATACACTGATACACTGGTCATGAAAGGCAAAAAAAAAGTATTACTAAAGACCTCTACCATTCTTCCATATGTTCCCCCTCCATTCCTACAAGTGGTAAAGCACTTTTAGTACTTGCACCACTAAATTCAGGAATATCCTCAGGTCATAAGAATACTCAACAACTACATGAGCATGCTGATGTATTTAGTGAAGGGCTATTTCAGTGTGCAAAAGAAAAAAAGGAATGGATTATTCCCACAATGAAAAAAGAAAATGGGTTAGAGACATGACATGTAAGATGCTATGAAACTTTCATCAGGTGTGTAACTAAAAAGAAAAAAAAAGAACTGGTTACATATAAACGAGGGGAAGGATACAATGAAGCGAGGGGAGATAAAAAGGAATGAAAGACAAGAGTAGGTGCAAAAAGCAGCCATTAGAGAAGATGAAGGAACAGATTATAAAGTTATTTGGTCATTTAATGAGCTTGGCTTCTTCAATATTTCTCTGAAAGGTGTCTTTGAAAGAACACAAACAGAGGATCAGTTTGGCTTTGATCAAGTGATGTGAAGTATTCTACAATATTCTTTGTACGTCTTTGTGAGATCTTAATGGCTCAAATGTGCTTACTGAATTGATCTGCAAGCCTTTATTATCTATGTAGATGATAACCTTCCACAAGAAATGGAAGTGAATAAGATTTTTGCACTCGAAGGAGGCCTGTTGTTTAATATTGCATTTTCCAGTTAGAACCAGATATAAGTAATTAGTGGTGTAATTGTATTGGTGGTGACATATTTACACGTGATATTGCAGTTTTTGTTACAGCAGAAGCTGCTCAAATGGAGAACTTGCCTTTGGAGAATTGTACTGCAGACAACAATTGGTTGATGGAAATAGATACGATTTGGAGTAAGAAAAAAAGGTCTCCAATGGAAGGATCTAAAATGGGGGAAATTTCATTTAATAACCTGCAGGAGATACAGGGTATTACTGTCTGTAATTAACATGACATTTCTGTCATTAGTCTGTGGGAAGCATGCAAGTATAAATGTCATTGTATTATGTGCATATGTTAAGAAATTTGCAGTAGCATTTAAAAATGCTTCTGGTAGAATCAAAAGAATTAAAATGGAATGGTTTTGAAGAGGTGTAGAAGGGCCATAATTGCTATTTGCACCATCTGTTTCCACTCCTAGCTGACTACCTACTGCTCCCAAATCCAGTAAACACCGTATAGCACCTTATTATGGCTTCTGACCATGTTTTAGTGTTACCATATAAAGTTTAGAGGCAGCTGTACAGGAACTAATTCATAATTTAAGATGCTGTTGCATTGCCTGTTCTACTCTGTTGATGGCTGCTTCACTTCTACCAAAGCTTCTGACACACTAAACACCCATGCTTATCCAACCTGTCAGCCACATAATGCCAGATCTTAAATCTTGCCCCATCACCTGAAAAATATATACACTTTTGACACATTTCAGCTATTTGCTTCACTGTGACTGGGCAGGACAACATTCCAGCACAGTGGTTTACAGCTCTAAGAAACTGGACTTGAATCAAGGACTGGACATTTTCTCTGGGAAGTTTGCTGGAATTTCTCAGTATCTTCATGCATTTTTCTCCTACTTATGCTGGTTTTCCTCACATTCCCAAGAAGCTGTATGTTAGTATAACTGGTGATATTAAATTGCCCCAGTGTGAATATGTCCTAGGTGTGTCCAGTGATGGGCTCTGCTCTCATGATCTGCGGTATTTTTTAAAATTTTTTACAGTTTCTCCTTGGCATCGGTAAGTAATTGAAACTTTGTTTCAGGGATTTTAGGCCTAGGAATCTCGTTGTGACATTGATTTTTGAATTTGATGCAAATTAAATGGTGTTTGAAAGTAAATACGTTCTCCCGTGGTGCCATCTTGTTTTTGTTATAGGTGCCGTTATCGTGAGCATGCGTAGTTAGGGACACGTTCACATGTTGCCCGATGACTTCTCCTGGAAGCTGTGTCAAGTGACATCATTAACATAACGACTTATAAGCCAGCAGCATTAAGTATTTATCATTCATGTTTGTGAGTACAAGCTAATATCTAGCATTTTTGTTTGAGAATGTGAAACAACCTCTTTCTTGTGTTTCCTGACTCTCAAATAAGATTTACTTCTAATGTTTTGGCATTCTCTATTCACTGTTTTTGATTTCTGATATTCTTGCTACAATTCACTGCTTACAAATTTTATCTTACATCCTCAGCTGTACTACTACATCTTATCTTGCCAATTTTGGCCTTGGCTGGTATTTTATTTATCATTTATCTTCTGATTCCACCTCTATTCAAACACATCTGTGATACACCCTTTCTTTAGTTGATTGGGATCAGAAAGAGAGGTGCCAGTTTCCTGGGTCTTGCTGATCTTGGACAACAAGTAGTCAGAAAAAGGGAAAGTTTGGCATATTAGGATCCCATTTTAGTAAATAAATAATTGGGCGGCTCAATCTCCGTGGGTGTGTGTGCGCTCACGCAGCTGTGAGGGGGTTGGTGGAGTAATTGGGGCAAGATGCACCCATATGTGAGGGTGTGGTCTGTCTCGTTTGCTTCATCTGTTTCCTGTGGTGTGCGATTGACATGTGGCACCTACAGAGTCATATAAGGGAGAGCCAGCATGAGGAAAGGGAGGGAGAAAAAAATAAATGAGTGTGCAAAAAATAGAATAAAGGAACAAAAGGAAGAAAACAGACTGGCCAGCAAGCAATCAAACAAGTGGGGCAAGAAAGAGCAGAGGTTAAAAGGAATGGAAAAAAAATGTGAGAGACACAGGGCAGACAGACAGTGCATGTGAGATAGAATGAAGGCAGGTGATTGGAAGCAAAGCTGCAGAGTAAGGAGCCTGAGGCACATGAAGGGAGCTTCTGTAGAATGAATCCCAAGGAAAAGGAGTGGCCGACTGATGGCATCTCCCGCAATGGCCAAGTGTGAGCGACGGGAGAGGCACATGTGGCTCGACAGGTTGCCCTGCACAAGCCGATGGAAGGGTGGCAGGGAAAAGAGCCCATATAGGATCATTGAATGCATCTGTCATTTGGGCATCTCCTCTGTCGTGAAATCCCACACAGGGTAAGTTGAGGAGACATTGGGTTTTAGAAGGTGGTATTGGGACATGTGAGGTTTAAGGAACAGTGTGCTGTCTCTGGTTTTAACCTCCAGTTTTAATGGATATTTATAGGATTTTAACCTTCACTTTCACCTTGTTTTAATGGAATATTTATTCATTGATTGGAGCACTGAATTTAAACACTTGATTTTTGATTGTTTTTATTAAAAGCACTGAGACATGACATGTCTGAATACTTTTGCTCCATCCCTTGCTTTGTGTGAGTGTCTTCATCCGCTGGCTCATCTCTTGGGTACGTTATTGGTAGTAGCAGGTTTAAGAGGTGTCTGATGCAACCAGTAGCGTGGAATAATCCACACCATCACAGAGAGTCAGTAGTAGTTTCCTTTCGATTACTATATCTTTGCCAAATTTTGTGACATCTTGCAATGCTAATATTTTCTATTTACTGTTCTTAATATTTTTGGTAATCTGGGGTTCTTTGAAGACCTTCTCTTTTTTCTTTTTGTTTTCACTAAAAGTCAATACCTCACTAGTTATATCAGCAAATTTCCTGTCCTTCATTCAAAAGTGGATGTTCAGCATATCCAAACCACCTTCTTTAATCCACAACCTATGGAACTGATAAATGGTTTACTAAAACAACATTACAGTAACCTTGTACAGAAGTCAACAATCACTTTGAGGCATTCACAATATCTTATAATCCAGACACCATGATTGCCCTACTAATGATATGCTCAGACTTTTCATAGCCATTGAATTGATTCAGACCTTATAGCTTTCATCAGCACAACATTAAAATATTACTCTGGAAAACAATTCACCGTCTTGCGCTTGATAAAAAGTGCATGTTATAAATGAAGAATTTAGCTTAATGTCAGGCAGGAGTTGGCACACAATATTTCAAGTTGCTTTTTGTAAGAAAGACTATAAGCAACTTATCTGAAGTGAGAAACTGAGATATTAAAACTCATAAGATATTCCTCCATCACAGCAGCAGTACAAATTAGCATTCATTACACCATGATGAACAGAGTATGCTTATTTTTTTCCGAGCAACACAAAGCTCCAAAGGGTTTTCCTACCTGCAGAATTTCGTTACAATTAAACTCACTCTGTGTGCACGTCAGGAATGTCATGTTTGTTTTTCATCTGTGGTTTCAGTGTACATTGGGGCTTTTGGTGACTGAACATTCACTTCGGAATGATTTCATAGTATGCATAAAAATAATAGAAGAATAAGACATGCACTCTCGCTCTTTTTCAAATACTATATTCCTCAGACCTGTTGTAGTCTTTGTGTGTGTTGAAATACAATACATAAGCAGTGTGTAGTAAGTTTACTAAAAAGTATGTTCTTTCTTGTCTAGGAATAGTTTACTTTTGTAAGAAGGGCAGAACTTCAGTATTAGTGAATTGGGAGACAACAAATGGATAAGGATTGGGTCCAGTTTTATTTAGTACTTTTAAGGAAAAAGGAGAACAACAGCAAAAAGCCTGACATATAGTTTCCTTATGAAAGCTCTGGTAATAATAACATCTATCAGCCAGATAACGTGGTTCCACTGCGTCTTGTGTGGTGTCATATAGAAGGCTGAAGGGAGGTATGGCCTGGAATTATTCAGAGATTTTTGATTCCAGATAAAGAGGCAAACTGAGTGGGGTTGTGTTATGGATTTGCTGCTGTCCCTGTTTGATGATTCTTTCTTTAGTGCAAAGTAAAGCATAATTGGAGAGGAACAAAGGGAGCTAAAGCATCTGACTCTCTGTTGATTTATATTAATAACACTTCTAGTATAATCTGCTCATACTGCCCAGAACAGAGTGGGATATAATTTGGCATAGACTCTGTTCTTGGTTAAGATAAGCACACATCATATTTTCTCATGAAGAACTTAGCCCATTGTGAGTAAATTGGTTACTACAGCTAATAACATGCAGACATGGTAATTTATCAAAATGGCACAAAAAATTTGCTTCACAATTCCCTTTGGTGAATCTTCAAATGAAATACAAGTAAGATTTATTTCTATATTCCTTTTTGCACATTCACCATCACTTTTATGGGGTTAAGGTGGTGCCATTTCACAAATGTCAACAAATCTGTCTTCTAACTTGCAGTGTCTCTGCAATGTGCTTTGCAACACTTATATGATACTAATAGGCAGGTTCACTTAAAAAATTTCTGTTTACTTAACATGAAAGGTAACAGACAAATGCTTTATGTGAGAGGACCCTAAAATCCCTGGAAGTGGTCAATAGCATGGCAAAAGGGTGCAGTTGTTGAATGGGAATCACAGACATTCAGGTTGGTTAATCAGAGCACCTAGTGGCATTGTTCTGAGTTGATCAAGTATGAATTCTGGTGTTTGTTTCCCCACAATGCATGGGACATGGGTATTTTCTTATTATTTAATCCACCATGACGGATTTTCAAAAGAAAATTACAATCGTGTTTTTCCACATTGATGGACTTGTTCATAAAGAGTGCCCTGTGGTAATACTGTTAATCAACAACATCATATTGAACTGAGGCACACCCAAAATTGTTTATGCACTATGACAATACAACTGCACCAACTGTGTTGTCAGTCAAAGAGATTTTGAATACAAATATGGTTGTTTCTTTGCACAAGTACAGAAAATGTTTCCAGGAATGAAGAAAAAAAATGTTATTGGAAGTGACTAAAAGGGAAGGTTTATAATAAAGTTTGTTTTTTTTTAGCAATTCCATGAATTCTTCAGCTCCCCTTTGTATTTATGCTTTTCAATGTATCCCAGAAATATCCAATTTACTTAAATTTAGTTTAATTTATTGTTACTATACCTTACAGAAAAGTGAAAATACTCCTTGCTAGTCCTACTGATGCACAAACATTACAGATGCATATAAAATACCGGGACAATACAACATGTGGTAGGACAAAACAGCAAAAAAAACCTAAACAAAACAATTGAAATAAATAAGCAATGAACATCTAACTATAACAGTATTAAAATTAAGCTTAAAAATGTCAGACATAAGACTGAAACAAGTTTAATGGCCTAGGTAATGCTTATTTGAGAAAATATGATAATATGCCATCAAATGCTAGGATACTACTTGCTGGATGGCAATTGGGGGTCTGAGAGAAATTTAATGAGCCTTCTTCTGGCATCTTGTGTGTGAAGTAGTGTGATATATAATCAAAAGGATTTTGAGGCTCATCATGAAATTGATGAGAGTGACTGAATACGTCAAAAATTTGATAACCAACATACTAATGGACCTCCCCGACAATAACATATGAAAATGTTTCTCATAGGAAATGGACAGAGAAGCAATAATACACAGTAATTTTTGCAATAAAATTGTCTCTCATATTAGTTCCATTAATTTCATGATAGACTCATATATATTACAGGGACACATTTAAAAGATACACAAATGGAACTGGACAAAAAAAAGTGAGTGGCGTACCATCCAGAAGTCTTAATGCTGTGTCTCTTCTCTCCTCAGTAAAATTGTTCTCAGAAGAGTAATTTGGCTTAAAATTGGTATCAGCATCAGAAAAGGCCTGGAAGGTTTCACAGATTTCACCAGAGACAAGGAGAGTAAATGACAAAAGGATCAGTTCACTTCAATGAAAGTACTAACTTTCAACTAAAGCACCCTACAAAATTAGTATGGTTTGTGAGGAATGTACCCCTTCTTCTAATTAAGGGGGTAATTAGGGGTTTCCTAACCCTTTAACTGCATCCAAGTCATTTCCAAATGAAAATGCAAGGTGTTTTCAATTCTAAAAGTATAGTTTTTTTAAAAAAAGTGTCTAAAAAAAGCCGGAATTTCTAAAGACTCTCTTTACTCCTCAGTTTACTTTCATAAGCTCTACAGTGAAGTCATAAGGGAGGAATGACAGAAAAAGATTTAAGGGTCTCTAAAAAGGTTGGTAAAAAAAATAAATAAATGTTTTTGCTTTACTCAGAGATCTGTAGAATATGTGAAGCAGCACCCAAATGATTTCAGATAATTAAGCAACTATTCTTGTAGCAGTTGACAACGGTATAAGAAAACAGAAAACTGTAATCCTGAACAAATATTAATTAATGGCCATCAAAACATTCTGATAATCCTGCAAATCCTTAAAATGCAGATATTGTATTTAGAAGCTGAAACACATGAAATTGAACTGAAAGCTAAATTTTGTATAGTCTTTACAAGATACAAATAATATTTCAAAAATGTTGGAATGAAAACACTTCCTTGAAAGAGGCAAATTATATATATTGAAAGTATCACAAGGTTATAATTGACTCTATCGTCAGAATTATTTGTGTGCTTCACTTCCATTGTATTTTACTAAATCCTAGCTTCACATACATATAATAATGCTGGGTAAATCTCAAGAAACGTGAAAACAAAAGCATTAAAATTTAACAAATTCATCCACTTTAAAGTAGCAAAGTTTTTGATTTAAGAAAACATACCTTTCATGTGTCTATGGCGTTATTGTGATTACCAATGCAAACTGAAAGAAATAATTGTTCTCACAGGTTCTTGGTACTAATTCCTTGAGGTAACAATAGACTTCTGGTCAGATGGCCGTTGTGGGTGGAGTTTTAAAAGCAGAGGTGGTGTGCGTGGCCTAGGGCTGACCAACCCCACGTGGGGCTGGTTACATCAAACTCTGTTACCGGTATGTGTGAGATGTATAAACTTGCACATGAATTTAATAAAAATAATGTTAACATACACAGGATTTTCTCAGTACAGTATTAAGCTACATTTTTACAACACACAGACTTTATCAAAATATAACAAAATAATCTATTAAAAAAGTGCAATTCATAATTCATGATAAATACCATGACAGTGCAAAATGCAAAGTGTGTCATACGGAAATTAGCAGGGCTTTTTCTAGAAAAGTACCCAGATTGCAAGTATACTCTGAGTCTTGATACACAGGATGTCATAGTCATAACTCAAGTTAATGTCATGTCAGCCGGTTATCATTAGAGGCACATGTTTTTGTGCATTAATATTCAGACTATGAAATGTTTTCAAAGACTTTGACCTTAAAGAGGGAGTTTAAAAAGGTTCCACTTAGAAGTCTCTCAAATATATATATATATATTAAAATATATATATATATTAAAATATATATAAGGGCGGCACGGTGGCGCAGTGGTAGCGCTGCTGCCTCGCAGTTAGGAGACCGGTTCGCTTCCGGGTCCTCCATGCGTGGAGTTTGCATGTTCTCCCGTGTCTGCGTGGGTTTCCTCCGGGTGCTCCGGTTTCCTCCCACAATCCAAAGACATGCAGCTTAGCTGGATTGGCGATTCTAAATTGGCCCTAGTGTGTGTTTGTGTGTGTCCTGCGGTGGGTTGGCACCCTGCCCAGGATTGGTTCCTGCCTTGTGCCCTGTGTTGGCTGGGATTGGCTCTGGCAGACCCCCGTGACCCTGTGTTCGGATTCAGCGGGTTAGACAATGGATGGATGGATGGAATATATATAAATATAAATATATATATTATATATATATATATATATATGCACTGGAGAATATAACTTGACAAATTTGCTCAAATGGGACACGCAGCCTTTAAAAGCGTGGCCCCCTTAGGCAAAGGGCCTGGGGCAGTCGCCCCATTCGACACCCCCAAACGGTGCTCTTGTTTAAAAGTTTGCACAGACGCACCACAATTTGTCAAATTTCCATAGTTTCAAGCTACATATTATCTTAATTTTGCCTCTGCAGTTCTCTTTCTTCAATCTGCTATGACTTATAGCAAATGGCACAAAAATGTTCCCAGTGTCTGATCTAGCAGCAGATCTGTCAGAATACTCCTAAATCCGATCTGAGAATTCATCTGTTGTCCTTCACAGTGTCAGCAGGCGGCACATACATTACCCACACCATATTTTTATAGGCAATTCTGGCACAAATACTTAATCACTTACCAATAGAGTTGTTTATTTACAGACACACACAAATCAGATTTGTCTAAAATGGTGCCAACCTTTCACCTCTTACTTTCTGTGTTATTTTAGCATTAAGCACTTTCCGTGGCATGCCGTTTGCATGTATGATAAAAAATACTAAGAATGAAAAAGGTAGATTCACTGTGATTTGGCTCTGTCAAACAGAATTAGGCACCACAAACCACTATCAAATTTTATAGTGTACGCTAAGGGTACTGTATAACAAGAAAAAAACTGAATATATTTTTAAGTGAGTAAAAATAATTAGTATGTTTAACTTTTACTTAATGATAGACATTTACCAAGGACCATATTATGATGAGGTTACTTCCAAGTTGTGATCTATAGCACAAAATAAACTTTTTCAAATTAGCTTTTAGTAATCATAAGTGTGACTTTTCCAAAAATTATTGTCAAATTGTCTACAGAACAGTGACTGGAATTCCCATCTGGGCATCAGCATTCAATAACATCAATAACATCATTTGGAAATTACTTTTCTAAGTGAAATCCGGCCTCTAGGACTATAAGGTTGCCATGGAGGTAGATGATCAGTGAGGTGAAGTGCACATCTTGTCTCCTTTTAAAACACTGTTTTAAAGATGTCGATGAATACTGTATAACCTTGTGGCTTGAAAAATGAATGTATTTGCTAAGTTTTTCATATTTTGTTTTCATATTTGAACACTTGATCCCATCACTCCCATTTTTAAATGCAAGATTAGGCTAGGTATTTTTTAAAATGAATAAAAACGGTTAATTTTATCACAATTTTGTATGTGGAAGATTAATAAACCATGATTATGAACATCTAACTTCAGTTTGAAAAATAAACATATCCCCTAAGCAGCCCAATCCAATCCAGGAAGAAATAAAATCTAAATCCATTCTTTAAAATCATACCTTTCTCCTTTCTACGGCTGCAAAGGACTGAAATTTTAATGTACTCATGGTCTTTTATTATAAAATATTTCTTGTTTTTTTCAAATTAAATCAATTTTAAGTTGTTTATATTTTGAAATGCACAGAATAATTAAGTATTAATATAGAACATACAATAATGATGTCAAGTCAATAATCCGTCAGTTTGCACTTAGTAGATCTACCTATTTCCTGTCCTGAAGGCCTACAGTTAAAGAAGGTGCTTTGTCCCTGCACCTGCAAGTGTAAAAGAAAATCGCCCAAGAAACAGGCATCTAATTTCAATGACAGTAGTTTAAAATAGATAAACGTAAAATACAATAACCTTCAACAAATTGGTAATACAATATTAAATTTATAAACTAACTTATTTTGTGTTACATTAAAAATGTATAATCTGAAGAGAATAATGGAAATTTCTAAAAAGTAATGTGAGAAATCTGAAAATGTCTAGGGGTATCTACAAAGTACTATAGCGAGTTCAATTTTTAGAATGGGTGGACTTGTCCTTTTAAAGTGTTTTGCATCTGGAAAATCATTTTAACTGTGAAAAACTTAATGACACTGTCACTGAATATATTGAACTGAATACATTCTCTATGTATAGATTCAGAGTGTCTGAACAAGTTTCTGCCTTTAAAGTAATGAGAAAGATAAACTATACTTTATTTATATAATGACTTTCTAAATACTAAAAAAATGCTTTATATGTCAGAGTAGAAGTCCAGTTTTTGAATCTTTAAACTAGTAATGCCAAATCTCATTTATGACCATTATAACTCACAGTTGTTGCTCAGTGATGGCATTTTTATAGGAAAAAATATTTCAATACAACTCTTGTATCTGACTGATTTGAAATGTAACCATTCTTCCATGCAAAATTTCCTATACAATGTTGCTACACCAGTCATGCCAAGATTAATTCCTGTTTGTCTCTTTTTTGTTTTTCTTTCCTATTAAATTCAGTTTGGTAATCAGCTCAAGAAATATCTACTGCATCTGTTAATCAGGCTCAGTCAATACAGGATGTGAAGTCTAGGAAAAGTTTTTAAAATTTCTGACCAAATACAGTAAAAATGATGCATAACATGTAGTCCATCTATCCAACCAGCTACATCCTAACTACAGGGTCACGGGGGTCTGCTGGAGCCAATCCCAGCCAACACAGGGCACAAGGCAGGAAACACACCCCAGCATTCCAAGCACACACTAGGGACAATTTAGGATCACCAATGCACCTAACCTGCATGTCTTTGGACTGTGGGAGGAAACCCACACAGATGCTGGGAGAACATGCAAACTCCAAGCAGGGAGGACCCGGGAGGCGAACCCAGGTCTCCTAACTGCAAAGCAGCAGCGCTACCCACTGCGCCACTGTGCCACCCCAGAACATGTAGTTGTTCTTGAAATAATATAAAATTGCTAGAGTTGGAAATAAAACAAATATTGATCGTAATATTACTGCAATTCAAGGTTTAACCAAAAGTAAATCATATTTCTATAAAATAAAACATTTATAAGAAAAGTTAAATTACTTTCATTTTTGGGATAATTTCAAATAAATATGTGTTTAGTGATTTGAGCAATGTATTCCAAATAGTCAAACAAAACAAAGTCAAAACTTTGCCATTGCTTGACAGAAAACATACACTCACACATTTACATTTTAAGAAAAACTGATAATTATATTCAGTAATTTTAATATAAATTGAATGTGATATTTAAAATAATCAATCGTATTAAAAAAAGGAGATAAACGAAATATATAGATGACCACCAAATGTCTTGATGGCCCCCACTATGACTGAAGAATACTGTAAGTTGAATAATTAGTAAGAGTAAATCAATTTGACCATAAAATGCAAAAAAAAAAGTATAAGTATAAAGGACTCCAGAGATGAGATTTTTACCTTTTGAATTAAATCAAGTTGTTTTACGAAGGCTGTTTGTTAGCTTCTGATAATTATAGAATATAGCATGTCAAAAAAGTAGCTTTTTTCTTTGATCACAGTTCTATTCTTACTGGTAGATAGTAGCTAAAATATTGAATTTTAGGATGGATGGATTTCCCTGTATATATCCAGATACAAACAAAATTAAAAAAATGGCATATTGTCCAAAATGTGATTGTTCTGCCTCTTGCCAGTTTAGAGGGGGCACATTGAGACAGTTTTCCTGTATGTACAGAGTATCACATTTCTAGCTCTTTTCCACAAATCAGGAAACAGGCAAGCCAGAAGACCAGAGCCAAGCCCACCTTTCTGTTTGCCTCTTCTGCCCAATAAGACTAAAGCAGCAGTAAAAATTCACTCTTTTAACCCAATGAACACATCCCCTAAAGAAGCAGTACCTGATGAAGCCTTCTTTACTCTTGCGCCAAGGCTTTCCTTTGTTAAAATCCTTCTCTATCCAGCTCTTAAATGAACTATTTATTGTGTTTGTTGTATTTTTATTTTACAGCTAGTTACGCCTGCACCATCTATAACAGTGGTGTCCAACTCTGGTCCTGGTAGGCAGTGGCTGCAGGTTTTCATTCTAACCCTTTTCCTAATCAACAAGCAGATTTCACTGCTAATTAGATCCTTTTTACTTCATTTTAATCACCCTGTTTTTAAGGATTCAGAAATGAGATGTGAAACGAACCAACAGATGACCAGATAAATTGGAATGTTAAACTCCAGTCAATTTCACTCCAACCAGTTTGTTAATGAGAAAAATAAACTACTAAGGAGTCGGAGTCACGTCAATTAAAACTAAAGCAAAACAAGTTAATCAGCATCAAAAACGGCTCAATGATTAAGAAGAAGGTAGAACGAAAACCTGCAGCCGCTACGGCCTACCAGGACCAGAGTTGGACACTCCTGATCGATAATGTATTTTAATTCTAGACGAGTTATTTATTGCAGAGGCAGCTAATTTCAAAGAATTACCCAATGCCGGGGATGTGGAAAAATCCACTAACAAACAATCACATGATGTTCTGCTGCATAGCTACATTAAAAGGAGTTATGAAAATGATGATATTGCATTAAGAAAATTACTGGACCACAAAGCAAGCAACTGAATGCACCCTACCATTTGCATCATTTTAAATAAATGAAAGAATAGAAATGGAATTACAAATAATTAATAAGTCATTCACAATGAAATGCTTACATTAGGCTGAGAAGTAGTAGAGTTGTTATTTTGTTAAAACATTCGCTTTTTTCAGAATGTATTCCTGTGGTGTGATTACTGCTGTTGGACTGTTGTGAACTGTGCTCATATGCCAGCAGCTGCCAAGCTGACTTAAGACAAATTAACTTTTCTGTGCTGATGTTCTCTTCAGTACATGCACTTGTATAATACATTCATTCATTGAGAGCTCACTCTACATGAATCCATGTATTGAGGTCTGATGCATGATGCAGTGTGAATAATGCACACCACGTCGAGTTAATCTAGCACATAGAATGAATGTGGTATCTGATTGATATGGAAGTGCTGGACATAACATAATTACTGACCCGGTAAAGCTCTCGTGTTGACTGATACAGTGGAACTGGACATACATACCTTCTTACCTACGGAGTAAAAGTCTACACATAAATATATACACTATAAATTCAACAAAACCACTGAAGATACATTTTCTCTAACTTAACTAAAGAGATAAATTAAACATAAAATATATAAGTTATAGCAAAAACAATAATTTGCTTACTGCATTTTACATTTAATTCCCTACACAGTACGTTACCCCATTAACATGCAATATCGGGGTCAAACACAATATACTTCATTAGTCATAAAACACACAATGGAATTTAATATAATAGCAGAAACAATTTTGACTTTTGGTGGTGCTTGTGAAAAAGGTAAAACAAATTATTCAAGAGTGAATATACTGTAAATGAACGTTGTTATAACTATTACATTTTCTGTTGCTTTGTGTAAAAATGATTTTATAATGGAAACACATTTCAAATGTTCAACAATAATCGAAACACATGCTGAAAATACAGCATATAATTATAATATTTCCACTATAGAGATTTGGTGTTGACACAGGAATAAATTTATTTTTTGTGAAACTATACCTGGATACATTGCACTAAATCCACACTTAAGACTAGTTTACATGACCAGTTACAGCTCCTGCACAACATCATACTAAAAGAATTGCATGGAAGCAATTGAAGAAGGTTGCTCTGTTTTAAGATACTACAGTTTGTGTCTGCTGATATCTGCTATATTACTGTTAAAGAAGTCATTTAGCCATGTCTGGGATAAATTGATCTACCAAGTGTGTTTATAATAGGTTGCTGGTGTTTGCCTTGCCAAGCATTATGGGAATGATTTTTGATATACAGTACTATTTTGTTCATGTTTCCTTTATTTCCTAAACAACACTGCAATTTTCCAGAGGCTTCTATTGATTACGCTATTTATAGCCGCTGACTGAGTAAAAATACAAAACACACTACATAAAAATAATCATAAAACTTGATATTATAGGAGTGTTTTTTCCTGAAAACCGCCTGGAAACCACTAAAAAATATATAGACAATTTCACAATATGTGCCTTATGGAGACTATATTATTATGGCGACTGCAGATGTTTTAAGAGGAGAATGTAAACACTCTTTTTTTATAATGATTTTACGGAATACAAATCAGTTGAGCAGCATGAAGCAATAAACTGAACCCAGAAATGCATTTGGCCAATTTCAGTCCTCCATAGCTTTTCCAATGCACTGCTCTTATAGTTCACTTGGCCTAAGGTTTCCTCAAGGAGAAGATATGCTAAAGAAATGTAACAAAAGAGAATCATTAAATCAATAAAGGTTGAAACACAAACCACATTGATTTTATGTTATGCATTTTTATATAGTAAAACCGCCCCAAGGCACAGATCCATAGCACATCAGTTTACACAAGTACTGTATATTTATATACTGTATATATGTATATTTTACATTTTTACAGGCAAGTTAAGAGATTGTTCAGGGTTACAAAATCAGTTGTAGAAGCTGATACTGACATATAGGCTTTATATTTTACAGATGAATGCCTTAGCTACTGTGGTAAACTAAACTACTTGCAGGAGAGTATGATATTTTAGTGTGATAATATTTTGGCTTTCAAAAAATTGGGTGGGATAATGATGAGTCATGGGGTGTTAATGCACACATGGATCTAAAGTAATTAATCTATTTTTTTTTAATTAAAAATGTGATCAATTTAAACTTCATAGTAATCTTTTAAATAGCTTTATGTAGAGTTGCAAGGAAAAATTGAAGACGCTTAGCATCATCATAACTGAGAATTCCTCATTGGTTGCAAAAATGTCAAACTTTAATAAAACAATTTCAAACATAATGGACCAAGTTAAAACTGCTGTTTCTTCTTCTTCTTTTGGCTGCTCTAAGAAGGGTTTGCCAAAATGTATCATCTTCTTCCATATCTTTCTGTCCACTGCATCTGGTTTTGTTACACCCATCACCTGCATGTCTCTCACCACATCCATAAACCTTCACTTAGGCCTTTCTCTTTTCCTCTTCCCTGGCAGCTCTATCTTTAGAATCCTTCTCCCAATATACCCAGCATCTCTATTCTGCACATGTCCAAACCAACGCAATCTCGCCTTTCTGACTTTGTCTCCCAACAGTCCAACTTGAGCTGACCCTCTAATGTACTCATTTCTAATCCTGTCCATCCTCGTCACACCCAATGCAAATCTTAGCATCTTTAACTCTGCCACCTCCAGCTCTGTCTCCTGCTTTCTGCTCAGTGCCACCGTCTCCAACCCATATAATGTAGCTGGTCTCACTACCGTCCTGTAGACCTTCCCTTTCACTCTTGCTGATACATGTCTGTCACAAATTACTCCTGACACTATTCTCCACCCTGCCTGCACTCTCTTTTTCACCTCTCTTCCACAATTCCCATTACTCTGTACTGTTGATCCCAAGTATTTAAACTCATCCACCTTCGCCAACTCTACTCCCTGCATCCTCACCATTCCACTGACCTCCCTCTCATTTACACACATGTATTCTGTCTTGTTCCTACTGACCTTCATTCCTCTCCTCTCTAGAGCATATCTCCACCTCTCTGGGGTCTCCTCAACCTGCTCCCTGCTATCGCTATAGATCACAATGTCATCAGCAAACATCATAGTCCACGGGGACTCCTGTCTAATCTCGTCTGTCAACCTGTCCATCACCATTGCAAATAAGAAAGGGCTCAGAGCCGATCCCTGAAGTAATCCCACCTCCAACTTGAATGCATCCATCACTCCTACCGCAGATCTCACCACTGTCACACTTCCCTTGTACATATCTTGTACAACTCTTACGTACTTCTCTGCCACTCCCAACTTCCTCAAACAATACTACAGCTCCTCTCGAGGCACCCTGTCATATGCTTTCTCCAGGTCCACAAAGATGCAATGCAACTCCTTCTGGCCTTCTCTAAACTTCTCCATCAACATCCTCAGAGCAAACATTGCATCTGTGGTGCTCTTTTTTGGCATGAAACCATACTGCTGCTCACTAATCATCACCTCACTTCTTAACCTAGCTTCCACTACTCTTTCCTATAACCTCATGCTGTGGCTCATCAATTTTATTCCCCTGTAGTTTCTGCAGTCCTGCACATCCCCCTTATTCTTAAATATCACAACCAGTACACTTCTTCTCCACTCCTCAAGCATCCTTTCACTTTCCAAGATTCCATTAAGCAATCTGGTTAAAAACTCCACTGCCATCTCTTCTAGACACCTCCATGCTTCCAAAGGTATGTCATCTGGACCAACAGCCTTTCCATTTTTCACCCTCTTCATAGCTGTCCTTACTTCCTCCTTACTAATCCGTTTCACTTCCCGATTCACTATCTCCACATCATCCAACCTCTTCTCTCTCTCTCGTTCTCTTCATTCATCAGCCTCTCAAAGTACTCTTTCCATCTGCTCAACACACTCTCCTCGCTTGTGAGTATGTTTCCATCTTTATCCTTTATCACCCTAACCTGCTGCACATCTTTCCCAGCTTGGTCCCTCTGTCTATCCAATTGATATTGCAATCATGGCGGCGCCCGTGCAGGCTGCGGCTTACAGAGCTCCCGAGTACGCGGTGTTTAGTGTTAATCTTTGTTCGTCTTTTTTAACTAGTATAAGTAAAAAAGTAGATTTAAGTGATAGTAGTACGCAGACATACATTTACGAGCGGCAAATCCTACTAGATTTCCAAAGAAATATCCAGTGAGGTGACTGAGACGCTCCGCAGCCTTTGCTTACTTTGGCAGCCTGAGAAGCTGAGTTGGCGAAAACGCAAGCGCAGAGATTGGAAACAGAAACGAGGGAAACGCGGCGGTGTTCACACAAGGCTAAAAACTAACCCCACTAGACCTGCGATACCGTCTATTCTGCTTGCGAACGTCCGATCGCTGGACAACAAGCTGGATTATATAAAGCTGCAGCGGGCCAAGCAGTGGGAAATGAGAGACTGCTGCATCTTTATTTTCACTGAGACATGGCTCCAGGAAAACATTGCAGACTCGGCCATCCAGCTAGACGGACTGACTATCTTCCGAGCGGACAGAGACGCCTCTTTGTCCGGTAAGACCAGCGGGCGGACTGTGTGTTTATGTGAACAGAGAGTGGTGTACGAACACTGCCTCAGTTGCGCGACACTGTTCCCCGCTGATAGAGGTTTTATCAGTAAGGTGTCGGCCTTTCTACCTGCCAAGGGAATACAGTTGCGTGATGGTGGTGGCCGTCTACCTCCCGCCTAGCGCAAATGCTAACCAGGCGCTAGCGGAACTCTACGAGATCATCAGCAAACTGCAAACGACGCACCCCGAGGCATTTTTCATTATTGCTGGAGACTTCAATCATGCCAACTTGAAGTCAGTTCTCCCAAAATTCTCCCAGAATGTGAACTTTGCAACTAGAGGGGGAAGCTGTCTGGACAATGTTTACACGAAGCCCTGACGCCTACAAGGCACTACCCCACCCTCACCTGGGCTGTTCAGATCATATCAGCGTTTTTATGGTTCCTGCATACAAGTCCCTGCTAAAGCGCACTAAACCAGCCCGCAAGAGCAAGAGTTCGAATTGACAGACTGGGACATTTTCAGAGAGGCTGCTATGGATGGTGACTCCATCAATCTGGAGGAGTACACAGACTCTGTGACTGGCTACATCTCCAAATGCATAGAGGATGTTACTGTTACCAAGGATGTTACCACTAGAGCCAACCAAAAGCCCTGGATGACAAGAGAAGTGCACAAGCTGCTCAAGATCAGAAATGCAGCCTTCAGATCTGGAGACAAGGCCGCCCTTAGGGTGACCAGAGCCAACCTGTCTCGTGCTATAAGGAGAGCTAAGTGGGCATACGCACAGAAGATCAACAAACAATTCAGCAGCACCAGAGACACACGTCGTATGTGGCAGGGTGTTCAGGCAATTACAAACTACAAGCCCAATCCACACAGCAGTGATGGTGATGCCTCCCTTCCGGATGAGCTGAACAACTTCTTTGCACGGTTTGAGGCACAGAACAAAGAGCCTGCGAGAAAAGCAACACCTCCCTCCACTGACCAAGCACTCTGTCTCTCCATAACAGATGTGAGGAGGACTCTATCCAGAGTCAATCCACGGAAGGCTGCAGGACCTGACAACATACCTGGTCTTGTGCTCAAAGAATGTGCAAGTCAACTGGCTGGTGTTCTCACAGACATCTTCAACACATCTCTGAGCCAGTCGTCAGTCCCAACATGCTTCAAGTCGACCACCATCATACCAGTGCCAAAGAAGTCATCAGTGACATGCCTGAATGACTACCGACCAGTTGCACTCACACCAATCATAATGAAGTGTTTCGAAAGGTTAGTCATGTCACACATAAAGACTAATCTCCTGCCTCCCTTGACCCTCTTCAGTTTGCATACCGCTCAAACAGGTCAACTGAGGATGCCATATGCTCTGCCCTTCACATCTCCCTGACACATCTGGATAAAAAAGACACATATGTCAGGATGCTATTCATAGACTTTAGCTCTGCCTTCAACACAATCATCCCTCCAAAGCTGGTTGTAAAACTGAGCAGGTTGGGCCTAAACACCACCCTCTGCAATTGGATCCTGGACTTCTTGACAGAGAGGCCCCAGTCAGTTCAGATGGGCCACAACACTTCCAGCATCATCACACTGAGCACTGGAGCACCGCAGGGCTGTGTGCTTAGTCCACTGCTCTTCACCCTGCTGACTCACGACTGCACAGTCATGCACAACACCAATCACATCATCAAGTTTGCAGATGATACGACGGTGCTGGGACTGATAAGCAGGGATGATGAAAGAGCATACAGAGATGAGGTGAAACGGCTGTCCGCATGGTGTGAAGACAACAATCTATCTCTCAATGTCGACAAGACAAAAGAGATAATCGTGGACTTCAGAAAATCACGTCCTGCCCACATCCCGCTCAGCATCAACGGTTTAGATGTGGAGATTGTTAGGAGTACCAAGTTCCTCGGTGTGCACTTAACTGAGGAACTTACGTGGACACATAACACCTCATCACTAATCAAGAAAGCCCAGCAGAGACTACACTTCCTGAGGCGGCTGAAGCAAGCACGTCTTCCCCCTTCCATCCTCACTATGTTCTACAGAGGCACCATTGAGAGTGTTCTGACCAGCTGCATCACTGTCTGGTATGGCAACTGCAACATATCCGACCGCAAGCGCCTGCAAAGGATAGTGAAGACAGCAGAGAACATTATTGGGGTGCCCCTCCCTTCACTACAGGACATATTTTACAAACGCAGTGTCCGCAAGGCCTGCAGCATTGTGCAGGACCCCTTACACCCCTCACATGGACTTTTCACACTCCTGCCATCCAAGAGAAGATACTGCAGCATCAAAGCCAAATCTGCCAGGCTGCAGGAGAGTTTTTACCCCAAAGCTGTTAGACTCCTTAACACCAGGCTGCCCCTGGGACCTTCCACGAGGCCTCAACCACCACTAAAAACAGAACTTTTATACATGAAAACCACAGTCCTGCAAAGATGTGTGTGCATGTAGAAAAGAACTGAAAATCTCATACTGACCTTTAAGTATTTTGACACTCTTGATATCCTTCTGCTATGAAACATTGACCGGTCATTGTTTACACACATCTTAAACAACTATTATCATACACTGATAATTTCTGTATTATCTATATCTATTATTTATTATTCATTTATTTATTATATTACATATCTTACACATCAATATTGCTGCTACTTCTTTGTCCTATCCTTGCACAATGTCTTGTCTTGTTTGTGTTTTAATTTTAAAATTTTACATTTTTATTCTATTTTTAATTTACTATTTGCACATCATGTTGTTACACTGTGGACCCTGAGCTTCGCAATTTCGTCTATCTGTATACTTGTATATGGTTGAGATGACAATAAAGTTCACTTTGACTTTGACTTTGATACAGGTCCTTTTCTCCCTCCTTAGTGTCCAACCTCTAATACAACTCATCCTACTCCTTTTCTTTAGCCTTTGCCACCTTTCTCTTCACCTTGCGACTTATCTCCTTGTACTCTTGTCTACTTTCTGCTTCTCTCTAACTATCCCACTTCTTCTTTGCCATCCTCTTCCTCTGTATACTCTCCTGTATTTCCTCATTCCACCACCAGGTTTCCTTTTCCTCTTTCCAGATGTCACGCCAAGCACCCTTCTTGCCGTCACCCTTACTACATCTGCTATAGTTTCCCAGCCTGTCTGGTAATTCTTCACTGCCACCCAGTGCCTGTCTCACCTAATCCCTAAACTCAATCTTGCAGTCTTCATTTTTCAACTTCTACCATTTGATCCTTGGCTCCGCCCTCATCTCTATTCCTCTTCTTGATCTCCAACGTCATCCTACAGACCACCATCCTATGCTGCTTAACTGCACTTTCCCCTGCCACCACTTTGCAGTCTTCAATCTCCTTCAGATCAACTCTTCTGCATAGGATGTAATAGTCCTGTGTGCATCTTCTTCCACTCTTGTACGTAACCCTATGTTCCTCCCTCTTCTTAAAATACATATTCACCAAAACCATGTCCATCCTTTTGGCAAAATCCACTATCCTCTGACCTTCTTCATTCCTCTCCTTGACACCACACCTACCCATCACCTCCTCGTCTCCTCTCTTCCCTTCACCAACATGTCCATTGAAATCCACTCCAATCACCACTTTCTGTCCCTTGGGTACACTGTTCATCACTTCATCCAGCTCACTCCAAAAACCTTCTTTCTCATCCATCGCCTACCCAACTTGTGGGGCACATGCACTAACAACATTCATCATCACACCTCCAATTTCCATCTTCATAATCATTACTCTGTCTGACACTCTTTTCACCTCCAAAACACTCTTGACATACTGTTCCTTCAGAATAACCCCTACTCCATTTCTCCTCCCACCCACACCATGATGGAACAATTTGAACCCACCTCCGATCCACCTGGCCTTACTCCCCTTCCATTTAGTCTCTTGCACGCACAATATATCAACCTTCTCTCCATCATATCTGCTAACTCTCTCCCCTTCAGTCATACTGCCAACATTCAAAGTTCCTACCATCCTTTTCACTCTCTTTACCTTCCTCCTCTCCTTCTGCCTCCGGACACGTCTCCCCCCCTCTTCTTCTCCTTCTTCTGCCAACAGAAGCCCAATTTCCACCAGCACCCTGTTGGCTAACAGTACTGCTGGTGGTCGTTGTTAACCCGGGGCTCGACCGATCCGGTATGGAAATTTGTATTGTTGTCCGCATACTGATTTGGCAAAATTTTACACCGGATGCCCTTCCTGACGTAACCCTCCCCATTGATCTGGGTTTAGGACCGGCATGAAGAAACACACTGGCTTGTGCATTCCCTGTAGCTGGGTTTTGTAAATACCATTCCTGCACAGTATAAATACTTTTATAGACCAAGCATATTGGAGAATAAATGACATCCACCATGTTGAATGATAAGGATCTGCTAAAGGCCCCCTCACACATGTAATCTATCTGAGGGAGATAACAAACCACTCCAAGGAAGAGGACATTTGTAAAAAAAAAAAAAGTCAAATCAATGATCCTAAAAAAATTGACCCACTAATTTCGCAGATCAAGACCTAATACAGTTACTATGAAATAAAAAAAAAAAAACAAGTACCGAAAATGTTAACATGGCCATTCGTGACATGCGATGATGTCCATGAGATTAAGCCATAAATGGTTGATAAGATGTAAAAGACAATTACTGCTTCAATTAGACTCAGAAGATTGTTTCATCGACTTCAGATAAAGGAATCTGAGCATATTCTGAAATAAGAGAACATATCTCCATACAAACCACAGAAAGAACTGTTAAGCCCAGTTGCCACCACGTACAGATATTTTTAATTTGTATTACAGGTTTTAACCTTACATTCATGGAAAGATATGATGCACATGAGTGGCATTGATGCATGTCTTTAATTGTTAATATTAACAATAGATATAATTAAGAGAGCAACCTCCACAGAAAAAGTGAATTAAAATGAAAATGACAAGAGTGAAGCAATGAAAATAATGAATAAAAAAAAATAAAAGCATTTCTTAATTTTGTATAAATGCAAATCTAACTCTAATGCAATTTTCTAATTGCAAAATAAGAAATAAAATGACATCTAATTAAACAATGAGGTCAATTAAAGGTAAAGATTGCCTTGCTCAATGTGAAATTATTTAGAACAAAAACCTGCAGCCACAGGGGGGCCCTCAGGAATGAAACTGAGAACCATTGGTAACGAGCAATTCAAAAATCAGACAATTTTAGGAATGTTATAAATTCTGGTTGGAAGACGTGTCCAGGAAAAAGAAGACATCTGCTCACCCTATCATATTCAGTGATGAAGAATTTGCTATAAAAATACACATAGTATGAATATTAAATTTTCCATGAATAAAAACCACTATTGATACCACAGAGCCTGGTGGCTGTTTCTGTGGTGTGTTTCTAGAACTGTGTGAAGAAGAAGGATCTTTAAAGAAATGTGCCGACTGCAAACAATACAATACAATACAGTTTATTTTTGCATAGCCCAAAATCATACAGGAAGTGCCGCAATGGGCTTTAACAGGCCCTGCCTCTTGACAGACCCCCAGCCTTGACTCTCTGAGAGGACAAGGAAAAACTCACAAAAAAAAACCTTGTAGGGAAAAATGGAAGAAACCTGGGAAAGGCAGTTCAAAGAGAGACCCCTTTCCAGGTAGGTTGGGTGTGCAGTGGGTGTCAAAAAGAAGGGGGTCAATACAATACAATACACACAACAGAACAAATCCTTAATACAGCATAAAATAAAAATTTTAGAAGAGTAGAATTTAACAGTAGATGATATCACATAATAGATTTGGATATTTTAGAGTCCTAGAGACCTCATCCATCAAGCCGCCTCCCCCATTTGGCCATTCCACGGCTGAAACGTTGCTCGGCCAGCCAATGATGAAAGGACCCCTTTTCCCATGATTCCTGTGATCCTCCATCAGGGATGACTTTACCATAGGCAGGCAAACAACTTGGCAGGTGGGCGTGGCACCAATGCCACATTTGAGTACCGAGAAAGAAACAGAATAGGTGAGGGTTAGTATTCAAATTATAATTATCATGTTACTTATGTTTTAGTGCTAATGACTAACAACAGAGATGCAGTCTGTACAGTTAATCAGCAGCTCTAGTCAGGATATGCTAAACTGAAGTAGTGAGTCTTCAGCCGGGATTTAAAGGCTGAGACCGAGGGGCATCTCTTATAGAAGCAGGAAGACCATTCCACAGTTTAGGGGCCCTGTAACTAAAAGCTCGACCTCCCACTGTTATTTTATTAATCCTTGGAATCCTAAGCAGACCGGCATCTTGAGATCTTAATGTGCTCAGGTTTGTAAGTCATGATAAGTTCAGACAAGTAAGCGGACCTTGGCCATTTAATGCTTTATATGTTAAAAGGAGGATTTTGAAATCTGCCCTAAACTTAACTGGGAGCCAGTGTAAGATTTAAGAACTGGAGTTATGTGTTCATATTTTCTTGTTCTTGTAATAATTCTTGCAGCGCATTTTGGATTAACTGGAGGCTGTATAAGAACAGTTTGAACAGCCAGTGAACACCGCATTGCAGTAGTCAATCCTACTAGAGATAAATGCATGAATTAATTTCTCACAATCCTGTTTATTTAGAAAGCCTTAATTTCCTAACATTTTTAAGATGGAAAAACATGTTTTGGACAACTTTGTAATATGTGCTTTAAATGACATGCTAGAGTCAAAGATAACTCCTAGATTGCGGGCTGATTCAGTAAAATTAATTGGGATTCCAACTGAGTTAAATGATGACAAAATATTGCTGTGATCAGCGTCATTCCCTCCAACAATTAACATCTCTGTTTTATCTGTATTTAAAGACAAGTAGTTCTCATTCATCCATTCCTTTAATTCACTAACACAACTAATTAAAGACAACATCGGAGAAACTTCATTTGATTTAAATGAAAGGTATAACTGGGTGTCATCTGCATACGAGTGAAAATTAACATTATGTTTCCTAATGAGAGATCCCAGTGGAAGCATGTAAAGTGAAAACAGTAAAGGTCCCAGTACTGAGCCCTGCGGACACCATATTGAACTTCTGTGTATAATGATGGAGTACTGTCAGCACATTTCTGTACATATTGGAATCGATTTGATAAATAAGAACTAAACCAAGCGAGCACTGGACTGGGCCTGTAAGCCCAACATCGTTTTCTAGCCTGTGCAGTAAAATAGAATGGTCAATGGTGTCAAATGCTGCACTTAAGTCCAACAACATAATTACAGTGGAGTTTCCTTCATCAGAGGATATCAGAATGTCATTTACAACCCGTGTTAGTGTCGTTTCTGTACTATGACCAGTGCGAAAACCAGACTGGAATTTCTCAAATAAATTGTAATGCGTAAGGTGTGACTGAAGCTGACTGGCGACTACTTTTCTAGTATTTTAGAGAGAAATGGTAAATTTGAAATAGGCCTATAATTATTTAGTATGTGTGGGTCTAGGTCTGACTTTTTAAGTAAAGGTTTAATGACTGACACTTTTAGTGCATCAGGTACGTGCCATGCAGTAATGAACTATTGATAATGGTTAGAATAGGCTGCAAGAACATCCATTGCACTTTTACTAGTTTTGTTGGCACTGGATCTAGGGAACAAGTAGTGGGCTTCATTTTAGTAATTAAAGTTAAGACTTCCTGCTCAGTTACAGGATTAAAATTACTAAAGTGCTGAATGCAATGTGGCAGGGTCTGCTAAGCTAGTATTTGGTTTGTACTGTGATGCTGAGATCTGGGATCTTATATTTTTAATTTTCTCATTGAAGAAGTTCATAAAGTCTGTACTGCTAATATCTGTTGGTATTTTGCACTGTTGATCTGAATTCCCATTTGTTAATTTAGCCACTGTTCTAAAAGTACCGAGGATTTTTATTATTGCTATCTATTAATGTAGAATAGTATTCTGAGCGAGCTTTAAAGAGGGCTTTTTTATATTTATTAACACTCTCTGTCCATGCAATTTGAAAGACATGTAGCTTTGTTGTTCTCCATCTGCGCTCCAGTTTTCGACACTCTAATTTAAGAGCTCGAGTATTTTCATTAAACCAGGGAGAGTTTCTATGTGCTTTGATCACTTTTGTTTTCAGGGAGCCACTGTGTCCAGAGCATCTCTCAAGGTCACATTATAATGTGATGTTAGCTGATCTAAATTGTTTTCCACGTTTACATTTGATGTTAACTGATCTAAATGGTTTTCCACAATTACACTCGACTTACTCAAGGTATCTATAAATTTTGAAGCAGAATTACAATCTAGATGTCGCACTGTCTTTGTTTTAATCTGTGAGTGCGTTGGCATGGGCAGAACTAAATCAAATGTAATTAAGAAGTGATCGGAAATAACTACATTTAATGGAGTAATATTTAAATTTTGAATTTCAACTTTGTAAGTTATAATTAAATCTAATGTATGGTTATGATTATGAGTTGGACCTTTGACAATCTGACAAAAACCTTCTGAATTTAACAAATAAGTAAAACATTTGCTAAAAGTGTCAGTTTCCACATCAATGTGTACATTAAAATCCCCCATCAGTACTACGTGATCATAATTTATAGCCAAATCAGATAGAAGGTTGCTAAATTCAGTCATGAACAATGAATATGGCCCTGGTGGTCTGTAGACTAGCACTATAATTGTGTTGGAATCTGTTTTAATATTTAAAATGAAATATGGTTACTGGCTTAGGTGCAATAATTTTGTTCACTTCAAAGACCTTTATTTAGCAAAACACTTTATAAATGACATTAACATGCAGCTTTTTCATTTTACTGTAAAAGAGCTTCAAACAACTGTGTTGTCGGGGTGGTGCTTGTTTTTAATGTGGTTGAATGATAGACCTACAGTGGAGAGAGGTATAGATAGTCTGAATGGGACTTAGGTCTTTCTTAGGCATTTTTATTTCTTCTTACAAAAAAACAAAAAAACTTTTTCTCAATGTTACTAAGTAGGCTGTGTTTCTCTTCTGGAAAGTCTGCAGAAGCGTGAAAAGTTTTGTTGGGCTACGATCAAGTACCTAAGGAAAAAAAAAAAAAGAACTTTACAAAATAGTTTAACTCTCTGGGGTAATTATCTTCTTCTAGAGAATCTTCACAGTTGAATCAGCTTTGTAATGATCTCTAAACACAGCAAGTATGAATACTGTACAAATGACAAATACAATAGAAATATAATTGTTTACAGTAAGAGGCTTAGTGTTAGATTTATTTGTTTAAAGCAGGATTCATTTTTGGGTGATAGTTGTTTTTTTTGTTGCATTTCTTTGAATTACAGTACTTTTGACCGGCACTTATTGTTTTTATTTTGGTATATGTGCAATGTGATTGTCCCAAGAGTTTCAACTGTTCCTTGTCTAGCTTCAGGCTTCATATTAATAGGCACAGTCGACGAGCAGGCAATTATTTCTGTATTGTTTGACTGTCTCCATTGCTTAGTATATGGGGGTGAGGGGTTGTATTACTCTGGATTTGTTTTTAATTATATAGCACATACTGGATTTCCTCTATCACTGTATCATAAATATGGCTTGTGCCATTTCTCACAATAATCTGTATAGACTTGTCCAATGGGAAAAGCTCAGACTTTGAAGTCCCTACTCTGGAAAGGATTTTTTACTCTTTGGACATTAACACCACAGCTTACTGAAATATTTAATTTTATAAATGAATTACATTTAAAAAAAATATTATTGGATTAATTAAGATGCAAGGCATAGAACAGATTGGATGGTAAACTTGTTTTAAATGCTTCCACAACTTTCCAGAACTCCTATTCAGGTCTCTGCGACTGAAAACTGCAGAGCACACATCTGTCAACACTCAGTGGTCCTGGAAATTTGTCTATGTGTTAATGGGAATGAGAGTTTTTGGTAGTTGAACATCAGTTCCAGGAAGAATTGGACTGGATCAAAAACCTGCCCCAATACAACCAAAATACACCAACCATCCTTGCCACCCCTTTAATGCATGTGAAAGGTCTCTATTAATTTGTAAGTATGTAAAGTAGTGTATTGTAGTATATTGTAAACTTGCCAGCCTGTGGAGATATCACCTCCTGCAGCTCTTTGTCCTCCTGCTTCTCATCAGCTACACTATGCAGATTCTGTACTTCACTGAAATTTATAAAAGAATATGAATATGTTTTAGGTTTTATTACTAACTAAACCTCTGTTTATTGCTTGCTAAACATTATTAACACCATTCTATGTGTGTTTGAAAAGTGAACTCTGTATAAAATAAACCATTAAGCAGTTTAAGTCTTTGCCTAAATTAAACAAGAAACCTTAACACCAAGTCCGTAGACTTTCAACTCACCCTTCATCACTGTGGCCATTGCTTTATAAGTGATTTACTTCTTCTTTCGGCTGCTCCTGTTAGGGGATGCCACAGCGGGTTGTCTTTTTCCATATCATCCTGTCTTCTGCATCTTGTTCTGTTACACCATCACCTACATGTCCTCTCTCACCACATCCATAAACTTCCTTGTAGGCCTTTCGCTTTTCCTCTTCCCTGGCAGCTCTACACTTAGCCTCCTTCTCCCAATATACCCAGCATCTCTTCTCTGCACATTTAAGTGTTCTGATAGACTGTCATGGTCACAAGTGGCATTGTAAGTAGTCATAGTAAACAGGCTCCTCAGCCAGGTATTCCTACACTCTGACTTTGCAGCAGTCATTTGCCATAAAAACGCTGTTTTCTTTAATGTTGCCGTCCCATGTTTGTAAGTTATGTATTGTATCTCGTGTGCCGCAAGGATCAATTCTTAGTTAGCTTTTATTTTTAATCTAAATTCTCCCATTAATGTTTAAGTTTAATATTAAACAAGGAGAACTACTGCTTAACTAGTCTCTAAGCCCTCTGAATCAGAATTTTACTAGCATTACAGAATGACTGAGTATTAATTTCCTCAAACTAAACAAGAAAAAAAAAAGTAATATTAGTTTTGGGCAGAAATGGAAAATGTGAGACTATTAGAAATACACTTGACCATATGGTCATTATCGAAAAGTAAAAAATATGTGCAGTACTATGGACTCTTCAAATCACATATTAGCCAAACAACAGGTTGTGTTCTTTCATTTTAAAATATGGAGAAAGTTAGATCTCTTACAACAAAACAAGATACTAAAAAAAAATGTACACGTTTTTGTTTTTAGCTGGCTAAATATGAGGTCTAACTACAAAAGACATAAACTGGCTGTAGTTACTTTAGACTGCACCTGCAGGAATTGTTACTGAAAACATTGGGGATATTTCAACAGTCTTAAAATTGTTGCAGTGTGTGCTTGCGCCTTTGACAATATTTTTTAAAAATACTCTAAATCATATATAATGATCTGAACAATCTTGATCTTTCTTATATTTTGGAGTGCCTTTCCACATATATTCTCATTTCTAATTTTAGATCATCAAACACTGGTTTGCTTAATTTTCTGAAAGCCAAACATAAATAAGAACTGCCTGTAACTAACTTGAAACATGAAGACATTCATGATAAAGACTGTCATTAAAAGTATGACAACTGTATGTAATGCACATGGGTGGTTATTTCACTGAAAGGCATACCTTAAGTGTTTTACCTCATTCCTCTACAGCTCCCATATCTGTATCTCCAAATCATTATGGCATAATGCCACATAAGGCATCTCCAATTAGAGATGTCATGTGCAGATCAAAATCAGAGAGCATGAGTGTGCTTTTTCCTCTTTCCGCTGCACTCTCACTCTGCCAATGATAAGCGACCTGTAATTTGACCTTTTTTTATTTTTTTAGCTTAATGATGTGGTTGGTAGAGCTCACACCATTCACATCAGCAGTAACATGTTGCCATTCAACATATTTGGGCTTATTGGTGACACCCACGCCAAGGCCACCAAATTAAGGTTCTTTGTGTGCTCTACTTTTGAGTCACAGTCTTCAAGGTTATACTTTTTGCTTGTCACCATTGTTTTACCTTACACATAAATCGGTTCATTACATATGTAGGAGGTTAATTAACACGGTTCATATATGGGTGTTGCAGGATGGCAACCTGGCAGAGCACATTTACAACAGGATTATAATTTAGTAAAATGTGCATACACTGGGTTCCATTAATCAGATTTTTTTTTAACACATTATTCCATTTTTTTGATGTATTCATATTTTCATGCTCAAATTCACACAAAGTTTCATAAATGAGACCCCTGGTGAGGTGGCCTTTTGCACCACCTTTGCTCAAAAAGTCTGGAATGCTTTTCCAAACAAGGTGCCTCATGGCTAATACCATGGAACATTTTAAAATACATCCAAAAACTCAACACTTGATTTTTTTGTAATTCCTTTTTTGAGTCAGTTATAATAGATTTTAATATGTACTGTAATATCACATAATGAAAAGATTTGCACTTGTCACTAATCATTACTTTTCTCTTTTCTTTACGGTTTGTGGCAGTACACCTGATGGCAGCATGATCAAATTACTTTGCATCCATGTTAAAAGCGGGAAGAAATGTGAATTCTACAACTATCGACAAGAGTCCCACCAATTCCTATTCTATGATAGTGCAGCTAAACAATAATTAACTTTATCATATTTATGTTTTTTAGAATGCCAGCCTTTAGTCTTGAAAGGCCTAGAAGTTTATTTTCTCTAGCATTATGTCAGCTGGAGTTTGTTTTTCGCTCCTCCAAGGCCATCTGATCATACAGTAATCCCTTGATATATCGCGCTTCGACTTTCGCGGCTTCACTCTATTGCGGATTTTAAATGTAAGCACATCTAAATATATATCACAGATTTTCGCTGGTTCGCCGCTTTCTGCGGACAATGGGTCTTTTAATTTAGGTTACATGCTTCCTCAGTTTGATTGCCCAGTTGATTTCATACAAGGGATGCTATTGGCGGTTGGCTTAGAAGCTACCCAATCAGAGCATGTATAACATATTAACTAAAACTCCTCAATGCTATAAGATATGCTTCCCGCGCGGTGCTTGTTTGCTTCTCTCTATCTTTCTCACTCTCTCTGCCTGACGGAGGGGGTGTGAGCAGAGGGGCTGTTTGCACAGAGGACACTGACGCTCTTCTACAAAATGCCGCTTTATCGCGGTGTTTCTGTATACTTAAAAGCACGTATTGATTTTTTGATTGTTTGCTTTTCTTTGCGAGCACGCTCTCTGACATTCTCTGCTCCTGACGGCGCTCCTTTGAAGATAAGATATGTTTGCTTTCTTTTAATTGTGAGTAAGAACTGTCATCTCTGTCTTGTAATGGAGCACAGTTTAAACGTTTGACTAAAGGGTGTTATTTCATGTCTAGAGGGCTCTAATAATGTTAACAGGGTGGGAGAGTTTATAAGGGCTTAAAATATATAAAAATAACCATACAAACATATGGTTTCTACTTCGCGGATTTTCACCTATCGCGGGGGGTCTGGAATGCAACCCCCGCGATCGAGGAGGGATTACTGTATTATCATACCCTGTCTTCTGCCTTTATAACTATCAAAGACTTAAAAACTACACTGGACAATAGTAATTTAAGCTACTGTATGCTCAGGGAATGTTGCATTTCTATTAGTTATTTGTTAATTTGTATTGTGTGTGTTTGTATCGTCGCACAAAAGACAGCATGTGTTATGGGTTTGGAACCATCTTGAAATATGAGGATAGATTTGGTAGTCATGCAGCTGCCCCTATTGCTTCCACTGCCATATATACTCCTGCAATAAGAAGCCTGTCGTCATATTGGACCTGACTTCTGACTGAGATGGACCTTGGCAGAAAGAAGTCATTACAGGCTACAATAAGTCCTTGTAATAGGCCGTATCACAGGACATTTGGAGACAGTATAATAACTGACTCTAGCTGTTTATTTTGGTATAGTTTAGATATATATATAAAAAGTGCAGTTACCTGCGAGTTAGATGAATAGGCTCCGGGAGATAAGGCTGTGGTGGTGGAAGCATGTCACAGGTGGAAATGTTGCTGGCAGTTTAACACGAGTCAGAAGGCCTGTCACTTGTTTTAACCCTCAAGCTTCACTATGCCAATATCCCATTATTACTTCATACCATAGCAGTGAAGGATATTCATTTGACCATGTGCGTCATGGCATAGTTAACAGCTGATAAGGGAGAAACGTTATCCAGTCATTCAGAGGAGCCGTGAGACAAAGAAAAAAAAAAAAAGCAACTTCAGGAAACTGCCTAAAGTTGGAGGCATGCGCCATACTCCCACATGTAAACAAGACCCCCAAAAAATAGAAAGGCTTCTGCCTAGATTGAGGTACAGGTCTGAAAGATAAATGCAGGTCTTTTATCACCCTATTTTTTTTTTAATACAGGCATAACAGAAGCGCTCACGTTTTATGACATTGTGAGAAACTTCACAATGTGGGGTGAATTTTCGATCAAGAGGAGCCAGTCGATTTTGTAAGGCAAGTATTTGAATAACCCCTTGACAGTTCCCATAGTTGAATGATAAATTGGGGAAAGTGGGGCATGCTGAAAACATCTGCTCTGTCTAACTCAAGACACTGTCACTATGTCCCACATCAGGACAAGCAGATAGAATGTTATAATAAATGGTATTTTTTTTTTTTTGAAGGCACAAAAACCTGCCGCAGAGTTGTTTTAGTTGAAGCAATGCTTGTGAATCAAAACAAGGTAGGAACACTGGGTGCGCAACACTGTCAGTCCAAAGTACTAGCCTATAAAGTAGTGCATATGATCTGACTCTAGATACTATAAGGATTTTGTTTCAATCCCCTCAACCTACATGGTCAGGATGAGTGTCTTTCTCCTCAAATAGCTCTTTATGCATGCCTTTTCAACTAACTTGGGAAGAAAAATGAGATGGAGGTGTGCAAAATAAAAAAAATAAATAAATAAAAGCAAAAAATAACAACAAATCAGTACAAGAGTAGTGAGAAGTAAAGGTACATGAAGGAAAAGTTGAAACCTTGGAATCTTACATATTTTCATAGAGAACGCAAGTTATGGCCATGTCACAGGTCAGCACATTTAGACTGTGCAACCAGTAAGTTCATGCACACCTACTTCCTTCAATGCACACAAGTATTATGATCACCATCTGTGAAAACCCAGCAGACAGTAAGTTCTCAGCTGGATGGAAAAGAAGGAAATACCAAATAAAAAAACAGCAAGAAGATGTGCCTATTCAGTCACCAAACCTGACAATGTCAATGTCGCTTCCCTTGTGTAAAACAGTACAGTACATTCAGGACTATTCAGAGGTAAAGGACTTGCAAACCTGGGTCTGGGGAAAAGTGGTTGCTAACAGCTTCTTTTGTTTCAACCCCAGCCCGGATGATGAAGCCCACTGAGGTCACTTCCTTCTGCTTCTACCCTGCAAACAACTTAAAGACCTAAACTCCAGGAAATCAATGTTCATAGATGAACCAGATTGTAAACAGCATGGAGCCCCATGCATTAGAACTACAGCAGGGGCAGCATGTATGATTCCTTCTGTTGGTGGCATTTTTATTTTACATTCACTTTGCTGTATTATACACAGCACCAGCTGGTCCCCAACTCTTCATTATTTTTATCTTTTTTTAATAGATGTGTTTACAATATATACAATAAAAACAATTCAGCTGTTTATGAAAGCTCTTGCACTTTTCCCAAACATTCTCTAGGGTTCTCATCAGGGGTCTTACTGTGTGCAATCTTTTTTGACTTTCAATTATTAAATCAAAATGGAAGACTACTTCCTCAAATACAACACTGCATTAAGAATTTGACGTGCTTTTTTCACAACTGAATATTTGTATTTCATAAGACACTTTTAAATATTACAATACTTGCATTATTCTAATATTATTAACTTGATACTGGTTTAAATTTTTGAAACAAACAGCCACTAAGGGAAAAAAATAAAACATGTCAGCATTATTTGGCTCAATCTGAGCATTTAAGTCCCCCCAATAGGACTTCAGTTAGGGGACAGTTTTCACTTGAGTGAAAAGGAAGCCAAAAATTCTGGCATCTTAGTAAATATATAAAAGTTTAAATCATCCCAAGGTGATGCTTTCATTTATCTCTACTCTATGCTTCCAAGATGGAAGTTAATTAAGAATCCTCACAAACATGTAGGAAAGAATTCACCCCGGATCAAGAAATCTTATTTTAGAGCTATGCTGTATGAAAAGGTTTGTCTGATTATACCTAGCCAGTACTTTTGAAACTTTCTTAAGGTTGGTAAAGGAGAAGGCAATTCAATGACATTTTGCATGCCCTGATCCTGTTTATATTGCCAAGAAAAGTAAAACTAGTAGGATTAGTAGCAGCAGTAGACAATAGTATTGTCACTTGTACAGAGTACAGTGATGTAAGTAAAATACAGTAAAACATAAGGAGGTTTCCTTTAAGCATTCAGCTCCTTGGTATAATTCAGAATTGCGATCTATAAAAGCAGCTGGCTGATGCCTTGAGAGAATGTCATGTAAGTCTGGCCTCACTGTGCACATCCAGGCTTTCTCTGACCACCAAAGAGCTTACAGAGAAGCACTAACAGCTGCTAAGAACACCCATTATGGCATAATAATAGAAAGTGGCCATGACAACCCAAGGGTTTTGTTCTCTGTAGTTAATAAACTACTCGAATCCACATCTGGCCCAACTACCTGTTCTACTGAAGTCTGTGAGGAATTCCTCCACTCTTTCCGTAACAAAATTAAAAATCTAAATAATTCAACTAACATGAATACATCAACTGTTTATATCTTTCTCTGCTTTCCCACTCCATCCAGCTCCTTCTCTAAGTTCTCACCAGTCACATCAACTTTTGTTAATGGCCTGCCTTGTAAGATGAGGCCGACTACTATACTGGACCCCATCCCCACCACACTACTTAAATTCCGTCTTCATGACATAATCCCGACTGTTACAACAATAATAAACTCATCCCTTGACACTGGCTCTGTGCTGCTCACTTTTAAAATCACTTCTGTAACCCCAATGTTAAAAAAGTCAGGTCTTGATGCTGACAATCTTAACACTTTTCAGTCTATTTCTCACTTACCTTTTCTCTCAAAGGTTCTTGAGCGTGTTGTAGCTTCCCAACTCACCAACTACTTAACTTCTAATAATTTGATGGGACCCTTTCAGTCTGGTTTCCGAGCACAGCACAGCTGTGAAACTGCTCTGCTACGGGTAACCGATGATTTGCTTATGGCAGCAGACTCTGGACAAACCAGCATATTAATTCTATTAGACCTCAGTGCAGAATTTGACACTGTCATGCATGACATTTTACTGTTCAGAATGGAGAACATGCTGGGTATCTCTGGCACTGCCCTCCAGTGGTTCAAGTCCTAGCAAGAGTTTGTTAGTCTTGGCAACATCTGATCCAGCTCAGTGCCAGTCACACAAGGAGTTCCTCAGGGCTCTGTCCTCGGCCCTCTTCTGTATGAATATGCTTCCCCTTGGCCATATTATTCATAGCTTTGGACTAGGTTATCATTTTTATGGAGACGATACTCAACTCTCTTTCAATGTTGAACTTCATCAGAGCTTTCTCAGCTCACAACTTGCCTCAGTGAAATTAAAACCTGGATGGAGCAGAACTCTTTAAAATTAAATTGCAACAAAACTGAACTCCTGCAAATTGGGACTAAAGTTCAAATTAATAAAATGAGCTCCTTTCCAGTCATTTTGGCAGTGATCTCATCAGACCTGCCTCTACTGCAAAGAATCTTGGTGTCATTTTTCATTCCTCCCTTTCTTATTCTGTCCACATAAATCACATTAACAAACATTCTTACTTTCACCTCCATAACATATGCCGTGTTCACTACTTCCTCTCCTTTTCTAACACTGAGAAACTTGTTCATGCTGTTATCACATCCCACATCGATTATTGTAATTCCCTAATGGCAGGTGCCCCTTCTAATCTTATATCATAGCTCTAGCTTATTCAAAACTCGGCTGCAAGAGTCGTTTACATGGACCAGCAGCAGCGAGCACATAACACTCATCCTGCTCCGTCTTCACTGGCTCCCTGTGTCTTACAGAATTGAATATAAAATTCTACTAATAACCTACAAAGCCTTAAACGACCTTGCACCAAACTACATCAGTGACCTTCTCCATTACTATGTGCCTGTCCGCCCACTAAGGTCCTCTGATTCTGGCAATCTTGTTGTGCCCACACTAATCTACACTCCATGGGTGACAAGGCCTTCAGCTGTATAGCGCCGACACTCTGGAATGACCTACCGAAATTAATTAGATCAGCCGACACCATGAATTCTTTTAAATAACAACTCAAAACTCATCTGTTCAGGAAGGCTTTTAGCTCTACTTGACTTTATTACCCTTCTTTCAGTTTACCTCTCTGTCAAGATGGTCATGTAACCTGTATGTGTGTGCTAGACCATCAATTATGTTGTCTGTTAGGCTTTCTCTGAATTTACTATCTTACTCTTCTCTATATATTTATATGGTTTAATACAATGCTATATACTGTATACCCCGCTGTTCTTTCTTAAACTCTGTGAAGTGCCTTCAGCATGGGAAAGGCGCTATATAAATAAAACGTATTATTATTATTAAATTCTTACAGGCATATTCTTCTAACCTGCAACACTTCAGCACTCTTTGGTGCTATGGTAAACAACATTGTCCATCTAGATCAGTGGTACATAGAACTGTTACCTGTCTAGTACTGCACTCAATCCCTAGGTTTTATGTCGCATGTTGTGGAAATGAAGGGAGAACCTGCTTGTTTATTCAAAACAAGGCTCGGACTGGCTAGTATAAACCTTGTATGGAATGATAGGTTCTGGTATTCCATTTTTAGCAATGTTTCAGCTTGGTTTAGGAGGAAATACTTTAGGATTAAAATGTTCTATCATTCTGTCTGCGCAACATTTGGATAAGTTTGGCAAGGGTAATCCCACCAAAAGAACAACTGGCTACTACTTTTTTCATATTTTTAAAATTGTAGCCCTAGCATGTCTAATGTTCATGATTTCAAGTTTTCCCTAGGACTTTCTGCCTCTTAAGTACTTCACCACTGACAATCAAAAGAAACATTTGACTTTCTGTACTAAAAGAAGAGAGTTATTAATGTTAAGAGTTGCTTACTTTTTAGATCTCAACACTTGCTTTTATAGGATTTTTACCCTTTGGTTATACTCATTCAGTGCTATGTCACAAATGTGTTTATTTTCCTTTTGTTCACAGTCCGAATTGACTGCTGCCATTTGCCCTGTGCAGGAATGTCCCATTTTCACAGACAGTACAGGGTTGTGGGCAGCCAGTCAATCCATGGTAACAAGGCCAACATAGTATGAAACACAATTAATCAATAATTAGTGATCTATACTTTAATTTGATATATACTGTGTTTGTGATTCTTTGCTATATTTACATGTTCACCCATAGATTGAGTTTGCATAAACAAACCCCAAACAAGTCCTATTTGAAAATATTAACATGCAAGAACAAACTAATACGTCTATGACTAAAGGTCAAATAAAAAAAAAAATCTTTAATATCATCAGGAATATTCTGCTTACATCAAGAAAGAGAAAGAAGGGGCGTATATTAAAATGCATCTTAGTGGGCAATATTTGTAAATAAGAAGAAAAGACAGCTTGTTGCTACTTACTTGGTTGCTAAGATTGTTAGATTTAAAACAACCTTTTTCATATCTGATTCCTGTCCTGTTGGAATGCATCATAATGATCCAAACATTTTGACCTTTTGTCAATACTAAGTCACCTTAATAGCACTGGTATGCCAAGACCTCAGCCACTAAAAAAAGGCCAACATCCTCCTATACCACAGGCACTTCTTGATTATACTGAAGTGCTGCTCCTTTACAGATGTTCATTCGAGGAAGATCAATTATCATAAAAAAAAAAAATCAAAGTGCTAATTTTCTCTAACATTCAAGGGATTTCTCCTCTGTTGTCGGTGTTGATGTGTTTCTGTATTTGCATTAGGCTACAGAAGAAAATCAAGGTAAAAAAATGGGGAAGGTCAAAGCCAGTTGTTAACATTGGACACCAAAGCATAATATGTAAAAAATAAATAAATAAATAATTTTAGTTGAAATAGAAGAATACCAGCTTCTTAATACTAAAACATTTCTAAGCCTGCTTAATCCTGAGCAGAGTTGCGAGGGGCTGGAGCTTAACTCAGCAAGCATAAATCACAAGGCAGGAACCTCTGAACAGGGCGCCAGCCCCTAGCACAGTGAACACACACACACACACACACACACACACATACACATATATAACAGGCCAATTTAGCGTCACCAAACCACCTAACCTACTTGTCTTTAGAAGGAAACCAGAGCACCCGGAGTAAATCCACACAGACATAATTAGAACTTGCAGGAAGGACCTGGGATATGAACTCCTTGCTATGAGGCAGCAGTGCTACCATTGCACCAAGATCCTTAATTAGATTAATAATTAAGCATGCAAACTCTTTTTAACAATTCACAAATTTGGAAACATAGGAGAGGGTTCTGCCTTTTTTTATTTTACAATCACTATGATGATGTCACACTTACAGGTTAACAACCAGGACCTGTAACCAAGAAGAGAGACCACAAAATGGTGGCACTCATGGGCTAAAATGATAAACAAAATGGTTGTGGAAATAAAAACAAATATCAAAATATGCAAAAACATCAATCAAAATAATAGCCAATTTTATGATGGCAAGACAAAGGAAACGTTTTTCAGGGAACATCTTGGAAAATGGCACACATTTTTGCTGTGGTAACATACTTTTACCGACATATACTGCAAAAGTTTCTAAGTCAGAAATTTCACATGAATGATCTATGAACTTGGAGGGTCGAACAATTTGGAGAAAACAATAGTACTAAAATTATTCAAGTTGGAATACAACACTGACCTGTCACCTTAGTCAATTGTATCAAACAGAAAATATGAACTGGTTAGACAAAAATACTGGTTTTGTGGTTGAATTGCATTTGGAGCAATGTGTTAACCATTTAATACATTAAGTTGGCAGCTTCACAAACAAAATTCCCAGTTTATCTTTATTTGCTTTCTAGACCAAGTAACAAATCAACAGTGACCTTGCATTTCTCTGAATAATCCAACCAGAAATTTATGTGAATGCACTGAAGTAGAAATGTGAAAGATCCCAAGCTATCCAAAAACTCCAATGGCACGCAAGTGCAGTGTAATACATAGCAGGCCTATGTAGCTTACAGCATAGAGCCTTGTTTATATTTATCACATGAAGCTTGTGCGATATCAGTGACCACTGCCCATCTGTACTTGAGAAGGCCCATTTGATCAACATGTCCATATTCTTCTCTTTAATAGGTGACAATGTTTGGTCAGTGGCACATACTTTTCTTTGAACCTGTAGGGTAATTGAATTGTTCAATGATTGTTTGGCAAAAGATGCCGACGGTAGAAGGCAGGTAACACAGATCGGGTATTACATGCTTTATGGAAAATAAAAATGTGTGTCAGACTCATTAACCAAAAGCAGTGAAGGAAGTATGATATTCTTGGGAGTGGAAGGTACTGTATGTGCTTCAAAATATTCTCATGTCTTCCTTGCACTTTGAGAAGCTGTTGCATCATATTTAGCCATTTGTTCATCATTCTGGCACCCATATAAGCATGGTAAGATCACATTTGCTACCAGCCTCTCCTTGAAAATTGCTATTTTGGATACAGAACACCACGTCCATATCACCATATAGTCAGGTAAAATTCCATCAACAGCATATTTAGAAAACCCAGTGTGCACGAGTTGGCATGTCTCCACACCAGACATCATTTTTGCCATGTGGTCATTGCAACCAGTGCAGACATGCCAAGTATAACTCTGTAGAGCATATAAAATAAGGGAGTAGTACCTATATACTGCATATGCAAGATAAAGTTATGGAACTAGACATTACTGTTTAAACGCAGTACAATATAACATTGGTGAATACTATTACCCAACTGATAAGAATCTGTGCCAGGGCAATGTTAGTGTGAAGTCAACAGGTTGTACCCATGTCCGTTTGGGCTTCCACCAACTCTTTTACCTCAGATAAATAACATTAGATTAACTGGCGACTCTAAATTAGTTCACTTTGTGTGAATGTCTGTATGGACAGCTTCCCTTAATTCAGAATTGAAAAAAAGCAAATCAGAAAAGGCTGTCTGGATCACTACACAAGTAACTTTTTCTTGTTTACTTTTGCAGTAGTTTATATAATAAAAGCCCAGGAAAAACATAAAACTTAACTACTGAAATGGCCCACAATTTGAAAATCATTAAATTTCTTATTTCTCATTGTGTAATACTTGTAGGATATTTTTTCTGTAGAGATATGAATGTAAACAAGTTTATAAATCACCAATATAAAACTATTTTATAACTTGTAAAACCACCATCACAGTGTCTTTTTCATAAACTCCCTGATGAATGTTAATTTACTCAAGAACAGGACAAGGACAGACTGACCACCTGTCTGGCAGGATAAGTGCAACCTACTCAGAAGAAATGGCCATTCAGTCAAAATTACTCCTCAATAACCTGCTGGTGATAAAGTAAGTGTCACTGCAGTATAAATCTACCGAGGCTCAGAGCTGCATGCTAAATGCCACTAAAAATTTGACAGATAGATAATGGCATAATGCAAGTTTGTCTCTGCAAAGCCATATTGCCTTTTTGTGGAAAACAATGAAATATCCAAAGGCACAATATTGCCATCAACTGAAATAGTGGTCAGTTATCTAATAAAGAGACTGCTGTTCAGATGTGAAACATTGGCAGTGATTTTATCCCTAATGCCCTCATTTAAAAAAAAAAAAAAAACTGATGCGAGGAATCAAAGACACAACTATCACACAGATTGATTATACTTCATAAACCCTGTTAACACGATTGATTATATATTTTGAGAGACTGATTACTGCTTTGTGTTTTGTTTGAACATTCACTTGGAATTTTGCTCGCCATGTAAATAATATGCTGTCAAAGTAAATAGATTAAAAGTGTCTATGTCCGAGTTATCTTACATAAATAGGTCTGTGCAAAACTATCACTTTACATTAGTTGTATTATTTTGTCATAATAATGTAAATATTTCTGATGGCATGTGATATATCCATTTTCCATTATTAGAAGAAAACAAACAAAAAAAAAAAACACATAACTGATATGGTAATAGGATTTAAGTCAGTAGTGCTCTTGGCCACTAAAAAGGAATGACACAGAACATGTGTGGGCACCTCACAGGCAGAGGAAACTTTTGCAGTGAATCTTCTCGTTATAGTAGGGTGAGCAGGGCACTTCCATACATAGTTGATGAATATTTTAAAGAAGCATTGTGGATTCTTTTATTACACTGCAAACTCAGACTGACATAGGGAGCGTACGATTTATAATATTTTATGCCAGACACGACGCAGGTCCACATGTCAGCTATGGTTGTCCAATGGAACGATGGGTCGAAAAGGAAGATAAATGTTAGGAGGCCAACCTGGTTTTCCCCATTTATTTAAAAAACAAAAATTAAAACATCGATGTGTGAGTACAAATAAAATAATCTTCCTCTGGCATTCTATACATTTCTTTGTGGTGGTTTTCTCTGTGATTGCGGGAGCTTCATCTCTTATGCTCTCCAGCTAACAAGTGACTCCTCCTTCCGGACAGCTGGGCTTTTAAGGTTATGGGTCTGGAAGGGGTAAAGCCAGTTGCCCTCACTGGGCAAAGGAAGAGGATACAATAATTGCACCCCCTCTCTGCCCACTGTGGTATTACATACCTGGGAGGAACTTAGATGGTTACCCTCAGAAGCACATGTGTGACACAATAAGATCTGCAAGGTCAAAGAGCCTTTCATGGAAATGGGATTTAAAAGCCAACTGTGATAAATTACATAATTAGTTTCTGAACTTCAGTCTGAATTCCAGATACCTGGGAAAAGCAGTTCCTCTAATTTATAAACAATGAATCCATATTGCCTTATGCTGGAACTAGCCTATGGTCTGTTGTTGAAATGTATGTTTACTGATACGACAACAGCAAAAAATTTTAATATTAAACTCTGTAGGCATTAAGTCAGGTGTGACTGTTCCCAGACTTCCCAGTGCATATGGCTGCTAAATCTATCAACTTAATACTGGTTGATTTCTGTTTAAAGTACACTGTAGTGTGAATTTCAATAACTTGTATTCAATTAATGTAAGCTGTGTGTATTACAATGATAGTTGCTGACAATGTAACATTTTTGTATTTAACTCTACATTCTCTAAATAACAAAGCTCAGCTGATCAACAACACAATCACTGACCAGAATATTGATTTCCTGTGCTTAACAGAATCTTGCCAGCAGATTAATTAATTTTTTTTGTTAAATGGAATACCCTCAATATACAATATTTTGATGAATCTTGCTTAGGAAGACATGGCGATGTTCTTGTTGTGCTTGTTTATCACCCTCCAAAACCTTCCATGATTCCTATCTCTGAGACAGCTGACGTCTGTTCCCTGTGTCAACAAATCCTTCTGTGAGATGACATAAACATTTATGTTGCTTCTTAGTTATACTTTTTAAGCTGATTTTTGAACCTGTTCAAATGTTTTAATCTAATACGACATTTAGCCACTAATTCTGTAGGGTCATACAATGGAAATGGTTTGTAGATCTGTTTTTTTCCCTTCACATGTATTGTATTAGGATACCACTATTTCAAGCCATAAGACTGTGCCAGTGTTTTGCTTTAGATGCAGATATTTTACTGCTATTAGTTAATCTTCACTCATGGATTGACTTAGCAGACAATCTACCTCTTAATATGCCACATCCTCTGTACATAAACTACTTTCATATTCTAATATCCTACAAACATCTTAAATACTTTGCTCCTCTAAAAATGTATAATGTCTTGTCACCCTGAACCTGGTTTCGTTCAAGAGCTTTGGTCAATTAAAGCTGTTGGTCATGAGACAGAGTGGTTAACCAAGATATCTGGGCTAGCTGTTCGTGGTTTTTGCCTATAAATATCATGTTGCAAGCTATAAAGGAGTGTTCATAGAGGCTAAATCCACTTATTACCTGGGTATAGTGGTTCACTCTCAGAGCAACCTAAAAGTTCTTTTTTTGAAACATCTATTAAATTCTGTAATTCCTGAATCCATACAGCCAGACATTTTCTTTTTCTATCGATTTCATTAAAAGCAACTAATATGCCATGCAATCAAGTCAAACTTAACATGACTAAATTCAATTTAACCCCACCCAAGAGGAAGAGAGCAAGGCCAACAGCTAGAGTAAAACTTTAAGAGTAGAAAAGAAAGAGGCTAGTCCTATTCTATAAAATAAATGCTTATTCAAAAATGTTATTGATTATATCCTGCCAGGTTTTTAAAATGTTTTAAACAGATCCTCTAATTGAAAATTTGATTTTTTCCAATTTTAGATATAACATCAGTTACCCATTGACTTAAACAGGTGGGTTAGGATTCTTCCAGTTAAGCGAAACAAGTCTACGTGCTAGTAGTGAAGTAAAGGCATTTACAGTTTGTTTGTCCTTCTCCACTTTAAGCTCATCTGGGAATATACCAAACAGAGCTGTTTATGGTTTAGGAGGGATTGTGACTCCAAAGCCATCAGATAGGCATTTAAAGATTTTGGTCCAGAATTGATGTTAATTTGGTGCATGCCCAAAACATATGGCCCAATGAGGCTGGAGCTTGATTGCAACGTTCACAGGTTGGATCTTGCCCTGGAAACATTTTGGATAACTTTAAACAAGATAGATGTGCTCGATAAATATTTTAAGTTGAATAATTGTATGTTTTGCGCATATGGAGGTAGAGTGAATTCTGTGTGTGGCTTCATTCCACTCCTTTTCTGAAATGTTGAGTAATCATTTTCTTAACTCGCTGGAGCAACTGGACCTTATCCCAGCAATCACAGGAACCAGGCACGAATATCTGGACAGGGCTCTGGTCTGTCACTGGTTGAACACACTTTTTATCCCCAAAACAAAATTCTATCACTAGCTGCTGCAATCCTTTCCTGAACAGAATGCAACTTTCCCTACTCCATCTACTTTGGTCACAAAGAATTTTTCAGCTTTTGCTACTACTAGTAAGCTTCGCACCCCATGCTTAAATATCTTATCTCCATTTCCTCGGCCCTCTAGTGGCTAATATCATCCACACACCAGTTCAGTCTGTCATTGTTCAAGCTGAACTTAAAATTTCAGTTTTTGTTTATGTTCTAACTTATAACTAAATTCTACTCTGATTTCCAGTCCTCCTTTTCTTGCCAAGCATCTTGAGTGTACAGTTGCCAGCCACAGTCAGCCTCATGAGTGTTTTAAAGATCTGTTTGAAGAGTGCCAGTTAGGAATGTGTGCAAAACACAGCACAGAAACTACATTGGTTAAAATATTAAATAAATTGTCAGTACTGGGTGACTCTGGGTGTTTAAATATCCTTGCTGTTCTTGACCTGACAGGTGTCTTTGATACAGTGATATCATAAAATACATTTAAATCACATGGAGAATCCTGTGGGAATTACTGGAACACTACATGCCGGGTTTAAGTTCTTCTAACAGTTATCAGTTTGCCTCCATTTGTACTTTTAAATCCACCTCTCTTGTTCGGAGTGTTCCACATGGTTGCACATTATATATTTGATTGCTTAATATTTATATGCTTACTCTTGGTCAGATTATTCACCATCCTGGGTTAATTTTCCATTGTTATGTGGATGAAACCCAAAATTTATATAAATTTACAAACTTTCCCACACATTACTGACTCATAACAATCAGATTTGTGGTCCAAATGAAATGAACAACTTGATCTTACCTCATTAAAGCTAAAAAGTGATACAACAAATACACTTCTTACCACACCTACAAGCATCCTCAGGAAGACTGAAAGTTTTCAGCTATGTTATAAATATGCATTAAAAATAAGTATTGAGGTCCCAGCCAAAGGCAAAGAAAAAAGTAACATTGAAAAAAACAAAAAGGTGAAAGTAGAAACAATTCCTGTTTTCCTGATGTGCCAAACTTAAAGTAGAAGTGCCCTGCTTTTTGCAGACCCTGTTTTTAATTAAACACTAGTTTCTGATGGTTAGTGTTTCTTTTATGGAGTGGGACTGGAAGAGGCAGGGCTTGATAGAAGAGTGGAGTGGACATCAAAACTCCTCTGAGGCATCTTCCTCCTTTCTGAATATGAAAACAAAAGACAAGTTAGAGACTGCGTATAACCCTTTGTCCAACCCAAAGTTCCGATAACAAGATCCTGTAAATTATGAATCTTGTTATTATCATTGATTCTTCACTTCTATTTGAAATCCATTTTATCAATATCACTAAGGTAGCCCTTTTTTAAATTTACAAAACATACCCAAATGCATACGTTTCTGACATACAGTGCAGGTGAGCCATTTTTCCATGCTTTTGCTACATCTTGCTTGTTCTATAGTAATGCTGTTTTTTGTATGGTGCTTCTTCTCAGAGAGCATATGAAAAATTCAGTAGCCACAGTTCTCTACCTGTGTAAACCCTGGTAACACTGGCTCCCAGTGAAACATCACATATAATACAAGGTTCTCCTCCTTTTTTTCCCCCCAAATCTTCCCCCATGGTGCAGCCTCTTCATATCTCAGTAGTCTGATTCATTCATTTCAGATATGGAACTATGTTACATGCATTCATTCATTTTTCATCTTTTTTCTAGTCCTTCACCAGAGCCTCCTACTATTACTGCATGTAGTGCAGTGTTGCTGGTCCAAAATGGCATGCTTAGTTTTTATGTTGCAAGCATCTACAATGGTCTCCTAACTTGCAGGAAAACCTTGGGGGTTAGTGGCAGTATTGGCACTCTAGCCACTCCACTCCATACACATATATCACACACAGTATATAGTGTGCTAGGGTGTGTGTGCACACGCACATGTATTTTGTAAATACATACTTTTCCTCTGTGTGTTTTTTGCTTTATTTAATTGCACAGTTTCCTTTATACATTGAAATGAATGTTTTCAAAGTATTACTATTATTGTTAATATTAATATTTGGATTTAATAAAAATACATTTCACAGGAAGGAAGGAAGAATTGATAAATCTCTAAACAGATCTGTTACCTATTTCAGGATCTTTAAATGTCTACTGACCCAACACTGTATCTTTTTGATACTTCTGATATGTTGATCTGCTTATTCATTTATTTTATGAGCATTAAATCCTTTCAATTGTGAAAATGTTTGTATTTAAACACTCTTTTGTATTCTAATTGGTTTGTAACATAATCCTAGTTTTTATACATTGACATTTAAGAATTGCATCATTTCACAGTTGGCAAAAAATACTCAAAAAACAAGTTAAAACTGAAAAGCGTCAAGCAACATGGATCTGTGAGCAGATTCAGAAAGTGAAATAAAAATTAATTAAAAAAAAAGGAAAGCAAATAATGCCAATAGATTTTAGATCTACATACATACAGAGCTTCTTCACACTAAAATTAACCTACAGTAAATCATAAAATAAACTTAAAAGTACAATCAACTACAGCAGGGGTCGGCAACCTTTCAGCGGTGTCATGCTGAACCTGCGTTACTATGTTATTCCGCATGCCGACATAATTCTATCAGTTTTGTTAGATATAGTATCAAAATTGATCCAGTTATACTGGGCTTCAAAAGTATATACTTTATATAGTATATACTTTTGAACCCCATTATTACCGGAACTTATATTATTGCTCATTCAATATTTTAAAATACACAGGATCATGTGTGAAAAGAATGGTTTTGTCAATTTTTTTTATAACTGCATTCAGTAAATTTATTTTTGGTTTCAATCATTTGACTAAAATAAGTAGTTTGTTTCTTAAAGCCAGAAACAGCCCTTTTTATAGCTTCACTTTTCTCAGAGTTTGTGGACTGATGTTTAGTTTGATAATGTCTTCGTAAACTTGATGCAAAACACTTTCACAGCATAATGCACACACAGCACAATCCTTTTGTTGTACAAATCCATAATCATTTGTCCAAGAGTCTTGAAAAGAGCGAACATCAAGTTTTTGTCTTTTATGAGTCATTTTAGGGCAGTATATTACTTAATAACAAGGTTGGAATTAACGTTCCACAGCCTGCACTGAACACATGGTTTCCATTTACATGTGAATCGCATGTGCAGAATGTAGGTGATGGCGCACATGCGTGCACTGCAATTAAAATATATTTTTTTTTTTACTATATTTCATTTTAATCAGAGTTCTACTGAAAAATTGTTCCATGGCACGCATACCATAGGGTGGTGACCCTTGAACTAAAGCATTGTTTCTCTTAAAATGAAGAGACTACTGAGAAGATAAAAAAAAAAAAAAAGATTTAAAATAATGTAGGCAATGGATGAATACTGGGGAGATATTGGAGGCATTTCACTCGTATGCAGATGACACTCAGTTATACCTTTCATTTAGATCAAACAGAGTTTCTCCAATGCTGTCTTTAATTAGTTGTGTTAGTAAATTAAAAGAGTGGATGAATGATAACTACTTGTCTTTAAATACAGATAAAACAGAGATGTTAATTGTTGGAGGGAATGACGCTGATCACAGCAATATTTTGTCATCATTTAACTCAGTTGGCATCCCCATTAATTTCACTGAATCAGCCCGCAATCTAGGAGTTATCTTTGACTCTAGAATGTCATTTAAAGCACATATTACAAAATTGTCCAAATCATGTTTCTTCCATCTTAAAAATATGTTAGGAAATTAAGGTGCTTTCTAATTAAACAGGATTCTGGGAAATTAATTCATGCATTTATTTCTAGTAGGATTGACTACTGCAATGCGGTGTAAACTGGATGTTCAAACTGTTATTTATACAGCTTCCAGTTAATCCAAAATGCTGCTGCAAGAATTATTACAAGAACAAGAAAATACAAAACACATAAGTCCAGTTCTTAAATCCTTACACTGGCTCCCGGTTAAGTTTAGGGCAGATTTCAAAATCCTCCTTTTAAAATATAAAGCATTAAATGGCCAAGGTTCGGCTTACTTGTCTGAACTTATCATGACTTACAAACCAGAGCGCACATTAAGATCTCAAGATTCCAGTCTGCTTATGATTCCAAATTAATTAATAAAATATTAGTGGGAGGTTGAGCTTTTAGTTACAGGGCCCCTAAACTGTGGAATGGTCTGCCTGCTGCTATAAGAGATGCCCCTTCGGTCTCAGCTTTTAAATCCCGGCTGAAGACTCACTACTTCAGTTTAGCATATTCTGACTAGAGCTGCTAATTAACTGTACATACTGCATCTCTGTTGTTAGTCATTAGCACTGAAACATAAGTAACATGACAGTTATAATTGGATACTAACCCTCACCTCATTCTGTTTGTCTTCTCAAATGTGGCACTTGGTGCCTCGGCTCACCTGCCAAGTTGTTTTGCCTGCCTAAGATAAAGTCATCCCTGATGGAGGATCGCAGGAATCGTGGGAAAGAGGGGTCCTTTCATCGGATTGGCTGGCCCAGCACTGTTCCAGCCGTGGAATGGCCAAATGGGGGAGGCAGCTTGATGGATGAGGTCTCCAGGACTATAAACAAATCCCAAATCATATTATGCGATATCATCTACTGTTAAATTCTGCTACGTATTTCTAAAATTTTTATTTTTATACTGTATTGAGGATTTGTTCTGTTCTGTGTATTGCATTGTATTGACCCTCTTGTTTTTGACACCCACTGCAAGCCCAACCTACCTGGAAAGGGGTCTCTCTTTGAACTGCCTTTCCCAAGGTTTCTTCCATTTTTCCCTACAAGGTTTTTTTTTTTGGGAGTTTTTCCTTGTCTTCTCAGAGAGTCAAGGCTGGGGGGCTGTCAAGAGGCAGGGCCTGTTAAAGCCCATTGCGGCACTTCTTGTGTGATTTTGGGCTATGTAAAAATAAATTGTATTGTATAATGATAATGTCTATAATAATCAAGAGCATTTTGAGTTGGAAATGTTGTTGGTTCCCATTAATTTGAAACAAGAAACAAGTCACCTATATTTTGGTCATTTGTTTTTGTTTATGGCAGCACTATTTTTGAGTACTATACATTTTATTAACAATTTGTGAACAGGCAAAGCTATTAGAATAGATAACATCCACGCTAGGTAATAATATCTTAGCTGTTCAAAATGCATTCCCATCCAGTTGGAATTATCAGTACCCGCTACAAAGAAATGTCTGGGCACCATGCACAAGTTCATCCTGACTATTTTTCTGAAAGAATAGCAAACAAATTTAGGTGAAGTGTTAAGTCCATAGTTAGCAGTGTTACTACTGCACATAATGTAAGTTTAAATGGGCACAGGTACAAAACAAGATGACTGAAAAACTAGTAGCATAAAATAACTTTCTCTTACAGGTAACTGTAAGGTTGTAAGCAGGACAGAGGCTATCCTAGCAGCATTGTGAACAAGGCAGGAAGCAGCAATGAAAATGACATGTAAAAAAAAGTACAGATAAAAAAAGAATTGTTTTTAAGTACTGCAATCCATGTCTTTGTAGACTAGCGTTACCTGCCAAAAGGATATAACAGGTTATGCTATCAGCCTCCATTGTTAACACTAAGAAAAACAGCTCAATTTTAAGCTTCTGAGCGATTTGGATGATTGCTTTGCAGAAAGGAATATCTTCACAAAGAAAGAATTTCAGAAAGTTAAGAGCCAACCTATAACATGAAGCTAATCAATTTTTATCTTCATTTCAGCTCTGAAGGGCAATATTATGTTGTCACTAGATAGGATAATGTGTAGACATAAGTTAATTTTAATTTTTAATGCTGATAACACAATAATTACAAAACATCCAGTATTCATCACATTACAGTACATTAAGCATAATGGATAAAGGACTATTTGTCTGTCAGACTGCAATTTGTGAGGCTCAACAGCCATGCCTCTGATGTGATTGTGAGCAACATTGGAGCACTTCAAGGAACAGTCCTGTATTTCAGCTTGTACACCTCAGACTATAAATTTTACACCAGGTCATGTCACTGACAGAAATTCTCATATGGTTATACACTACTGGAGTGTAGGATGAGAACAAGTAAAGGAGTCCAGTGGAGAACATTACTTCTTGGTGTAGAAAGAAATTGTCTGCCAGCTTAACATTAGCAAAACCAAGGAGCTGGTTAATGACTTTCACCACACCAAAGAGTGTATATCCAGGGAGTTGTTGTAAGGGTGGTGTACTGCTACAGGTAGAGTACATAAACACACTAATCACATGCTTGTATATTGGAAATCCTGTAATCTTAGGTAAGTGCTTTGTCCAATTCTGGAGCAAGAGTCTATACTGAAGTATTGAAAAATTTCATAAACCCATTAAGTTTGGTACAGATTGAGGAGCAAATCTATAGCCAAAATGCAGAAGAAGGTAACTCCAAATCACCAATGACTTTTTCAACTTGACCGCAAATGTGTCAGTGCTGGGTTACTGCTACCATTTAGTAGCAGAAAATGCTTAGTCTTCAATTAGTAAACTGAGAGGCGTGGATATCTTGGCCAGCCACAGTATTGGCTGTGTGTGTCTTGGGCCATTTTTATGAACCCATTTATGGTGATGGGGCCCATTAGGGTTATGCACCACATGCTGTTCCTTCATTTTTTTGTATCGTTGTCAATGTAAATCTAGGCAAGTCAATGGCACAATATCACATATTTTTATTTCTTCTGCTTACATACTAGCTGGCCGTGACAGTGTATTTGAATTAATACTAATTTAATGCTTATAGAACACTGGAATGAGTGGTTCAACAAAAAAAAGTTAAATTCTAAGAAGATTAGAAATGTTAGGAGCTGTGTAATTTTTTAAAATGCTTTGTACACCATTTTAGGTCCCACAGTTTCCACCATTTTGGGTACCTGTCACTGTGTCCTGTGTTTCTAGGGCTATGGCCAAAGAGGCGGTGACTTGTTGGTAGTCAGTACAACATGATAAAAGGTCAAATGAGGGTTCTCTTCCTTATCCAATCTGCAGATACCTAAAAACTTTCAAAGACCATTGCCGATTTTCTTTTTGCAGGTATTGTTTGCTGCTGCCCTCAATGCTAGCATCATTTGCGTTACACTCTATTTCTGATTTGCCAACTTTGATCCTTTTTGACTTTTTACATGCGTCTCCTGGCTATTCTCATAAGTTTTACCTCACATTTCAATGCCAGGATACATTATATTTGAAAGAAGCTTTTGTAACTTGTCCCAAAAGAGATAATATGTGGATGGAGATGGCTTTTGCTGAGTTAGTGTTCAGTTAATGTACACATAAATCTTTTTTTATTTTTGTTTATAAAGCATTTCTTCATGTTCTTACGGATGTTTTGAAAGCCAATATTAAAGTCTAGTTAATTTTGTTCAGTAAAGAACCAAACGATTTAGGGAAAAAATAGCTCTTTGAATATTTTGTAATATCAATCTTTAATAATAATAGTTAAATTTTTTTTTTTAACTGTATAGTCTATGCAGTATGCATTTTCAAAGGTTCTATGTCTTTTTAAGGGTATGTGCAATATAGGTTTACCTACTTCAGTTATTCCTATTTTTTATTATGCACAATAAAGCTTTTTTGAATACAAATTAATCAGGTCAACTAACTCAACTCATTCTTTTATTTAAAAAAAAAAAAAAAACTTCCTAAAACTAATTTTATCAGAAAATTAATTTAACTGATCCTGACATTCTGACTCTTCTTGCCATTTAGCCTCTTAGTTCAGGTGATTATTTGCATTTGTGTCACAAATCTGTTATTTGTTCAGAGTTTTCTTGTAGTATTTTTATTTTTGTACTTTATTGTGGTTTATTGTCTTTTATTCTATATTAAAGCTTTGTGTCTCCAAAATTTATCTTCATTTAGTGTTTAATGCATAAACTAGCCGTGCTAACTAACTAAGACAGGTTAAAAGCTAAGTAATCAATGTAGACCTTGGCAGTAAAGTTTGCAGCATACTATATGATACATATACCTGTTATATGCCATTTGGAATGGGAATTGTAAAAAAAAAAAAAAAAAGTGTTAACGTCTGTGAGGCGCCATCTGTTAGAATGACGATATGCAATGCACTTTATTACTAAAAATGTTTGTGATACACCATCATTTGTAACAACAGAGACATAATGTAGCAATCGGATGGACAGACACTTAACCTTTGTGGAAAAATACAAAACAGCTTGATCAATCTGGTGTACGTGACAAGGGTCAGGCAAACTTTGCTTGCCCAAAGTATGCGCGCTAAGTGCTACTTCTTGTTTTAAGGTTACTACACAAAAAACCATAAGTGTGGACTCATCGAGCCCCAAACTAAGGAAACTAACAGATGTATTCCACCTTTAGATTTCTGGTAATGCTGACTCAGGCTAATAATTTGAAATACTTGTGTAACTAAAGTCATAAGACAAAAGCCCTATAAAAATTTGGGACACCGACCCCTCGGGGCAGACAAAGGGCAGGTGTCCTAGGACTGTGCTTCTCTGTCATTTTACCTTTGCTTGGTGTGCATCAATAAAAGATTTTTACTAATTTTAATTATATCTCTCTGTCTTCAGTCACAAGAACCGACACTATAGAAAAAGTGTCCACAGTTTTCTGGCGCCCGGACATGGGGCGAGAAATGGCCGACTGACTCCTCGAGCAGGATCACCTCAGTGATCCGTATTTTAAGTGGACTGCCGCCAATACGGGCCCCGGCAGCAGTGCAAGCAGCTCCGGCAAAAGTTAGGACTGCCCTGTCCTGAGACGGCTCCTGCGTGAGGAGCCCCCGGGCTCGTCTTCGGCTGATCCACGGTGACTGAAAGGATTTCCAGACAGAGCTCAAATACTCCCAGGCTGGGGTAAGTACTGGGGAAATCCCCGTTTTTGTACACTGCCGGCATTGGCTTGCTGTTAGGAAACATAGGAAATTTTTATCTACATACTGGAATATACATACTTTGCTTTCGCCGTGCACTGTGACAGTCGACGTAAGAAAATAGTGCGGTACGCTTCCTCTGGGAATATTAAGGGGAACATTGGGGGCGGTGAGTGGCACATTCAGCACTCCAATAGTTCATTGGACAGGGGAAGGAATAGGACAGGTATTTAAAGGAAAATCTGACACAGGGCTCGGGGAAAGGCAAGGGGACATAATGGGAACACATAACAGCAAGCCTGCCAACTGGCACTCCGGGGGTTTGAAGTCTTTTATGCTGGAAGGGTTATTTTCGGAGGATCAACAGATGCCACGTAAACATGGGTCACCCTAGAAGCTCATTGAAAAGAAGACAGGATTAGATTTTAAGAAGGCATGCAAAAAGTGGAATAAGCAAAGTGGGGGGAGATGGCCACTGGAAGGAGCTGGAGACATGAATGAAGTACAGGAAATTAGAAAAATATTATGTAGAAATGCACAAGGATGTTGTATGTAGAAATGTACGAGGATGTTGTAACAAAGGTCCGTGTTATGTATGACAGATGGGAGTTGGTTATTAAAGATTGTAATTTAAAGGCAGTACAGAAATGAATTATTGGCTGCAGAAAGTTAAAACTAGAAGGAAAAAAAAAACAGTTGTTATTTATAGCGTTACAGAAAGTGCCATCAGATTCGGGACCGCAGTCGAATGAGAAGCAGAAGAAGAGCAAGAAAAAAAAAAAAGACCCGTTATATCCCGTACTTGCTCCTCCACCTTTCCTACACCATCCACATCCACAGCCCCCACCTTCTCCTCCGCCACCTCCAGCGCCCACCGCACCAAAATTAAAAGATAATCCCTTGGGGTCTGGTTTCTTTGAAGAATATCATTATGATCCCTCATTACACACTGATCCGGAGGATGACAAAAGTAACGTAATGGGTGCGGCGGGTGGGTTTCACGATCCTAGAACCTCCATTTCACAACGCACTAGAAGTCAAACCCTATTTTATCAGCCCCTTAACCACCACCTTTCAATCCCCCTTAAAGTCCCCCAAACCCCCAGGCCCCTTATTCGAATGCCCCCTGATTGAGATCCCAAAACCCCCCCGACATGATTCAACGCAACCTGCAGGAGCCAATGACCCCACTACTGTAATGATTCATCGAAACTGAGACATTCAAGAGCTGAAGGACGTTGTGTTCAAATTGCCTGATCCCAAAGTCATCGGTGGGTTTAAAAAATTCATAGAACAACTGCAGCAGCTGTATGATATGTATAAGTCCAATGCCACAGAATGGACTCAGGTGCTGTGGAGAAAGCTTGGCACCACATGGGCCACTGTCAATCATGGACAGCATAACGGAAACCCGTTGCAGTGGAACGAGATTATTATTACATTATTACTATTTAGTTGATTATAATGGCATTTATGAAAAGAAACATTAGAGTATAACTACATAGTTAACCTATAAAATTAAGCCAACAAAAACACCTAAAATGGATTCAGTCTGAAAAGTATATGCTCAAATATTATACAGTGATACATACTGTAACCGTGATAATTTCTAATTATATAGTGATATAACATTTTGGCCATATTGCTCACTCCTAGCAGCACCTGTAAACATCATGTGTATATGAAAACTTTAACATGGCAACATACAAAGATTGAAGTAAAGGAAAAATAAATATTTCAATCCATGAACAATACCACAGTAAATGTATTGAATTTAATTCATGACAATGTGAGTCTCTGGGGTAATCACAAAAAAATGTGATGTTTCTTCTATTGCATGTATATGACAGTACCACAGGCAGATATCACACCAGTCCATTTATTCACCTTCTTCTTGGAATTCGTTCCTAAACTTCTTAAATAGGCTTAACCGAGCATAACTTGCAAAAAGAAAAGGCCCTTTCAATGCATTATTAAAACACAAATTTAACCCTTAACACTAGAATTACCAGAGCCTACGAGTCTGTTACAGACGAAAACCAAGTGTATGTGTGTACTGTATAATATTAACAATAAGAGTAGCTCACTACTGAAAACAGCAAATATAGGAAGCAGTGGGGATCGAACCAGTGGCCCCTTGATTACAAGTCAGCAAATCTTACTGCTACACCATGGAAGCTGTTGTATTGTCCTTGAAACTTTTGTGAAAGTGTTTATTTGATCTTTGGACTTCAGGCTTCACACATTCTATAGTCTATGCCTACATTTTGTAAAATATATTACTAAAATATGAAAAAAAAGTTTAACAGTGTGTTTACACAGATTACTTTAGAAACAGAACACACATGAAATGCATGTGTTCCAAATAACGATCTATTATTTCCACTCTAAAACTCCAGCAGTTCACGTTCTGTGACGGTGGGGGGTGGAATAGCCAGCTGCTTGCTGCTTGTCTTAATCGGCACATTTACAGGACAAAGACACTGACGTAGAAGTGCGAATGGATTTAAGGTGGGCCGGATTTACGAGTTTTCATGTAGACTCTGGTAGTTCTAGTGTTAAGTTAATTTACACCTGGACTCCACAAATATTTTTGCTGCACTTTTTAAAGGAAACATCACAATTCACCAAGAAAAAATGTAACTTTAATGGAACACATACTTTTTCATGCAAAGAGCATCACAATTACTGCATCACTGATCATTTTACACAATTGCCAATGAACTGTAAAAACTATAAAAACAAAAAAAAAAAAAAAACTACTGCAACAATCTATTATATGTACAAGGTGCAACTGACGCCATTGATGAAATTCAGCAAATCACTGAGCCAACTGCTCTTGAAATGGCTGCACACAAGCACACAGGCCAACACTGATGCCTGCAGGCTGAATCCCAGGGACAGTGATGCTGATTTGCTTGGGAGCGGCAATGGTCATGAGCTTGCTGCTCAATGAATGTATCGCAATGACTGATCAGCCCTGGCGTGATGGCAAATTGCACTGTGAACCAACTATAGCCAGATGTGGCATTCAATGAATGTACGTCGCTGAATATGCTCGGCTCCAGCGTGCTGGCAAATTGCATTGGGAACCGATTATAGCCGGTTGTGGCACTTTAAGGGATAAAACTGTAAAAGAATGCAAAACACGTATGAAGCTTATAAACAGTAATGTCACTTACTGAAGGCGTAAAGAAAAAAGGAACAGTCAAAGCTGTAGTCAGATTTTAAGAAAGGGTTCAAGAATTTGGCTAACAATTAAGATTAACATATGGCTGAGAAAAAAAAAAATTCCTTACATGTTCCCTTTCAACAACCAGGTTAAACAGACTACAGCGGTAGAATATAAAGAACTTGAGACCAATGTGTCTGAATCTGTACAAATGTCAGTTTAAAAAAGTGAATAATTAAGAAATATCACATGGTAGCAAAGTAATGCCATAAGTGTGAATAAGTGAAATTCATAAAATTTTGATGCTCACAAATAACATTAATCCCATAAAGTAGAAGGTTTTCAGATTTCGTCAGAATGTTCTAACAAAGATATCACTTCTCTTTTGATTGTCAGTTTCACTGACAGGTGCATTAATAGTTTTTAAACTTCTAAAAAAATATTCAGTTTCAAATAAACCTGTATAAAAAAAAATTGTAGAGAAGGCAAAAAGTAAGTGAGTTGATTTCATGTACTTTTAAAGATTCCCTATTGTTTTCCTCTGGCTAAATACTTTAGGACCTAGGTTCTTAAAATTATGGGTCATATATAGTCACGATTACAGGTTGCAAAGTGTCTTGTGATGGGTTGACACGGGCATTTCTTGAAAGGATATTCATGATTTAAGTGCCAGTGGCAATTCTTCATGGGGGACAAACAATTCCCCTGGATGACAGTCAGCAGTCATTCTGGGTATCAATCACACAAAAATGTCAAAATTGGGTTGAGAGAAAAGTTTAGGAACCACTGCTTTCTCATGTATGATATATATAAGAGTGTAACAAGCTGGCTAAGTTTGTGTCATGATCTGGTTTATAAGTAAATTGTTTTCCCTAATTTTGAGGGTTTCTGAGGCCAAGACACCTAGTGGTTATATTCATTTTTAAATTACTTGTGTTGTTAACATTGTTAAAAATGATTCACATTCTACCACGGTGGTGTTGCATATTTTCTTATGGACACTGGCATCTTGAAGAATAGTTGCTAGAATGTAATGCCCCTATGCTGGGATATGGTTTCCAAATGTATGCATCATAACTTTATTAGCACAACATTTTGAACGCTAGTGCTATGCTTACTTAATTGTCAAAGACTGGAACCATGAAGGAAAAAAAAAAAACTTTCACACCATTTTGTTGTGTTTGTTCTGAATTAACTTGTTACAACAAATTTCTTCTGCCCTCAATGTACAACTTACAGTATGTCTCAAGGCCTTGGTACTGGTTAAAATATACTCTTTTTGGCTTACCCCTTGACACTCTGTCCTTTAATTATGGTCATGGCTGCGCAACTAGAGCTTCATTATTAAATTGTTGTCTTCCTGCTTATAACCCCTGTGTGAATTTTTATTCTCAATTCTATTCCATTGCATCTCAAAATTGCTGTGTCCTTGGATGATCAGTACAATTGACAGAACACTCTAAAATATTATTGTGGAGCTCCCTAGAATCCTTTTTTTTTTAAAATTGGATTAAATGTATACTTTTGGGGTGGGTAAATTATGTGGCATACAAAAGTTAACAAATAAATGTGATGTTTTAAACAAAAAAAAAAAAAACACACATAATTTGCTTCATTATGTCTGTCAGGTTACAATTGTGTATTACTCATATTTCTTTTTTAACAACAACAGCAACATCTAGCTCCATGGCACATTTTCATGCAGAGGATGTAGTTTAATAAGTTCTTCAAGAAGTAAGGAAATAGTTCTAAACAAAAGAAATAAAATAAGAATAAAAATGAATCAACTGTATACAACATAAAAAATGCACACAGTTTTTAGAGAGAATGTGTTTGCTGAATGGAGAAAATTAAAGGGTTTATGCTTTCGGAACTGTTTAGATTCTAGGTTTACAGTATTTGGACTGTATTGCCAATAGATATCTTAGCTTGAATCTTTGTACACTGCTGCTCTGGGGCTTGTAATAATATGTAATAATGTACTACCTTAATTTAAAACTATAAAATAACAAAGGTTCAGAAGTAATGTCTCGATGACCAAACAGTACACTTTATGAGCTGGAATGTCAAAGGTCTCAATCATGAATTAAAGAGGAAGAAAGTATTCTCTCACCTAGCAGGTCTAAACACCAAGATACTATTTTTACAGGAGTCTCACTTAATAAGCAAGGATCGGTTTCGGTTGCAAAGACATTGGACTGGCCAAATATCCAATCCAGCTATTCAAAGAAACCAAGAGATGTAGGAATCTTAATTCATACAAAAAAATCATTTGTAGTATCAGATGTAGTATCTGATCCTGAAGGCTGATATGTGATGGTGATGGATAATTTATTTAATTTGAAGTAATTTTGATAAATATCTACAGTATGTACCTAATGTGAATGATAGAGACTTCATCCAAAACGAATTTGCATCCATTCCTAATGTGAACACTCAAAAAATTACAATGGCCAGAGACATTAATTATTAATTGTGTTTTAAATCCAGACCTGAATAGGTCTTTAGCTATAAGGATAACATAAAAAACACTGTAAAAATAATTGCACAGTTTGTAATTGATCATAACTTATCAGACCCATGAAGATAAAAGAAATAAGAAAACATATTTCCTTTCACCAGTACATCATTGTTACTAAAAAATGTATTATTTCTTTACAGCCAACAATCAAATCTTGCAAGTATGATGCTATTGCGGTCTCCGACCATGCCCCTCTGATCATGGAGTTCAAATCACTATGCCCCACATGCTCATCTTAATCCCCTGTTACTAGCTAATGATTATCATTTTTGTACAGTTCTCAAGTACATTGATTTTTTTAGAGACAAATGCACCTTCAGAGGTCTCTGCATGAATACTCCAGGAAACTCTAAAGACATTTTAAACAGGACAGATTATTTCATATCTTTCAAACAAAAATAAATCGGAAGCCAAGAAAGCCTTAGAGTTGATTAGTGAAATTTCCATAATGGATCAAGAATGCGCCAGGTCTCCAAATGAGGTACTTTATAGAAAAAGATTTCAATCAGAACTCAACCTCTTAAATAAAAAGAATTGGAATCACTCATTTTTAAATCTCGACACCATTACTATGAACATGGAGAAAAGGCTAATAAGATCTTAGCTCAACAAATCCACAAGCAGGAAGTTCACAATGCAATATCAGTAATTACCAACACAGACAGAAATTAACATTTTGACCATAAAAATATAATGCATACATTTAAAGACTACTATAAGTCCTTATATTCTACTCAGTTTCAAGACGAAAAAGACACAATCTAGTACGTTTTTTGATGCATTACAGATACCACAGCCAGATACTCTCAGGGCAGATGATTTTAGATTAACTTCTGGCAATCTCAGAATTACTGGATGCTATAATCTCAGCATAAAAGCAACAGGTCCTGATGGTTACCCTGCTGATTTTTACAAAATAATTTTCAATTAAGTTAGCTGCCCTTTTATTAACAACATTTATAAAAGCCTGGGACAATGAAGTTCTACATCAAACTTTTCTCCAAGCATTAATCACTGTATTTCCTAAGAAAACTAAGGACTTATTACAATGTACACCATACAGACCAATTTCACTTTTGAATAACAATGTTAAGATACTCTCCAAAGTTCTAGCTAGAAGGATTGAGAAAGTGCTTCCTTTGGTAATATCACAAGACCAAACTGAACTTGTTAAAGGTAGACACTCAGCTTCCAATCTTCAACGCCTGTTTAATGTAATATATTCAACCATAAAGTATAACACTCCAGAGATCTTATTATATTTAGATGCAGAAAAATCATTTGATGTTGCTGAAAGAGACTACCTATTCACCACATTGCATAAATCTGGGTTTGACCCAAACACATGTGCATGGATCAAACTACTGTATATCAGTCCAGAGCTCCAGTTTGTATTAACCCTATTATTTCAGACTACTTTAAAACTAGAATGTGGTAGTAGATAAGGATGCCCCCTGTCACCACTACTAGATGCAGTTGCCATTGAGGCACTGGCTGTTCACTTTCAGAATACATCTGAGATAAAGGGGATGATTGGAGAAGGACTTGGACAGAATATATCAGTATATGCACTATATGAAAATATATGGTACTAAATATATCAGATCCACGAAATTATGTGCCTGCAGCCCTAATAGCATTTCAAAAGACTCAAAATTAACTTTCTTTCTCCAGCAAATTCTCTCACACAGAACATTAGATTGGGTACCTTCCCTTTTATCATTGCAGATCAGTTTAAATACCTAGGGATAAACATCACAAGTAAATATAAAGTTCTTTTTCAACAAAATTTTGCTGTCTGCTTGGAAAAAGACATGCATAGATGGTCCACCCTCCATCTCAATTTAGCAAGGAGAATAAACACTATCAAGATAACCATATCCTTCTTAAGCGTCTGTTTCTATTTCAAAACATTCCCATATACATTAAATCTAATTTATTAATTTTATTTATTTAAATAAATTTATTTAAATTTATTAAAAATGTGTTAAATCACAACCTAATTTATTTGGCATTCAAAACATCCACACATGTAAATGGCGACCCTATAATGACCTAAAGCAGTAGGTGGCATAGCTCTTTTTATTACTGGCGGCAAATATACAAGTTATAAAAACCTGGACATTGAAACAAACAGATGAACACATACAAGCTTAGTCCACAACAAAAGTAAAATTTGCAGTACAGCTTTAAATTCCTTGCTTTGTACCCTAGTAAATACAAGTTATATTAACAACCCAATCGTCCTACATTCACTAAGAATATGGAACCGATGTAGGAAGCACTTCAAGTTAGAGAAGTTTTTATCTGTAGCACCTCTACATGATACCCACCTTTTTCTACCCTCTCAAACTTGCAGTTTTTAATGTTTAGAAAACATGTGTGATTAAATCATTTAGAGATTTGTATATAGATAATGTGTTGGCATCCTATGAACAATTACACTACAAATTTAGCTTCCCATCAACACCATTTTTCCACTATTTCCAAATTAGAAATGTTGCTAATAAATCTGCCCGATTTTCCTCACCTCCCACCTATTTCTATTCTAGAAGAAACACTGATTAGTCTTGAAGACTCAGACAGCATTTCCATAAAAAATCAGAACATACTGAAGTCCCTTCCTTTCAAAAATGCCAGCATACAGTGGGAGAAGAATCTCTTACTCAACATTTCAGAAATGGAGTGGAAGGCAGCCATGCATAGAATTCACTCAAGCTCCATATATGCAAAGCATACAATTATTCAACTTTAAATCTTTTATCAAGTACATCTATCTCATTTAAAATTGTCAAAAGTGTTTCCAGGGCAAGATCCAACCTGTGAATGTTGCAATCAAGCTCCTGCCTCACTTGGTGCACACAGAAAACATTATTCTGGACCGAAATCTTTAAATACCTATCAAACTGCCTTGGTGTCACAATTACTCCAAAATCCATTAACAGCTCTGTTTGGTGTACACCCAGATGTGCTTAAAGTGGAGAAGAACAAACAATCTGTAATTGCCTTTACTTCACTATTGGCACATAGACATAACTTGCTCAACTGGAAGAATCCAAGCCCACCTCTTTTAAGTCAGTGGGTAACTGATGTTATATACTGTTTGAAATTGGAAAAAAAATCTTAATTCTTATTTAGAGATTCTGTTAAAATCATTTTTAAAAAAAACTGTCAGGCTCTATTCAATAAAATTTTTTCTACTTCTAAAGTCTTACTCTGACTGTTGCCCTTTCTGCTTTCTCTTGGTTGGAGGTTGATGTGAATATAGTTTTGCTAAGTTTGACTTAATTGCATTTAATGTTACTTGCTTTTAGTAAATTCAGCTAAAAAAAGTTAAAGGATTTTTGTAAAGATTATACAAATTAAAGCTTTGAAGCACAAACATTTATGTCAAAATCTAATTATATTTGAGGATTGAGGTCAATTAAAATGAGTGCATACAGAGTTCCCGATGGTCATCTCAGAAGTCAAAACCTCATATAATCAGAGAATTGCAACAGATTAGATGCACAAATGAAAAAGGAGAAAGGCATTGTTTTCAAATGGTTCAAAGAGCGAGGGTGCTCTGCCAAACGCGGGATTAAAAGTCAGACACTCAAAGAAACTACAGCAACATACTGTCCACAAAAAGGGCAGTCAGTTCAGATAATAGAACTAGAAACAAAGTCAAGGCAAAACAAGTATGAAAACCAAAATAGAAGAAGATCAAACGCTTAGAGCTTGGTTTCAACAGCCTCTAGGTTTGGCTTAGTCTAGATTGAAAAATGGCTGTTGAGACGACCTTTTAACCCTTCACCAGTTACCCCTATGTCATGACCTTAGCAACCATGACCTGCATCATGACAACTGAAACCACAAAATGGCTGCCCCCATAGTCTAAACAAAATGGCTTCTGAAAATGGCATTAAATAAAAGTTAATTTCTAAACAAAGCCTGCAATCAAGAAAATAACCATAAAATGAAGTTCCTTGAGTGTTTAAACCCCAGAAACAACACCTAGACAATTATTATAGCTTCAGAAAAGCCTGGAAAAAAATCAAAAGAAACTCTATTCATAACAATACTAGCTATTCAGCAAAGATGCTGTTATGAAAAGCAGCCAATGGTGGGCTAGTTTTGGGGACAATCCCGCTTCCGTTGGGCAAAATACCCACACTTTGTCCCCTGGCTTCAGCGCCGGGCCATGAGCCCGCGAGTCATAAGCCCGTTTTGGCGTGCTCCAGCTCCCTCCAGGGCCTCCCTGGCCAGTCGATGAACGGTGTCCAGCCGCTCTTTTAGCCGTCTAAAATAATCCATTTCGGGCCCACCAATAATCTCAGGCTCAGGGGGTGAGCCAAACACTAAATCCACCGGCGTGCGAAGTTCCCTTCCAAACATCAGCCCCGCTGGCGTGCATTGGCTCGACTCCTGCACTGCTGTCCGATATGCCCATAGGACCAAAGGCAGATGTTGGTCCCAGTCCCGCTGGTGTTGACTGGTCAGAATTGCCAGTTGAGTGGCCAGGGTGCGCATTAAATCGCCGACCAATCCATCACTTTGTGGGTGAAGGGGTGGTCCGGTCTTTTCACCCCAGTCGCTGACACACCTCTCTGAACAAACGGCTCTCAAAGTTCCGCCCTGATCGCTGTGGAGCTCGTCCGAACTCCAAATCGAGTGAACATTTCATCCACGAGTTTTTGGGCAGCTGTGGGGGCACTCTGATCCGGAACTGCATACGCCTCTGGCCATTTGGTAAAGTAGTCCATTGCTACCAAAACGTAGCGATTTCCGGCTTCCGTTACAGGAAAAGGACCCAGTATGTCCACGCCAATTCTCTCCATGGCTGCCCGACCAGGTATCGCTGCAATGGCGCGTGAGAACGTTGACCAGGTCCTTTTGTGCAGTGCAGACGTCACAGCAGTGGGCGTGTAGCTCTGCGTCTTGCCGACACCCGGCCAATAAAACCGCTGCCGTAGTCGACGACTGTCTTAGCGTTCCGTAATGTCCGGATCCAGCCGCTCCGTGGACCCATCGGAGGACCTCGGCGCAAAGCCTGGGGAACCAGTAGTTGTAGCCGGTCAATTCCTCCCCCGGGTGCGTGCCACCGCCTGTAGATTACGCCATCGTGCAACTCCAAGTTGCCCAACTGAGAGTGGAGTATTTTGAGTTCAGGCCCCTGTGACGACACGGTTTGCCAGTCGGGACGTTCTTGTGTCTCCAACCAGCCCTTTACCTTTTCTAGTGCTTGATCGTTCGCCTGTAACTGCCTCAATTGGTCAATAGTGTACGGCTCCCCTACTCCAACAGTGTCATCTATCCTTGCGGATGCGGACGATGGCCCCAGCCCCCTTTCTTCCTGTCGGGCAATATCGACATTCATTGCTGAGGCATGGACGCCTGGAGAGGGCATCAGCGTTGGCATGCTGCCGTCCCGGTCGGTGCTGTATCTCAAAGTCATATTCTTGTAGAATCTCCATCCACCTTGCCACCTGGCCCTCTGGTTGCCTGAAATTCAACATCCAGGTGAGGCTAGCATGGTCAGTCCGCAGTGTGAACCTAGTGCCCAATAGGTAGGGCCGAAAGTGCCGTCCCGCTAGGATCACTGCCAACAGTTCCCGCCGAGTGACACAGTAATTCCTCTCCGTCGACTGAGGCTGCAGCTGTAATAAGCTATCACTCTTTCTCCAGCCTCCCCCTTCTGTGAGAGCACGGCCCCAATCCCCACATTGCTAGCGTCAGTGTCCACCACAAAAGGTTGGTTGGGGTCAGGGTACGCCAGGACCGCGCGCTGACGAGGGCAGCCTTTAACTGTTGGAAGGCGGCTGTGCAATCCTCCGTCCACCCAAACTGTTGGCCCTTACTCGTTAGTCGGTGCAAAGGGCTGGCAATGGTCGCAAAGTTTTTTACGAATCTTCGTAGTAGGAGGCTAAACCCAAAAGCTCCGCAGTTCAGTGATATTGGCTGGTGGGGCCAGTTGCTCACGGCAGTCACCTTGCGGGTCTGTAGCCACCCCACTCTCGCTGATTACGTGCCCTAGAAACTGAGTCTGTCGGGCGAGAAGATTGCATTTCTCAGGGTTTAACCGCAACCCGGCGCTACGAATGGCGGTCAGGACCTCCCTTAAATTGTGCACCGCCTGGTCAAAGTCTCTGGCATGAATACGGGTTCGGGAATGTCTTGTAGGACCCGCTCCATTAGTCTTTCAAACGTGGCCGGCGCATTACAAAGTCCAAACGGCATTACCTTAAACTGCCACAGCCCTTGTCCGATGGTGAATGCAGTTTTGGGTCGGTCCTCTGCTGCCAGTTCTACCTGCCAATATCCACTGCGCAAGTCCAAAGTGCTGAACCAACGGGATCCAGCCACATAGTCCAATGCATCATCGATGCGAGGCAATGGGTAAGAGTCTTTTCGAGTGACTGCATTTAATTTACGAAAGTCCACACAAGGCGCCAACCCCGTTTTCTTCCGCACCATGACCATGGGTGCGCCCAGGACTGTCAGAAGGCTCAATGATGTCGTTGGTTACCATCTCGAATCAATTCTTCGCAGCTTGGCGTTTTGCAAGAGGCAATCTGTGGGGCGCAACCGAATGGGGCGGCGTGGCCAGTGTCAATGTGGTGTTTGACTAACGAGGTTCTGGTGCAGTCCTCTTCTCGAGCCGCAAAATGTCCACAAAGTCGTTCAATACTTTCTGGAGTTGCTCCTGCTGTGGCGTGCTCAGCTGTTCACCACTTGATGGCCCAATTCTTCCACAGCAGCAACCGTCTCAGTGGATGGGTGGTCGTGTGAGGAAAACCGTTGGGGAGCACTGGTCTGAGCTGCAATACTCTCCTGGGGGTCTCTTCAGTCCCTGCATCTTCCGAACAACGGTCGGGAGCCGGTGAGCCGTGGTGTCCAGGCAAATCCAAGCTAACAGCCCTTCCAGGATGATTCCAGCCCGATTGGAGCGACACAGTCTCATTACCTACGCGGAGGATGGCCCTGGACACATCAACACATGCTCCCCAGTGGGCCAGCAAGTCTAACCCAATTATGCATTTGTCTTTAATGTCCATGAGCCAGAATTCGTGGCTGGTCTGGCTCGTCCCTACTACTACAGTCAATAGTTTCTTTCCGGCATTTTTGTCCGTTCACCCGTAACCGCGCAGTTCGATGTTAGAAGGAGTCCAGTCTTTTGGAAGAGGACCAGCTGTTTCGGCAACACTCCTCTCTGTAATAGACAAATAGTGGACCCCGTGTCCACTAAGGCACTGCATGGCCGTCCGTCTATAATGCAGTCTAGGTACAGTCCACCTGAAAACCCACAGCCCCACTTTAGGGCAGTCATTGCGGAAAAACATCCACACCCTCAACACCATCCACATTACCAAAGTTAATATTAAAAACCCAAGAAATTTACTGTTTTATACCTTTTAATCAACAATTCTTGAAGGATATTTGCTAGTATTAGATGAAATCAAATAATGAGGTTGGGTTATTCAGGGGGATGACGTGCCTAGAAGATCGCAACACTGTCCGGGGAATACTGGCACCCTCAGGCCAGTTTGTCCTTTCTCCGTGCAGTTCTGCTGATCAGCCTGTTTTCTTTCAAGACTCTGTTCCACGGCGTCTTCTTAGCCTGGTCTCCCACTTCTGACACCAATGTAGCGACCCGTGTCTTTTAAGAAAACAGCGGCTTGCCACATGCACGCAACTGCACCCAGCTCTTTAAGAAAGAGAACACTCGTGCCCCATACACGCACGACTCGAGTGTCTCGGTAGTTTGCTTAGATAACATCTTAGCAAATAAACAGCTCTGTCCTGTTGTATCTTTTATTACAGAAGATAGTCAGAAACAAAAGCTCAACATTAGCCATTGCCAATGACACATTTCAATAAATTGGTACTTTTACAAAATAAATAACCCCGGAGATAACCCAAACCCACCCAACCAATTAAATACAAACACACCATTATTTACAACACAAATGACAATACGTAAATTCCGACATACAATAAGCTTTTTATAAATTACCCATAATTTCCCGCAAACTATTTACATAAATTACCCATGAGGCGTCACTCCGCCAGCGCTTGCTGCCGGGTTGTTACAATACATTATGTTTAATATGTAATTTACAATATAAAGTTCTCAAAAGTCATGAAACAAACAGAGAACTTCTTTATAAAATAATGGAAATCTACAGTATGAAGCCTGTGGGATTGTGGCACCAATTGTGCATGTCTTTATGTGCTGCATATGTAACAATGTGACTTTTGGAGGGACTGTCTCAGGTGCTGCCGTGTCTCTGTGTACCACTGGGCTGGTTATTCTTTAGATTTACCAATCCAAGACAAGTTAGCATGCATCATACAGCAAAGTTTTATTCTGGAAGTGTAGTGAACTAACTGCCAATAACATGCCTCTTCTCTTTAGTGATAATGCAGTTGTTGCTGTCACACCAGTCCATTAGATGGCAGTATTTCACTAGGGTAAATGATAATTTGTTAGTTGTTGTAAGTAATCAGAAGCTATATGTACTGTTGCAAAGAATTTTAATCTGTCTGATGCAACTTGTAATAAATATTAAGTAAACATAACCCATTGTTCTTGCTGAAGCAACAAACAATGTATGCCCCTTTGGATACTGAATCCACAAAACTAGGCTCAAGATCGGACTCAATTTTATTATCGTCATGTTGTTAGGATAGGGTTTTTGCCTTTTTTTTCTCTTTCAACTGATATGAGATAAAAGCAGTCAACACAATTAAAGAGCAAGGCCCAAATAGAATTGAGTCTGTATGTTCTTCTTAAGTACAATGTGGTCTTCAAATAAACTTTGCATGTCTCCTCCCAGCCAATAATACCATTTCTCTAGAAAAAAAATGAACAGAGAGCATTTCTTGATTAGCCTCAAAATAGCTGTAATTAGCCATCAAGAAAGAATGTATACAGAGGCAAGTGATTGGTATCGAGAAAACAGTGAACCAAGACAATGATCTTTTTTAACGTCTCACAATTTTAGCTCACATTCTGTGTCTGGAAGACAGATTTTATGGATGGATGGGTGCCTGTTCAGCCTCTGGGTAATTACTAATCAAGCAGCCATCGAAAAACCTGCAGAGTTCTCAATGAAGGTTCACATTTCTTATACTCCGCTTTCCCAAGGTAATGAATGGTTAGCTAATATACAGTATATCTAATAGCTGGGAATTCAGATTTCGTAAGATGTGGTTTATTAGTCACTAAAATAGTTATGAATAAAGAAGCATTTTTAGTTTCACTAATGATCCTGGGGGTGGCTCAGTCCATCCAAGTAGCACCGAAAATAAAGCAGGATGCCAACCTTAGAAGGGATGCTAGTCTGTTGCAGAGTATACTCACAGTGACTCAAACTTTCTTGTACCCTTCTTGTCCTTGAGGACACCAGTCTACATAACTTGAGTGTATTTCAGATTACTAAGACATTTCATGTATAAAGACAGAATTAAGCAACCTCCACACAAATTATAATTAGAGTGAAAACTGAACCTTTTCAAAGTGTAAGGCTCCAGCATTAACCTTTGTGACACTGAGATGACTAAGTAAAAAACTTAGCAGTTCACCAATCCACTTCACAGAAAGTGTTTGAATGGTGTGAGGAAGCCAAGTTGATATTCACAAGAAAATGGGCATGTATTGCAAGCATCACTTAGCAGATGCCAAAGATAGGACTTTAATTGACGTTACTCTTAGTTTTTGATTTTGCCCTTTACTACAGACCTGACACTCTCTAGGCTCCTTTCACCTCTGTTCTTATTCTAATCTAATTACTTTTTAACCACTCAAATAACACTGTTTGGCTATACTATGAGAAACCACAATGCTATGATGTTCACGTGTTTTTTTAAGTGTTTATTTATTACGCCTCTTTTGGCCAAAATTAAAATAAAGAGGAATTTAATTTTGTGCTATGTTTGTTGAAATAGTGTAAGTGGGCTTAAAGGCAGATTCTTCTTAGATGAGAGATTGATTAGGATCTCTTACCATTGCAAACTGACATTAGGGATTGTGTGCCTGGATTGTGATATTGGTGTGTTTCTGGTTTCAAGTTTTACTTTCTCTGTTTAGTTTAAAAGTCTTGGCGTAATACCTGGATTTCCGTTTCTTGACCCAGATTTTGTTTTATTTAAGAGGACTAGGTAGTTTTTCTGTTGATTTACCCATACTGTGCTGTTTATTCTGTGTATTGGTTGTTTTATGGCTTGTTTTCCTTTATTCCCTGTGTTATACATCAATGGTAAGGTAACATGTATACACTATCATGCTGTGACTTGTGAGAATGTTATGTTTTGGGGAGAGTTACCTTAAAAATCTGTGTAGTTTAAGGAAACTAATGAAAACACTCTGTCAATGGCTTCCTCATCTCATCCCTTTGGTTTAGAAGCATGTGGTTTTTTGCTTTGACCTGTTTAATGTATCATTCCCAGGGGTGATCTGTTTGTTGCAATGTGATTTCTTCCAGGTTCTCTGCTGTACAATGTGGTTTGCTTTTCCAGTGTCTGTTTTATTTAGGTTTTCTTACTCATTTTGTGAAGAATTATCTTCCATCCTTTTTCATTTTTTGACCCATAACATGTTCCTGTTCTCATGTATTTGTGCATTTCCTGAAAACAACAAGCAGTCACCATTTTCCTTGTAATCTGGTCAATCCTTGTTCTTTCTGTATATTCTGCTGGTTCTCAGTTTAGCTTGCAGAGATTGTCTTTTAGTTGGAATTTTGTGATTTTCTGATTTCAACAGTGTTTGCCCCAAGAAAGATTATAAGCATTTACAGTAGAACCTTGTTCTTTGCCAGTAATAATAATAATGTTAATAATAGCACCCACAATCCAACAGGGTTCTTTTTGGTGAACCAACTAGCTAACTGCACTACCAAGATTATCTACTGAATTTGCTTAGATCAAAGGTAACTAACAATCTTCTGCTTCAACCTAAAGAAGTCGATGAACAGGTAACACGAAAATGTATTGTTCTAGATTAGACTTGACACACTCATGAGTGACTCAGATGTTAAGTGTCTGTCTGTTTAGCTAAATAAACAAAAAAAAGAAACTCTGTGTACTTGACTTATTTAAGACTCTGCATTATTCAGTAAGTTTTGTGAGACTTAATACTTTTGTTTAGGAAATATCCAGGGAATGTACTGAACCCCAGAAAGAACTAATGGTAGAACAGCTTTCTTTCTCCTAATTAACATAAATGTAAAGATTATTTTTACAAAAATTGATCCAACACTAAGATGCTGACTATATAGGTGAGATCAGATGACCTAATATGTCACATGGCTGGCAGTAGGCCAGAACATGTGAACAATATGACCACCACATATACTGTACAAAAATATCCAAAAATGTGAGTGATTGGCACAGAAAATTCAATCTAAGTGGTTCCACGATAGTGTCATCAACATTAAAAATAACAAGAAATATAATAATAAAAATTTCAAAAGCATAGCTACAACACCGATTTATGACACACAGATGTGCCAAAACAGCCTAAGATTTCATATCCAGAGCAGGAGCCTTTGTGATTGTAGGGAGTTTTTGACTCCATACAATTTGGCATTTAAATGATACTTGGTTAATTCCTGTATATGTAATATATATATATATACTGTATATATGCAGTCTGACAATTATTTACTATTTCTCAACAAACGTTTAGTACTTCATACTTCCCAGTATTCAATGTAATACTTCACCAAAAGCCAATTTCATCTCCTCTTTAATGCCTTGAGTGCTGCTTTGATTGCATGTAATTATATTTCTCTGTTTTATTTATCTCACTGTCCACACCAAGTTTGGTGTTTTATTCCGTATATCTTTTCTTTATTTATAACTCATATTTTCTGTAACTTTCACAATTTTCTTCATCATTATTTTTACCATTGCCTTTTTCACATCTAATTACATTTTTCTCCTTAATTTTTGTTGAAGAAACATGGCAAGATTTGTTTCCATTTCCTTTACTGAACCTTTAAATGTACCTTTGAATATTTATTGCTTCTTTCCTATTAAATAAAACACCTCAGGATTTCTTTCACTAATATCTCCTTCTTTATTTTGAATCCTTACTTTGTTACCTTACATGCTAGTTGTAGTTATTTTTTTTAATTATCTTGATGTCACTTTTCTTTTAATTTCATACCATGCTTTGAACATAGTCCTCCATTTATATAAGTTTTATATTCTTTTAGTTCTTCTTGAATAAAGCCATATCTAATTTATTTATTTAACGTTCCAAGTCTTTTTCTGTTTCCACAATTAATTTACAGTGAGCTGAATAAAGTTATTCAGTTTGAAACTTTTAATTGTCATTTTTAGTTATTAAGCCCTGAAAATTCTGCTTCCAATTTTTACTTTGTACCTGTATATACAATTTAAAGTTTCTTAAACATTTTTCTTCTATCAAATTTTGCACCAATACAAGTACATTCAAGGAGGGTTTGAGTTAGGCACAGTATAAGGCACATTAGTTTTTACTCAAAGATTCAGTGTTCTGGGTTCAGGTCCAACACCATGTTTACATTGTTTCTCCTCCCATGTCCCATGTTAACTGGTGACATTAAAGTGACCCCCAAGTTGATGGTTTGTTTGAGTGAGTCCTGTGATGGACTAGTGTCCACTGTGTCGTGCCTTATGCTTCTAGGAAAGATTGCAGATTTTGTGGCAATGCATATATATATATATATATATATATATATACACACAGTATATATGTAGTTATTTTATGTCATATATTCATATATTATTAATGTTACTGTCAGAAATCTAACTCATATTCTGTTATTTCAGGATTTTTAATTTATAAGTCTGCTTTCACTTTTTTGTTCTAATTGGTCTGACTAAATGAATACTTCTGACTTGTCCCTATTGCTCTTGCTTTCACAGTACATTAGCATTACAAGCAGATTATCCCCATAAGTGCCCATTGTCTTTGTAGGTGGTTTAATGTTCAGGTGGTTCATGCCTGTAATGCATGTTTTTTTTGTTTTTTTTTTCAATTCAGCGGATATCTGAAAACTTATTTCTATCAGAGCTAATGTACATATGATATTTATACACACTAACTTATTTCTAAACTCTTAATTGTAAAAAGCCCTTCATACTCACAGCTAAATTGCTAACTTCAACACTTTAATCTGTGCACACTTCTTTTTACCAATTTGTTCTTAAATGCTAGAAGTCTTTAGATTTTCAAAGGAGCTAATAAGGGCAATATTCTTAGAAAATAAAGGAAAAGCTGGAACAGACTTATAAGAGAGACTAGCCGGCCCAGTCTAGCTCAAGTCTGTTCTGATGCTTAAATTTAAGTGCATAAATGTCACCTAATTGAAATGAAGTGTAACTGCTCTGTGCAGTAGCTATGACATAGCTCATAATACGGTCTCTCAAAGGCACCATGCTCAACATGCCCATTCCAAGGTGTTGGTTCTCGCGCAGAGATTTGATCTGAAGCTTGGTGCCGTTACAAAGTTTTGGTGGTTGTAAGTTTTGTAGTAACATAATTGGTGCGCCGACCTTCAAAAGCAGAATATGCAGAGGCATGCCTGGAGGATTAAGAGTGTGAAGGAACTCTACCGGAGACTGCACCGTGTTTTTTGTCGCAGTTCAAGTAAACCGTCATGGTTATTCGTAAGGTAAGAATGTTGGTGTTAGGCCATAGGTACGAACACTTCAGACATGCTTTAACTTCGTCGGCGCGTATTCCTCTTGGGACAAATGGTAAGGTCTGCCGGAAGTTTCCAGCCAGCAAGACTTTCAAGCCTCCCATCATTTTTGTCGTGTTTCTGATGTCTTGTAGGGTCCTGTCTAAAGCCTCAACAACTGGTCTGTGTGCCATAGTGCATTCATCCCATACAATGAGCTTATAATTGCGCAGCACTTGCGCCATGGTGCTCTGCTTGGATATGTTAACACATGAGGGAATCAGTATGGGTGAGGTTTAGAGGTAGCCTGAAAGAAAAATGAGCAGTCCTTCCACCCTTGAGGTGGAGTAAAGAAGAAGAGAGTAGTGAGCACAACGAACAGCTGAGGAAAGTAAGGAAGTGAGTGAGGAAGCACATGAGCGCGGGATGTCGTTAATGTACATAGGCAGGCCTGTGGTAGGTGCGCTGACAGCAGCCATGCAGAAAAAGGAAGGGGGATCGGGGTTGGCCCTTGTGTGTCTCTGCTGTGAAATAAATCCTCTGTTAATGGAAATAAGGAATGAAACCACCAAAAGGAGAGGTCAGTTTCGAAAGTTCCTTATAGCATAATGGTGAGAACTGCCAAAAAGAAATGTAATTTTCGAAGGTTCGTTACGGGGCACGGCGCAAAACGAAACATACTTAACATTTGTAAGTACAGTGTTAAGGATGAGCATGCAAAATTTGGGTTTCCTACATATATTGGAAGTCGCAGAAAAAGGGAAGAGGGGTTTCCCCTATCTATTGTGGTCCCCGGCCGGGACGCCCAGGAGGACGTGAGGAGGGCTTGTGCCTCCTCCAGACCGCAGGCGCCCGTCCTGGTTTTGTTGGGGGCGCGGGTAGAGGCTTGGAAGCTCAGCCCTGTAGGGACCCGTGGCCACCGCCAGGCGGCGCCCCGATGCCGGTTCATCCCGTGTGGTCCTCGGCCGAGGCTGGAGCCCGGCCGGGACGCCTTGGAGGACCAGAGGAGGGCGTGTGCCTCCTCCAGACCGAGAAGGGGCGTCCGTCCTGGTTATGCAGGAGGCCTCGGGTAGGGGGCTTTGAAGCCCAGCCCTGTAGGGACCCGTGGCCACCGCCAGGCGGCGCCCCAGTGCCTATTTATCCCGGGAGCCCGGCACTTCCGCCACACCAGGAAGTGCCAGGGGAAGACGACCGGGGAGACACGGACGGCTTCCGGAGCGCAGCCGGCACTTCCGCCACACAGGGGTGTGGCCAACGTTAAGTGCCGGAAAGCAGCTGGAGCCCATCCGGGTTCCCATAAAAGGGGCCGCCTCCCTCCAGTCATTGGTGGATGTTGGGAGGTAGCAGGACTGAACTGGAGAGAGAGGACGGGAGGCGGCCAGGAAGGCACAAAGACTGTGGGCCCTGGACTTTGGGGAGAACGGTGCAAGAGGCACTGGGGATTGTGAGTGTGCACGTGATATTGACATTGTAAATAGTGTATATAATAAACAGTGTGTTGGGAGAAATATGCTGTCCGTCTGTCTGTGTCCGGGCCAGCGTTCACACTATATATACAGTTTAGGGGGTACACCCATTTCTCCTCCTTGGGTGTTGCAATAGGACATGAAACATACCTAACTTTTGTAAGTACACTGCAAGGAATGAGCACACAAAATTTCAGCTTCCCATCTATATGGAAAGTGAGAGAATTAGTGATGAGTCAGTGAGGGCTTTGCCTTATATATACACTGCTCACAAAAATTAAAGGAACACTTTAAAGAAACACATTAGATACATCAGATCTCAATATGAAGTTGGATATCTATACAAATAACGACAGGGCAATGTCTTAGGAACAAAAGGATGCCAAGTCTTTTAATGGAAATAAAAGTTTTCTGCCTATAGAGGGCTCAATTGTGTAGACACCCTAAAAGAGTGAAATGAAGATGTGGCAGGCTAGTCCATTTTTTCAAAAACTTAATTTCTGCTACTCAAAATGCTTTTCAGTATCTTGTGTGGCCCCCACGAGCTTGTATGAATGCTTGACAACGTCGGGGCATGCTCCTAATGAGACGACGGATGGTGTCTTGTGGCATTTCCTCCCAGATCTGTATGAGGGCATCCCTGAGCTGTTGTACAGTCTGAGGAGCAACCTGGCGGCGCCTAATGGACCGAAACATAATGTCCCACAGATGTTCTATTGGGTTTAAGTCAGGGGATCATGAAGGCCATTCAATTGTTTCAATTCCTTCATCCTCCAGGATCCTGCCTGCATACTCTTGCCACATGAGGCTGGGCATTGTCGTGCATTAGGAGGAAACCAGGACCTACTGCACCAGCGTAGGGTCTGACAATGGGTCCAATGATTTCATCCTGATACCTAATGGCAGCCAAGGTGTCTTTGTCTAGCTTGTAGAAGTCTGTGCATCCCTTCATGGATATGCCTCCCCAGACCATCACTGACATACCACCAAACTGGTCATGCCGAATGATGTTACAGACAGCATAACATTCTCCATGGCTTCTGCAGACCCTTCAACGTCTGTCACATGTGCTCAGGGTGAACCTGCTCTCATCTGTGAAAAACACAGGGTGCCATTGGTGGACCTGACAATTCTGGTATTCTATGGTAAATGCCGATCAAGCTCCACTGTGCTGGGCTGTGAGCACAGGGCCCACTAGAGGACGGGCCCTCAGACCACCCTCAAGAAGTCTGTTTCTGATTGTTTGGTCAGAGACATTCACACCAGTGGCCTGCTGGAGGTCATTTTGTAGAGCTCTGGAAATGCTCATCCTGTTTGTCCTTGTCCAAAGGAGGAGATACCAGTCCTGCTGATGGGTTAATGACCTTCTATGGTCCTGTCCAGCTCTCCTAGACTAACTGCCTGTCTCCTGGAATCTCCTCCATGCCCTTGAGACAGTGCTGGGAGACACTGCAAACCTTCTGGCAATGACACACATTGATGTGCCATCCTGGAGAAGTTGGATTTCCTATGCAACCTCTGTAGGGTCCAGGTTTCGCCTCATGCTACCAGTAGTTACACTGACCATAGCGAAATGCAAAACTAGTGAAAAAAACAGTCAGAAAAGATGAGGAGGGAAAAATGTCAGTGGCTTCCACCTGTTAAACCATTCCTGTTTTCATCTCATTGTTGCCCCTCTAGTGCACCTGTTGTTAATTTCATTAACAGCAAAGCAGCTGAAACTGATTAACAACCCCCTGTGCTACTTAACTGACCAAATCAATATCCCAGAAGTTTCATTGACTTGATGCTATACTCTGATTAAAAAGTGTTCCTTTAATTTTTTTGAGCAGTATAGATATATAGATATAGATAAGGGTAGCATACTTATATAGAATATCATAATGTAAGTCTCTAAATAGTCAAGTGATAAGGTTGCACATCTGGAAGGACAGAAAAATCAAAACCAAACCATAAAAAAACAGTTAAACTAGAGAAAATAAACAAAATCTGCAGGGGTTCCAAGACCAAAAGACCTCTCAGCCCCCACTGTCAATTCGTTATTGTTTCCAGGCTTCATGAAATATGATTTGATGAAGTGCGTCTCATGGACAGTTAGGGCAACCACTTTAATTCTTGCATCACAGGTGGCTGCACAGTGCCTCGGTCAGGTGATGGTGGCACAAAATGCTACCACAGAAGAACTAGAAAAGAAATCATAGAAATGGATAGATGAATAAAGATCACAAATCTCTGAACAGTATGATAACTCTGTTTCTATATGGTCTATTAGGAGTATAATTAACTGTAGCTACGAGAAAGCCAAATTTAAAAAGTGGGTTTTAGGAGTTTTTTAAAAATGTTCCACAGTATTAGTCTGGCATATCTCAATTTGTAAAGCATTCCAGATTTTTGGTGTATAACAGCAAAATATTGCTTCACCACTTCATTTAAGCTTGGCAATGGGAATTACAAGCAGACTCCCATTAGAGGATCTAATCTACTTATACTGAAGAGGGACAGGCACTCTAAAATATAGGAAGAGGCAAGATAATTTAAGACTTTATACAATATTGCTGGTATGTTAAAGTCTGCTCTAAATGACATGGGTAACAAAGCTAAAACTGATGAGATGTACTCAGATTTTTGTTTTTCGGGTTAGGATTTTTGCTGCAACATTCTGCACTAATTGCTACTGATTTATGTATTTTTTAGGTAGTCCTATTAGTAGGGCATTACAGCAATCGACTAAAGTCGACTAAAAACAAAAGCGTGAATTCATTTCTCAGCGTCTTGCAGTGTTATAAGTGGTCTAACTTTTGCAATGTTCCTTAAATGAAATAATGCAATCCTAGTAATCTGATTACTGTGCAATTTAAAGTTTAGATCAGAGTCCATGATTACACCTAAGTTCTTTACTTCTGCCTTTACTGTTAATGCTAAGGGATCAAGTTTATTTCTAATACCCTCACTATTTCCATTTGTGTCAGTCACTAAGATTTCTATTTTTTTCCTTATTTAGTTTTAGATAGTTACAACTCATCCATTCAAAAATACTAGTAAGACATTGACTCAGAGAGCCAAGAGCATCAGGGTCATCCGGCACTATTGATAAATAAAGCTCCAGTGACATGGATAACTACAGATTTGTAGCTTTAACATATCACATCATGAAAACACCCAGAAAGGCTTGTACTCACCCACCTCATAGCCCAGGTGACATAGCACTGGATATCCTGCTGTTCACTTATCAGATGACAGTAGGACAGGATGTTAGAGGAAGATTATGTTTTTGACATCTCTTACATATTTTTTACTATGCAGGCCTCTTTGTTGAGAAATAATTTGAAAGTGGATGCTCTCTGTGTGTTTTCTGAATTGTTGACTACTAGTCAGTAATGAAGTGTGTCAGAAAAAGTGGTCAGCAATGAATGGAACTATCCTAGCACCTTAGTTGTTTTCCCTATGCAAGTCAAACTTCATTTCTGAGACCTGCCACCTCTAGAAGTTCTCATGCAGCTCTACAAGCATGGAGAATATAAGCAGATAGGACAAGGACAATAGAGAAATGATGTATGCTTTGTTGACTGATTCAGACTGAATCATCTGAAGCTCAGCATTAGCAAAAGCGAAGAGGTGGTGGATAACATGAAGAGCAAAGCTGCTCTGATTCAGGGAGGAGTGGTGGAGTTGGCTCAGGAGTATAAATACTTGGAGGTATATCTAGACCAAAGGTTGGATTGTATTGGAATCACAGAAGGTTATGAAAATGGCCAGAATCAACATATTTGAAATGTCCCTTTCCTTGGGTATTTGATTATTCAGTCTGTAGTTGGGGATGTGCTCTGAAAACACAGTGGTATGCTATGCTATGATTTTAGCTTGAGAACAGTCCTTGAGTCTCAATCCAGACTCTTTTCCTGTGTGATTCCCAGTTGGTGGAATGGGCTACCTACCTTAATCCATACTGCTGACTCCTTCAATTTATTTAAGAATCAATTGAAGACCCATCTGTTCTATGAATATCTGTCTAATAAACTGAAGAAAAAAAACTATGCTCTGTGAACTTTTATATGGTTGGTTAATTTGTTGTTTAAGTTTAGTTTCTTTATCAATTATAATCTGTGATTGTAAATGATTAGTTATTAGATCTTTTCACATTGTGGCAATTATTTTTTTTTTACCTGTCCTGTTACACTTGCTGAACAAATAGCCTAATGTTACTTGATTATGTTTATTTCTGTTGTAAGTCACTTTGGATAAAAGTGTCTGCAAAGCAAATAAGTGTAAATATAGAATAGGAGAAGCCTACAGAAATAAAGACTTAATCAGGAAGGTACATTCTGTTTTGAGGACCAGCTCATGAGGCAGTAGCATAGAGAAGGTTGTTGGTTAAACCAGTGATTATCATTAACAATGACATCCTTTAGTACAAGGCTGATTCTGCAATGGTGTTCAAACAAAACCTCTAGCTAAACTCTTTTTTTCTGCTATTTTAATATATTAATTTTAATTTATTTTATGAACATTAATTACTTTATTTATCTACTTGTTTATCTGTATATTTATTTATTGTTCATATTGTTTCTTCTGTATAGCTTTTGTGTGTCAGTTGCTGCAACACTTTAGCTTCCCCTTGGGATCTGTCTGTCTATCTATTATAAAACATCGCCTGACTCACTGTCTATGAAAGGTAAATTCCACCTAAACTTGGCTGTGAGAGTGACAGCTGCAGCACACAAGATATGAGCTGTTTTAGCTTACTTAGGCAGCATCAAAAAGGCTAAGTTATATTCCAGCAAAATCAGTTGCTATGTGCACTTTTTAAATCATTATCAGGTGGTGACCTGTAGGTATTCTTACCTCTTTTGATAACTGATAAAGCTAATTAAATTGTAAACAAGAATGAGTTTAGCCTTAGTGCCTGCTTCCACCTAGACTCAAACCCAAGGACTTAGTCAGCATTACAATTAATTGTGAGGGCACTACTGTCATAGTACCTTAACAGGCTTACCCATTGAATATTGTTACACTTTCCAGTGCTTAAATTCAACACCCTTAGTAAAGGCCACCACAGCTTCAGCAGGCTAACACACTATAGAGGTGTCAAATTAGCATTCACCAAGAATTGATTTTAAGACAGCTATATTATTCTTGTTCGTTAAAAAGCTGCCTTTCTAGCAAGTAAATTAATAGCTTATACTAGTGATGGCTATGTATCTGACACCAGACCTTTCAATGGCAAGGTTCAATAAAAAGTCATCCCCTTTTGCTGTCTTAGCAATTTATCCATATATAATGAAGCAGGGAAATAATTACTTCTAAGTGACTCTTGCATATACCTGTACTAAAAATAATTTATTCAAAAATGTCATTTCACTCGTGCTTCAATTTGTGGAAGTTAATATTAAAGGAATCTGCTTTACACCCTGCTGGACTACTATATCTATTATCATCAGATACCATTGGGATTACTGTAAACCTTTCATAGCCCATTTTGAAGAAATGCTAGCTGGAGAACCACGGCACTATATGCTAGTTAATGTGGTAACTTTCACTAGTCTGCTTTTGGCATTGAGAGACTTGGATCTGCTCTATTCCAAAAGCTCAAGCTCAGGGTTACTGAAATTGAGAAGATGGTAAATAGCCTGTAGGGTAGTACAGATCTTACCCAGATATTGTTTAGGGAGATATGGTGCACCCTAAAATTGGCACTGGACATGATTTCTGACCAGATATGCAAAAAAGGGTGGGTCAAGGTCAGACATAGGTTTAAGAAAAGAAGTGCACACTGATAAGAGGCACCACCAACCCTAGAGTTGGAGGTGTCCAGTCATTTTCAGGAGCATGTACCTCTAGAGCAACTAGAGTAGCAAATCCTGAGTAGATAGATAGGGATGAGAAACCCCAAAGGATCCCATCAAACTAATCTCCTTATACAGGGCAGTTTTGATAATGGGGGACTGAAAGTCAGATTTACTCCCAAGAACAGTGAGTCTCTTACAGTCTGTAGTGTTTTTAATGCACAAGTGAGAGAGTTTCCTCAATCAGTTAGTTGACTACAGGCCACATTAGAACAAGTGACAAGAGTAAGGGCAGAGTACCAGTTCTGCAATCCCAGTTTAAGGAGTTAGTTGCTAAGCTGAGCAAAACAGACAAGGTGGGCTTCTCTGAAGTTTTCCAATTCAGGTAAAACGCAAGAAATTAGAAGATTTAAAACATGGGCCAAATTTTGCTGTGAACTAGAGGGGTGTAGATTTAGGGGACATTTGTATTCATTGTGGAACAGATGGGACCTGTTTTACCATGAAATGTTACATTTGAACCGGAGGGCCAAAAATGATTTGGGGAGGCATCTGTGTGGTTTGGTCAAGAATTAATTGAGTAGGGAATGAGGGACAGAGAGTTTAAGAAGGGCCTGGTTTATAACCTTGAAGAAAGGAACAGACATCAGTATTAATACAAATACTGTATACAAGGCAACTCTCAAACTTCTTGCTCACAGTTAAATAAGACAAACTCAAATAAATGAATACATCAAAAATTGCTTGTCTTAATGGAAGTATCAAGAACAAAACAACAGATAAATAATATATGCACCTTTGAGATTATATTCTTTTTATTGCTTGACAATAGAATTCCAACATATTTGTGAGAGATGAAGCCACTGGAGAAATTATCCTCACAGTGCTGCCAGCTTTCTCCAGGTGAAAATAAGCCATTATGGAGCAGCTAGATAACTGAATCCTCCACTTCAGTCTTTGTCCAATAGGCAAACTGCAGTAGATCTAGATGTTCTTCCAGAAGAGGATTCATAGAACAGGGCTAGCCTTTTATCACTAGAATCCCTGAAGCCTATGAAAAAACTCGCAATCCTGGGACAACTTAAATTCCTTCGCACCTCTCCTCATCAGCATCTTTGTTTTTAAATTGTGTCGATTAGCACAAACAGCCTGCTGTCCTACCCCCAACCCCGCTGACAGAGCTTAACTCGCAAAAGTCTCAGAGTTCAAGTGTGTTTATTGTGGTGGGAGGTGCCTGGAGTTGTAGAGGGTAAATAATATATCGCTATTTGGAATACACACATTTCATGTGTGTTCCGTGTCTGCAACAATCTGGAAAAGTCACAAGTAGACTAAAGAGCTTCCTGTATTTGAATGACACGGGCAAGCTTACAGAGTACATCTGTACTGAAATGACTTTAGCTGTAGGTGGAAGCTCCTGTTGCACTTTATGCAACAGTTGTTATGATTCTGCCATTGTCCAGAAAGGGCTCCATAAGTTTTATGAGCACAGTCTTGGAAAGTCTTTCTCCCATGGAATGACTGGGATCTTTTCCTAAACAAGGAATGGCATTGCAAAGGTACTTTGTCAGCATCCCACCCCGATGGGATAGCAGGCTGCTTACTGTTTGTGCTGATCGACACATTTTCAAAACAAAAGACGCTAATGGAGATGTGTGAAGGAATTTAAGGCGGCCCGGTATTATGAGTTTTTTTGGTAGACTTCAGGGATTCTAACATTAAAGCATTTGTATAGTACCGGCTCTTTTATGTAGCCTATTATCGGGTGTTAGAAAAGGGGACCAGATCACAATACATGTTAAACTGTGATAGAAAATCATCACAGAGTTGCATAATTTGTCATCTCTTGTGAATTCTAGTCATGATATCTGATATCCTCAAGTGATGAGATCAAGTTTAACATCCTCTCACACTGGAAGTCATGTAATGTAACACCTATTTAAGGAAGCCCAAGTGAATGATAACACATAAGTGTAGGTATACACAATAGGGATAAACCTACTACAAAATAATAGAAAAATAATACAGTCTAGTATCTGTTTGAGTCTACATAGGGTGGCAGGTCAACTTGTGGGGTTAGTCATGCCTTCTGGCATTCTTTGGGTCACCTTCCTAGAAGTCCTTTAGGTATGCTGGCTGTCCATGCAGTCCTGAATCCTAACCGATGTTAAGAAGGTCTGTCAACTTTACAGAGGCTGAATAAATGCAATAAATTAAAAGGGATGAAGATAAGGCATTCAATAAAATACCAAATCTGTCTGCTTCTAAGGAGCTCCATGATGTCCACTTATGTCCCTACATTAACCATCATCCCAGAAGAGTTACTTCTGAGGATTCTTACATTTTGTGGAGACCCAAAAACTCTCCCAACTGGTAACTATGCTACACCAAACTGAATCCCCTCTGTGCAAAGACATTTTATAGTCAGTTTTCCATCTACAATGCCCAGTTGTAATACTAGCTGTGAGCATGTCTACTGCTGCAATATAAATAAAATGTAGTGTATGTAACCATTGCCTATTGAAACACATTTTACGGGAGTTCTAAAACATATACGTTAAGTGCGCTATAAGCTGAAGATAATCTGTTACTCTTTGGTATAACTTCAGAATAAGAATTCATTTAATTGGGTAGGTACACTAATATTTACTAGGAATTTGTCTTGGTAGCACTGATACAACATACAAGGACAATGAAAAAATACAAAAAGATAAATAAAAAATCATAAAATATGATGCAGCACACAAGGTCAACACAAAATATAAAGAGACAAAAGTCCAGGTAGTCCAGTGTACAGGTTTACATAAATAGAGAGCAGAAGCTCAAACCTGATTAGATGGAATAACTGCAGGTGTAAAAATGGTATAGGTGACGTGATGTTTTAGCTTTCATTTCATGAAAGTGTTTAACGGAGGAAAGTCTTTGGAATATATGGTGCCCTGGGTGAGTCAGGTCAGCAATGATATTCACAGCACACTCCCTCACACTGAATCATATAGGGTTTGAATGGGTGGTAAGTTAGATTTCTATGATATTTTCACAGGTGTCTCTGACCACATTCAGTCATTTGACTTGGATGGTGAATCTGGTTTTGTGCAATCTTCTTCCTGTAATGTTTTGTATGGTTTAATGGTCATTTTTACTTATAGTGTTACAGTATTCATCTCCATCACTTCACACCACTCCACGCTGTGCTGGTGACACCCACCTCTACATTGCATTCACTCCTGGGTGCATACGTTCCATTCAAAAGGGAATGACCTCCTTACTTAGGTATCAGCAAAACGTCCCATAACTCAATGAAAACAAAACATAATGACGTCTCCTGGGTATCACCTAGGTAACTCAAATAGCTTGCTTCCCTTTCAACAAAACTTGTTTTTTTAATATTAACCCATTATCCTTTATAAGTAGCCTTGATGTCACACTTGCCAGTACCCTGACCTTTGAGTTTCATATCTCTGCTACAGTCAAAACTTCATTTTATTATTTATGAACACTCTCCAGAGTCTGGCCTTACCTTTACATAATGTTTTTTAAAGCACTTTGCCATGCTTTTAGCACTTATTGCTTGGGCTACTGCAGTACATTTGTCTTTTTACACCTAAACATCGCCAGGTTACAGGAGGTGCAGAATAGTGCTACCAGAGATTGGACTGAACAAATACTGTAAACACATCTTACTACACTGTTTTTCTGTCTAATGCTTACCCATCTTCAAAATTCTGGTTATATAAAGTTGTTTCTAGTCAAAATTAGAATTTGTTTAAGCTAGTCATCTTACTATTTCACTATCCCATTACATAACTCTTAGTAAATGTCCATTTTACTTTGTAGCATCACTGTCTATTCAATAAACACTCTGTTTTGATGCTTAACATCAGACTTTTCTCTCAGGTTCTTTAATTGTTGTCCCTTCATATAAGAACTTTGACACTCCCAATTCACTAAGCAAATTGTCACTACTAGAGTATAACTTGTTCTGCTATATTTGAAACCATGGTCTATAATTTATCAGGTTTTCAAGTACGGTTATTATGTCACTGATATGCTGTCTATGGTAGGTTTAGATAATGAATGTTACTTTTTCGTCTCTGTTGGGTCATTTTGATACTTACTATCAAAAATATCTCAGTTACGGTGTACTTCCAAACTCTTAATGATATGTGTGTCCTTGGCAGTTTGTCTATTGCTCGTCTCAGTTGTATATTTGATACTTTATTGTAATCTTATTTGCTGTCTAAAGTACCTTATGATGGTGCATGCTTTTAATGTTGCTATATAAAATAAACATTGATTTATTGATCGATATGCATAATGCTTCTAAAGTAATACAGAGAGAGCAACAGAGAGTTTCCAATGCTCAGACCTGTTCAAAAATGTTAATATAAACACACGGCTTTAGCAAAGGCCCAAATACTGAAAAAGCAGCTACCATCACCTAGTGTAAGTTCATCAGTTTAGTTTCGTACCTTATTATTTTTTCCAGCTGTTACATTAATTTATGTAAAAAGTAAAGACAAAACTGAACACAATAATCCAGATGAGGCCTCACTAATGCCTAATAGAACTTAAGTGCAACCTTCCTTGACTTGTAATCCATACATTCTGATTTTTATCACCTAACTTCTTATTAGTCTTTTTGATCATTTCTGTACACTGTCTATATATAGATAGTGACGATTCCACTATGACTCCTAGGTCCTTCACATAAGGTGTACTTTCAAGTTTCAAACCTCCCATTGTGTATTCAAATCTAATATTTCAGCTTCCTATGTGTAATATCATACAGTTACTTGCACTGAATTTCATCTGCCACAAATCTCTTGGTATTGTCTGCAAACATTAACCAGGTTATATCGGATCTTACCAAATACCTTCAGAAAATCAAGATAAATAATATGAAATGCACCTCTTTGATCATATACTTTTGTTGCTTCCTTTATAATATTCCAGCATATTTGTGAAACACAACCTCCCCTGACCGAATCCATGTTGACTATATACTCATGTTCTTCCATTGTGATCCTCTGTCTTTCACTTAATAATGTGATGACATGTTATTTTCAAAACTGCTTTATCCAGACCAGGCTCTGTGGTGGGTTGAAGCCTGTCCCAGCTACCACAAACTGCAAGGCAGAAACAAACCCTGTATGGGCCAACAGTCCATCTCAGGGCAAACACATAACACACACACACACACACCAAACACACACTGGGCCCAATTTAGCATTGCCAATTTACCTAACCTGCATGTCTTTGGACAATGGGAGCAAACCTGAGCACCCAGAGGAAACTCACACAGAGACAGAGAGAACATGCAGACTATGCACAGGGAGGACGTGAGACACGAACCCTAGTCGTCTTACTGTGAGGTAGCAGCACTACCACTGCGCCACTGTGCTACCCCTGCCATATTAATTTCTTCCATTAATTAATGCACATTTAGCTAACAGGACTATAAAAACTGCCATCTTCCTGGAAGTCTCCATTCATTTGAGAATCTGTTTCTTAGATTTTCACCAGCCACTTTATTTGCTTATTAATACAAATATCTAATCAGCCAATTACATGGCAGCAATTCTATGCATTTAACGGGGTAGAAATTGGCAAGACAATCTGCTAAAGTTCAAACCGGGCATCACAATGGGAAAGAAAGATGATTTACTGTAAGTGACTTTGAACATGGCATGGTTGTTGATGCCAGACAGACTGGTCTGAGTATTTCAGAAACTGCTGATCTACTGGGATTTTCATGCAACCATCCCTAGGGTTTACAGAGAATGGTCCAAAAAAGGGAAAACATCCAGTGAAAGGCAGTACTCTGGGTGAAAATGCCTTGTTGGTGCCAGAGGTTAGAGGAGAATGGCAGACTGGTTTGAGCCAATATAAAGGCAACAGTAACTCAAATAACCACTCATGGCAACTGAGGTATGCAGAAGAGCATCATTGAACACGCAACACGTCGAATGTTGAAGCAGATGGGCTACAGCAATAGGAGAGCACACCGGGTGCCACACCTGTCAGCTAGGAACAGGCAACCGATTCACCAAAATTGCATAATAGAAGATTGGAAAAATATTGTCTGGTCTGATGAGTCTTGATATTTGCTGCAACATTCAGATGGTAGGACCAGAATTTGGCATCAACAACATGAAAGCATGGATACATCATGCCTTTTTTTCAGTGGTTCAGGCTAGTGGTATTGGTGAAATGGTATGGGGGATATAAAAATAAAATGATAAAATTTCTGTACGTCCGGCATCCCCACCTGTGCATATTGTTGTTTTGCAACCCCAAGTGGGTGAAAATATCTGAAGAAACAATGGCAAATGGCTGGTGTAGGACAAAAAACTGGCATATATCCATCTGTCGTGTCATTATTTTGTCTAGTGTGCAAAACACAGCTCTATTGTCAGACAAAGAAAGGCATAAAACAAGCACCAAAAAAGAGGAAGGTAAAGGCATATCAGGTGAACAGAAGTTCATAAATGCATGGCGCTATAGAAACAGATGGACTTACAATTGTACCATTAAGAAATGGGTGTTTTGCCACACTAGTATTTTCACAATTGTCATCTTGGATGACATTTTTTTTCTTGTGTGCATCTCTTCTCTGACCATGGCTAGCCAAAATAAACGGTTTTAGAAGTTAAATTTCATACAGCATTGGGTACACCAAACTCACCAATTCATCTGACCCTTCTTCAGTAATTTGTCTTTTTACCAGATCAAGTTAGTCAAAGTGGTAACATCAGCTGTACACAGTTCCTCTCTAATGATGGACCACATATTCAGCATGCTATGCATTTCAAAGAAATCAGAGATGGCAGTCATTCTCTATAAGTCTATATAACTCTATAAGTCTTACTGTGTGATTGTGTGAGGTGTTTATTGGGTAATTCAGTGTTTCTTGTGGGACATGTCTGTTAGATTAGTTGGTACTATTAACTGACCCCTTAGAATCCGAGTGCACCTTGTGATAAATGGGTCCTGTTCAAATTAGCTCCCTGCTTTATGACTGATCTTGAAAGGACAAGATGCTTCTGTCTTTAAGTACATATTGACACCTTCTTCCTGGTCCCTGTGCTACATGTAAACAATTCAATGGTATTTTCACACTCACAGCAAAAGTCACATATACTGATGTTATTGCTGATTAAGTAAACTTTAATTTCTATTGTTAAGAAAGGACCAGAGACTCTAAAGATGATCAGAGCTGTCTTGGGTGACCTGATGAATACTTGGTGAGTTAATAGCATGACGTGGTAACAGTTGTATAAGATATTTCCCTTTCTGGCCACACCTTTCAAACAGCTTAAACCAGGATTTGATGAGTTTTGATCTCAATATGGAATAGTTAAAGTCACTGAAGATGATGACAGAATATTCTGGGAATTTATTCTCAGCTATAGTGATACAGTATGCCTATAGCTGCTTTGCAATTATAGCTTTTGCTTGAGGGGAGGTATAAATACCAACCCACATAACACATGCAAATTCCCTTGGCAGTTAGAACAGTTCAGAGTTGCTTATCAGAAATTCCAGATGAGGAGAGTAGGTTCTTTCCAGCTCTGTGACATTGTTACTGCACACATTTTAAAAATATAAACAGAATACATGCTGTTTAAATCTATTGCACAGATCATGCAATTGGTTGTTTCTGTAAAGTTGGTATTCAGGCTCATATATAAACCTTTTCAGTTATTAGCACATTAAGAAAAAGTGCTGGAAACATATCCACTGAAGTTGGTGCATAATCAATTAGAAAGCTTGTGGGTAATTAAAAATATTTTATTTAATTACTCGATAATTGAACATTTAAAAGAAAAAAAATTACTGGCCTGAATCAAGGAGTGTTGTCTGGGGACGCATTGCTGATTGTGCCAGTTTCACATTAATGTCTGTTGATTGTATTATATATAAAAAGAGCTTCTTTTTCTTTAACTCAAAGCATGACATACTTCTGCTATGCCATGTAATGAAGTTTTTTATCTTTTTTGAAACAATCATGAAGATTGTAGTTACAGTTGTGGAATTGTGTCATGTCAAAGATTGCTGTTTATTCCTATGTTTCATATGGCATCAAGGAAAAAAAAGCTTACAAAACATTTATTTTTGGAGCAAGATATTTCTATGGCATACATCCACTGTACCCATTATATTCACAAAGAAATGAATCAGGATTGACTGTCAAGAATGATCTGTCTTAAAAGCCTGTTCTTATGCAATTGCCTTTCTTCATGATGAGCCAGTCAGATTCCCTCAGATAATGATGGAGTACTTTGAAAGTGTTACTCTGACAGAAATGAACTGTACATGACTGGTATTGTTTTGGTACATTCTTACTGGGGGTCGTTTTTGTTTTAAAGATAAATACAAGTCGCGTAGATTTAGCTTGCATTAAGTTCCTCTAAACTAGTTTAATTACATGAGAGCAGATTCCTTGCTGAAACTACAAAACACTCTACAAAAAAATATGCAACTTTGAATAATTCATTCATAATGAATTCAATAAAAAACCATAATAGTTTAGAATGGCCTTACCTAACAGAATTTATTAGTGCCTGTATTCCAGGATGTTCATTGTGGTGTCAAGATACAGCCCTCCTTAAAATTCTCTTATTAAATAAAATTAGTATTGAGCTAAAAGCCTCTAGCTATACGCCACCCAAACTCCAGAAGCATCTGTCTAGTAGAGAATTAGTAGAGAATCAGTATTAGAGAAGGCCCATTTATGTCAGCATTTTAATAAAGACAAAAACCAGTAGTGTTTTTGGTAAGACATTTCTAGCAGGGTCATACCAGATTTTTCCTTTATACGAGGTGAGGCACAAAAATAACCTGATTAGTAAAAAAAATATTTATTGATAAATTACAGCATTCTAAACATTGTCACCTTCTATATACTCCCCGTCCTGATCTCAACACTGCTCCATATGTATCTTCCATTGATTGAAACAGTGCTGGAAGTCTTCTTGCTTAAGGCTCTTCAACAGGCTTGCTGCTTCTGTCTTCACTTTATCCATTGAAGAAAAATGTGTTCATTTCAGGTCACTTTTGATTTTTGGGAACAAGTAAAAAATTACAGGGAGGTAAATCGGGCGAATAGGGAGGATGATCGAGGACAGGAATGTTTTTGTCAGTCAAAAACTGCTTTACGGAAAAAGCATTGTGCGCAGGAGCATTGTATTGCCTTGTCTCGCTGTTCGCTTTTTTCACCCAACATTGTTGCGGCAACTCGTGTAGGGATTGTTGTGCAAATACTGACTGGGCTATTCATAGGATGCACCTATCTGGTCGGCGGTTTGAGAGGATGTGTAGGAGGGGATATAGTTCTATGATTCACGTCCAGCCAACCTGCAAACGGTTTTCCAGGAAAGCCCCAAGCCCAGTCCATTTGTTCCTGTGTCTCACCTCATATGTGCAGACTTCTCTAATATTAACATTAATATACTGTAAATTATTAGTGATATATGTCTCCTTTTTTCTAATGGCTAGCAAGATGTACAAGTTCACACACTGTTTGCGTGACATATTACAAAAAGCACAGACAAATTGAATTTAATATATAATGGAACATTGGAAAATATTGCAAAAAAAAAATTCATTTGACAGTTGTTATAAACATTGTAGACATTAAATTAAGATTAAGTTAAAGTATAGAGTGAAGCATTTTACTTATTTTGCACAACATTTGGCGAGGATGTTCCCCACTGGTCCATAATATACACTGCTGAAGACTCATTAATTAAGCATATCATATGAAAGTCAGCACTGCTGCTGGGGCTGTTTCATATTACAATTTTACTGTATGTTCCTTTAAATGGTCATAATTGTTTTTGATCTGCAGCTGTTTTTTCTAGTTTCTTTTTCATCTTGGTGTCTGTTGTTGTACTTGCACTGCCTGGAGTAGATATATTATCACATATGATGGACTTCAGTCAGCCAGTTGGCTTATTCATTTACTTACAGCATTTAACCGACACCTTTATCCAAGACGACTTACAACATGTATGATTTAATTGGTTACATTTCTTTTTTGATTTTCCAATTGGAGCACAGACAGTTCAAGTGATTTGCTCATGGTTCAGTTACTTTTTCTATAGCTCCTTTCAACCCTGGCATACTAAACACTTCCTTTGATTCTACCACCTCAACTGTAATTAAGACCTCAGAATGGGGAGATTTTTAAATGATACAGGATATACTTCATGTATTGTGGACAGTGCCTTCATTCAAAACTATTACCTAAACGAAAATAATATTCTGAATTGCAGCCAGCATGGGTTTAACGGGAGGAAGGTCCTGCCAAACTAATGTTTTGGATTTTCTTGAAGAAACAACCAAAATAGTAATGCAAACCCACACCAAAGATTGATTCTGAAAACTAGAACCTGTAGGCATCAGAGGGAACCTATAAAACTGGATCTCCAGTTAGTTAATCAGCAGGAGACAAAGAGTACAGAAAAGAGAAGAATGCTCCAAATGAAGCAAAGGTCATCAGTGGAGTCCCTTGAGGTCTGTCCTTAGAACCTTACTTTTTCTGATTTATATTAATGACATTGATTCTGGTATAGTAAACTTGTGAAATTTGCAGATGATACTTAAATTGGAGGGATGGCAGACACTGCGGAGGCAGCAAAAAGAATTTAAAACGACATGGACAAGCTTCAGAATTGAGTGAACACTTGGAAAATGTAAATTAATGTAGAAAAGTGCAAAGAGCTACACATGGGCAAAAAGGAACATCAATTAGGTATACAAGATGGGAGACACTGCCATACAGGAAGCAAACTCTGAAAAAGATTTAGGGATATACTGTATGTTGATGCATTTTCATTGACAAAGCAATTCCCAGAAGCAATTAAAATATTAGGTTATTAATTAAAATATTAGGTTATATCATAAAAACTGTTGAATTTAAGTCAAAGGACATTATGCTCAAACTACATAATACACTAGTAAGATTGCATCTGAAGTATTGTGTGTAGTTCTTGTCACCACAGTTTAAGAAAGACATAGCAGCACTTGAAGCTTTGCAGGGAAGATCAACCAAGTGAATCCCAGGACTTAAGGACATATCCTACTCTGATAGACTCAGAAAATTAACCCTGTTTAGTCATAAGCAGAGGAGACTCTGTGGGAACCTAATCCAGGTATTTAAAATTCTCAAAGGCACTGATAAAGTAGACCCGGCAACATTCTTTCATCTTAAGAGGGAATCACATACTCAAGGACATCAGTGGAAATTAAGGGGCACTGCATATAAAACTGAAGCCAATAGAGTGTAAATAGAGTTGTGGGACTCTGGAACAAACTACCGACACATCTAGTTGAAGTAGAAACCTTTACAACCTTTAAGAAGAATCTGGATGAGATATTGGGACAGCATGCCTATTAGCTAAGCAGGCTTGATGGACTGAATGGTCTCATCTCGTTTGTCAAATATCTTATGCATTCATATTTATTTTAAGCCAGGAGTGACCTCATAATATCTACTGTAAATGTAACACCAATACTAAAACCCTCATCCTGCTTTCCCTCCCATTCCACCCTTATACTCTCCCACAAGTCATCAAATAAAATTTCCAAATTCTACAGGATGATCTCTTTCCATTGACCACTTAACTTAAGCAAACTTCTTGTCCACACTGAGGAGTGCCACATTCCTTACTTGACACTTTGAAGTGTAACAGGACCCAATGTGTCACTTGCAAATATGTCACCAATAATACCCTTGTATCTGATCCCTCTGGTACATTCAAAATTAAACAGTGGACCTCTTGCCAATCTGAAAGTCATATTTTCTGCATTTATTTTAGGAAGTTTTATAGTTATCTACTGTCACGCATGCACATCTATGGATCACCCTCCAGGCTCATCTGAAGCAGGTATTTCCTCCCAAGTCTGAGAGAGTGTACCTCCTCTACCTCTAACCTTCTCCTCTTTTTCTTCCTCCACACCACCGAGAAGATGCCCAGTGAGGGCAATTGACTCTAAACCAGATAGTAGGGCTCCCAAAAATCTAAAAAATCAAATCAAAAATCAGCCAGTCTGTCATCCGCAATACGTCTATGATTTTAACCCTTAACTTGCTATAGTGGCCTGGAGACATTGACAAGGGCAACATATTGGCTGGTTCCCCATCCTGCTTTCACAATATGTTTCCTGCTGTTTCCTTTTCAGTTACACATGTAATGACGGTTATATAGGTGAAATATTATGTCTTTAACCTTCTTTCCTTTTCAAGGTGGAAATAATCTTAAATAATCTTTAAATTTTAGTTTTTTTTTCTTTGCAGAATCATGCTGATGCAGTCCTCCATTTCTGTATTTATTCCATTATGTCTTTTCTATGTATGTTTCAACATTAACTTTTCTATTGAAGCCATAATCATAATTATTTCAAAAATTATTCACATGGTATGAGTGAATTACTGCAGTTCTAAACATAACAGTAATGTGTTCTTTCTTTAGTACTGTCCGTCTTGCAACATAATCACAATCAACTGTTATCCCAGACCACATTGTCTCGGTTAAGGTTGATCTAAAATTTGTATTTTCTTTTTTTTTTATTAATCTATGTGCATTAACACATATTCACAGAGAAAGGAGGGAGCTCAACATGATATATATATATATATATATATATATATATATATATATATATATATATATATAGATATAGATATAATATATATATATAAATTAGTCCAGTTTGTTTCCAGCTATGTAAGTATAGTGTCCAGCATTACACTAAAATTATCAGTTCTAAATTAACACTAAAATTGTCAATTAAAAAAAAAAAACATTCTCTATACTGAATGTACCTTTACGGGTTATTTATCACTATGATACAGACAACTAAGCTATGTACTAGATGGGGTGGGTATCTTGTATCTTTTTTCTAACCTCTATCAAAGTAAAAAGAAAAATATTCCACCTCTGCCCCTCTGGATACACAGTCGCTCTACTAATAAAGTTTTACCCTACCACCTTCTGGCTCTAAGTTCAGGGAGCATAGATGAAACAGCCATTTACACTCCTCATCAGTGTTAAAACTGAGTGTTTGCTGGAATCACTTCTGTAATGTTCTGCAATCATGTTAGTGTAGCCCCTGGGAGCAATAATTGAGTAATGTCTTTTTGGTGGCTTTCTAATTAGAGAATGAAGCTGTAGAGTGATGCACAACTGATGGCAGAAATTATTAAATCAGGCTCATATGGCAGCTTCGCTTTGAAAGGGGAGTGCCGTACAGTGAGAATGGCTTGTCACCTCTCTAAAGATATTTTATCCTGCTTTGGAGACACTGTGGAGTGTGTAAAGTAGGGTAGGAAGATATTGTAGAATGGAATGAATTTACAATTGCCTGATTTTTGTGTGATCCTTTTGGGCAAGTGCTTTTCAGTTTGACATGACTGACCGTGAAGATTGGCTCCCCTTTTACAAGAATAAGATGAAAGCACTGAATTTGTAAATGAGTAAAGTTCCTTGTGGAGAAGTAAAAAAGAGAAATAATATGGATGGCATAACGTTGTTGGCTGCATTTACTAGGAGCCTCTTATATTAATATTATGTTTCATTCTTTTTCGTAATTTAAACATTTTACGTTCTACTGGACTCATCTATTTTTTATTCATAAATCCCATAAAGTGGTGGTAGGTTTTGTGGATATAATCGGGTGTTTAAATACAAGGCTGATTTTACTTTGTTTTCTGTTTTAATGATATCATTTCCCAGTCTACTTAATCAAAATCAGAGTGACAGGAGGATGGAGCCTGTTCTGATAGCATGGAGTACAAGGCAAGAAATAGCTCTGAATTAAATGCTAGTCCATCACAGGCTTCACTTACACACACACCAACACTTGCAATCACACACATGGGGACAAATTAGAGTCATTTGTTAACTTAGCCTGCTCGTCGTTGGGGATGTGACAGTAAAACTGGAGTAACCAGAAGAAACCCCACATGGAAACTACTATTGTGAATTTCCCCTTGGGGATTAATAAAGTATCTATCTATCTAGAAAGAACATTGAGATTCCTATTGTGCAACAATTGCCTGCACAATTCAAATCCTGGATGCCAGATCTGCAAGGCAACAGAACTAACCACTTTTTGCTCCAACCTGCTGCCCCATCTTATATTGTATTGAATTCATTTTTTGTATTGTGTTTTCATTAGCCAAGTTCACATTCTGGATTTCCATTGTATTAAAGACTGTAAACTTTTCCTGGCCTCAATCTGTAATAAAATGAACCTTGGGTCCAAAACTGCCTTATTCTGAATTAACAAATAACAAATCATAACAAGGTGACATATCCTGTATATAATGTCAGTCTGCAAGGGCTGACAGCATTAGCAGAGTGTCGTTTCACAACTCCAAATTTAATTTATTTAACTGAAACCTATATCCCATGTTGAAAAGGCCTGGTATTCATTAAAACCTGCTTCAAATGGTACATGTCCACTTGGATTTCTCCATCTTTCTGGCCTTGTTCTTTGAAATTACATCATTCTCTGACCTGCAATGCACAATAAATAGAAGACATGATTCTGCTATCTACTTATTGTCCACATGGCCTTTTAGAATTCTATTTTCTCTCCTATTATCAGGCATTTTCATATGCCTTCTCAAAGAAGGTCCCTTCTATGAAATGTAGAATTTTGTTTCTGCTTTCTGGTCATTCTCCCTCACAAAGGTTAGGAGTATATGAGATTACTTTTAAGAAAGGAGTAGAATACTGTTCTATCATTTTATCAGATCACCTAATATGAAAGGTTCCATCTAACCTCTTAGGTTCATTTTTTAATGGAGTTATGAAGAAATGTCAAAACCACCTATTTAACTGTGATCTGTAACCTCTTACTGGGCAAGCTACTTGCTGACTGGACCTGTGTTATTTTATTAGTCTTTTACTTCAACACAGTTTACCACCAACTGACGGCACAAGAGTGTCCTCTTGCTCCCTTAAAGGACTTCAGCTAGACAAAGAATGAACTATTCAGATTCTCGGCTATGCTAATCTATCTATCTATCTGTCTATCTATCTATCAGCAATCAGGCGATATTTGATTTAAGCTTTTACTTACAAATGATATTTATTTTCATCAAAATCAATATCAGTAAATATAAATGATACAAATAATTATATAATCTTGGTGGTGAAGTCTTTATTTAGTTCCAGATGACAACTCTGAGATGGCTTCTTTTCTTTAGTTGCAAATTGCATACATTCTTGATCGAAAACATTCCTTGTCTAAGAGAGATCTCAGTGTCCATTCCATTTAAATATTTCAGTTTTAATAAAGCAGCAGGGATAATGAAAGACTCCATGCAAGTGTCCATTTTTTAAATAGCTCAAAACCAGCAACTGAACTAAAGTCTCCATTTTCAATCAGCAGTTGATAAAACTAAAAACATCCAATAAAACTCTTCCTCACCCCTCTTGAACACATAAAATGTGACCTACATGGTTTCATCTTTGTTAGCAGAGCATGCCAGAAGTTTTACAGATTTTTTTTTTAAATAAACAGAAAATGTCATACAATCATTATCACTATATCACTAGGCACAAGCATGTTCTTTTCTATAGAAATCAAAGGCAATCTAACAATGCAGTATACTTTAAATTCTGCTTTGTGTTTCATGTTTCCCAGGATACACCACACTCCTATTTAGCTTGACAAGACTTTCAGGCTAAGGGCTATCATCAGCTAAGAAGGTTCAAATGTCCCCTATACTATACTAAACCCAGTATGTCTGTAACTTCTTGACATGCAGAAACTTAACACAGGTGTATCTGAATTAAAATTAGTTACACAATTTCACTCCTGTCAATCACTCTATTTCCAATGCCAGTGTTGGATTTACTTCTCTGTGTGATTTAGCACTCCTTCTAAAACCTGGACTAGTGTGGAGCTTGGTCAGTCTGCGTCCTGTTTACAGAAACTTTCCAGGTCCACGTGAGTTTTCTTTGGGTACTCCTAGCTCCTCCAGCATTTCAAAGATGAATGCATAAAGCTGCCCAAGAACCCTAAATTAACCCTCAGTCTGCTTTGTAAGGAGCTGCTACCCAGATAAGCTATGACTTACAAAAACTGTGTAATGGAAAAATTATGTTTAGAAAATGCATGAATGGTCTGATGTTTTTTTCACCTTTTTTTTGTCCTTGCCTTAAGCTAACATTCTTCCGTAGTATTTCCAAAAGTATTTTTAAAATAGTTACATTTTTAGTTTTGTTTCAATGTTAATTAATTAAAATGATTTCATAACATCAACATATCTTCAAAAGAATTAAGGTAAAAAGGACTCATTCAGAGTGTTAAATTTACTGGGAAATGTGAAAGGTCCATTATTATGTAGCTATCTTTTCAAGATTCACGATCATATTTAGACCTTGGACCTCGGTAGGTCCTTTTAATTGCAAAGCACATTAAAATGTACCATGCTTCAATAATTGATTGAAAATCATAAAAGGAAAATGTGTTTGCATTAATTAATCATTTCTCCATCTGGCACAAATCAGGAATTTTCACAAAGATACCAGAATTATATAGCTATCAGTGTTAGGTAAGCATTAAATAATTAATGATACCTTATTATAGCTGTAATGTAATGCAGAGTTTTAGTGCCTATCTACAACATAAAAGAAGTTTACAACTACTAAATAGAAACATTGTTTCTGTTTGAAAGCATCTAATATATAATTGTTATAACTATAAATGAGTTAAATGAAAGCAAATATATGTGTTTCCTGAACTCTTTTTATGGAAATAATTATGGAAATTTCTTGAACAACACTGAAGTATGGTGATATGAAAGAGTTACATTTGGGCAGAGACTATATTACAGGGAGTTGTGGTTCAGCACTTTAGGGGTCTGTGGAAGAGTAGGGTTTTGTGAAAAATACAGTGAAGAAGAGGAGACCCCATGAGTGTAGTTGTGCATGAGGAAAGCAATGCAGCCAAGGTAAAATTTGACGAGGAAATGTGCTAATTGCGCTTAACAAGCATGAAGGCAGTTGATGCAGTTATCCCTCATCAAGGCCTCGCAGGTCAACGCAGTACTCACTGAGGATAAAAGGGTTATGAAAGCAAGGGAGAAAAGGAAACCACAAGAGTGAAGATAAATCAAGGAATTGGCAAACAGTGAGAAAATGTCAAGATTGAGGTTTACCTTTGTTCAGAGGAAAGGAGACAAGGAGGTCTGGGAAGCCTCATGTGGAGGGAAAGGAACAACACCCCAGGGTTAGGGAGGCTCCTGCTCCACATCGGAGTGGAGTGGAGCAGAGACAGATGATTGCCCAAGTGATTGTTCCATAGACACCAAAGGAAGGTGGTGGGGAGAGGGAGCGGGGCTCAGAGGTCCAGACATACACCAAGGGATGGTGGTGGGGAAAGCAGCCAAAGGCTGTTGACCTGACTGCTAAGCAGAGGTGACGGGTTTGAGAAAGAAACACAATGGAGTTTTAAATCTAGAGGCAGGGAAAAATATCTGATCCAAACTGTGTTTAATTCTTAATTTTATCCTATTTTTGGTTTCATTTATTTGTGAATTTTAATCTTGACATAGACACTGTTTTCATTCTGGATTATTTAGTTTTCTTTGAAGAAGAAGACACTGTTTGTACATTGCCTGTTATGGAATAAAACACATAAAGTAGTTTGCACCAGTCCTGCTTGTTTTTGTCCTCATTGTACAAGTTCATCCTCAGTTGATGACCACTGATGTGCCGTGAACAGGAGGATGCCAGGACTGCAGGCATGCAGGGCATTACAGGAACATATTACTGTAAGTAAAATAAGAAGAAAACTGAAGTAACATGTACACAAACAAAAACCCAAACTCGGTTGAATGAGGAAAGTCACTGAACAATTTTCTGCCACTTGATTGGTTCATTGTGTGCTGTGGACATATCTATCTGACACTAAGACATCCAGGGGCCTCATGCATAAATGGTGCATATGCACAGAAATGTTGCGTTTGAACATTTCCACGTTGAAATTGCGATGTTTATAATCTACACTTGGCGTAAAGCCATGCACATTTCCACGATACCTCATACCCTGTCGTACACAAGTTCTCCACTCGGTTTTGCAGACTGGCAGCACCCAACGTCAAAGCAGTGCTACTGTTCCTGTATAGTTACTCTTTATTTTCCTGACACGGCTTTATAAATACACTGAAACTAACCGCTTATTGTTTATTAGTGTAATGCATCTGATTGTAATTAACTTGTAACAATATAATGGTCCAGGGAATAGCCATAGTATTCCAAATACCATAACTGCTTTAGCATTGTTACTCTCACTGCACCTTCTTTTTCTTCTTGCAGCTGCTCTCGTTAGGTGTTGCCACAGCAGATCATCTTTTTCCATATTACTCTCACTGCACCACTCAGAGTATTTATATAACTGTATCTGAGTGGGGAATCACAGCAGCAGCTGATCGGAAAGAGAATTATCGGTATACAGCATTAAGCATACGCTGCCTCAGCCATGGTAAAACGCTTCAGAGACTTTCCTGTACGGACCTCGCTGTTCAGAAACAGTTTCATCCCAAGAACTTTAAACAATCAATCAGTCCATCAAGTGCTCCTTGTAGAACTGTTTGTACTTATAAGTACAATCACCTCACTGTAAACTTGCACTATAGTTATAATATTGCACAACCTGTGCCACTTTATAAAGCGCATATTAACATATGATGACAATATTATTTTTAAGATGAAATGCAGCAAAATATGTTGATTATATTATATAGGTAAAACTTTAACTTCATTTAAATAATCTGTATTGTTAATTATTAAACATGTGAGGACACGGTTCCGCTGCGCTAGCTAGTTCACGGATTGATCCTGCCTGTGCTGTATTCTTTCTGGGGCTGCTGCAACACTGGAAGGATAGATGGATAGAATAATTACACATGTACTACAAAGATCTTTCAATGTTCCTTAAAAGTTTTGAAGAATCATCGTTGTAAGCTTACAGATGGCTTAACGTCTATTACAGAGCTGATTGCGTGGTGATTGGGTATTTGGAGAAAGAAAAGTAAGGATAGGAATTGGAGATTAGTATGTTAGAAAGAGACGGTACTGCTACAATAATTTCATCGAGGGTTGCACATAATCATGCACCGTGTTCCCCTGTTTAATAACATGCTTCAACTCCTATCATCATGAAAAAGATATCACGTATACATCTTAGTATTTTAATTATTCAGAGAGCTGTAATATCATGAACGTAATGGATTCTGTGTCCAGTCAGAGAAAAAGAAAGCGGGAGCACATACTAATTCACACACATAGAGCAAAAGATCAAATACAAAACAAAGCATTTAACGTGCTACTTTAGTTACGATGGGATTTGAGAAACTAGCAAATTAAACGATTTTAAGATGAAGTTTATGATGTTCTACTTTAATGACAAAATAAACAATGTGATTAAAGTGGAAATTTCGAGATTGAAGTTAACATTTCATGCTTTTTTCCTACTGTGTGCCTTTTTTTCTCTGTACCGTAATACGCATTCATATGACACTCGGATGGTGGGCTACATCTCGCCTTTTCACGGCAACTTTGATACGTGACAACTTCTTTTTCATATCGGGCACTCTGCGATTTTGTGAACTTGAGCTTTCAAGTTTCTCCAACACGCAATGTCACTCGATCAGCTTCCTTTTGTTGATTATACCACTGTTTAAAACAACAAATAGTATGTTTTTCTTTGCTCTCCACTTGGTATTTGCTGAAATACGCAAAAAGCAATTTCCCTCTTGCTTTTGCCATTGCCTTTTCACAGAACGCTGAGCTTAAGGGCTATTTATATTGATTTGTATATTCAAAGAGGCGTAATTCTGGGAGGAGACGGAGTGGGAAAGAAGGCGCGTGCACGTGCGTTACTTTTCACGCTAACTGGGATTTATGGAGCGGAAGAATACAGAAGTGGGCGAACGCACAGATTTATGCATCTGGATTTTTCTGTGCGTAAACACATTTCGGCTTTTGTGCTTACATCATGTTATAGTGCGATTTCTACGCACGCCGTTATGCATGAGGCCCCCGGTCTGTAAAATGAACTCAATGACAGCCTCGGAATACGTACAGTATTTTCTAAAACAGATGACTTTTATAAATAACCTTTAGCCATAGGGACTGTCGTCTTCTTTTAGTATAAATAAACATGTTACCAATGTGCTGTAGTTATGTCAGCCCATACTTCTCAAGATAGAATGTAAATGTAAAAACAATTTCTACACACAAATACCTGTTAGTATTTGTTGGCAGAAGCAGTAACAGTTTGTAGAAAACTGCTAACTTAGGCAATGATAAAGCATTCAAAGTCATCCAAGGTTTAGCAATCCAAAGGGTGGAATGTGGAATAGGAGTAGACCAGTGGTTCCCAAACCAAGTCATGGGTATCCACAGTGGCTGCAGACTTTTGTTCCAACCATATTCATAATCGGTGGCAATAACTGATAATAACAGATCTCATTTAAATGGGTGGTATTTTTTCTCTTCTCTTATTCTGCATTCAGGATTCTCTTGCTCCAGTACTGTACAGTTTAGAGTTAGGCGAAAACATGTTACTCCATGGCTCACTGATGACATATGGTCTCTAAGGAAAAAATGCAGGAAAGTTGAATGAGTATGGAAAGTTTCCCAGCTAAATGTGCACTTGGATCACTTGCACTTGAAAGAGCTGATGTCAATATATAATATTGCTGTAAAAGCAGCAATAACATCTTATTTTTCTCACCTGACTGATGTGAACCATCATAATTCTATCTTTTTGTTTAAAACTTTGGGAATACGTTGTTAACCCAATATTAAGGAAGGCAAACAGTGTTGTGTTTAACTGTGATGAATTTGAATCCTTTTTTACAGATACACAATAAGGGCTTTCATCTTTAGCCCTGTCCCTTATGTTGAGATTGTAGGTCCCAATTTAAATCTTTTTACTTCATTTAAGCCCATTTTAAAACTTATTCGACCTGATATCTCAAATGTAGTCTTCCTTTTGTCCCCTTGATTTTCTCACAAATTTCTGAAAGAAGCCATATCTGTTGGGCCAAACATTTTGGCAGTTATCAACAGTTCCTTATTAAGTGGGTGCGTAGCAGATTATTTTAAAACTGCAATTGTCCTGATTGAGACCAGTCTAATTTTAATAATTTTAGGCCAAGATCCCTTTAGGTGCCTAAGGTGCTTGAAAAGGTTGTAGCCGGTCAACATTTGACATTTATGAAAAAGCAAATTTTTGAAAAATTTAATACAGATTTTAGAGAAAACAACAGCATTGAGTCTTCACTCTTTAGGGTTACTAATGATCTTCTGTTTTAGTTGCCTTTGATCTAACTACAAACTTTTGACACCATTGATCATTCTATATTGTTACATGGAATGAATCAATTGTTTGGTTTATCTGGAACAGTATTAAAGTGGTTTTCTTCGTATTTGTCCAATATAAAATTCAAAGTTAGCTGTGGTAACACAGTCCCTTCCGCTTCCATTATAAATTATGGCATTCCATGAGGTTCTGTCCTGGGTCCCTTATTATTTTCTGTCTATATGCTACCTTTACAGTTTTTCTAAAATGTTCATTGCTATGCCAATAATGTACATCTTTATTTAGCTTTCAATCATAATAATTCAGGTAATTGTTCCATGCTTCACAATTATATTATTGACATTACATGACATTAAGATCTGGATATCTTTTAATTTCCTTCAACTAAATTCAGATTAAACAGAAGTGCTAATTATGGGTGATCGACAAAATGCTGATTTGGTTAAAGATTCCCTGGGAAAACCTAGCTCTTAATGTTAACACTGTGGTCACAAACTTAGGTGTTATATTCAACTCTAGGTTAAACTTTGAGTTTCATGCTAAAAAACTGGTTCAGTCTTGTTTTCATCATTTAAGGATTATTGCTAAAGTCAGACTCATATTGGATTTCAAGGACACAGAGAAATTAATGCTTTTATTATTTTTTGTAACTTCTTGTTCTCAACCTTTAGAGAAAAAACTTTTTTGAGGTGCAAAATGCAGCAGCAAGACTCCTCAGCAGTGGCCTCATGTATAACGCCATGCGTAGAATTCACACTAAAACATAACATATGGACAAAAGTGAAAATGTGCATACGCACAAAAAAAATCCAAATGCATAAATCTATGCGTACGTCAAGTTCCACACACTTCCCCTTCACATATCCCAGAATTTTGCTTATTTTAATATGCAAATTAATATAAATATCCCCTTTTCTTCAGTGCTTTGTTAAAAGACAGCGTCAAAAGCACATGAAAAAAAAGAATTTCAGCGAATACGAAGTGGAGGCAAGGAAAACATATTATTTGTTGGCTTAAGCATTAGTATAAACAACAAAAGAAAATTGATGGAATGATGAAAGGTTGCAACTGCTTCAGCATCAGATCCCCTAGTTAGTAAATAATAAATTAAATATCCAGAACAACTAGAGAATCAAGATTAAAACCTGGAAGAAAATATTGATAAAAGGTTCAAAAACTCTACATTATCCCCATAAACACTGCTTAGAACATTGTAAAAAAAAGACTACCAATTTTAGTTTTGTAATTTGTACATTGGCCCTAAAACGCAGAAACTGGTAAATAACAGCTCACTTAATTAGGCATCGTCCCCACATACCCAGACTTTTTAAAAATGGGCGTTTTCCTTATACTTTAAAAAAAAATGAATTTTTTAAAATGTCTCCATCCACAAGAAGACACAAAAATCCACTGTCAAGAGCACAAAACAGGCATAGAAACAAAGAGAATATAATCTAGATTAATCTCCATTGCCCTTTTTTTCAAATAAGTGTTCAGCATGAACACAACCTGGCCATTTCACTGCAATGCCAATAAATGAATATTTATAATCTTCGGTAGCTTGTATGTTAAGAGAAAACCTCCCCTTTATCTTCAAATAATCCATGGAATTCGTGAATGGCTGCTTTATTTCTGCAATATAATGATAACATAATTATACATTTAAAGGTAAACATATAAAATGTCCCGTTAACAAGGCTAACACGAGAACTCCTTGGTGCACACTCTGACGTCAAGCAGAGAAGATACTGGCGCACACTCTAATGTTATAAGCCAAAAACTCTGATTTTTTTAATATCGTCACCCTGGCAGGAGTTCTTCAAAATCTCTGTTTTCAGGAACCTAAAACACAGTTTGCGTGTGGATGAAAGGCCAAAACGCATGTAATAATACTCAGGTATGTGTAGACAGGATCTTAGTGTAGGAGTTCAAATGCAAATAGATGTTGGCTCAAACAAAATCTTGCAGCCAAATTTGGGTCCCATGGGCTCGAGTTTGGGAACCACTGGAGTAAATGATGAAATCTGTTTCATTACAGCATTATGTGGTATGCATAAAATAATATCATTAGGAGTCCACAGCATTCAATTACAGACACTATATTGTAAATCAAACATATTCACACAGAAAAATATACTCTTCACCTAAAAAAAAATCTGAATGTATATGAATATGTAATGTATCAGGTCAGTTCAGTTTAATAATATAAAAGTCAAGTTTATTGTCATATGCACATATTATAATATATTATAATTCATGCTTGTGTCTTTCCTCAGACAGTTGTTAAAAATAATTAAATAGTGCAGTTATATAAAATTGTATATATACTTGCAAGTATTTTGTATTTGAATTATGATCAATTATTGATCAGCAAACTTACAACATGTGGGTAGAAGCTATCCCTGAATCTACAGGTGTGAGTGCTAATGGTCTAGTATTGTTTGCCACAAAGGAGGAGTGAGAAAAATGGGTGCGTAGGATGCCTGAGGTCTTTAACTATAGAATTCCTGAAGCCTATGAAAAAAATTGTAATCCCGGCCCACCATAAATCCATTTGCACTTCTCCATCAGCGTCTTTTGTTTTGTAAATGTGTCGATCAGCACAACTAGCATGCACCCCCACCACCAGAGCTCATCTCAGGCAAAAAATTCTCCCAGCTCAAGCCTTCTTTATCTGCATGTGAGGTCCTTGATTTGCGTTGGGTAAATAATATATTATTATTTGGAATAATATTTCCAAATTTGGAAGACATGCATTTCATGTGTGTTCCGTGTCTACAATGATCTGGGTAATTATAGGATGACAGGAAATGCAAGAAATGTTGAACAAATACCTAAAATAGAAACTTTTTTCATGTTATCGTACTAACGACAAAATTTTGACATGGAGTTTATAATGTGTGAAGACTGAAGTCCAAATATCAAATAAAGACTTTCACAAAAGGTACATGTATAACAAAACAAATGCGTTTTTATCCAGCCTTTCTAAAGCAGTCAGTGTTGTATACATCCTGAAGATAAGGAAGCTAGGCACCAGTAATATTATATGTCAGCTTCACCACCATTCATAGTACTTTACAAACTTGTGCCAAGCAGGTGCCATACAAGGATGTGATGATCTAGTGAGGATGGTCTCTAGTGTGCACCTTTAGAAGTCTGGAGAATAGATGGAGAAGCATGAGCTGCCCTCAGTTATCAACGGAACCAGTTTTGATGAGAGTTAAATGTGTTGTCCCCACTTCAATTTGTCTGTGACAGTCATTCCAAGAAATTTAAAGAACTTCAGCCTCTCAGCAGCACCCAGTACAATGTAATAATTATATACTTACATTAACATTACAAAAGTATCTATACAGTTATATTATTTTGATGCAAATGTATTAATATAAACTGCTCAAAAAAATTAAAGGAACACTTTGAAAACAGATCAGATCTCAATGGGAAAAAGAAATCCTCCTGGATATCTATACTGATATAGACTGGGTAAAGTGTTAGGAACGAAAGGATGCCACATTGTTAGATGGAAATGAAAATGATCAACCTACAGAGCCCTGAATTCAAAGACGCCAAAAAATCAGAGTGAAAAAATTATGTGGCAGGCTAGTCCATTTTGCCAAAATTTAATTGCAGCAACTCAAAATTGTACGCAGCACTTTGTATGGCCCCTGTGTTCTTGTATACATGCCTGACAACATCGGTGCATGCTTCTAATGAGATGACAGATGGTGTTGTGGGGGATCTCCTCCCAGATCTGGAACAGGGCATCACTGAGCTCCTGGACAGTCTGAGGTGCAACCTGGTGGCATTGGATGGACCAAAACATAATGTCCCAGAGGTGTTCTATTGGATTTAGGTCAGGAAAGTGTGGTGGCCAGTCAATGGTATCAATTCCTTCATCCTCTAGGAACTGCCTGCATACTCTCACCACATGAGGCCAGGAATTGTCGTGCACCAGGAGCCACTGTACCAGCATAGGGTCAGACAATGGGTCCAAGGATTTCATCCTGATACCTAATGGCAGCCAAGGTGCCTTTGTCAAGCCTGTAGCGGTCTGTGTGACCCTCCATGGATATGCCTCCCCAGACAATCATTAACCCACCACCAAACTGCTTATGCTGAATGATGTTACAGGCAGCATAATATTCTCCGTGGCTTCTCCAGACCCTTTCACTTCTGTCACGTGCTCAGGGTGAACCTGCTCTCATCTGTAAAAAGCACAGGGCACCAGTGGTGCATCTGCCAATTCTGGTATTCTATGGCGAATGCCAATCGAGCTGCATGCTGCTGGGCAGTGAGCTCAGGGCCCATTAGAGGACATGGGGCCCTTGGGTCACCCTCATGAAGTCTTTCTGGTTGTTTGGTCAGAGACATTCACACCAGTGGCCTGCTGGAGGTCATTTTGTAGGGCTCTGGCAGTGCTCATCCTGTTCCTCCTTGCCCAAAGGAGCAGATACTGGTCCTGCTGATGGGTTATGGACCTTCTATGGCCCTCTCCAGCTCTCCTACAGTAACTGCTTGTCTCCTAGAATCTTCTCCATGCCCTTGAGACTGTGCAGGGAGACACAGCAAACCTTCTGGCAATGACATGTATTGATGTGCCATCCTGGAGAAGTTGGACTACCTGTGCAACCTCTGTAGGGTCCAGGTATCGCCTCATGCTACCAGTAGTGACACTGACTGTAGCCAAATGCAAAAGTAGTGAAGAAACAGTCAGAAAAGATGAGGAGGGAAAAATGTCAGTGGCTTCCACCTGTTAAACCATTCCTGTTTTAGGGGTCATCTCATTGTTGCCCCTCTAGTGCATCTGTTGTTAATTTCATTAACACCACAGCAGCTGAAACTGATTAACAACCCCCTCTGCTACTTAACTGACCAGATTAATATCCCATAAGTTTCATTGACTTTATGCTATACTCTGATTAAAAAGTGTTCCTTTAATTCTTTTGAGCAGTATAGTTAGTTTTCATTATAATATGCTGAGGAAAACAATACAGTATCAAAATTCTAAAGTTTCTTTTTACCTGTGGAAAGAATAGAAATAATTCTTTACATTAATTCATTTTATAAATTCACATAGTCAAATTCAGCATTAGAGGGGCTGTAGAATGGTGTATTACTAAAATAATGAAACTTTGAAAAAATTTAGGTTGAAATTACGGACTTAAATATTAACACTGTCAAAATATGTTTTTCTGTTTTTGTGATATCCCTTATTAAAAAGACACTGTATAGTTCAGTACAAATACACTGATATTTTTCCTTTTCTCATTGAAGTCATTCATTCCTTTTTTAAATTTTTATGTTTATTCCATCACAAGGATGCATACAACCGAATGTTCAAGGAAGAGATCAAAACTGGTTATGATGCCAATCCACACTCAGTTCTGCACTACCCAGTTAGAGCTGACAGTCAACTTACACATCTCCAGAGTGGACAGGGGACCAAAGTGTTTAGAGAAGGTCCAAGCAGACATAAGAAGAATTTGAAGGACTCTAAAGAAGTCAGGCGACAATGCAACTCACTCAGAACTCGTGGTAAAACAGAAAAATGCACAGAGGGAACGTATTATTAAAAAAGCATTAAAGTGAATATTAAAACAGCAATAAAAATAGCATGCATTCTGTAAATATACTTGTAATTGACGTTTCTGATATTTAAAAATATGTAATGAATGTATGCTTCTTAAAGTAATGACATGTCATTTAATGAAATTCTTTGGTTTCTTTATAACCACCACCATAAGCTAAAATCCTAATGAAACCACACAGTCTGTACTATTTCATAATGGCAGTAGGTATTATAGGAAACAGGTGGCGCAGGCCACCACCACAAAGAAACCGGAAAAAGAAACAGAAAAGAGAGTAAGGGTCAGTACCGATTTTAGAGCCACCATGAATAGTTGTTATGATGAATTGAAGATACAGAGTATCAGGATTAAGTTAAATTACGATTAAAATGAAGTTATAAAAAGGCCATGTTAAAGTAATGTGTTTTCAGCAGTGTTTTAAAGTGCTCTACTGTATCAGCCTGGCGAATTCCTATTGGCAGGCTATTCCAGATTTTAGGTGCATAACAGCAGAAGGCCGCCTCACCACTTCTTTTAAGTTTTGTTCTTGGAATTCTAAGGAGACACTCATTTGAGGATCTGAGGTTACGATTTGGAATATAAGGTGTCAGACATTCCGATATATAAGATGGGGCGAGATTATTTAAGGCTTTATAAACCATAAGCAGAATTTTAAAGTCAATTCTGAATGACACAGGTAACCAGTGTAGTGACATCAAAACTGGAGTAATGTGTTCTGATTTTCTTCTCCTAGTTAGGATTCTAGCAGCTGCATTCTGCACTAGTTGCAAACGATTTATATCTTTTTTGGGTAGTCCTGAGAGGAGTGCGTTACAGTAATCTAGGCGACTGAAAACAAACGCGTGAACTAATTTCTCAGCATCTTTCAGTGATAAAAGAGGTCTAACTTTACTTATGTTTCTTAAGTGAAAAAATGCTGTCCTAATGATCTGATTAATATGTGATTTAAAATTCAGATTACAGTCAACAATCACCCCTAAGCTTTTTACCTCCGTCTTGACTTTTAATCCTAATGTATCCAGTTTATTTCTAATAGCCTCATTGTATCCATTATTGCTGATCACTAAAATTTCAGTTTTCTCTTTATTTAACTTGAGAAAATTACTATTCATCCATTCTGAGATACTAGTCAGACATTGTGTTAGTGAATCAATAGAATCGGGTCATCAGGTGCTATTGATAAGTACAGCTGTGTGTCATCAGCATAGCTGTGGTAGCTCACGTTGTGCCCTGAGATAATCTGACCTAACGGAAGCATGTAGATTGAGAATAACAGCGGACCCAGGATAGAGCCTTGTGGAACACCATATTGGATATCATGTGTCTTGAGTTGTAATTCCCACAACTAACAAAATATTTTCTCCCTGTCAGGTAGGATTCAAACCAATTTAAGACACTGCCAGAGAGGCCCACCCATTGACTAAGGCGATTTCTAAGAATGTTGTGATCAATGGTGTCAAATGCAGCACTCAGATCTAAGAGGATGAGAACAGATAAATGGCCTCTGTCTGCATTTACCCAAGTCATTTACTACTTTAACGAGTGCAGTTTCTGTGCTGTGATTTGTTCTAAAACCTGACTGAAATTTATCAAGAATAGCATGTTTATTTAGGTGGTCATTTAACTGCATAATGACTGCCTTCTCTAGAACTTTACTTAAGAAGGGCAGTTAGAGATGGGTCTAAAATTTTCAAGAGCGAGGGTCAAGATTATGTTTCTTAAGTAGGGGTTTAACTACAGCAGTCTTAAGACAGTCTGGGAAGACCCCAGTATCTAGTGACGAATTTACTATGTCAAGAACATTATCAATTAGCACGCCTGATACTTCTTTGAAAAACCTTGTTGGTATCGGGTCAAGGACGAGGTGGAGGGTTTTAATTGAGATATTATTTTTGTAAATCAGGTAAATCTATCCTAGTGAAAGAGTTTAATTTGTTTATAACAGGATGTTGGGGTTTAGGGGATCCTTAGTGTTGGGGAGATATACTATGTTATTTCTAATATCATTAATTTTTGATTGAAGAATACAGCGACAGCCTCACAGGTTTCACTGGAAGCACTTAGGAGGCATTCCTTTGAGCTACCTGGGTTTAGTAGGCGATCAATTGTTGAAAATAAGACTCTAGGATTACTAGCATTGTTATTTATAATATTAGAGAAATAGCAGCGTCTCTCAAGACGGACAGTGTTATTGTATTCTGTTATTTTGACTTTTAATATTTCGTGGTGGATAGTAAGTTTACTCTTCCTCCATTGACGCTCAGCTCTACGGCATGTTCTCTTTAAATCAGACACTCTTTGGGTCTTCCATGGTATACCAATGCTAGAAGATTTTTTCACTGTCTTTTCAGGTGCAACTATGTCAACAGCAGCTCTCACTTTAGAATTAAATCTTTCCACCTTACTATTTACATTGTCCTCGCTATTATAGCTGGCACTATAAACGGACTGATTGCTTAAAATGTTTGTAAGTTTTAAAGCTGCTGCGAATCAAAGAAGCGTTTTTAACAATATGCTTCTCATGAGTGTTTTTATCATTATTTCTATATTAAAAAGTAGAAGAAAATGGTCTGATAGACCAATATCAATGATCTGTTTTATATCAACTTTCAGTCCTTTAGTAATCACTAAGTCTAATGTATGACCTGCTTTATGTGTAGGCTGATTTATGAGTTGTCTCAAATCAAAAGAATCCAGGAGGTTCATAAATTCTTTTACTTTTAGATCACACTGATTATCTATATGAAAATTAAAGTCGCCAACTATTAGGAGTGTGTCATAATTAGTAATTAAAATTGACATTAAGTCAGAGAATTCCTCAAAAAACGACGCGTTATATTTAGGAGGTCTATACACGGATAGTATTAGAACTTGAGAATCTCCATGAATAACAACGGCGAGATACTCAAAGGACTTGAACTTACCAAAACTGACATCTTTACATTTTAATCGCTCGAGTAAATGTTAGCCAATCCGCCCCTTTTCCCTGGCGGTTTGAATGAGTAAAACTGTAATCCGGGCGCAGATTCGATTAAAACTGACGCGCATCTGAATTCAACCATGTTTCATTTAGTGCAATAAGATCTATTTTTATCACTAATAAGATCGTTGATAAAAACGTTTTGTTAGTTAAAGCTCTGACATTTAATAGTGCCATATTTAATGTTTCGGAGGTGCAGAGATGAGTACTATGTGCGTTATTGTTATTTGGAATAGGAACTAAATTATTATTATTAGCACCGCTCTGTGTATATTTTTTGTTTAATCTGTGATCTGTTTTATAGTTTTAATACATTGTTCCTCTAAAATAGTGATTTTAATTAGATTATTGGAGTTTATGCCGTATTTCCTAGGTTTTCTACGTGCATTGAGATTGCTTATTACAGTATTAATGGTGTGAACTTTAACGGAAGACTCTATTAAACATTCATCATGTCCTGGCACAGCAGTATTATTTCGGAAGGGGTTAAGAGCAGAGATAGATAGTCAAGAAAAACGAATTACCTTCGATATGTTTTCGGAGAGGACCCGGGCGCCGAAACTGTTCGAATGCAGGCCATCACGCTTGAAGAGACGCGGCCTTTCCAAGAAGAGATTCCAATTGTTGATGAAGCCGACATCCTTCTTCTTGCAGAAACTCTGTAGCCAGTTGTTCAACCCTAGCAGACGACTGTAGTACTCGTTGGATCGTCTGACGAGAGGTAGTGGACCCGAAACGAAGATCTTTGCCGATGGGGTCCTCTCCTTCGTGTCTCTAATCAGAGCTGCGAAGTCAGCCTTCAGGATTTCTGATTGTCGGTGCCTTATATCGTTTATAGAGTGACAATTTAGTATGGGGGTGTTTTAATAATTTAAATGTTTTAAATAAATTTGATTGTAAATGGGCTCAATAGGTCTGCTCTTTGTGTCATTGTGTGTGCCTTTTTCTGATTCCCAGAGGAAGAATAAGAAAGGGAAGAAGGGGGCAATAGTGGCAGTAAAAGAGCATTACAGATTACAAGAAATAAAGGTAGCCTCTTGGGTTGGGGGTCCTAGTTCCCACAATCCACTGGGTGCAATAGTTAGGGCTTGATCACCTAGTAAAATGTATGTGAAATTTAAAAGTAAAGTGGCTATGGTAAAGTTATATTTGGTCAGAGGGAAGTGTTTAGACTCTTAGAAAAGCAGCAGACTCATTAATTTTTCTCTCCCATTTCCAGCTTGCCTAACCCCACTGTGTACTCCATTTAGAAAAGGCCATCTTAACCACTAAACACAAATTAGACCCAATAATGGTACTTTAAACAGTATTAAAGCTGCCCATTAACAGCTACTATCACTGATGCTTTGTGCTTATCTTTTCTATTACAATACAATAACATTTTCCAAAAGTTCACAAAACAAATTAATTAATGTGTATAAGAATGGAAAATATAGGCAAGCATTGCACTTAATAAAGTATGACGTAATTTGCCGCAGACCTTTGCCGCTGATCACATTTATAATGGGGGAAATATTTTATGTTGCCTCCTCTGTTTTTTTGCTATACTTTATATGATAGGTAAATTTTTCATATGCTGCACTATAAGTAACTGCTAAGCGGTTTCTGCAGCTATAGCTATAATTACTAAGCATAGCTTCAGATGATGGAAGAAACAGGCTTCCATGTGTTTTGAATTAACTGGGAGTCTCAACACCTCACCCAACCAGGCCCTGAAAATCTTTACAGACATTACTTATCATAGAGAAAAAAGAGCACCATAATGCGGAAGTGATAAAGACAACTATTTTGTTGGTATATGAAAATTATTGTGAAAAGAATTTTGCTGAGTCTGTTTTTGTTGAATCTGACTCAAAATACTGCCTTGATCTGAATATGCACAACTTCTCCCACAAATGGCTCCACTGGCAGCAGATGTTTGCCTCTGCATGCCTCTATTACCTTACTTGTCATGCTACTTTGGCAGCTTGCTTAGAAACAGGTGCATAATCCTTCTAGACATTTCACATATTTATTCAGTGATCTTCACTGGCCAAGACGACTGGCTGTGTGGTTAAACGTTTTAGGCATTCCACTTTCAAATGTGAGCCTATGCTTCACTCCTGGATCACGACTGCTAGTTAATACTGTAGGACTTCTGATGTATGTTTTAGGACAGCAAATACTTGCATTATTAGGTGATGTGTGTTCTGTAAGCTACTGGTTTGCATGATGTACTAAAGAAAATAAAGTAACTACACAAAACTAAAAAAAAAAAAAAAAGAATAACTGGTTAACACAATAATGAAAAGGCCATCTTCAAGGTTGTTAAACCCTGGTCAGTTTTGGAGGAATAAGCACATCAGTGGAGAGGACTTGGTACTGAGTTTCAGTCTTCATTTGTTTTGTAAATTATATTGCAGTCAATAATACAGAGATCAGTCAAGGATGCAATTGGTACAGTAACGTAAAGATTTATTTTTTAAATCAATCATAAATTCCATTTCCAACTTATAGTTACATACAGTGGTGTGAAAAACTATTTGCCCCCTTCCTGATTTCTTATTCTTTTGCATGTTTGTCACACAAAATGTTTCTGATCATCAAACACATTTAACCATTAGTCAAATATAACACAAGTAAACACAAAATGCAGTTTTTAAATGATGGTTTTTATTATTTAGGGAGAAAAAATCCAAACCTACATGGCCCTGTGTGAAAAAGTAATTGCCCCCTTGTTAAAAAATAACCTAACTGTGGTGTATCACACCTGAGTTCAATTTCCGTAGCCACCCCAGGCCTGATTACTGCCACACCTGTTTCAATCAAGAAATCACTTAAATAGGAGCTGCCTGACACAGAGAAGTAGACCAAAAGCACCTCAAAAGCTAGACATCATGCCAAGATCCAAAGAAATTCAGGAACAAATGAGAACAGAAGTGATTGAGATCTATCAGTCTGGTAAAGGTTATAAAGCCATTTCTAAAGCTTTGGGACTCCAGCGAACCACAGTGAGAGCCATTATCCACAAATGGCAAAAACATGGAACAGTGGTGAACCTTCCCAGGATTGGCCGACCGACCAAAATTACCCCAAGAACGCAGAGACGACTCATCCGAGAGGTCACAAAAGACCCCAGGACAATGTCTAAAGAACTGCAGGCCTCACTTGCCTCAATTAAGGTCAGTGTTCACGACTCCACCATAAGAAAGAGACTGGGCAAAAACGGCCTGCATGGCAGATTTCCAAGGCGCAAACCACTGTTAAGCAAAAAGAACATTAGGGCTCGTCTCAATTTTGCTAAGAAACATCTCAATGATTGCCAAGACTTTTGGGAAAATGCCTTGTGGACTGATGAGACAAAAGTTGAACTTTTTGGAAGGCAAATGTCCCGTTACATTTGGCGTAAAAGGAACACTGCATTTCAGAAAAAGAACATCATACCAACAGTAAAATATGGTGGTGGTAGTGTGATGGTCTGGGGTTGTTTTGCTGCTTCAGGACCTGGAAGGCTTGTTGTGATAGATGGAACCATGAATTCTACTGTCTACCAAAAATCCTGAAGGAGAATGTCCGGCCATCTGTTCGTCAACTCAAGCTGAAGCGATCTTGGGTGCTGCAACAGGACAATGACCCAAAACACACCAGCAAATACACCTCTGAATGGCTGAAGAAAAACAAAATGAAGACTTTGGAGTGGCCTAGTCAAAGTCCTGACTTGAATCCAATTGAGATGCTATGGCATGACCTTAAAAAGGCGGTTCATGCTAGAAAACCCTCAAATAAAGCTGAATTACAACAATTCTGCAAAGATGAGTGGGCCAAAATTCCTCCAGAGCGATGTAAAAGACTCATTGCAAGTTATCGCAAACGCTTGATTGCAGTTATTGCTGCTAAGGGTGGCCCAACCAGTTATTAGGTTCAGGGGAAATTACTTTTTCACACAGGGCCATGTAGGTTTGGATTTTTTTCTCCTAAATAATAAAAACCATCATTTAAAAACTGCATTTTGTGTTTACTTGTGTTATATTTGACTAATGGTTAAATGTGTTTGATGATCAGAAACATTTTGTGTGACAAACAAAAGAATAAGAAATCAGGAAGGGTCAAATAGTTTTTCACACCACTGTGTGTCATACGTCAGCCTGTTATAAAGAGTCCTTCATAATATCAAACAGGTTAACAGAAGCCCAGTTTATTCATTATAGAAGAGGATTAATAATTGTTTGACAAATTAAATTAAAATGTTTTGAGCAGATTCTTTTGTCAAAAAGTTGTTCTCTCATAAAATAAGATGTCTCCTTCTAACTGTATTACTTTATGTGACTCAAGAAACTTCAAATGAATAATATAAGATAAACAAGCAATGCAGTATAATATGTCATAGTAGATTTGTTTTTAGCAGAATGGGTGGCATTAAATGTAATTCTGAACCGTGAATCCAAAGCTCTCACAAATAAATAAAGTTTTGTTTCCTCAAATGACCTAGTGAGGCAGGCACTTGAATATCTCATTCACATTTCAGGTCTTGGTTTGGTTATATTTAGATAATTTTAGTCAAGAGAGCTGTGTCAAATACATCAAATTTTGCACAAATAGAAGAACAATGTGTCCTTTTAGCCATTATAAAAATGTCTATTTAAAACTTCCTGTTCTCAGTGTTGTCTTAGATCATCTAAGGTGCACTCATTGAAACAGGTTGCCTAGGTCACTACCATTACTGTGTAATACAGTTTAACCAAATATAATATAGGATTAGCCTGGTATTAAAGGTAATTTTGTTCACAAGCAAGGTATACATTAATTTGCCACAGGAATGTGTTCTTAAGTGGTGCATTATGACTTATTAAATATGTTAGTTTTCAAGCCAAGAATTTTCTGGAGTAATGATTCTTATGTTGAGAATCCACATTTATTTGAAAACAGAGTATCCATGTCATTTTTTGAAAAAGTCCGTCTATGCTGTTCACGTATCTCTCTCTATCTTACTTGTATCTTGTTAGGTCAATGCTGTAGTTGCTGTTGTTGAAAGTGATTCAAGCATATACAGTAGATTTTTCTCAGGTTATGTTCTTTGAAGACAAGGTTACATTTAACTTCATTGCTGAAACATACTGTTGTGATCTGGGTTTTGTAATGCCTGATTCCCATTTTCATATTTTTTTGTAGATTTATGAAATGCTTATGAACCCTTCAATATATTTTCTAATTTTTGATGATGACATCACCGTGGAGTTATTTTGTTTGTTTTCCTTGTATGTCTGTGGTCATATTTTGCCATAGTGCCAATAATCTGTGACAGAATTATTATTTCCACTTTTCAGTTTATGTCAAAATCATATCTAAGAAATGTGTCTTTGAAAATAAAACCTTTGCCAATTTATAACACTGTTGTTTTCACATTTGGTGCCCTATAGACCCCAATTTAACAGGCACAGTTCACTTACATTAAGAACACAATTTCCTCTGCTAAATTATAATACACCATGGTTATGAAAAATTACTTTGATTTGAAAAATACCAAACTTATCCTTTTAAAGAAGACTGTGAAAGTTAAGCAGGTTTCTTTTAAGAATGTCTCTAATATGGGCATAATTAAAGAGTTGTGTTAGTGGAAGATTAAGACTAAATAATTGTCTTGTACAGGAGCAATTGGCAGTGACATCTAGCCCCTAAACTCTCTCCTGTGTTGCTGTCATATTTTGAGTGAGTGATGAACCACTAAATAACTTATAGGCAATAAATATTATGACCAGAAATATATGCAGAAATTAACAGGATCTTCTTCTGTTGTGTGTGGGTGTCACAAACATAATGAAAGTGGGGTTGAGGCATCCACAAAATAACCACAGGGAAAATCAGGACCTTCAATGGTCACCCCAAAAGAGGCTCATCCAGTCCAGCTTACTGCCAACTACTAATAGTAGGCTTCAGCCTGACTAGACCCAAAATGAGGAACAAGGTTTATATACTGTAGTTCATGTTCCAAAGTCCGTACAAGAAGGAGAAATCAAGCAAAACATTGGCTTATAACCAAAAAGGCAACAATGATCCTTTGTCAATGAAAAATATTATTTTTTATGAAAAAAGGATAACAAAAGAGTGCATATATAATGCAGTTTTATATTGAGTTACAAAGGATATCAATATAATATAGAGAAAGTGATAACTCTGCTGCAACAAAAGGCTGAGACAGTAGATGCTACGGATGGTATGAGATGAACAAAATCACTGGTTCATCCATAAAATTTGAGGAGTTGAAGCGGCTCTGCCAGAAGCCAAGAGTGTCTGTTTTGTGTCTTTTTCATTGAAGATTTTGTTATTTTGAAGCATTCTTTTAGTTTGTTGTAACTGAAGGTGCGTTGGTTAATGATTTTTGCCACAATGCACTCTAACAGCTTTCAGCCCTGCAGTGGTAGGATAGAGAACTTGTGTTATTATAAAGTGGGTCCTCTGGAGAAAATAGTTGCTTAATAAACAACCTTGACTGTTTAAATTCAATGCAGACAGCTGGTTTATGTATTAGTGATAAAACCAATTAAAACTGAATTTTATGTATGATTTACTCACTAAATTTGTGTAAACCATTAAAGTTTACATTTCTGAATTCCCATATATTTATAACTAGCCATCCCGTTTGGCTAGTAGTAGTGAACCAGGAAAAACTTTAAAAATTAATAAACAAACAGGTATCACTAAAATGTGGAAAGAGGTAGAGTGATTTGAACGGAGGCTGGCCCATGAGTGAGGAGTTCCCCGCCCGGCTCCCCACTCCTGATGTCACGCTTCTCCCTACCCTTGGCCCATAGCCTCTGTCTCGTATTAGTGTGAATAAATCGCTCCTGCAAGCAAACTATGATGCTTAGTGCGATGAGAGAAGTCGCAAAATCAACTGGAGTGTTCAAGCAATTTACAGAAAGAAAGACAGATCTAAATCCGTTAAGTAGTTCTCTCGTGAAAAGTGGACAGACAGACAGACGTTGGATTTTATATATATATAGATGTTTTACTAGGGATTATGAAGTTAGTCAGTGTAATTTTATATAGGATGTATATAAATCCACAGATCTCAGGAAATCTCCTCAGAAATAGGTATTTGAGGCGTATTCTAGGTATAAATTTAATTTGAGCAGATCTTTAACTATTTCCTATTCACATATGAGCATTGTAAATTTCCAGTGTTTGTTTAGTATTTTTCAAGTGTTTTCAAGGCTTTTAGCAAGCATTTCTCAAACATTTCTAAGGCTTTGTTTGGGTTATTTCTTTTCGGGTATTTTCCCAGTTTTTAAATGAAGCATTTTGCAGCATAATATCATTGACATCATTTTAACCCTGGCGATCATAGTACCAAAGAGCAGGTGTTGTCAGCATTACGTTGGTTTCACCCTTTTCTGCAGTAAAGGGAGTTGAAACCACAATTCTGGATTCTCTGTGAAGCAGGCAGCATCCTGTAAAATTTCAGTATTCCACATGATGCTGATAAGCATGCAAGCAATACAAATAGATATATGTGAAGAAAAAATCACTTTGTCAAAACAAATGTCTTGCTGCTGTCAGCGCAAGCATGAGACTCAGTCTTCTAGTAACAGCTATTCAGCAAAGGTTATTGTGCACAGAAGTAATCAACTCAAAAGAACTGAACATACTTTGTATACATGTACATTTAATCCAGTGTATTCCTCAGTTTAGGAAAACAGAGACCCAGTGATTAATGCTGCAACACTGGGTGTAAGACAAGAAGCAAATGTGATGGACAGTGTGCTGATCCTTTTCAGGGCTCAATTGCACAGCAAAGCAGGAAAAAGCATTCTGCGTGCAATCTACTAACATAAACCTATAACTAAGTGTCAATTTCATTTTAATTCAGTTATTTGATTTAGATATTTTGAAACCGTGTGATCTGGTGGCACAGCAGCCAATGTTCACCTGAGAGCTTAAATTGGAGATGAAAAAAGGGATGGATGTACTTACTTCATGAAGGACTAAACATAGTTTCTTAATTGAAAAATATTAACTGGCACATTTCCAGTATTTAGTGTTAAAACCGGTAATAATACTCATTTAAACACACTCACTAGCAGAACATGCAATCCGCATACAGTTGCCCTCTAAGGAAGGAATGCCAGCTCTGAGCTACCAATCTGTCTATATGTTAAAACATCTGTACTAAACTTTAATATGACTAAAACTAAATTATTGTCACTTGATTGCAGGGTTTGTGTGCACTTAACGTTTCCCTCAATAGCTGTCACTAGACAACCCAAGCACACGCATGCACGACGACACCAGCATTTTGTTTGAGTTCAATAAGCTGCTTTACTTCTGGCCCACCCAAGAAAAGGCATGTGTTTGACTTCATGTTAAAATAAAACCTTCCAAAAAGTTCTTTGTATTATATTGCTTTATAGTGCTTTATGAGCAATACAATTTAATTAAACGGAACAATCGTCTGGATGAAAACACTCAAAAACATTTTCAAAACTGTGAATCATATCAGTGAAAATAATGTCAAATAACTATTCAAGCAGTGTGGGAGCATTTTGTTCCAGCACTAAAATGCTAGAAAAATGCTTAAGTGTAAATGGGCTCAAATTCATGATACTTCCATATACTGGAACATATTCCATCGTCATCTTGAGCACCAGAAATTTCAAACTGGTTTTGATAAGTATATGTACGTAGGTGTTTAGGGTCATCATCTTCATCATGACTTTCATCCTGGTTTTCCAGGTGATCTTGTTATTTAAGCCATTATTTACTAGAGAGTGGATCTACAATACCCTTTCACAATTCTTTATCATTTGCCCGGGTATCTATTCTGCTTATCATGAATTTTTATTACTTGGATACAATTAAGAAACTAAACTCCACATCCATCCATCATGGACTGGAAACTACTGTAATATCTTAAAGAACGTATTCTTTAATTAAACATCTTATTATGATTTGGTGATTTGGTTTAGACTAAGATTCTTAGCTCACAGGTCTATTTAAGAAATTTTACCTAACTATATACTATACTCTAATAACTGTCTGTGTACATAATTTTAAAAAGGGAAACTCAACATCAAATAAATCAATTCACCTTACGCAGGGGCTGCATGCTTGTTGTCATCTACTTCCGGGCCTGTTTAATTCAGATTACATGCAGTTCAATTAAATAAATAAGTAATAAATAAATAAATAGAAGACAATGAGCAAGAGCAAAAGAATATAAACCCATTTTAGTGTAAAAGCACTCTTGTGGACACACCTGCCAAGACATCATTGCACTAGGTTTCATTTGTCTCACTCAGTTTAAATTCAGAATAAGTGCAGAGACAGCAAATTTATGCACCGAGATTTAATCCAGTTCAGGGTTTTGGGCAGCTATATCACATCCTTATAGCACTGGTTACAAAGCAAAAGCCAACCAAGAAAGGATACATTTACCTGCACCAGGCCAATTTACATGCATGTCAGGTGGATTTGGTATGTTGGCTTCATTTACTGTCAACTTCAAGTTTAATTCAAGGTCACAGGCCCCAGAGCCTATCTTTTCCACATTGGTTGCTTTGCACTGGATGGTTTTTCAGTCTATTGCACAATTACCTATATAAATGTGCTCCGTCACACTATGCTAATTAACCATCAGTAATCAACTTGACATGTAAATTTTTGGAATGCAGGATCTATCCATTATCATTATCAATCCTCTTAATTAAATTCACAGTCACAGGGGAACAAACATGGGGAAAAGGCAGGAACCAGGGGAAGAACACAGTTTGGGTCATTTTAAATTCAAATAAAAATAATTTTACTATTAAGAAAACAGTAAATCAGTAGAATTTATATTACAGTACATATTATACAAACATTCTCAAACCACTTAGTTCATATTACAAGAAATAACTTTTGTATAAGTATATGTGCGCATCATTTAGATCAGACACGTCAAACTAAATTTTAATGAGGGCCAAAAGTAACATTTTACCTACCCAGCCTGGGCTGAATTTTATCAGCAAACAGCAGCATCCACATTTTCTCTACAAACAAGATACACCATTACCTCTCTGTTCATCACAATCATTTATTTTGTCTTTTGTCCTCTCTAAAACTATATTCACATTTTTAATCAGCTATTCACCCGTGAATATTCCAACATATTAGAAAAGCTATAAACTGCTATGGGATCGAAACCAGCATTGAGTGAAAAAAATTAGAATAATGTATATAGTTGAAAGACAGTACAATTTGTTGCCAAAACAAAATACATCAATTTACACCTGTATTTACATGTGTCATGAGCAGACAGATATTGATCAAATTAAAAACAAAGTTTAAACAAGTTGTTAATAGATCATTCCAGTGTTGCCACGTCCACAGATTTCTTGCCCAATTGGGACACTTTTGATCTACGTGCACACAGTAAAAAATGGACATAAAAATTAGACCTATTTTATCACTTTATAATCTCTGAGGGGTACCCCCCTCACATGCTTCAATGGTATGTACCCACTCTATAACTCTCAAATCTCTGATGGGGACCTCACCACTCCACTTTTCGGTATGTCAGTTTGTATACGACAGTTATTGGGCTGGTTTCTTGTGCCACTATGTGAGTTTTGAACCATCCTTGGCCGGAAATTTTTTCAGGAGCTAGCAACCCTGAATCACACAGACTACATTCTGATTTAGTCAGAAATGAATGATCACATTTACGAAGAGTGGAAATGCAAATGTGTTTTCTTTTTAACTACAGTAATCAAGACAAAATAATTGTGTATTGCAGTGGCAGCAGTCAAATATCTTCTACTGTAGAATGACACCAGTGCAGCTTTATAAAGTGAAGTGTGAGCAGAAATGGCATGAATGAAGTCGAACTACCGTCTCTGTTATGAGAATGTCATATCTGTAGCAATAGGCCAAACCACTAAAGTTCTTTATAGCAGTGTGGCATATCACATCAGTTGCCATGTTAATTACAAGTTAGTAGATGTGAGTAAGCATTGGAGATGCATGTTAATGTCAGGTGCGAATGTAATTTAGCTAAATTATATACAGATACAATCTCTATATTAAAAAAACGTTAAAGAGATTCTCTAGAAAAGCAACAGTCATTGGAGGCCATTGGAGGCCATTGGAGGGAAATTTAAAAAAAGTTTCCAGTGCCAGATCTGTATGATGGGACTTGAATTTGTCATTTCTGGTTTAGATGTTCTTAAATGGTTGCTTCACAGATTATGTTTTTAAGGAAGGTGAACGTGTGAAGAAGTTTCTGAATTATTGTTTTAGTACACAGTAACTGTACATAATTATTATTTTAAAATATTCATTTTATTAATAAATGTTTTCCCTGAAGGACACATACAGAAGCTGCATGGTGCCCAGCTGTACCATCTTTTGTCTACCACAGTAATGCTCTATAGTGGCTTCACAAGTGCCTGGCTTGTATCAAATGTATTTTACTTAAAAGATGCAATTTAATTATTAGTAGTAAATATACAGTACAGATAGGCAAAGTTCACTCCTTCGTCTTTGAGATGGATGAGCTAGGGACACAGGACAACTCTGAAGTACAGTATAAGGCATATCAGATACTTTAAAGAGTGTTCTCTTCATAGGAAGGGACTGGAAGTATCCCAAGAAAGACACACGTCTCAGGGATACCCATAGTTGCCAGGAGTCCAACACTTGCCAATGAGGGAGTAGGACCACTATGGTCATGTGGTCGAACTTACAATAAAGACAAAGAGGAGAGAGAGGGAAATGCAGTTCAATTCAGGGTCAGGGCCTGTCTGTCACCACTGAAGAGCAATAAAAAGGAACCCTACTCTGCAGTCACATTGTCCTGAATTTTAAAAAAAGTACTGCGCAATATTGAAGTGTCTGATCTCTTTGTTGAATAGCCAAAGTTCCTAGTGAAAGTGCATGTAGACTTGGAAAAAAACTGCTGTAATATTCTTATAAGAATGAATCTTTTTTTTTACTTATTATCTGATGTTGCAGTTAAATTTCCAGTAAGTAGTCAAAAACAGGTCAGCCGAAACAGCTATCATAATTTAAAAAAAGGCTTGCAAAAGCTAACGTTTAATTAAATCTGAGCAAATCTTTAACAGATCTTTTTATGACAAATAAGACGTATTGAAGCATCCAATAAAAACTGGCAATGAGTTCTAAAGATTTAATAGCTTAACCACTCAGGAATAAAATATAGACTCCTGTAAATCCTAACGACTGGGATTTTGAGCTCCCTAGTAACTATCTCTTCAAGTGAATGCCTACAGTTTGTTCCGCCACTGCTACCACCAGACGAAGGGGTGATCAATCAGTCTTGGACTTCAAGGGATCTTTTTTCTTATTACAAACTATGTGTAGTAAGGGATTTTTTCTTTGGGTATACAGAGAATATCTGTCATTCTACTGAAGCTTTGCAAATGTATGAATTCATTTTGATGAGCTTACTGAATGTCTTTCATCTTGTAACCTACTTTTAAAAAGGCTAAATAAGTGTGATTATGGCATGTTTACACTTTCTCAAAATCCAAAAGCATTTATTACAGCGCTGACTAAATTAACTTGACCATTGAAGGGCACCGTGCAGTGCTGCATATACTGGGAGCAACGAAAAAATGAAATCTACAAAAAGAGTGCTTGCTATTGCTTTGCATTATATTTGTATGGTGCAAATGAGAAAATGCCAAAATTTGTAACAATGCTTTATCTTGTAAAATATAATTGTGCTGCTTTCTTTAATTGGAATCTGTTCCATTTTAATCTGGAGGGTCATTTGTAAATGCTTTATGAGGTTTAATTTAATGGATTGCTATAGCTACAAGTTATGCAGTTACATACTGTATTACTTGCATGTGTTTTATTTTCTGAACATTGAGAAAGCAAAGAACAGAACATAGGCATGTGTATTGTGCAGTGATATATCAAATTGGAATGCAGTGTATTTTTACTACTATATATTAATAACACACAATTTCAATAGAGGAAAACACATATAGTCAGCATTCTTGTCAAAAGAACAACTGGATAACATCCAGACAGATTACCTGACCTTTCCTATTTTAATATTTAATTGTTAATTTTCCAACTGAACAACAAGTCATTAGTCATTGAATAAAAGAGAACTGTGGTCAGTGTTGCTGTTGCTTGTTGTTATTTTTAGTCTTGTCTACCCACAAATACAGAAACTAAAGAGAGACTTAATGTCTGCCCGGTGTTCTTATACAGAAAAGCAGCAAGGCCTCTTTTCCATTCACTGCACACCTTATTAAGAAGAAATGCTCATATTAAAAATAAAAACAAAAACACTTTCAGAATTTGGAGTGAGTCTATAGATCAACCAAAATGACACTACTCAATGGCTCTGTCAAAAATATCTATGAAATTGAACATCTCTGCCAAAGCCAAGATAATAAGAAGCATAATAAGAAAATGGCTTTATACTCAAGATAAGGGAAAGGTTTTCAAGTTCAAAAATCTTCGTTTAAATAATTAGTATACTGTATTTCTAAGTGCCCCCTAAAGCACTCAAAATAACCTCTTTCATTAATATAGGTTTTGAAAAAAATACCTGAGAAGGGAAACATGAACCTAATTGAAAAAAAATAAGGAAATGGCAATTTTGTGATTTGTCTCATTAGCAAAATGAGCAAAACAACTGCATTAACTGTGAAATGTAAAAAAAAAAAAAAAATCACACAGAGGAAAATAAGATAGCAATTATACTTTGGTCTTAACCTATTAACACACAGATTGTTGTAACTGTTGTAATCACAGAGTCGCACGTGCAGTATTAATACACATGGACACAGACCCAGTCGGCTGCTGCCAATGCGGTGGACACACAAATGCAATACATGCCTGTGACATATGAAACCAACAAAATCATATTTATTTTGAAAATGAACAGTTAAGAAGGTAATCATAAAATGATATTGTGCATGATTGATTGTGCAGGCAATAAATGACAAAGAAAAACATGGCCATTCTTCAGTGAAATTTGACAAAGCACACCCAACTGCTGGAGGTCATGGTCAAGCATATTAGGTGCACAGCAAAAATCAGCAAAAGCAGGGCTAGAGTTGCAATACTGTTTTCCACCTACACTGGAGTGATTGAAATTAGTGATGTTTTAATGATGGGACTAACTCAGATAGATGGTTGTGCAATACAACTTTTTAATTTCATTTCACCATCGTTATTTTTAGTTTCCATTGGCTGAGAATATTTGAGGTAAGAAAGCAGATATTTACGTGTTTTTTTTAATGGAAATCTTTTGTCATTGCTGGCCATCCCCCTTTTCATCTGTGCTACTTCTCTATCAATTTCTCTGCTCTCATAAGTCAAGGATTTGTTCTTTTTGTGTATGATTGGATTCCATAATTCTCGTAAATGAATTTGGGTTGGAACCATGAACATTACTTCTTTGTATTTCCTGTTTTCACAAATTGATGTTTAATCACACAATATAAACTGGATGGCTTGCTGAATAAGTGAATCATTCATACTGCACGTAAGCTGGCCAACAGTACCATTTTTGTGTTCCTTCTCTTAAACCCATATTCAGGATGAAACTTTTGAAACTCCATAAACTCTACATGTTAAGTTGGGTTAACTGTAATTTACTTTATAACTTTCACAAACATCCACAAAGCTGTTTTAGAGAAATACATAGTTTGTGTGGTGTTGATCCTGCCATCATGACTCCTAATGGAAATTCTTGAAAGTCCATTAACTGCATAAATAATAAAGTAAATACATAATTTCAGAAAAGTAAACATAGCTGTTTCTGAGAGTGAAGTGTGATATTTTATGTTGGTCCCCCACCCTCATCCTGTCCATTGAATCACTAAAATGGAATAGAGCCTTCACTGTAAGTAGGGCCAAATCTAAACAATATGATAAATTCATTTCCGTTGGCTGAATCATTAAAGTGTGATAATGCAGTTTTGGTTTTCAAAGCTTCCTTCCCTTACAACCATGTTTTTTGATGGAACTTAAAGACTAGATTTTAGATGGCTATACTACATGCACTTCAGAACAGGTCATCCACCTGAAGCTAAGCATGTTCGGGCCTGGCCAGTAGGAAAAGCTTGGTGTGCTGCTGGAAGACGTGTTGGTGAGGCCAGCCTACCCTGTGGTCTGAATATGGATACCAATTCCCCAATGCAGTGATGGGAACACTGTGCTGTAAAAATGGTGCCATCCTTTGGGAGAGATGTAATACTGAGGTCTTGACTCTCTGTGGTCATAAAAGGTCCCTGGGCATCATTTCAGAAAATGTAGGGTGTATCCCAATATCCAAGCTATATTCCCCACCACGGCCTAGTCATTCTGGCCCCCTAATCATCTCCTGTCTTTAACTGATGTTCTCTCTCACCACTTCACCATCTAACAACTACTGTGTGGTGAGCATACTGGTGGAGAAAATGGCTACCATGGTGGATGCTGTACATTAGTGGTGGTTGATGTGGATCCCTCACTTCATGAAGTACTTTAAGTAGTGACAGCAGTGCTATATAAATGTAAAGAATTATTATAAATATTACATTTTATCAACAGCAAAATCTCATGAACTTCATCTTAGCTGTTTTGGAGTGGTGTTTCCCTACCTCCCCCATTACAACTGCCCTTTCCGTAGTCATTTTGAACTAATGTACAGTGTTTGGATTGCCACCCATTATAAACCAGCTCCCCAATGAAAGTTTTAAAATGCCACATCACCTATATTTTATGTTGAACCAACTGTAACCAACATGTAACATTTTATGAGAATTGGTTCAGCGTTTTTGTGTGTTTGGCAAATAAACATACAGACAAACAGAAAAGATGCAATCTAAGACGTTTGTTGTTGGCTTTGATTTATTGAACGTTTCAGGTTTCCTTATAAAGTCCATACTTAGTTTAATTGGCAAGTCTCTAACTGCATTTGTTTGTGTGTATTTGACTATCAGGAAGCGATCTTCTTTATGCTTATTAATAAACTGTTCCATGTGTTTGCAACTTTAACATAAAAACCCATGTCTGAAAATGGATAGATACATCATTGTGAGGGTGCAGTTGTTATATTTTATCATGAAATATCAATCTGCACTCAAAAGCACACTTCAGGATTATCTTTAGTGTGTGAGGGAAAGTTTTTAAAGGAATGCAAAAAGGCAGAGATTTTTTGAAATTAACTTTGTTCAATATGAGTTTGTTTCACTAGTTTTGAGACCTGGCTACCTTTATTTGACATAAATGAACCAATTTTGCCATTATACCTCTTGCTTTAAAAAAAGACACACTAAAATTACCAAGCACCACATGCTAGGATACTGAAAAAATAAACTAAGAGGGCAGAATGGAAATCGGCAATGACCTACAGTAGCCTTCTCTCTCTTGCTGTGTTTGGCTACCTTTCTTCTTAGTTTTGTCATTACCCACTGAAAACAGCCAATAAGTCGATTTCACCAAATATGCCCTTCCTGCAACCACAGTGTTCTCCATTCTATTACCATCATTATTTTGATTTCTGCCCCAATATTGCTGTAAGTGATTGTGTGTTTGTGTTGAATTTACAGTATTACAATTCAGCTTATACAACTTCTTGTCTTTGTTCAGCTCTTTATTTTATTTTTGATGACTATTTTTGACATCTAATTTTATTGCCCATTCCCGATAAATATTCTGTTGCAGCCACCAATCATGTCAACTGTTTTTTTAACTAATGTGCTTTGTGGGATTTTCTAAAGATTACACACCAGTATTTGTGACTATAGGTGTCTGGCAAAAAATAATTGGAGAAATAGCATAACCAGGAGATTTTGTGATTTTCTTGTCTTTAAACAACATGTCATGTCACTTCTTTTCAAAACTCTTTCTGAAATTTTAGATAACCAACAGTATGTGATCATGTTTTCTTTCAGAGTATCAGGTAACATTTTCTTCTAGACAGTAATAGGACTCGTCACACTACAGTGTCACCAAACCTTTATACTTTAAGTGGAAAAAGAAGCAATTTAAGTGTGTTATGTCATATACTATGGTGCAGTCACATTTGTTATTATAACAACAGGCTGTTTTTTCATACTAGAGAATCTTCTGTATCAAGCACTACCTCCAGTTTTAATCATGATATGAAACTCTTATGTCAAAGGTTTATAATTTGAAATATACAGTACATTTTCACCGTAGCCTGTAATAGTCACATCCCTTAAGGTGGTGCCTTTATTTCCTAGATAAAGACTATTATTTTCTTCTAGCAATAAGTAAGTAATGATAGCAATACCATTGGTAATCACTTAATGATCTGTTCTTCTTTGCTCCTTCCTTAAACAACTTATAAAACTGGTGACACACCTTTTAAATAGCTGCAGCCTTCCTGATCATTTATAGCTTACTCACAGGAGAAACCATTTCATCTTCACTAAGTGCTTCCAAGGTCTGAAAATTAAGGAAACGAAATAAAATTAATAGCCTGTAATATTGTTTATGTTCATGCGACTGTAACAGTCGGCAGCTTAGCATATAAACCGATGTAACTAAATGAGAAATAAACAATTATCTAAAATTAAAATGACTCTAGCTGACCAACATCACAACATAAAAAAAAAATGGAACTGTCCTATAAAAAGCTTTATATTGCAGTTAGCAGAATGTAATACCACGGTACCTGGATATTAAAGAAGATAGAAATCAGTTTCATCCTTAACTGAAAATCAAACAATGATTCAGACTTTCATTTTGATTTTTAATATTTTTCAATTCGATTAAAAATGAGAATGAGTAACACTATTTGCATTTTTCAGAATTGATTTTCTTACTTATTCTGAAGGTTTGAATTCACTGTCATTTTTTTATTCATTCTTGTACTCTACATGACATAATATTAGTTTGCAGTCATTGTTTTTCACACTGCAAAAAATGAAATCTAAGCAAGTGAAAAAGTAATTATATCATGACATTAAATCTTGTTTTTCTTACTGTAAGAATTATTGCCTTTTCAAAAAATGTGTAATTTTGATTATTTAGCTTACTTTAAGAAATCATTTTTTATATTTTTATTGATTTTGATTAGAAACAGATAACATTCCATACAGTCAAGTCAAATTTAACAAATCAAAGCAAAATTCAACCTCTACTCATAAGAAAGAGAGAGGAGCCAGCAATCGCAGATACTCTATAAAAGGAGCAAGAAAAAAATGGTATCCTTTTCCACAAAATGGAAGTTTATTCTAAAATGTTATTGATTAGGTCATACCATATTTTTAAAAAGTTTTGAAAACATCCTATAAGTGAGAATTTTAAATTTTTCTAATTTCAAGTAGTATAGAAACATCGGTTACCCACTGACTTAAGAGTGATGGGGTGGGATTCTTACAGTTGAGTAACATAAGTCTATGTGCTAATAGTGTACAGTCGTGGCCAAAAGTTTTGAGAATGACACAAGTACTGGTTTTTACAAAGTTTGCTGCTTCAGTGTTTTTAGATGTTTTTGTCAAATGCTTCTATGGAATACTAAAGTTTAATTACAAGCATTTCATAAGTTTCAAAAGCTTTTAATGACAATTACATTAGGTTTATACAAAGAGTCGGTACTTGCGGTATTGGCCCTTCTTTTTCAAGACCTCTGCAATTCGCCCTGGCATACTGTCAATCAACTTCTGACGGCATAATCAATGCTTAGAATTTGTCAGAATTTGTGGGTTTTTGTTTGTCCATCCGCCTCTTGAGGATTGACCACAAGTTCTTAATAGGATTAAGGTTTGGTGAGTTTCCTGGCCATGGACCCAAAATTTCGATGTTTTGTTCCCCGAGCCACTTAGTTATCACTTTTGTCTTATGACGCGGTGCTCCATCATGCTGGAAAAGGAATTGTTCATTACCATACTATTCTTGGATGGTTGTGAGAAGTTGCTCTAAGATGATGTTTTGGTTCCATTCTTTATTCATGGCTCGGGTGGTGCCGTTGTTAAACTATAAAGGCACCTTCGGAGAATGAATTTGCTTATGTAAATAGAAAGCATTTCCACTCTTTTAATGTACTGCTCTATAGTGCACAGAAAGTGTGTCACAGTGTGCAAGCATGTACCTGAAGAGATGATGAACCTACTCCTGACCCACCAAATGATCAGCTAAGTCGGACAGCATTACAACATTGTTTGAATGTAGCAGAATTTACAAACAAGTAATCAGGTGCAGTATTCATTTTTTAACCAATCGATTTAATTTGTGGTCAATATCCCAGCTCTTATACTCCTTATTTCATTGGCCACATCTCTTACAGCATCCGCTACTGCATCTTGTGACTCCAGAACAGCATCCATTAACACACAGTCAGATGGCCTCCCGGCAGTTTCTGAGGCAGAGGTGTGCGTGCAGCCAGCACCCGAAGACATGCTCGGCACAGCAGCGCCATCACTGCCTGAGCATCGCAGCTTTTGTAGTTTTGCCTGAAACAGAAAAAACAGATAGTGGGCTGCGACTTGTCTTTTCACGTCGACTGTGATATCTGACCACTTCTTTTTTCCTTTGGGCACTGTGCGACTTTCTAAACTTGAACTTTCGAGTGTCTCTGCCACGCTTTTGTTGCTTATATCACTGTGCAAGCCAACAAATAGTACATTTTTCCTTGCCTCCACTTTATATTCACTGAATTTCTTCTTTATTTCATGTGCCTTTTCCATTGCTTTTTAAGCAAACACTGAACAGAAGGTGATATTTATATTGATTTGCATATTGAAATATGCAAAATTCTGGGGGGAGTCGGGGTGGGGCTGTAGGCACATGCACGTGCATTGAATTTCACGTTTGTTGGGATTTGTAAAGAGGAATTGCGTGGAACTTGCCATATGCACAGATATATGCTTCTGGATTTTTTGTGCATACGCACATTTCCACTTTTGTCCATACACCATGTTTTAGTGTGAATTATCCATCCATTTTCCAACACACTGAATCTGAACACAGGGTCACGGGGGTCTGCTGGAGCCAATCCCAGCCAACACAGGGCATAAGGCAGGAACCAATCCCAGGCAGGGTGCCATCCCACCGCAGGACACACACAAACACACCAATTTAGAATCGGCAATCCACCTAACCTGCATGTCTTTGGACTGTGGGAGGAATCCAATGCAGACACGTGGAGAACATGCAAACTCCACGCAGGGAGGACCCGGGAAGCGAACCCAGGTCTCCTAACTGCGAGACAGCAGCGCTACCACTGCGCCACCGTGCCGCCCAGTGTGAATTATTTGCACAGTATTATACATAAGGCCCCTGTTCTTTATAGCTTGTATATTTGATGCCCAGTAACAAAACTGAAGTTTGGGTAGTGGGAATTAACTCATCTTTCTGTCTAAGAAATGACATGAAATCTTGTAAAGTAAATTTTGCTTACCCCATGGCAGATTTTTTTTGCAGTGCAGATTTATGACTCTGAATTTGAATGGTTTAACAGCTCTGTGTTGGAATGTGAAGTCAAAAACAAATCATTAATTTTAGAACGGTTATTAGAATTGTGAAATGTTTTGAATATAAACATTTTAGGGACTACATTTGTTGTGCTTTAATAGTATTTTCTACTATGGACAATCAATAAGGTTAAGCAAATACATTTTATGAATAATATGCAAAGCAAAAAAAATCTTTTATGACAAAAGTCTGTGTTGTACACCAAATATGTTCATTACAGTATCATAACTAAAGTAGGACTCATTATTGATTGTCCTGTCCACTGCATAGTACACTCCTTCATAATGAGACAGCTCAGAGTCACCATTTAACTGAACAACCACATACCTTTTGGATGTGGACACAATCCAGAGGACTCATATGTACAATATATGCAGAAAGCCTGTACTCTCTACACATATATTGACAATGGTATGGTTTTAGCCCAGGTCTTTGAAGATATGACACTGTGGCAGGAAGTATTTTATTATTGTTCTGTCAATTTAGTAATATCCATCCTGCAAAAATAGTTTCCTTTCATAAATTGTCAATGTATTGTCCAAAATGTTAATCAGGCAATATGGTCTTTTCAAATAAGTAGTTTTAGAGCAGATATTTAAAATATATAGTACTAGCAAAATACCCGCGCTTCGCAGCGGAGAAGTAGTGTGTTAAAGAAGCAATGAAAAAGAAAAGGAAACATTTTGAAAATAACGTAACATGATTGTCAATGTAATTGTTTTGTCACTGTTGTGAGTGATGAGTGTTGTTGTCATATATATATATATATATATTTATTTACACACACATACATAAACATATATATATATATACATATCTATACATATACACATATATATATACATATATATATCTACATATATACACATACATATACACACACACATAAATACATACACACATACATACATACACACACAAATACATATATATATACATACATACACACACACATATATAAACATATATATACATATACATACATATCTACATATATACACACACAGCTATTTCAGATCAGTGCAATACGCTGCTTGTTAAAACGGATAACTCCGCTCTTACGTGCAAGTCTGCGTGGATATTATGAACTATCGTATTTGTTCAAGTTCTATTTAAATTTTAAATAGAAGAAATTTTTATTTAGTCGACAGAAATATCTTTGGTAGGAATGGTAAAACAGACAGGAATATTATTCGTGAATAAATCAACTCAAACCTTAAACAACTTATAATATTTTGCTCTCCATAAAAATATATCCTGTCTAAATTATACAAGTTAGAAATAAAGTAAACGTTAAAAGAACAAACATTCACATTTCTTTACTCTTATGTAATTTTATATAAAAATTAAACTTAGATTTTAAATATCCCAAAAGATTTTGCTCTCCATAAAAATATATCCTGTCAAAATGATACAAATTCAAATATGAACATGCTGCATAACAAAACCTGGAAATATAAATAAAATGTGTTCCTTTCAGCAATAACAAATCAAATCATTCAGTTGTCTTTGCTCATATGTCATTTTAGAGCTGGACGCCTGGCATCTTTTTGGCCACAGGTTCGTTTCTGTTTGGTGTGAGGTTCTGTGTTGTGGAGATTCTCAGGATGGATTGCAGGTGCTCATCAGTGAGGCGACTCCTGTGTGCTGTTTTGTTAGTCTTTATCACTGAGAAGAGCTTCTCACACAGATATGTGCTACCAAACATGCACAAGGTTCGAGCCGCATGTAGACGGACTTTTTTTGTTCTTCAAAGTCACCAAAGCGCCGTGCAAACTCAGTGCGCCAGTTTATCAGCAAAGTGCGATTTGGGAACACCGTAGTGACGACTTGGTTTAACATTACTTGGCAACAGGGAAAGTGGGCAAGGTGCACTGGTGCATTTGTGTCTCCCATAAAAGCAGCTTCACTTGAAATCACTTTGTGATTGTGCACGGGTTAAAACGTCCGCTGAAGTGTCAGATTCTTATTTAATTATGCTGCTTTCTGTATCTTCTGCATTGCATTCAGGTTAACCTGATGTTTTGTCTCATAGTGCCGTCTTAGATTAAATTCTGTAATTACAGCCACATTAGCTCCACAAATGAGACACACGGGTTCAGTAAACATATACTCAGCCTCCCATCGGTTTTTAAAGGCTCTATTTTCAGAATCAACTTTTCTCTTCAGCATCGTGTGAGCTAGCTTCGCAATAACTTGATTAACTCGGTAAGTGTTCGGCAAGGCAGCTGAAGCGCTGCATTATGGGATCTGTAGTTTATTGTGTTACCAGCGCTTCATATACCCGGCTTTAATAACAATAATACAGTATATAAAATGATCTCGCGGGCGGATATAATTACACGGGCGGATGTGGCCCGCCCTTGAGTTTGACACATATGGACTAAATAGAACTTGAAAAGATATATTTTTTCAAATGTGATCGCGCAATTCAGATAGAGTTGACGCGCACTACAGCCTGCATGCCTCAATAAGTCATCCTTCCCTCGCTCTTACTTTTTACCGCTCATCTAATGAATACACTGAGTATGGCTTTACCAAAACAATCATTGATGGCAAATAAAGTATCCATTATTCGAGTATGTAGATCGGGTTATATATATATACATATATATATATATATATACCCGCGTATCGCAGCGGAGAAGTAGTGTGTTAAAAAACTAGAAAAGAAAAGGGAACATTTTAAAAATAACGTAACATGACTGTCAATATACAGTATTTGTTTTGTGAGTGTTACTGAGTGTTGCTGTCATCAAGGATTTGATTATCATTATTTCTTTCAATCAGGTTCGTATTTGTAGGATGTGTTGTGTTCAAGTTACATTCCGTGTTTGTCAATCGCTGTAAAGATGACAGGTTTCATTCATCGATTCGTTTCTTACTGCATCAATAAACAGCTCGTCTTCTTCTTTATCTGAGACCTGACACACTGCATGCACGGTTTTTTACACTGTCTTCCTTTAGCGGGACATTGACTTTTTCCAACGTGTGCTTTGTTTTGGATTTATGAATATGCTTGTATGTATGAGACGCTTCATATTTTTTGCTGCCTTTTCAATTGTGTAATTGGTTTTGTTCAGCTCTTTGGAACTGTTGCTTTTATCTGTGCACTGCGCCAGTTCACGTGAGCAGCTCGGTGTACATGCATCGAAGGTTCCCAGCTGTGCTGGTGCCATCTCGTGCTATGTCCATGGCTGTATTTAATGTTACCTTAGTCCTGGCACTTAAAACTTTCTCTCGCAGTTTCGCTGAGTTTGTACCAAACACCACCCTGACCATCTCATCTTCCTCTGCATAAGCACAGTCCTTAACCCGTGAATATTTAGTGGGAGTTTGCTATTGGATTGCCGCGGACGGACGGCCTTATATGGGCAGGCACTAAATTACAAACGCCAGCGCAGCCTGTCTATGAACTTAATTTAAAGTGTAGGTTTACATCGTGCTTTGTTTCCGAAGTAGCAGAACTCATGAATATGGTTGTATATGTCACTCGCTCGCTTCTTATTGTTTCACTGCCTTCTCAATTATATAATGCATGTTTTCTTCAGCGCTTTTTTTAGGTCTTCCTGGTTTTCTATGTACTGCGTGATTACGTGGGAGGCGTGATGATGTCACACGAAACTCCGCCCCCACGGCGTTGAAGCTCATCTCCATTACAGTAAATGGAGAAAAACTGCTTCCAGTTATGACCATTACACGTAGAATTTCGATATAAAACCTGCCCAACTTTTGTAAGGAAGCTGTAAGGAATGAACCTGCCAAATTTCAGCCTTCCACCCACACGGGAAGTTGGAGAATTAGTGATGAGTCAGTGAGTGAGTGAGTCAGTGAGTGAGTGAGTGAGTGAGTGAGTGAGTGAGTGAGTGAGGGCTTTGCCTTTTATTAGTATAGATTACAGTGAGCAAAGACTAGAGAACCAGTTGCCAAGGAAGCTGGACCTCAGCTCAAGAGTTAAACTTGTTGGCCTGTGAAGCTGTACATTGCAATATTGTTTTCTTTAATTTCTTCCTATTTAAATCTTGGAAATTTAAAAGGGGCATCCCAACTCTTCCTGCTCTTTCATTCTATTTTTTTTTTACAGTATACAGAAGTAAACACTGCCACTCCACTTTCTGTTTGCATCAATTTTTTTATGGGCTGAAGCTATACCAAGTGCCAAAATTCCTAGAAGGTTTTCCTGCACAATATGATGACAGTGTTTTACCATAGTGGATTTTTTACAAATGGATGGTGTTGAGCATGAAGAAAGAGCTGGATACTCATCCATGTCCACTGCAGATGAAAACAAACAAGTCCATAACATGATTCTGACAAACTAATGAGGACTTTGGTTTCTGGTATACCTTCAGCTCATAAAATGTGGATCACTGCTCACTGCTCTTCTTTGGTGCAAACAAAGAGCAGAACCACCGTGTTTACTCCTAGAAAAGAATAAGAGAAAACTGACTGATCCAAGGTCGAAAACTTTAACACTGTGACTGCAGATACCCCAAATTTCCACATGTGCCTGGGGACACTTTTACAGTCATGCTTTTATTTACAGCCAACTGAGTTGTGACCATTCATACTTATGGCCGATGGCCATAGGAAAACAATCTTATATATAAACGTCTACATGTGGAAGTGTGTGTGTCTGTCTGTCCCGGAAGTGAGAGGTGGAGTCGGGGTAAGGGCTTGACATCCGAGGACACAAAAAGGAGGCCAGCACGTCGGCAAAGCGAAACCTCCGAAGAAAGAGTCACCCACTTAGTGGCTAATACAGAAACGAAGCAAGCACATTGGTAAAACGGTATCCTTTTTTACTTTTCCTCCCACTGCTAATATACAAGCAAGGTGAGCATGTCTGCAAATCAAAACCTCCGAAGAAAGACAGTTGCTTAGCCTCTAACGCACAAACGATGTGACCACGTTGGTAAAACGAACCTCCTAGGAGAGAGATGCCCAGAGTAGTTCCTTTCAATTACCTGACATCTCATTTCAGTTTTTTTTTTCTGACAATTTCAGTAGTTTCTAGGACCCTGCGATTTTTACACCAGTGCCACCAGCCATAAAACTATGTACTCTGCACAGAGGCAGTGAGAGTAGAGGCGGTTGAGCTGAAGAGGTGGCAACATCTTGACTGTCTTTCTTCCTGTTCTGGTGCTGCAGCGAACAAATAGCCACAAACTATGAATAAATAATCTTAATTTTTCCTGAAGTTGTGCTTCACACAGCTGGATATCTTTTTTGTTTCTGATCTGTACAGATGGTTTGCACTTTTTTCTTCATCAAGAAGACAGAACTGATTATAAATATCAATAAATCTTTTGTTTTATTATTATTATTTCACAGGGTCGCATATGTTTCCTGACTCTTGTAGAGCCTGTTTTGACAGGCTGTGCACCACAAGGCTAATTCTTATGCATTCAGCCTACAACACATAACGCCTTCCCTTACACAAATTCTCTCCTCTGTACCAGTGACCACACCAGACCCACAGATCCTCAGTTGCAATACCCTGTACAGTCTGTGACTGACATACAACAAATGGTCGATCCTAAAGGGAACCATAAATCGGAATGACTGTGTAAATGCACACACACATACGCACAATTTTGAAAGCATTTTTTTAACTTGTTGCTAAATATTGATTCAATAATTAGAAACTTTTTCCAGACAGTGGTTTAAAATATTGTTTCTGCTCCTAGGTGGAGGAAGAGCATTTATGTTCATGTTTTTTGCTGTGATTGCATTTCTATTCTTTTTAAAGAATATATATGATTCCCTGGTGTGGGAAATAAAAATTCTGGACAGATCACTGGCAGCTATTGGGTTGCAACATCTTGTAACCATAAACAAGAAAGAATGATTCTGTCAGAGGAAAGCATTTTGGTAGTGATGATTTAAATGTAGTAGAAATGGAAGGTGTATTTTGCCCACTTTGTATGAAAAAGGCCTACATACAGTATCCACATTTTTAGTGATATACCAGAACTAACATTAATAAAATGTAATTATATTTCATCTAGTTAATAAATATATACATATTTTCTCTCCTTGAAAGCGATTAAGCTTAAGGAATATTTCCTCCCACATTGAAAGAAAAAAGTGAATCACATCACATCTATTTAGATTTTTATGTTGTGTTAGCCTGCAGCAGACTATGTGCTTAAAGTATATCAAACATATTACATACAGACAGGGGCTGAATTATTAAAAGTGAACACGCTGGGGTGGCATATGTGGTTTGTGCTGAGACTGTATAATAATTGAGAGAAGTGCTTGACTTTATACCTGAAGTGGTAGAGGAGGCTAAGTCCTCTTTTAAAATTTAATAATATTTCTTCCTTTCTTTTTACCCTGTCTGCCTAGCAAATGGTGTGTGCTTGGAAGTGGGGATTGTACAGTTCATGTCAGTATTCTGAAGTGCTGTAGCTTGTGAATATATTAGAAATGGGCACAGACATGCAGGATAGATCAGTTAGAGGGCCTCCAATGCAATGGATAAGCTGTATGAGCAATGCAGTGTTTTCAAATGTAGCTTTTCCATTAACACATTCTATTTCTTGTTTTGCCCCTATTAGCCTTTCTCAAAATGATCCTGAAACCATCCATTACATTTCAAAGGTTGTTAATGACCCATATGTAAAAGCCATGCCAACACTTTTCATAATGTACATCAAAAGACATAATTTCTTTGTGCAATATGTTTAATCACATTTTAAGCAAAATGTGATATAAATGTACAGGACTAAAGATGAATCACAAGTGGTTCCTGAGTATTCAATGCAATGTAGTCAAGTAATGTCTGTATGAGAACTCCTTATTATAACAGAAACACATCAGGAATTAGAGCATTGGCCTAGTTCTGGTTCCTGGTTTTGTTTCCAGTTCACAGTGAAACAGTGGCAAGACCACCTACAACAACTACCCATACAATGACCCAACCATTTCAAAACGTCACCAGCCTTTGGATGAATAGCTTTCTAGTGTACTGGCCTCCCAATCACTATCTGCTCAGTCAGGAGAAAACAATAACATATTAGATTAATACTTTTTACAAAAATCCTGGTCCTGTCCAACCATGGCTTTAAGCCAGTTATCATAAATTGTTATAAAGGATAATGAATTCCCTCCTGGATGTTAGCATTTGTATATTCACCAACGAGTGAAAGGAATGAATTCTTTACATTTAACCCTCACTGTATTGTTGAGTAGGTTATCCATTGAACCATTTTATAAACTCCAAGTTTAGGATTATCTGGGGACAGCATCTGATGAAAGGCTGAAAGCAACCCTAGACAAGCCATTAGTTCATCACAGGGCTCTCACAAGTTAATCTACCAGGCACATAGTTGAGATGTAGCAATCAGACTTGGCAATATTGAACTGCAAAAAGCTGTGTGATAGACTGAGCTGGAATCACCCATATTTTCACACATTTATTATGCATGTTGATGACCCTGCTTCACTCATCAAGTAACAACACTTTTGACTTAAAGACAGCAGAGGCCATCAGAGGGTCACAGTATGGTAGATCTTCATCGTGGAAATAGATATGTTACCAGGGAAGACAACACAAAGCTGTAGATCTCCAATCAGAAGGACAGAGGGCAGTCTGATTGACTCCTGTCTATTTCAGACACTTTTTACCTGGGACAGATGACAAAATATTCAAGAAGAACAACTAGGGAAATTGGAAGAACTTTTGTCAGTGACTGCCTAGTCAATGAGAACAAATAGCAGTTGCAAATTGCAAATCTAAATGTGTTTTTTTTTCATAATCACATACAATAGATGTAAGGATGGATATTTCAGATTAGCACTCTGGGCAAGACCTCGATGGCCACAATCTAGGAAAGACCCAGTGTTAAGTATGAAATAGTATAAAAACAGCAGCACATGGGGGATCATTCAGCTGGAGATGATCGACACAGGAGATTCTAGATTCTTAAGATGGAGTGTCTAAGGAGTTAGGGAGAATGCCTTTGGACAGAGATATTGGTTTGGGGCATCCATTTCCTTTGGTTATCTAGCATATTGCATCTGCACAGCACTACTAATCTGACATGAACATGATCCCATGCATATGGAGGGATTCATTTAGCTCTGCAAAGATCCAGAATTGGCCAAGAGAGTTCATGTTATCCACAGTGAGTTTTATCTGTGCCTCAATTCAAAGTCTCCACACTCAACATACAGTATCTTTGGTGATAAAGAACAATGATGCAAATCTGTCAAGCAGCCTGAAATAGGCTTTACAGTTTACTGATGGCCTCTTAAACATTGTGTGTGTACTCCAACATACAGTAGATATGCTACAATGGGTAACAGGCCAACTATGACTTACATAACTATTTATTTGACTCGTGTGTCTGACCCTTGGAGATTATGGAGTGCTTACTAGATAAAATTTTAGTTGTGAGCCAATCAAAACTAGACCTGCTCTGTGATGAGGACCAGTTCATTTGGCCTCCAACATATGTTGACTGGAGTATTTCCACTGTGATTAACAGGTTAATAATAAATGATGACTTTCATAGAGCTCTTTGTAGATGGGAGTGCCTGACAGCTTTTCAGAAGTGGGCATAACAATAACACCTTTAAATCAGTACCACACCCTATAATGAACCTTGGCATCTATGTGATATTAAATAAGATCTTCAACAGCACTGATTCACTGACAGCTCTGAGCAGCACCACGTCATGTGCAAAAATAGATCTGTTCAAACCTCAGAAGAAATCAATGAGTAGGTGGAACTTGTAGGCTGGCCAGTAAGTCTGGCAGAAGTAGGTTGATGACAAGAACAGGAAGGGTGGTGGTGATGGTGTTAAATTCTCTACCTGTATCAAGAAGATTAGCGGTGACAAGCAAGCAATAAATAAATATTTTGTTTGCCTCAACTTTTGATCTTGTATTTACTTATTTTGGCACATTAAATCTATATATACTACTGTATACTTTATATACAACTGTCTTGAGCCTGATGCTGCCAAGATAGGCTCCAGACCCAACAACCCTGTAGGTGGATTAAGTGGGCTTAGATAATATATTAACTTTAGATTTACAAGTCACAACACATATCATCCATCAATCCATTTTCTAACCCGCTGAATCCGAATACAGGGTCACGGGGGTCTGCTGGAGCCAATCCCAGCCAGCACAGGGCACAAGGCAGGAACCAATCTCGGGCAGGGTGCCAACCCACCGCAGGACACACACAAACACACCCACACACCAAGCACACACTATGGCCAATTTAGAACCATCCAATCCACCTAACCAGCATGTCTTTGGACTGTGGGAGGAAATCGGAGTGCCCAGAAGGAAACCCACGCAGACACGGGGAGAACATGCAAACTCCACGCAGGGAGGACAGGGGAAGCGAACCTGGGTCTCCTAACTGTGAGGCAGCAGCGCTACCACTGCGCCACCGTGCCGCCCATATCATTCATATCCTATTTATTATATATATATATATATATATATATATATATATATATATATATATATATATATATATATATATATATATATATATATATATATATATATATATGCGTGTGTGTGTGTAAATAAAATCTAGTTCCTTTTCTTTTATAAGTATCATTTGAACGTGTATACGAAGTAGGATGTTAAGCAATTTCAGCATGGGACATGTGCTATATAAATAAAATGTGTTATTATTATTATTGTTTTAAAACAATATTGTTTAAAATGTCTTTTTTTACTTTGTGTTCTGGAAACAAATGTAAATATCAATATTTTTTAATATGAAATATATGAGCAATGACAAGCAAACGATCGTTAGTCACCATAGTACATTACTTTACTTCTGATTTATACATGAAATAATGTGAATCCACAAAACAGAAGTTGCTTTGTATTACATTAGGCAACTGAAAGATATAAATTCCAGACAAGCACTGGTCATGGAATAAATTATAACAACTTCAAAAAATGTAAAAGCTATTAACCTAAATTATTGTAATTATACGTACTTGCTTCTAGTGGCTTACTCATTGTATGCTATGAAAGAAAAAATGCTGCTTGGGATATAATTACTGACTGATGGTTTAATTTTACTGAAGCATGTTTCCCTCTGTCTGACATTTTTTTTAAGTCATGCTTTTCCCATTTCATTTAATTTTTTATTTACTTCAAAATCAATCATATGGATTTTCAATTGTTTTCCATTTAAATTTTCAAATAAATACATTCCAGCCTTTAACAAATTTTCCAAAAAGTACTGAAGTGACACTTTGAATTCAAAGCTCCTGTTTGTAAAAGCAGAAAGCTTGTATTTTTGTTTAAGTAAATACAGCATAGATTTTCTTTCAAGCAATATGAAATAGAATTATTAAAAAAAAAAAAACACCAGCATATACTGTATACTGTAAATACTTATATGTGTGTCACACGACACCTTGTGTTAATTTAGAGAGCAGTGGTATATTTGAGGAGAAATAGTGCATTATATAATTGGGGACAAGGAAGGGTTCATCCCTGTACAGGATCCACTCAGGAAAAATGTGCAAATGACAAAAGACTCAACATGCACACGTTTCTAGGATATATGGGTAAGGCTGGAATACAGTGCAGAAAGCCAACTAGGATACAGGGAGAATATGCAGACTTCTCATGGAAAATGACTAGAGGTGGGGTTCAAACCTAAAAAATTAGAACTCTGCCACCCTAGTATAATATACAGTATTTGAAGAGCAATTGTGACTAAGTTAGGATATAAAGTAGCTTATGTGAGGTTGAGCCTTAATTATTTTTAATTATTCTTAATTTAGCACTTGTGCTTTAACTACCATTAAAATGCAGAAGTCTTAAAAGGGACTTTATATTACTGAAATAAGTGTGCAAAACTGTAAAAACAAACTTCACCACTGTTGCTTTGATTTTATTGTTACTTTTAGTTTTACAATTTTCTCCATTGTTTTGATGTTTTCCTTTTGCAGAGATAACAGGAACGCCACACAGCCCTTTCCAGCGACCTCATGCCCCCATGCTCTTCCAATTTTTCTGATGACTTCTTAGGAAGAGTTACCAGAGACATGAATGTTACTGCCAAGGGAAGTAAGCCTCTTGACAAAGTCGACACTCTCTCCGCAGACAGACACACTGCTGATGGCTGTGCCTAAGAGGTCATTAAAGTCCTAGATCTTGTTTTTTATACAGGGTACTTGCAAGCCCAGACACTCAGACTTGGCTTGAGAGCCCTGATCAGAGCCTCTATTGACCTTGTGAAGATCACAGCATTATCAGCAAAGTCAAGATCAGGGAATCTTTCTTCACCAACAGATAAGCGAGAGATCACAAATCCTATTGAGGATGACCCTAGCAAGGACCTTACCCACAATCCAAGCGATCATCCTTCATTTTCCAGATAGGGACGACAAGTCCCGTTTTCCAGTCAGTTCCGTGCATGAGGTCACTGGAAAGGGGTGTGGGGTGCTCCCGATATCTCTACAAAGGGACAAAGATCCAAGTCTTTAGTGTCCTTGTGATTCCTGTTTTGCTATATGGTTGTGAGACATGGATACTATCCTGTGACCTAAGACAAAGACTGGACTCCTTCGGTACTGTGTCTTTTCAGACAATCCTTGGGTAACGCTGGTTTGACTTTGTGTCAAACGAGTGGTTGCTCACAGAGTTCCAATTGAGGCACTTTACCTACATTGTGAAGGAGCATCTACGGCCTTGTGATGTGATTCCCCAAGAGTGATCCGGCTGTCAGGATCCTCATTGTTGAAGAAGTGGCTGGACCAGGGCAAGGGGATGCCTATGGAAAACCTGACTGAGGCAAATAGATGGTCATTTACACAGGGTTGGACTGGACTGCGTGTCTGCCTGGGGGTTTGCCAACCTGGATTCCAAGCCGTTTTGTTGTATGATGGATGCAGCAACCTGACTTGGGGCCTCATGTATAACGCCGTGCGTAGAACTCGCACTATAACATGGCATAAGCATAAAAGCCGAAATGTGCTTACGCACAGAAAAATCCAGATGCAGGAATCTGTGCGTCTAACTTCCACGTTCTTCCGCTACATAAATCCCGATCAGCGTGAAAATTAACGCCCGTGCGCGATTATGTAACGCCCAAATCCTCCCAGAATTACGCCTATTTGAATATGCAAATCAATATAAATCGCCCTTAAGCGCAGCCTTCTGTGAAAAGACAATGGGAAAAGCACGGGAGAAACATAAGAAATTTAGCGAATACCAAGTGGAGGCAAAGGAAAAACATACTATTTGTTCAAATAAGCCGTGGTATAATCAACAAAAGGAAGTTGATCGAGTGGCATAGCGTGTTGGAGAAACATGAAAGCTCACATCCACAAAATCGCACAGTGCCGGAAATAAAAAGAAGTCACATATCAAAGTCGCGTGGAAAGCCGAGTTGTAAGCCCACTGTCTGAGTGTCATATGAAAGCTTATTAGGGTACAGAGAAAAAGCCACATGATGGGGAAAAAGCACGAAATGTCCACTTCAATCTCGACATTTCCACTTTAATCACGTAGTTTATTTTGTCATTAAAGTAGAACATCATAAAATTCATCTTAAAATTGTTTAATTAACCAGTTTCTAAATTCACATCGTAATTAAAGTAGCACGTTAAATGCTTTGTTTTGTATTTGATTTTCTATGTGCTCTATGTGTGTGAATCACTACTTGCTTCTTAAACCGGCTCTCTTCCTCCAACTGGACACAGAGTACATTACATTCGTGATATTACAGCTCTCTGAATAACTAAAATACTGAGATGTATACGCGATGTCATTTTCATGATGATAGGAGTTAAAGCACGCGTTATTAAACATGTTTCACTTCGATGAAATAATTTATTGCAGCAGTACTCAGGGGCGGCTCTAGGCTTATGGTGGCACTGGGTAGAGGAAGAATTGGTGGCTCCTTCGCCCGCCAATGTCATGCACGGTGGATGGCCACGTATGTTGCAGACACTAGCTCTCTAGCACGTGCTCATGACACAAGCATTTAACTTTTGCCGAAATTTGTTGCTGCGTTTTTAGCTGTGTTGTTATTTTATCTTTCTGTTTTATATTCAATATATATTGGCGTAACCGTCACTGCAGTCAGTGCTTTTCTTTCCCCAAGTAACCGATTGCCATACAATCAGCTCTGTAATAGACGTTAAGCCATCTGTAAGCTTAGCCGATTCTTCATAACGCTTAAAGAACATTGAAATATCTTCGTAGTACATGTTTAATTATTCTATCCTTAAAGACACTCCCAGTGAAGAATATAGATTATTTAAATGAAGTTAAAGTTTTATCTGTATAATTTAACAAACATATTTTGCTGCATTTCACCTTAAAAATGATATCGTCATCATATGTAAATAGCGCTTTATAAAGTGGCTCAGGTTGTGCGATATTATAACTATAGTGCAAGTTTACAGTGGGGTGATTGTACTTATAAGTACAAACAGTTCTACAAGGAGCACTTGATTGGCTGCATTTAAAGTTCTTGGGATTAAACTGTTTTGAACCGCGAGGTCCGTACAGGAAAGGCTTTGAAACATTTTGCCGTGGCAGAGACAGCGTGTGCTTAATGCCGTATACCGATAATTCTCTTTCCGATCAGCTGCTGCTGTGATTCACACTCAGATACAGTGATATAAATACTCCGAGTGGTGCAGTGAGAGAAATATGGAAAAAGATGATCCGCTGTGGCAACTCCTAACGGGAGGAGCTGAAAGAAGAAGAAGGAGAAGTGAGTGTAACAACGCTAAAGCAGTTATGGCATTTGGAATACTATGGCTGTTCCCTGGACCATTATATTGTTACGAAGTTAATTACAATCAGATGCATTACACTAATAAACAATATGCAGTTAGTTTCTGTGTATTTATAAAGCCGCGTCATGAAAATAATGAGTAATCACACAAGAACAGTAGCACTGCTTTGACGCTGGGTGCCGCCAGTTTGCAAAACCGAGCCGAGAACTTGCGTACGACAAGACATGAGGTACCGTGGAAAAGTGCGTGGCTTTACGCCAAGTGTAGGTTTTATACATCGCGATTTGAACGTGGAAAAGTTCTTACGCAACATTTCTGTGCGTACGCACCGTTTATACATGAGGCCCCTGGCCTTTGATGATTTCCCCAACATTATGTATCCTGATCACTGCAATTTCATTACTGCAATAAGTTTCACATCACCATGCCCTCTGGTAAAAAAAAAAAACGACCAATACAGATAAAGCCCACTTATAATGATAATATATCCATATGAAATTAGGTATAAGCAGGAATTAATATTGAATCCAAGAATAATAGATATACAGTAATCCCTCCTCGATCGCAGGAGTTGCGTTCCAGAATCTCCAGCGATAGGTGAAAATCCGCAAAATAAAAACGATATGTTTGTATGGTTATTTTTATATATTTTAAGCCCTTAGAAACTCTCCCACACTGTTTATAAATATTCTCCGCAGTTATAAAGTAAACCCTCATTTATCGCAGTTAATCCGTTCCAGACTCTACCGCGATAAATGAATTTCCACGAAGTAGGATTCTTTATTTATAAATCTAACTAGCAAAATACCCGCGCTTCGCAGCGGCGAAGTACTGCCTTAAAATTTTTATTAAGAAGAAAATTAAACCTTTTTAAAATGAGGGAAAATATACCAATAATTATTTGTTAAAGATTTCTTTGTATACCACATTGTGAGTTCGGCCCTCCGGTTGTAATATGACCAAGCTGTGCGCTGAGCTTACTCTTGAGCATGCAAAGTACAGTTGGCCATGTGAACAGTAATCTTGTTTCAAATCTCACAGCTTGATTTGCTGCTGTCATAATCGGTTTGCTCCCCATGGGCTCACCACCTATGGGAGGGGCCAAGGAGGTTGGGTGCAGTGTGAGTTGGGTGGTGGCCGGCGGGACCTTGGCGGTCTGATCCTCGGCTACAGAAACTGGCTCTTGGGACGTGGAATGTCACCTCTCTGAAGGGGAAGGAGCCTGAACTAGTGTGGGAGGTTGAGAGGTTCCGGCTAGATATAGTCGGACTCTCCTCGACGCACAGCTTGGACTATGGAACCAATCCCCTTTCAGAGGGGCTGGACTCTTTACCACTCTGGAGTTGCCCCCGGTGAGTGGCGCAGAGCAGGTGTGGGCATACTTATTGCCCCACGACTTGGAGCCTGTGCATTGGGGTTTACCCCGGTGGGCTAGAGGGTGGCTTCCCTCCACCTTCGGGTGGGGGGAAGGGTCCTGACTGTTGTTTGTGTGTATGCGGCGAACAGCAGTTTGGAGTATCCACCCTTTTTGGAGTCTCTGGAGGGGGTGCTAGAGGGCATACCTTCTGGGATTCCCTCGCTTTGCTGGGAGACTTCAGTGCTCACGTGGGCAATGACAGTGAGACCTGGAAGGGCGTGATTGGGAGGAATGGCCCCCCCGATCTGAACCTAAGCAGTGTTTTGTTATTGGACTTCTGTGCTCGTTACGGATTGTCCATAACGAACACCATGTTCAAGCATAAGGGTGTTCATATGTGCACTTGGCACCAGGACACCCTAGGCCTCAGGTTGATGATCGACTTTGTGGTCATGTCGTCGGACTTGCGGCCACATGTCTTGGACACTCAGGTGAAGAGAGGGGCGGAGCTGTCAACTGATCACCACCTGGAGGTGAGTTGGCTTCGATGGTGGGGGAAGATGCCGGTCAGACCTGGTAGGCCCAAACGTGTTGTGAGGGTCTGCTGGGAATGGCTGGCAGAGTCCCCTGTCAGAAGCAGCTTCAACTCCCACCTCCGACAGAACTTCAACCACGTCCCGAGGGAGGTGGGGGACATTGAGTCCGAATGGGCCATGTTCCGTGCCTCTATTGTTGTGGCGGCAATCCCCGAACCCGTTGGTGGACACCGGCGGTGAGGGATGCCGTCAAGCTGAAGAAGGAGTCCTATAGGACTTTTTTGTCCTGTGGGTCTCTGGAGGCAGCTGATAGGTACCGCAGGCCAAGCGGAATGCGGCTTCCGTTGTTGCTGAGGCAAAAACTCGGGCATGGGAGGAGTTTGAAGAGGCCATGGAGAACGACTTTTGGACGGCTTTGAGGAGATTCTGGTCCACCGTCCGGCGTCTCAGGAGGAGGAAGCAGTGCAGTGTCAACACTGTATATGGTGGGGATGGTGCGCTGCTGACCTCGACTCGAGACGTTGTGGGTCAGTGGGGGGAGTACTTTGAAGACCTCCTCAATCCCACTAACATGCCTTTCAATGAGGAAGCAGAGCCTGGGGACTCTGAGGTGGGCTCTCCCATCTCTGGGACTGAAGTCACCGAGGTTGTCAAAAAACTCCTTGGTGGCAGGGCCCCGGGGTGGATGAGATATACCGAGTTCCTTAAGGCTCTGGATGTTGTAGGACTGTCTTGGTTGACACGTCTCTGCAGCATCGCATGGACATTGGGAATAGTGCCTCTGGATTGGCAGACCAGGGTGGTGGTCACCCTCTTTAAAAAGGGGGACCGGAGGGTGTGTTCCAACTACAGAGGGATCACACTCCTCAGCCTCCCTGGAAAAGTCTATTCGGGGGTTCTGGAGAGGAGGGTCCATCGGATAGTCGAACCTCGGATTCAGGAGGAACAGTGTGGTTTTCGTCCTGGTCGCGGAACAGTGGACCAGTTCTACACCCTTAGCAGAGTCCTGGAGGGTGCATGGGAGTTTGCCCAACCAGTCTACATGTGTTTTGTGAACTTGGAAAAGGCATTCGACCGTGTCCCTCGGGGAATCCTGTGGGGGGTGCTCCGGGAGTATGGGGTACCGGACACCCTGATAAGGGCTGTTCGGTCCCTGTACAACCGGTGTCAGAGCCTGGTCCACATTGCCGGCAGTAAGTCGAGCCCATTTCCAGTGAGAGTTGGACTCCGCCAGGGCTGCCCTTTGCCACCGATTCTGTTCATAACTTTTATAACAATGGACCATATAGTGTATATAAACAATGCACTAGTGAGGCCTCATCTGGAGTACTGTGTTTTGGTTTCTAGGCTACAAAAAGGACATAGCAGCACTAGAAAAGGTCCAGAGAAGAATGACTAGGCTTATTCCAAGGCTACAGTTGATGAATTATAAGGAAAAATTAAAAGAGTTGAGTCTTTCAGTTTAAGCAAAAGAAGATTAAGAGGAGACTTAATTGAAGTGTTTAAAATTATGATGGAATTAGTATAGCAGAGCCGGACTGTTATTTTAAATTGAATTCAAAAACATGGAGACACAGTTGGAAACTTGCTAAGGGTAAACTTCACACAAACATTAGGACATTTTTCTTTAAACAGAGAAGCATATACACTTGGAATAAGCTACCAAGTAGAGTGGTAGATAGTAGGACTTTAGGGACTTTCAAAAGTAGACTTAATGATATTTTGTAAGATTTAAGTAGGATAGGACTGGTGAGCTTTGTTGGACTGAATGGCCTGTTCTCTTCTAGGTTGTTTTAAAGTTATTTCATTTTCTAATTAATACAAGTTGCAAAAATATATTTAAAAAAATTAATATGCTTACATCTTTTCTCTGTGCACATAAACTGTCACTTTCATATTTCCTTTTTTCTTAAATGCAATTCTTGATTAGTGACTTTTTTAGTCTTTTTAACTTTTATGGTTAAATTGCTTCCAGCGCCAAGGCCTGTGTGTTCACATGTACCTCTCCTGGCAGTTGACTAATTTGTACTGGGCATTTGTTCAACTGTCAAATGTGACTGTCTGACAAGTAAAAGAGGAAGCTATACAAAATATACAAGTTGGAGCAACCTCTTTCAGGGTAAATTTAAGAATTAAAACAGAAAATGTATCTTTTTCAAATCAGACAAGTTTGAAAATGTGTCAATGCTTCTGAATAGGAGAGTTTGAAATTTCAAAATTGTGTACATTTCGCTACTATTTGAGATTTCTTGATGAAAATGGAACTTTAATAAAATTTCCTTGAAGTATTAGTGTGCCCAATTTTAACAACATTGCTTCACTGAGTCATGAGTTGTTTTGTTCGAACAGACAGACAAACAGACATGGCAACTGCAGTAGGTGCTTTTAGCATTACATGAGAACACACTTTTTAATTAGTGAAGTAGAGAAATAATTGGGATTAGATCATTTTTAGTATTAAAAGACATGCATCAGGAATATAGAGGGTTTTAACCTTTATGTATGTTGTGCTATTTATTACTACTTGTACAACTAAATCACATGTGTGGAACAGATATGAACAAAAAAGAATAAAATATCATGTCAAAATGTACATTTAATTTTTCAATTTAAAAAAATAAAACATTGTGGCCTGGCTAAAATGTGGGAGAGCCACAGTGTAATAGCATCTAATTGCCCATTCTCTTGCATTTATCTCATTTAAATATTTGAATGATTTGCTATATTTTTTACTAGGGCAATACACTGTATTTTGTAGCTTTATCTGAATAATGACAGAAGAGTAACATTTCAATAATGTTCAAGAAAACAAATGATTACTTAGACTTTATTTAATTCACTGTCAAATTCATTTGCTTTGAAAATGCATTTTTATTGTAACAACAAGCGCATCCCTTGAAGGTAACTTAATATTTTCAATTTTAAGCCCATAACACCTAGCAAGGGGTCTTATGCATGTTTTCATATTCCTCAGAGGTGTTTATCATAGTAAATCCATTTCAGCTAAATGGTAAATTAGGCACTCAAAGACTCCTGTGGAAGCTGAGAAGCACATTGAAGAGAGACAGCAGGAAGCATTTCCTTGTTTAGAGAATAGGGTGAGACTTTATCAAACTGTTCAATTTGCTTTTCAAGTTGATATAATGCCTTGATTTAAGATTTACTTTAATGGGATACAGTATTGTGATGACTTTCTGTATACACTGTATTAGTTAATTAAGTCTGTCAGATGGAATTGGCTTTCTCTTGGTGAATTTTTTAAGCATTCATTTTAAAACCATATGCTGCTAGAAATTATATTTAGATTTATTATATAAAAGAAACAGAACTAAAACAGAACAGAATCAAAACTTTCGCAAAATAACACAACAAAGCAGCAAATATACAGAGGTCTTTCTTGGTGATCTCCAGTGAGGAACAGTTACCAGATGCCCACCTCGACTCCACCAGCGTTGCCTCTGGAAATAGATTTCTTGTCCTGAGGTGGCTAATCTTTTACATTGCTGCTTAATGATTAAATGTTCTGGAAATAAATCCTTTTGCTATCTTTGTGGATTCTGAACATTCTCTTGTTCTTAGAGTGCTACACTGTGTATGTTCTCACTACACATAAGCCATCATGAATATGTAGTATTGCGTGAGCTTCTGTCCTTTGTGGTTATGGTGTATGGTATATATACTTGAATCCAGACTGCAAAAAGGCAACTTATAAGAAGAGTTGTATAGAGAATTGAGTCCAAGACAGAATTGCATTTATGCAGGAAGTAGTCTGGGTTTTATGGCGGTTCAGTGGAAATGATGCCATGGAGGCCTTAACTGGAAGTGACATCTTTGTGAATACTAGAACCGGAAGTGACGTCTTCCTGGCAAAAAAACTGGAAATGATGTCATGGGAATCAGGCAGGATTTCCTGTGTCTAGTCTGTAGAGATGTGGTGTGTTTGTGTGTGACCTGCGGTGGGTTGGCACCATGCCCAGGATTGGTTCCTGCCTTGTGCCCTGTGTTGGCTGGGATTGGCTCCAGCAGACCCCCGTGACCCTGTGTTCGGATTCAGCGGGTTGGAAAATGGATGGATGGATAGTCTGTAGAGATTAAAGTGATCCTGGTGTGAAATTACCTTGTTTTGGTCTTTCTATCTGCCTCCCATGCGCACATGTGTGACAGTTATAAATATATATGTATATGGCATCTCAAAGTGTTTTTCATTAAGGAACACTTTGCTAAAGTCAAATCTACATTCCCCAAATTTACTTCACAAAAGGCATTTATGTGAAAAATACTAAGGTTCAAATCCAGCGTGGATTTGCATTTCAAAGTTCCCGGTATCACCCAGTGATCTATAATAACATGTTAGACATACAGATCAATCAACATTAGATAGCTTTTCAGTACAGGACTGCCTTAACTAGCTATTGAAAGATGAAAGACGCCTCACGCCTGGACAAACTTGTTAAGAAGGCAGGCTGTATTGTAGGAGTAAAGTTGGACAGTTTAACATCTGTGGCAGAGCGACGGGCATTAAGCAAACTCCTGTCAATCATGAAGAATCCACTGCATCCACTGAACAGTGTCATCTCCAGACAGAGGAGTAGCTTCAGTGACAGACTTTTGTCACCGTCCTGCTCCACTGACAGACTGAGGAGATCGTTCCTCCTCCACACTATGCGACTCTTCAATTCCACCCGGGGGAGTAAATGCTAACATTAATTTTATTTTTCTTTTTTTCTTTTTTTTATTTTTATTACTATTTAATTTAATATTGTTTCTTTGTATCAGTATACTGCTGCTGGATTATGTGAATATCCCCTTGGGATTAATAAAGTATCTATCTATCTATCTATCTATCTATCTATCTATCTATCTATCTATCTATCTATCTATCTATCTATCTATCTATCTATCTATCTATCTATCTATCTATTGGTCTCTCCAGGCTGAAATTAACGTGAGTTTAGAAGAGTGGTTGGACTGGAGACAGACGGATGTTGAAGAAATGTTTCATATGAGAGAGGTTACACAATGTGTTCTGTGGAGGTAGTTTTAAACACATTTCTCAGGTATCCAAGTATAGTGATTTACGGTCACTGATGTCAGTTACCAGCCTAGATTGTTATAAATAATTTGCTGAAGTAAATAACAGAATAAATTATCAGAGTGATTTAAAAGCAGTTTACACTGATGACAGTCAGCTTGTAGACCACTTGACTCACACATTGAGACCAAACCATACTTTGATAACCAATGATTTACATGGCAGTCCTAATGAATACAAATATTAGATATAAAGAATTTCTTAAGCCAAATCATAACAGAACAGTAGAAATTGTTTCATTAGGTTTATGCAAAGTACAAAAGGTGCAGGAAACACGTGGCTAGAACATTTTCTAATGGAAATGTTACACCTTTTTTATTTGCTTCTAATTTCACATTTTCATTTTTTTTAACCTTATGCTTCTTGATCAAAGTTGTATGACGTTTACTGATGACAAGAACAAGTATATTGTTTTATTTTAAATAATCATTTTGTTTAAAACAACTTTTATGCATAAAAATACACAAAAAAAATGCCTACAACCTAATAAGCATGATTAAGTTTAAAACGTAACTGTGAAAATACTAGGTGGTATATAGAAAAAAAAATGTTTGTAAAAGCAAATAAAATAATTTGTACCATAATATGTTAACTATCCCAAAGGGAAAAAAAATGAAAAATAACTCTAAAGTGAAGCAGATATAATCAGTTTGCTACGGGAGAAAATTAAAATGCGTAAATTAGGCATTCTTTTAGGGAAACACCGTTTATAAAGTAATATGAAGTAAAGGATGTAAGATTACCAAAGAATGATATCTAAAAGATGAATACCAGTCCTTATAGCATATAGATCAAAATGAAAAATATGCTTAACTGCCTCCAGTCAAATGGCAACATAAATCCAATAATGGATGATCCATGGTTATATCTAACTGCAGCATATATGACATGCTAAGTAAATCAAGAGCATCAATGATCAAGAGGACGGATGTATCAGCCAGTATAAATTTATCACTGAAATACTGTAAAGGGAATTTACTGTATCTAAGCATGTTAAAGTGTATGCAGCAAGTCTTCAAAAAGCTAACTTCAGCAGGCCTGTTAATTGGAATTGATCATAAGCATTATTATCACAATTATTGACATCTAGAATGTGAGAAAATATGAACATTTGATTTTTTGCTGTGGGTTGGTACAGTAAACGGTACAGTAAACGGAGCCTGCATCGGTTAATTTCTGTCATGAGTTTGCAGGTTCTCTCTGTATCTATATGGAGTAGGACTTATGTGGTAGGCAGACAGAGGCTGAGTGAAAATATGAGAGTGATTTTGCACCAGTGCAGCCAGGATACACTATAACCCAAGACTTGAATGAAGCGCATTTACAAAATGGATTGGTGGGTGAATTTTGCAGTGAGTGTTTAAGAAACACTGCAGACATATTTTGTATATATTTCTTGCTTACAACCTTTATTGTATTATATTGTGTTCTAGTATTGAATCTTGTTACGTATATAGTAGAAAGTCTCATTATCAACCTGTCTATCATTTGAGTGTGCCAATGATTAAAACCCCAGCCACCACACAGTCCAAAAAGATGAAAATATCTAATTTTAGAGCACTTGTTGTTATGCTGAGGTATGAATCGTGCCACTTAATCCATTATTTTTTACAGCATATATTCAGTGTAACTTGTGATGTGTGGAACAGAGAAGGTTTGTTTCACATGCAGTTTTGCAAACCTTCCCCAAAAAGTTGTTTTTCTGGTGATTTTACAAATAAGAAACATCAAATTTGATAATTGTTTTAAGTTGTTGGGGTTGAAAAGCAAGAAGTAACCTAAAAATTGTTCCATAGCTTGGTCTTCCAACTTCACAGTTTCTTCCATACAAATCCATGCACTCTTTTCTTTGTACATTCTGGCAGTGATGATGTCATACATCACAAGGTCGGCCTCACATGACCAAAAAAGGTTGAACAAGCCACAATAAAAATGGCAGTCAAAATAAAAAACAACCTCACCAAAATGGCAACGGCATATCATCTTTGTCACAACAATAACAATAAGCAAACACTACAATACTCAATCATAAACTCAAAATGACAAATAAAAATGTTAGTATGGAACCTAAAAATAATGATATTCATAACAAATATCAAAAATATTGAATCACAAGTTATAAACAGAAATGTGTTTTTATTAGTGATTTAATCAAGAAATATAAAAAGTAATTCCACTCCATTTTTGCCATTAGTTTTTTGAAACCTTAGCATTTATTGTTTTACTAAAGTACATTTTCTTGATAAAAAAGAAAATAGGGGATTAGAGTCAGGGGAGGAAGAATCGGAGAGGTAGAGTCAAACTGTGTAGATATGTAAAATAGAAAGTAAAGTAGAGAAACCCTATCTGGGCCACCAACTGACTGAGACACATTTTCTCCATTTATTTAACACTGAAGGCCTCATGAGCAGGTGATCTCTTGTTCCAGATAATATTTTTTCGCAACTTGTCTAAATGTAGGAAATAAATATCAAAATGGGAGTACTAGTTTTATTTGAGACTATTAAACATTCTTTTGGTCTGTCTTAATTAATGTAGTAAGATGAGAGCAGGAATAAAGCATGTAAATAAAAAGCAGCTGTAAAGAGGCCATGCTGCCCCCCAGCACCTTGAGATTCTAACCACCAAAGTCATACCATCCTGAAAAGATCTTATTTAATTGTATGACTTATTAGTGTTTATATTCTGCAAAGTCAGCTCATTCTTCTATTGTAGATTTTTCCATCCTAAGAAAATCATCCACATGATTTGTATTCTGAAGCAAACAACTAATTCTCAATCCTTTTTTTCTCTTCAGATTCCTTCCAAATATTTATTAAACTAGAGAGTACATGATGAACACTTACAGACGTAAATGGAAACAAGTTAGGTGGAGAACTGCCGATTCCTCTTTTCATCAGGGCAATTGAAATCAGTGAATGCAGATGTTTAAGACTAAAATAAGCAATTAAGAGTGGGGAAACTTAGCAAGTAAAATAAAGAATAAAAATGTAAAAAACAGCAATAATTGACTTCTCATTAAGAGACTGGGTGGAAACAAAAACCTACAGCTTCTACAAGCCCTCTAGAACTGAATTTGCAGACCCTTGTAATATGTCTTCAGATGCTGTACTTATGCTGTACTTGTTTATGATAACATTAAGCAATAGCAGAAAATAGTATTAACATGAGGTATATGATTTTTTTGGTAATTTTGGATGCTCAGCATGAGTAATAATATGACTGAAAACACTGCATAAGTTCATCAGGTTCAGAAAGCATTTACACAATTACAAAGGAGAATATTTAAAATTATTAACAGATGTGTCTGTTATATTTTTTAACAAATTTAAATTAGCCATCTTTGAGAGCATGCTTTGAGATGGAATGGAACTACATCCATGTTTAGTTCCTTGTGCACTGCAGTGCTGGGATAGGCTGCAGCCTCCTACAGCCGTGCACTGAAATAAGCAAGGTTAGAAAAGTTATACAAAGTTACAGATTTTATTAGATTTTTTTCTAATTCGCTTCCAAAATTTAAACTATGGAAAAATCTATGGATTAAGACAGAATCTTTATAAAGACAAAGTAATTGCACCCCATGAACTCTTACGACCCAAATTTAATTTTCAAGCTGCACACTTATTTTTCCTGTAGAAAAATTTGAAACCCACCCAATTTTCCACACTTCACACTTACATCTATCTCAGATGAAATGCCAATTTTATCTTGATGAAGACATAGACATGATTTCAATGTATAAAAATATTTCAAAGAATTTACCCTTCAATTATCTTAGGGAGAGGGACCTTTCAGTTAGATGTTCAGAAAAGGAGGAACTCAGTCATCCATAGGATACACTCTAGTTCTACATTCCCCAATCATTCCATAATTTAACTAAAAGTCATTGATCACATTTAGTCATTGTACAACTCGCTATATCCTAACACAGGGTCACGGGGGTCTTCTGGAGCCAATCCCAGCCAACACAGGGTGTAAGGCAGGAACAAATCTCGGGCAGGGCACCAGCCCACCGCAGGACACACACACAACACACTAGGGACAATTTAAGATCACCAATGCACCCAACCTGCATGTCTTTGTACTGTGGGAGGAAACCCACGCAGACACAGGGAGAACATGCAAACTCCACGCAGGGAGGACCCAGGAAATGAACCCAGGTCACCTTACTGTGAGGTAGCAGCACTACCACTGCCCAACCGTGCCACCCATTGATCACATTTAGGTCACTTAAAATTGTCTGAGATGCATCAAGGGCAAGATCTAATTTACAACCATTGTCATATAGCTCCAGCATTACTAGGCCATATGTGCTGGGAGAAAAAATCTTTACACACTTCTCAGATAGCTTTGGTGTCACAATCACTTCTAATGCATTAACAGTGATATATGTTGTACTCCTGTATGGGATTAAAGTGTGTATTGAGAAATCAATTGTGATGTTCTCTATGTCATGACCAGCACATAGACTTATCTCGCTTAAATAGAAGAATCCCAGCCTACCATCAACAACTCAGTGTGTCAAATCAAGTCAGGTCAGGTCAGGTCAGGGCTGGGGAACATGGACTGGTACAGCACATTGCCGTACCCACCACACGACAGAACAGCTCAGGATCCTGGTTGGTAACGCCCCATGCAGACACGTGGCCCAGTCCGAGCTTCCGGAAATGACCATCTATCTGGTACAACCCGGTGCTAAATGGGTGTCCTGTTGACCTGGTCCAGCCCCTTGGGTCCTCAACAATGAGGATCCTGTGAGCAGGATCACCCTTGGGGAATCAAGCCACATGGCTCTGTTCCTGAAACTGACACTCTCTCACAATGCAGGTAATGTGCCTCATTTGGGACTCCATGAGCAACCACTCATTTGACACAAAGTCAAAACAGCAGTATCCAGCCTTAATCTCAGGTCACTGGATAGCATCCATGTCTCGCAAAACATGAAGCACCAGGTCTCTAAAGACTTGGACTTTTGTCCTTTTGCAAAGATATTGGGAGCACCACACACCCCTTTCCAGTGACCTTATGACCCTCCATGCTCTTCCAATCTTTGTACTCACTTCATAGAATCACCACATACATGTATGTCGCTGCCAAGGTAAGTAAATTTCTCGACGAGGTCGACACTCAGACAGACACACTGCTGACGGCTGTGCCCAAGAGGTCATTAAAGGTCTGGATCTTGGTTTTCATCCAGGACACTTGTAAGGCCAGACACTCAGACTCCTCATTCATTCTCTCGAGAGCCCCGATCAGAGCCTCCATTGACTTTAACTTCACAGCATTGTCAGCAAAGTCAAGATCAGTGAATCACAACGCTGCCCAACACCCTGTCCATGCAAGCATTGAACAAAGTAGGAGCAAGAACACATCCCTGATGAACCCTAGAATCAACTAGGAAAAATGCAAAGGTTCTGCCTCCACTCTGCACAGCACTCACTGTGCCAGTGTATAGGCCAGCCATGATATCCAGCAACTTTGAGCAACTTTCAGGATGTCCCATACGGATATTCAACTGAGTCGAATGGCTTACGAAATTCGACAAAGGCTGCAAAGAAACTCTGTCAATATTCGCCTTTGCGCTCCACTAGAACCCTCAGTGCCAGGATGTGGTTGATGGTAGACTTCTTAGGTGTAAAACCAGACTGCTCCAGTTGTTGGTAGGTAAGTGAGTGATCATCGATCCTATTAACGATGACCCTAGCAAGGACCGTACCTGGCACTGAGTGCAGTGTTATCCTCCTGTAGTTGCCGCAATCCAGATAGTTACCCTTCCCTTTCCAGATAGGGATGACAAGTCCCATTTTCCAGTCAGTTAGGATGAAGCCAAATTGAAGCAGATTGATTGTAATGCCAGGAGGACAACCTTACCACCATCCTGGAGAAGTTCACTCTGGATACCACAGATCCCTGCAAACTTCCATTCCCTCAGCTGGTTCACCACCTGTGCAATCTCAGTGAGATTGGGTGGTTCACAGCTAATTGGAGGATCAGCCTCAAGGACCATGGTCCCAGAGATATCCAACGTCCTAACCAGAGGATCATCTTTAAACAGTTGCTCAAAGTAGCCAGCCCAGTGGGTCACAACTGCAGTGTCATCCGTAAGGACCATTCCATCAGCCGCCCTGAGTTAATTCAATATTATGTATAGAGCACATTAAAAACAACATTAGTTGACTAAAGGACTGTACAGTTTTCATAAATACACCAATAAACTTATAGATAAAGAAATATGCCAAAAGATATAAATAAATTAAAAATAACAAACAGTACTCTCATGCCATTTTTAAAAACTAAAGTTTTCAGACTGAATTTAAAAGTGACCAAAGTTGGTTCAGACCTAATATAAAGGGGTAGACTATTCCAAAGCGTAAGGGCAGCTACTGCAAAGACATGATCCACTCTGAGCTTAAGTCTAGACCTCTGCACAACCAGTAAATTCTGTTCAGAGAACTTCATTGATTGTGAACGAGAGTAAAGGTGTAAGAGGGGGCTAAACCATTTAGTGACTTAAAAAAAGTTAACATTTTAAAACTCAGTCCTGTAGTGAACAAGAAGCCAAGAGGAGAGGCTAAAATTGATGTGATCTGGTTCTGTTTTTGTGTGCCTGTTTGGGACCTGGCCACAGTGTTCTGGACTAGTTGAAGATGAGCAAAGGATGACTGGCTAACTCGAATGTATAGTGCAAATGCAATAGCAATAGCGACTAATTGACTTTAGCTAAAACCCTAAGCTAACAGCAACAGGCTTTAAGAATGCTGTATATTTGTTGGTTGAATTTGAGGGCACTATCAAAAATCATGCAAAGGTGTTTATCAAAAGGATTTTAGGAGTATAGTATTCAGAGGGCCAAAATTACTTGCAGTAGCACAGGTAAGATCAGAAGGTCCAGAACACACAATCCCTGTTTTTTGTCATTTAGACAAATACAATATAGTGACATGCATGTGTTATGCTTTCGAAGATATATCTGGGTATGATATAGGTAGCAATGAGAAGAAATGTTATGTTTCTTTTAAAAAATGGATCCTTAGGGCAGCATGTACAGTGAAAAAAGAATAGCCCTCAGAGAGGGCAAGGAAGAGAAGAAATTGCCCGGGCTGACTGAAAAACGTCTGCCTGTTAAGTATGTCCTGAACCATTCCATCATCTCAAATTAGAAAAAAGTCATATTTTCCTGAAGAGGATATGTGCAAAATCATTTAAACAAACAACTCATTAATGTAATTTTAGAATAAGCATGCCAGGCGTGTGATTGACTGTCTTATATTATTAAGTGTTCTATTATACAGTACAGTATTTACAAAGTCAGATGGTTTTTCTGTACATATGTTCCTCTCATTTGAATCTTGTTTTGGTTTTGCCCTTTATATTTTTTTACTTTGTTTTCACTGGATTGATTTTGAAGTAAATTGGATCTGTTATGTTATTACTGTTTGTTTGATTGTGTAGTGTGCTGTTCTGTTTTTCAGAAATAAAATAAAAATTATACACTGTACATTATAAAAACTCTTCCCTGCTGACTCCATTGTCATACAGAATCAAACAGATTTTACACATTATGACAAAGCTGTATTAGCAGGTTCATTTAAGTGATTATCTGCTTATAAGTGACATTGTCATGCCTTTCATATTCATATGAGGGACTGAAATTTTAATAGTAATGAGAAATAATAATTTTGTAACAGGTTATTATTAAATCAGATGATACACATTCCAGTGATGAAGGCTTACACATATAAAATTCTTGAAAAAATTTCTAACTTATTAAATATCCTTGAACTCCAAATTACTGAAGATGTTATGAAAATATACTATATATATATATATATATATATATATATATATATATATATATATATATATATATATATATATATATATATATATATGTATGTTAATTCATTACTTTTTCTAAGTTCTATTGTACCACCACATGCCAGACTGGTGTTGATAACAGTGTGAGTTCCTTCATTGTGCCCATTCTGCATTTCCATCACGACCCTGACTGAGATTAAAGGCACATGGAAAATAGAGGACTGGATAGAAATGTGTTGTATGAAAAGAGAGCAAGGAGACCTGAAGTACAGTGCCATGAAAAATAATATAATTTTTACAAAGCATATGTTGTGATTCTGTGCATGCTGAGTTTTGCTTTGTTAAGTAGCCTTTTGGCTTTAAAAAATGTAAACTTGCGAGGTTCTTTTTATTCTACCAGGGAATTGTGTATGCCACCGAGTTCGCGCCAAGGTGTCTAAAATGTCATTTAATTTGACTAGTGATTGAAACCGAGGCTTAGACATACAGCCCTTTCATTCTTTTTTTTATTGCTATGTACTAATAGCTATTTCTGCTTCCTTTTTCTTCTTTACGGGAATTCAGTCAGTGCAGAGCACAAGCAGTGCCCTGTGCTTGAAAAGATTATCACTTGGCACAAACAGGACAGCAGGCGTCATCTGCAGTGCCTCTCTGTGGGCTGGCTGTGACAATGTGGGGCCAAGGTGCAGTTCAAATGAGTGTCTCTGTTTGCTACCGTGTCTGTCACACTATCCCCTGACTCAGAAGGAAGTCATTTATCATTACTTAGAATGTGTCTGCATACCCCTCTACAAATACGCAAGTGAGAGAGGAAGCAATGAAGCCAGAATGCTGACCACACATCAAACTTTTGTTATTCTGGCTGACAGACAGAGATTATTTTAAGACTAGCCAGCTTTGATCTACAGCTCCATTCAGTTCAACACGGAAAAAATGTCTTAACAGCTTTAAAAACCAAGGTCCTTCAGGGAAGGGAGTGACTCAGAATGTGGCATGCTGTCTTTACCTCAAAGTATGAAGCTGCACAATAATTCATGAATTTCAAAAGTGCAGCATATCAGGTGTAGGTTTGAATTTCCTGCTTATTCTAGTATCAGTTTCTAAGCAGTAGAGGTGCCCTATAGTATGACTAGCGCTATAAGTAAGTGTATCCCTTTGATATTATTTATTATGAGCATTGTTTTTAATTGTTAGAATATTATTAAATGGGGTGATTGAAGTGATATTATTTGAGACATGGTGCTCGACAGTCATTTATTATTATAAACCACATACATGTACTGCATTAAGGTAGTAGCACATTATTTTCATTACAGTGAAATCTCCAGCTTCGGCTAATGTATTAACAAACATGTGAAGTTGTAAATTAAACTTAATCTCATAACAACCAGTAAAAACGTTAACAGATATTGTGGCACTTAGCTTTGACGTCTACCTTTCCATCACTTGCTCTTGTAAATTGGCATAACCTTTGCATTCTGGCACCCTTGTCAATACAACAGCTCCTTAAATCTTTCCGAAGGAAGTATCCGTGCTGAAGCAGCATAGTTCTTTCATGCGTACAAAAACACAAAATTTGATGTTTCCATGAGGGGCATGTTTCTCACATTCCTCAGCTGTCGTTTGCTGATGAACTTTGGTTTTTAAAATTTAATGTAACATAACTTTGTTCTTTGCGGGTGAGATTAAAGGAATCTCTTCCTTTTGTATTTCAACTGATTTTCCATTGAAGCTATAGCCTTGGAAAAAAAAAGAAAAAAAAAATCTTTTGTTGGTTGCAAGATGTCTTTATGTGTTAAATCTAACGTGAAAGTGAAAAGTTTCTGGAGCGGATCCCAAAGAGAGTTTTGGGATGTTTCCATATTTATTTCACCAGCTAACAGTGAAGAATGCCCCGAATATTGATGACTTAATCAAAGAATCTGTTTGTTTTTTGTACTGTTCAAATTATTTCTTCAGGATTTGTATTATTGCCTTGTTTCGGTTGTGTAAACTTGAGCATTCAGTAGAGAATATTTCAGAAGTTAAGTTGTAAATAATTTCTTGTAATTTTCACTTAATGTAAAACTATACAGCATAGCTCCCTTTAAGGCAACACAAAGGCACAGATGCTGTTTGATGCAGTGACATTTAGAGTGTGCTGGCTGCCTTAATGATTCCAGCCAAATAGGAAAGGCACACAGGCTTCCCCTGCTTTAAGAAGGACCTAACCTATTCCTGATAACCCTTTCATAAAATGAATTTTCATTACCTAGTTACAATTAATTAAAATGAAAAATATTTTAGTGTTCTCTGGCCCCAATTTTTCTTCAAATCACACTGAACTACATATAACATTAGTCAAAAAAAAATGACACTGACTTTTATTAAATAATGTTTAATGATGGACTTCATTTCTAGTTTTACATTCAAAGGAATGGCCTTTTGGTTTTTCTTGAGCTTTTTCTTCTGGCTCATGATCTGTTTTTAACTTGTGATATCCAATATAATACAGGAAGACATGAGCAACACACAAGATAAGACCACACACAAGTCCACTTCCTGTCCCCACAGATCAAGCCCTACCCCATTTGCCACACTGCCACAAGGACAGCATCTAAAAACCACAGCTTCAGTCAGGGCAGGGTTGGACTTACCAACAGGGCATTGTAGGTGCAGCAAGGGGCCTTTTCGCAAATTCACTTTCTGACACAATGAAACAATCGAATCTCTAAAATGACCGCCAAAATGACCAATGAAACAAATGAGTGCCTGTGACCAAAATGACAAAGGAGGGACCCCCTGCCAAACCCTGCTTGATGAAATGATCGAGTCTCCAAGGGCTGAATTGAAAAGTGGTAAATACCATGCAGCATTAAATTTCTGGGTGCTGCATTGTTAAAAGTAAGGAGTTAAGTCACGCTGGAGTCTGTGCTGTCCAAAATCTGGGCTTGTGTCAGGGAAATAAATGAACGTTCAGATTGCATGTCACCAACATTCAGGACACCCCTCAGATATCCAGTCCTGTCTCATTGTACAGACTGCAACATGGTATATGGAATGATGGGCTAGTTAATTGAGTATTAGCACCAAAGACGCTCATTTAATTTTTCATATATGTAAATTTTCAGAAGGAGCATGTTCAAATGAGATTGAAAACCTGCCTGTCTCTTCATTCGTTAATCCACATTACTGAACTTCTGGGTTTCTAAACAGCAGTTTGTGAAACTGCACCACTCAGTTGACCTGTTGCTCATGGAAGCACCTTTGATATGCACAAAGTGAAGGCATGCTATCCACCTTATAATGTTTTCACTCGTGTTTCTTTAACTTTGAATCTTTAATTGTAAATTCTCACAGACAACGCTCTTCAGCTGTGATATTACTTCAAGCACCATAGTAGTCAATGAATGAGCTTTTCTAGGCAGGATGCCTCACCAGTGATACTTGAGGTGGATCGTCAGTTGATAGGATAATTCACATTTAAGTGTGTTTCCCAGATGTTTACACATCCATGCAGTGAGGTGTAGTGGTGAAGGCTTTGGATTTCAAACCCTGAGGTTGTGGGGTCAGATCTTGGTACTGCCATTGCGTGGCCATGAGCAAGTCACTTGCCCTGCCTGTGCTCCATTTGGAAAAGCAAAAGAAATGTAACCAGTTGTATCTTAAATGTTGTAAGATGCCTTGGATAAAGGAGTCAGCCAAATAAGTATATATTTTTCAGAAGAGGTTTACTTATATTTACTTATATTTTAACAAAAGTACCTGTGCTTGGAATGTTTACAGCACATGACTAGGATTCAGATGTATGGATGATGCAACATAAGTAAATTGAAATTTTTTTTTTCACTGATGTTTTGGTACTGTTTCCTCTTTTTCAGCAATAGTCTACATTGAAGCTAATGGACACAGAAACCTTGTTGCTTCCATTCTCCATAAAAATGTGAAATTAAATTGTTTTTTTGACCTTTACTAAGGACAACACAGAGTAAGTAACAGATAAAAACAATATCATTTTTGGGTGGAATATTCCTTTAACTAAAAAGATTTTCTTACTTTGCACCTATTAAGAGATCCATACTGGATAGGATGAGAAGCTCATCAATTCAGTAGAATCTCAGAGTATAGTTACGACTCCTCCAGATCGAGAAGAGGCAGTTGAGTTGGTTTGGACATGTTGTAAGAATCTAGGCATGTCCCACTGGGCAGAGACCCTGCATCAGATCCAGGAAACGTTAGTGGGATCATATGTCTTGGGAATGCCTGGGAATTCCATAGGAAGAACTGGAATCTGTAGCTGGAGACAAGGGAATCTGGGCTGACCTTCTTGATCTGATGACTCTCACCAGGAAAAGCGGATGGGTAGATGGGATAAGATGATGAGAAGCATTTACTGAGTGCATTTTTGACACTATTGATATCTTTATGCCATTTCCTGAGCCATTTATCATTGTCAGGTCAAAAAAAGCTGAAATTTAATAGAAAGTGTGACTCAGAATAAGCTTTGGGTGGAATGCTAATCCGTATCTTGCATAAGGCTTCAGATACGAATATTAGGTAACACAGAAGTGTACAGGTTGACTCCAACAACAGAACTGAGTAGAAATGAAGAATGACTGGCTTTTAAAACGTGCTGGCAGAAGTGACATCATATGGGGGTTGGGAACGGAAATGGTATTCTTGGGGCCGGAACTGGAAGTGATGTTCTTGGGGTGAAACTGGAAGTGACATTGTTGGAATCAGGCAGAAGTTCCAGTGTCTGGTCTGCAGAGACAAAAGAGAAAGGTTTACTGCACCCCTCCACCCCCTGGCCTGGGATGGAATTACCTTCTTTTGGTCCTCCTAGCTGCCTCCCATGTGCGTGTGTGACATCATTTATTTATTAAATCAGACAAGTGACATAGAAAACAATTTTAAAAAATGCATTAGTATGAAGGTAAGGAAATAATACAATGATTAAAATATTCATTAAGAATTATGTATCACAAAATAAAACCATCCCATGTCAACCCTATTTCTAGGGTTACAGAGGACAAGAGCGTGTTCTCATTGCATCAAGCACTTGGCTGCAGCCACAAGGGCGCTCATACAAGGCTAATTTCACTCTCCCATTGACCTGATGTGAATGGTAAGTTTTAGGAATATGGGAGGAACATCCATGCAGCACCAAGACTCTCATGGATAAAAAAAAGTTTGAACAGCACACATGTAGTTAAAGATTGCATAATGCATTAAAGGGATGTTAATACTATAAATGTAATATACTAATTATATGACAACAATTAAAATAATCTAAACCATATTTATGCTGTGATAAAAGTTATGATGTTGAAGTATAACACTTAATGAAAATTGGCATTCATTTTCATGCTATAGAAAAGCATTTACTGAAAATAAGTAAAACATGTATCATTACATTTTTGACACTATTAATATCTTTATGCCATTTCCTGAGCCATTTATCCTTGTCAGGTGACTCAGAATAAACAATGGGTGGAATGCTAATCCATCAATGGTCTCCCTCAGAGCCGAGCATGCAAATATTATAGACTAATTCCCAGGTAAAACCAACCTCCCAACCAAGTACATTTACAGTATAGAAAGATGTAATAAAGGCAGCCTACCGTAAGCCTAATGTAATTAAGAGATCATTGCTATTTGCTGTCTCATTGAACTTTCATGCCATTGTTGTCATATTGTGTCTGTTAACCACAGTGGCCTTTTACCTATTTTCAAACATCTCCTTTGTTTTTACCTGGCAACAATAATTACTTTGGTATTGCCTAAGGGCCTGTTTTGCTCTAAAGACTTTCCTACTTATAAGACTTTGGATTCTGTTTTATTACACTGCTATTAAATCATAATGTAGCCTTTCAACACTTGTGGTGTGTATATCTTGACTTTGTTTTGTTATTCATTTTTATTTTTTCCTTGGGCTGTTCTTTTCCTTTATTTTAACTTCAAATTTGCTTCTCCCAGTTTGCTTTCTTTTTGATTTGTTTAGCTACTTTGTTTTATCTTTGTCAGACAGAATATATTAAAGTATATTCTCACTGCTTGGCTTATGGTACCAAACATTTCTGTAAACAAATAAGACTTTTCACACTTACACATCCCTTCTGTATCTGTTTACAGCTGCAGCTCTGGGAACAGATGACCATCAATACACATCAGAGGATGATGACATGAACATGTGGTAGCCTGACATATGTGATCAGAAATGCACTAAATGCAAATTGCATTTTTTAAGCAAGTCATTTTTTTGTGTTTCCAATGCCTGCTTTGGAATAGAAGAGTTTTCTTCTGTCAGTGATCAGTCTCAAAGAATATTTCAAAAACAGACCAATGCTAGGATGAAGTAAAGCCTCTTTGTTTGCACCATATTTATGTATCTTGACTAGATGAGCACATGTGTATTTCAAAAGCATTTTCCACTGTTTATAATAGCAAGTTCATTCATTAATACCCCTTCCCTCTTATCTTTTTTAATGATTTCCCTTCTGTACTTCTAATACCTTTGTACCCTACGATCGACTTTGTATAGTTTTTCTTGGCTTCCCAAGAGAACAATTGCTTTTAACTTTGTTGGTATCAGTTCTGTTTTGTGCTTTCTTTGAAGCTTGACATTTTTATCTTGGCTTACTAGAAAATCATGGATCACAAACATTTCATACTGCTTGTTGCCTTAATCTTTGTTCTCTGGTGAGGTTGGTGTTGTGTTAGCTGTGTGTGCAATTTTAAACTCCCTCTCAAGCACATATTTCACATTTGTATTGACTTATTTATATAAGTGTTGTAATCTAAAGTGAAAACCATGGATTTTAACTTTTCCCATTTATATTATTCAGTGTTAGGCTGGCAAATGCCATTACAATAAATTGTATTTAGCTAAAATTTCTTTCTTTCTGCTATTATGAGAGATAGAGAAAACACAGAGTCTATAATGGGATATTATATGTTTTCAAAAAATTAATTGAAGAAAAATTAATGAAAACTAAATTTTACTTTCATAAAAAAAAATAAATAATTGAACTGGTTAACAAATAAAAAGTTGTAACAACAGGCAGTGCATACAAATATTGTACTGGTCAGAAAATTACATTGCTGTAGATTTAAAATGAAGAGTTATTGTTATTAGTTAGGTTTTTAACCTTAAGACTAAAGACATCTCACAACCACACAGTTTGAAAAAGTGAGCCCCCTGAAACTGGCCAGCTTAATCAATGAAAGAGGAATGTGCCAATTATACATGCATTACATTCATATGCATTGTGAAATGAATAGACCTTGACACCAAAAGGAGGTTTGGGGCAGCCATCCGCACACTTGAATAAGTCTGCAAATACGAAGATTAGGTAACACAGAAGAGTACAGGTTGAGTCCAACAACAGAACTGAGTACAAATGGAGGATGACCGGCTTTTAAAACAGGTTGGAGGAAGTGACATCATATGGGGGTTGGAACCTGAAATGATGTTGTTCAGGTTGAAACCTGAAGTGACATTATCGGGGCGGAACTGGAAAATGACTTTGTTAGAATCAGGCAGAATATCCCGTGTTTGGTCTGCAGAGATAAAAGAGAAAGGTATACTGCACCCCGCTACCCCCTGGCCTGGAGTGGAATTACCTTCTTTTGGTCCTTCTAGCTGTCTCCCATGTGTACAGTTTAGTATAAAGGTAAGGAAGTAATACAATCATTAAGTTATTCATTAAGAATTGTGCATCACAAAACAAAACTATCCCATGTCAACTTTATTTCAGGGTCACAGAGGCCAAGAGCGTGTACTCATTGCATCGAGCACTTGGCTGGAACCACAAGAGTGCTCATACAAGGCTAATTTTGACTCTCCCATTGACCTGAGGTAAACGGTATGTCTTAGGAATATGGGAGGAACATCAACGCAGCACCAAGACTCTCATGGATAAAAAAACCTCTGAACAGCACACATGTAGTTAAAGATCACATGATGCATCAAAGGGATGTTAATACTATAAATATAATATACTAAGTATATGACAACAGTTAAAATAATTTAAACTGTATTTATGCTGTGATAAAACAGTTATGATGTTAAAGTATAACACTTAATGAAAACTGACATTCATTTTGATGCTATTAAAAATAAAAGGGACTTTAATAAATAAAAGAGAAAGAACACACTTTGCAATTATTAAGTCAAGGGAAATCTAGCAAATCTAAGTTCATCATTTGCTTCATTGTCTTAAAAAAATGTTAAAGTAATGGTTTAAGTAAGCAGTCATTGAAAATGCATTAAAATGTAACATATTAAAAGTTGAATTGCCTTAATTTACAGTATGTGTTTATTATTTTCACAAATTTGAAATGACATAGTCAGTAACAAGAAACATTTGTATAAGACAGGCAGTGCAAGTTGACTGGAGACCCTGGCTGGAAAACTGTGCACATCTAAAGTTAGAAGGTGCAAATGGGTAAATTTCCTAGGGGCCCAGTCAGTAAGGGTAATGCAGAATGGCCTAAGCAGAGTTTATAAACTAAGCTTTCACATTGCAAATGACCTGATGCAGTGTGTTTGTAAAGTTCAAAAATCCTGCACACTACTCTGGTATTCCAGTTGATATGATACCCATAAAAAGTATTTAGTGCCTTTCATATTAAACTGTCATACTACATTGAATCACAGTGAATTTCATTTGGCTTTATTTAACTCTAATCAACTGAAAAATACTCTTTAGTGTCAAAGTAAAAATGGATCTCTACAAAGGGATAAAAAAACAAAGGAAACAAATAGATCTCATAAGTGTTCAGGCATAACAAATAACAAATGATATCACAGTATTAATGTACAAGTGGTCAAAATGCAAACTGTAGTGTATTAGCCAGCAAATTGCCTTAAGCAGGGCTGAATTGGTGTTTAACAGTCGTATATTACACAAGTACACTGAGCTATGCATTCCACAAACCCCTGGAACATTACCGTTACATTTTACAAGCTTGGGAAGGTTCCGAATGGGCCATGTTTCGTGCCTCTATTTTTGAGGCGGCTGACCGGAGCTGTGGCCGCAAGGTGGTCGGTGCCTGTCGTGGCGGCAATCCCCGAACCCGTTGGTGGACACCGGTGGTGAGGGATGCCGTCAAGCTGAAGAAGGAGTCCTATAGGACTTTTTTGTCCTGTGGGTCTCTGGAGGCAGCTGATAGGTACCGGCAGGCCAAGCGGAACGCAGCCGGTTGTTGCTGAGGCAAAACTCGGGCATGGGAGGAGTTTGAGAGGCCATGGAGAACGACTTTGGACGGCCGAGGAGATTCTGGTCCACCGTCCGGCGTCTCAGGAGGGGGAAGCAGTGCAGTGTCAACACCGTATATGGTGGGGATGGTGCACTGCTGACCTCGACTCGGGACGTTGTGGGTCGATGGGAGGAGTACTTCGAAGACCTCCTCAATCCCACTAACATGCCTTCCAATGAGGAAGCAGAGCCTGGGGACTCTGAGGTGGGCTCTCCCATCTCTGGGACTGAAGTCACCGAGGTGGTCAAAAAACTCCTTGGTGGCAGGGCCCGGGGTGGATGAGATCGCCGGAGTTCCTTAAGGCTCTGGATGTTGTAGGACTGTCTTGGTTGACACTTCTCTGCAACATCGCATGGACATCGGGGACAGTGCCTCTGGATTGGCAGACCGGGGTGGTGGTCCCCCTCTTTAAAAGGGGGACGGAGGGTGTGTTCCAACTATAGAGGGATCACACTCCTCAGCCTCCCTGGAAAAGTCTATTCGGGGGTTCTGGAGAGGAGGGTCCGTCGGATAGTGAACCTCGGATTCAGGAGGAACAGTGTGGTTTTAGTCCTGGTCGCGGAACAGTGGACCAGCTCTTCACCCTTAGCAGAGTCCTGGAGGGTGCATGGGAGTTTGCCCGACCGGTCTACATGTGTTTTGTGGACTTGGAAAAGGCATTCGACCGTGTCCCTCGGGGAATCCTGTGGGGGGTGCTCCGGGAGTATGGGGTACCGGACCCCCTGATAAGAGCTGTTCGGTCTCTGTACAACCGTGTCAGAGCTTGGTCCGCATTGCCGCAGTAAGTCGAGCCCGCTTCCAGTGAGAGTTGGACTCCACCAGGGCTGCCCTTTGTCACCGATTCTGTTCATAACTTTTATGGACAGAATTTCTAGGCGCAGCCAGGGTGTTGAAGGGGTCTGGTTTGGTGGACTCAGGATTGGGTCACTGCTTTTTGCAGATGATGTTGTCCTGTTTGCTTCATCAGGCCGTGATCTTCAGCTCTCTCTGGATCGGTTCGCAGCTGAGTGTGAAGCGGCTGGGATGAGAATCAGCACCTCCAAATCCGAGCATGGTCCTCAGCTGGAAAAGGGTGGAGTGCCCTCTCAGGGTTGGGGGAGAGATCCTGCCCCAAGTGGAGGAGTTCAAGTATCTCTGGGTCTTGTTCACGAGTGAGGGAAGAATGGAGCGTGAGATCGACAGGCGGATTGGTGCGGCATCTGCAGTGATGCGGGCTCTGCATCGGTCTGTCGTGGTGAAAAAGGAGCTGAGCCGTAAGGCAAAGCTCTCAATTTACCAGTCGATCTACGCTCCTACCCTCACCTATGGTCATGAGCTATGGGTAGTGACTGAAAGAACGAGATCGCGAATACAAGCGGCTGAAATGAGTTTCCTCCGCAGGGTGTCTGGGCTTTCCCTTAAAGATAGGGTGAGAAGCTCAGTCATCCGGGAGGGGCTCAGAGTAGAGCCGCTGCTCCTCCGCATCGAGAGGAGTCAGATGAGGTGGCTCGGGCATCTGATCAGGATGCCTCCTGGACGCCTCCCTGGTGAGGTGTTCCGGGCACGTCCAACCGGGAGGAGGCCCCTGGGAAGACCCAGGACATGCTGGAGGGACTATGTCTCCCGGCTGGCCTGGGAACACCTTGGGATTCTCCCAGAAGAGCTGGAAGAAGTGGCTGGGGAGAGGGAAGTCTGGGCCTCTCTGCTTAAGCTGCTGCCCCCGCGACCCGACCTCGGATAAGCGGAAGAAGATGGATGGATGGATGGGAAGGTTCAAGAAGGTAGGCTTAGACTCCTGAGGCATTTGATAAATAGGGTCTTGCAGATGATAAAGGGAGATGTTGGAGGTACAATATGGCACAATGGAAGACACTAAGGACACTAGAATAGTACACATGACTTCAGAAACAGCACAAGAATAGCCGTGGCTAGTTTCAGTAAGTCTGTTACAATTTCTGTTGGCATAACAGCGGGAAAGATATTGATCTGAAATTCTGACTGTAAACCAACCGTTGATCAATCCATAGAACATTAAGTTGTTAAATCAACATGCTCATTATCTGGCTTTAATCTCTTTTGTTGTGTGTCTGTCGGTTCTGCATCATTGTGTTCGCTGCAATATTATTCGTAATGTTGCAAAGTGGCAAAAATTACATGCATCTTACAGGATCTGTTTTCCTTCTTATTCTTGTTTGATTACTATTATAATTATTATCTTTGTGGTGAAGCCTTAGTGTATCAGAAAAACTAGAAAACATGTTATGAAGTAATAACGTCATTAACTCTCAAACATTGCCTCCTTCTCACTGGGACTAGGACTACGATGCTTCATAAATACTTATGTTTTACTCTGAGGTAGGACAAATTCTTATAGTAGTGTGACTTTTGGTGCAATTTCTAGGAGTAATTCTGAGACATTTCATAAATACGGGCACTGCACTTTGAGTCGGCTACTCCAGGACATTGACATTGATATTTTTTTGCCCTTCCTTTGTATCTTTGGCTTTTTGCTTGAGTCATTTTGTTGCTGAAAACCTTATACATTTTCCCAAAGCACATTTTACTTGTACATTGCATAAGGTTTTTCTTATTGATTTCCCTGTATTTTGCTGCATTCATTTTACTTTCAACCCTCACAAGCCTCCCAGGGCCTTCTGCAGAGCAGCATCCCCAAAGCATGATGCTGCCACCACCAAACTTCACTGTGGGAATTGTATTTTTCACTTATGCATTAAGACTGGTGGCCAAAAAAACTAATTTTTGGTCTCATCATACCATAGAACCTCCTTCAATTCCCCATGTGCCTTCTAGCAAAACTCTTGCCGAGATGTCATATGCATTTTTTAACAGTGCATTTCTCTTGGCCATTCTCCCATGATGCTGTTACTGGTGAATCACTCGGACAACAGGTCTTATATGCTGCATCCCCTGATTATTGCTTTTCAATTATATTTTATAGAGTTGCTTGGAATGTTCTTTTGTTTTCATTATGTAGGTTACGCCACAATACTAACTCATCACAAGTTGGAATTTCCAGAAAAGGTGCAGATAAGTGTATTTATACCCCAGACAGGTTATCTCCATTGAACTAATTATGCGACTTCTGAAACCATTTGGCTTAATTGGTGATGATTTAGGTGCGTCTTAAAGTTGGTGAATGCTTCTACAATAAATTATTTACTATTTTAAGTTTGCGATTGAGTCCTGTTTTCACTTTGACATTAAAGAGTCTTTTTCTGTTCATCAGTGTCACAAAATTAAAATCCAGTATGATTCAATGCTGTATAACAATAAAATGTTAAACCTCTAAAGGGAGTGAATACTTTTTATAGGCACTTCAGATAACCAGGGCTTGAATGTTACAATGCATTGACAGTTTTGTCAAGTATGGGTGAAAAACATATGAGACAATTATAAATTCAATTGAATCAAGGGAATTTGTATATAAGGAGGATAGGATAGGACATAACACAGAACCATGAGGGAGGAGCTCCATTAGATATTTCATTTGACTCATTATTCTACTCAGGTATGTAAAATCTGCCAGAGAAGCAGCAACGGTTATGGCAGTTTTCTCGTGTATAATTAAGAAGATCTAATTGTTATAGGTTTTAAGGTATGAGAAAAACATGAGCACCCTGAGTGCGATTGGCCAGTTATAAATAATTTTTTTTGTAATGACATGCTATCACAAAATAGGTTTTTCTCTTTGACCCATTGCAGCGGAGGTGATTGAAGTACCCTCTCAATAATTCACTGTCAAAATGGGCACAGTTTTCTGTATTGCATATACAACAGACCGGTGATGCTTCTTTGGCCTCTACATGAGTGAAATACCTATATTCCTTATGTCAAGTGGGAAAAAAGGAAGTCCTACTGGAAATTATATCCTTGAAGCTGGAATTGTCTGCCGTAAAGAAGGTCATTCTGAAAACTGTATATTCCCTAAACTGAAAAACTGTTATCAAAGAAGTAGTAATAATTACAATGTAATTTTTTCTAAAAGCAAACATAGTGCAAACAAAACAGTTACAAAGTTACACCCACTTTCAGGCTAAAATGATACTGCAAAGCATTTAATTTGCACATAAATCTGATTCCTCTTCAGACTCAATACTGTCTTGCTAATCTCTTGAAAATCTTCTTTCAGTTGTTATAGTAGTTAAGGAGGTGTGTTTAATTGCTCATACATAATTGATCTCAGCATGCAGAAGACATATTGTAATAGAAAAGAGCTGAAGTTTACACTGATAAACCTGTAGAAACCATCTTCAGGCTGCTATTGCTGAGATTTGTTTTGTTATGTTCTCTTTTGCAGTGTGTTATATTAATTGTTTGATACCTACACCTAAGCACTTATTTGTCAAATGTTGTATCAATTATTGTGTTGCAGAAAGCTGAATTTGTGAATGGTAGCAACACAGATTGTGTGAGTGAGACTCTCCCCTCAATAGTAAACAGATTTGAATTTGTGTGTGTGAAAAAGTCAAGAAAAATATAAAATGTATTAAAAAAAAGTGAAACAATAAATACTGGAGATGACTTGTAGCCTAACTCAGCTTGCCTAGGTAGTAAACTCTCCCACATTTTGTGGATCAAAAAAAGTGCTCTTCACTCCATTTTGTCCTTCCCGTCTCCATTGATATGTTTTTTTTCTTTTCCAGTAAGTCTTATTACAAATTAATTGCTGCATCAATTACTGTCTGGAAATTGAATGGCTAGGCTCACAATATTTTCTGTGAACATGAGAAGTTCTACAGAGTCTCAGATCCACCAAGTTACAGTGCACTCAAGGAGTCCCCAGATCCATCTGCATTGTCTTAAAAAGCCAAGGTAGTTAGGCAGCTTATGGGCTGCTTATTCTATATACTATATAACCAGCTTGGTAAAGTTTGAATTGAACTCTAGCACCCACATATTTCCTCACTCCAGTGTACCATTTACAGAGAATTACACTGTCCTGTAATGGATTCTACCTACCCAAACTGATATGAAGTGCTGCTAGTGTAAGTTTTCTCATGATTTATTGCCTGTCCCACGCCACTCAGGTGCTCATGTTATAACCATATTAGATAAATAAATCTGTACAGCATACAGAAAAACAAAAAATAATTTTGATGAAAATATGCTATTTATCCCACCATATCTCATCAATCCTATGTATTAAACTCTTTGAAAAATATCATTATATCAAGATTTGTTAGTGTTCAAAGTATTACTGTTTACTACTCTAATTGGTAACTCAATCTATGTATCTATGATACTTAGTGTGAAAGAAGAAGTATCTAAAGTATCCAAATCATATTATGTGATATCTACTGTTAAATTCTGCTCCATACTTGTACATTTTTTATTTTTATACTGTATTGAGGATTTTTTCTGTTCAGTGTATTGTATTGTATTGACCCCCTTCTTTTTGACAGGACACCCACTGCACACCCAACCTACCTGGAAAGGGGTCTCTTTCTGAACTGCCTTTCCCAAGATTTCTTCCATTTTTTCCCTACAAGGGTTTTTTGGGAGTTTTTCATTGTCTTCTTAGAGAGTCAAGGCTGGGGGTCTGTCAAGAAGCAGGGCCTGTTAAAGCCTATTGCAGCACTTCTTGTGTGATTTTTGGCTATGCAAAAATACATTGCATTGTATCGTATTGTAAGGTCTTTGTAAAATTATCCCTATGTAACATCCATCTACTTATTGTTATGTATCCTTCTAATTTGTTTCAGAAATTTGATCTCTCTTTTTCATGTCTAGCTTTACTTTAACTGAAAAGATTTACATTATTCAGTCTTTCATCGTGGCTCATGTATCACAGTTCTGGAATAAGTCTAGTGGCTTCCTCTGGACTTTTTCTACTACTGTTCTATTTTTTTATAATATGTAAAACTAAACCTGTGCATGCTGTGTTACGGCCAGAGTTTTTCCTGGTTTGTATTTATTTTCTGTTTTACTGATCTTTTCTTTAAGTTTTCAGTATTTGTTAATGTAATTTTTCTTTGTTGTATTTGTTATGTATTAATTGTCCTCTGTTAGCTGCAATTCTTTTTAATTTGTGTGTGCAGCCCCAGGGGGTAGGGCCACATTGACATCATTGCTGTTGGGTTCTCCGTCAGAGTTTATATTGCAGTCAGAAAGACAGAACCACAATGGATCACTGAGTTTGTAAAAGAGTATTGGCATTGGATTTTCTGTTTTTTGGGAATCATTGGATTTCAGCCTTTGGAACTTGTATTCAAAGTAGTTAACACTGGGTGACCTGTTTTGGCAAATCCCTTTTTTCGTTCTTTAAAACATTAGTTATATAATTCTATTTTGCAAATAAATACCTTCATTTATAAAGATTCATTGTTGTCCTTTTGTTTCCAAGCCATAGGTTTACGGTCATCTACCTCTTTTAGGGAATTTTGATAGGTTTCCGGGGCATTTCTTGTATATCGAACTGTTCAGGCCAGCTCCCCATTTTTAGGCCTGTGAAGTTGACTGACTTGGAATGAGCATTTCTGGACAAGCTGATGAAGGTCCCAGATTCACATCACCAATTGTTATATTCCTGACTCTGGTACACAACAGCACACAACTATCCAGTTACAAATATATTGTATAGTTGGAAATAATTTCCCTGGATGTGTAATCAACACAGTGGACTATTACCCTTCTTACAGTAATTTCTTCTGTCTGGATGTCGACAGTGATAAGTCCATTATGACTCCTCCTCATAAAGTATGCATTTAGGTTTTACATACTATCGTAAACTGGGTAATCATATCTAATATTTTAACTTTTTTAATTGCTCATGTCTGAATTCTGTCCAGGGCTGTCTGTAACGAATTTACATACTTAAATGCATTTCTGGCAATTTAGCTTCTTTTTTATGGGAATTTCACCAGTACTGTACACAATTACTTCTAAAAAACATGATAATGATTTATATATACATATACAGTAATTGTTCCCTTTCTAGTATGAAAGGCTTCGCCGCTTGAGTGCAACTTAACTGGCACTTTTTTCTACTGTCTTTTCTTCTTTCTTGCATTCTGCTTTCATGTGCACTTACTTCTTTAGTTCAAACAACTATGATGAGATCAAAGTACTTAACTTACTGCCTCTTTGTCTGCCATAAGCCTTGTGTATGCACTTTAATCGATTATAAGCCATTTAGCCACTGTCATTCAATCTTAGGTCAATGTTGTTCCTGTACAGCTGAAAAACAGCACAAGAAACTCTAGAAAGCAATAAAAGAGACCGTAGATGTTTTTTCACAGTCCAGAATTGGCAACTAAGAATTAAAATATAGGGGACAAATGCTGCAGATAAAATGTAATGTGCATAGAATTTCAGACACAAAAAATACTGACATCAGCATAATGCCCACACTACAGAAAAACTCCAGAAGCTGGTCACTTGTGTTGTCACCTGTGTCACCTTGTATAAATACAATGATTTTGTGATATAACAGAAAAAAGGGAAGGATGTTCAGAAATGATCATATACAGTAACTACATTGAAAGGAAACCTCATTTGCTCACAGGGCCTGACCACACAAAAGTCAATACTTTTCTATAAAGTTGGTTACTCATTGACCACCAGCCAACAGGAGAGTGTCACCTGTATCATGACCCAGGTGAAAAGTCTGAAGATAGCAATACAGGACTTCTCATTGCAACTCCTGAAATGAAAGGGCTTAGCTGTAAAAAAAAGAAAAGAAAAAAGCAGATAGTTAAATGGGTGTACTTACCCAAAATAGGATGAGAGTATGCATGTTGGCACCATGGTGTGAAGAGAGGGCTTGATGCACTCGAGGATGCACAGCTATGTGGAACAGTGAAGAGTGGAGAGCCCGAGTGGGGAGCTTGATGCTGACATTAATATGTGTGTATGTGTGAAGGGAGAATAATGGGAGAAACTAATATCATTGAGAGACACACTGGATGGACAGTGAGGATTCAGCCGTGTGAGTAATTAAGGGTAATGAAATACAACTGGGGTCCGGGTGAGGTGTCCCTGGATTGTTATACAAGATTAGAATGTGCAGTGCATTAATGGTTGTGAGATTTTTAAAAAGGTTATGCGTACAAAAGAGCATGGAGGATTGCGGTTTGAGGGGCGTAAAAGTGCATGCAGAGTAGGAGTAAGATGTGTAGAGCCTAAAAAATATGAAAGGTGTGCAGAAATTGAGGAATGCAAAGAGTGTGAAGAGCTGAAGATCATTAGCGTAAGTCTGGATCTGCTCAGCAATAGAGCAGTGAGGACAGTGAAATTTGCAAAACTGGCTCCAAGTGCTTTAAAGAGTGAACAGTTCACATTAGGGCTGGATGATCGAAAGGGAGCAGCAATAGAAAGCATAATACGGAGGAGTGTTTCTAGAACAAGTGAGGGAAGGGAAATTCTATCTATAACGTTCTTTATATGTGTGTAGTGTGGCAGTTATTTCTAGATTATGAAAGAAAGATTTTGCACACTTTTAACATGTGAGTTTTGTTACAGGAAAAATAAAGAACATTGTGTTTTTTACTTGCGTAGATGCCAGTGTCCCTTATTCTCTTACTCATTCTCCCTTGATCTATGAACTACTGGATGGGCCAAAAGTTCTCAGAGATTATCTGAAACAGAAAGTCAAAAAACAAAAGTACAGGTAACTGAATGCCCTTTCTCTAATTATGCTACAATTTTGCAAGATTTGTCATAGGGCTCAGTTACTTCATCCAAAAACATGAATACCGAAAGACATCTGAAAGTTTCTTAATTAGTGAGCTAATGATGTCACTATAAATATATTGGCATAGCAATCACAAAATTAGATGGCTGCACCCATCAAAAAAAAGATTTAAAAAAATGGCAGAACTAATGAAAATACAGTACAGGCGAAAAGTTTGGACACACCTCCTCATTCAATGTGTTTTCTTTATTTTCATGACCATTTACATTGGTAGATTGTCACTGAAGGCATCAAAACTATGAATGAACACATGTGGAATTATGTACTTAACAAAAAAAGGTGAAATAACTGAAAACATGTTTTATATTCTAGTTTCTTCAAAATAGCCACCCTTTGCTCTGATTACTGCTTTGCACACTCTTGGCATTCTCTTGATGAGCTTCAACAGGTAGTCACCTGAAATGGTTTTCACTTCACAGGTGTGCCTTATCAGGGTTATTTAGTGGAATTTCTTGCTTTATCAATGGGGTTGGGACCAGCAGTTGTGTTCTGCAGAAGTCAGGTTAGTTGGACGATCATTTATTTTTCAACAGGACAATGACCCCAAACACACTTCCAGGCTGTGTAAGGGCTATCTGACCAAGAAGGAGAGTGATGGAGTGCTGTAAATGGTCATGAAAATAAAGAAAACACATTGAATGAGGAGGTGTGTCCAAACTTTTGGCCTGTACTGTATATTAAACAAAAGGAAGTTAAAAAATAATGTTAACAATTAATAAGAACATTAAAAATCAAAAAACTGCATATTTAAAAAATAAATATCCCTAAAACACCCGAAAACATTCATAACAACATGCACCAAACTCACTCCAAACACCTCCCTGAACTCTTTGCTACTCTCTACAAACCTGCCTACCAGTGAAGGTTTTGCCCCAACTCACTCCCACTCTTAGGACACAGCCAATAAAACCATTTCTGTCATTATTTCTAGAGGAATTCCTGGAATTGCTGTGCGGTCTTGAACACAATGTAAGTCTAGGAGCTGTCTAATTAGAGTGATCCTTGATATTTGTTCACCCTGGACTCCAATTTAAAATTAAAAGGGCCAGGTACATTTGGTTATTTCTAATACTGCTTGGTCTCTTTAACAGGTAAGAGTACGCCATCTGCCTTTTTGTCTTGGTTTAGCAAAACTCTTCTTAAACTTTAGTGCCCATGGAATAATTACTTTTAACTCTACACCGCACACTTATCCTTTAATTAGTTTCTTACCAACACCGACACCGGAAGAGATTTTCCAGTTACCATTTCAAATTCCTTATTTAAATTATGGACCTTGCTAGGCCCATCTCTTTTATTTTCTACAAAAGACCACTTTTGTCTGCGGGATATCCTGGCCCAGCCTGGCAGCCTGCCGTAATATGTAGACATGGTTTTCAAGTGTCGTATTACTTCCAGAATAGTAGTCTTAATGTGCCAGTTTTATACCTTCTACAACAAGCCAAAAGGAAACAGAGAAAAAAAAGTGTACGTGTGAGGTCATTAGGGCCCTTGATCATATTATTTGTGCCATTCTTTGAAAGCTTTCTAATTTGATGCCATTTGTTTTCTGGTAATTGCTTGTGCTCACTTCTTGAAATTACAACTTGGGTGCATGCCATTCCACACAGTGATTTGTCTGGTATGTAAACTTTCCATTGCACATCTGTAAAATATTGAAAGTACTTGTGAAGTCATGCCCTACTATACAGTATATTGTAAGAGCAATGAGCTGTGATGCCACATTTGATTGCTGCCTTACTATATAAAATGAAGTAGGTAGACGTGAGGTAAAATGAGGTGGGCCAAATGTTAAGAAACATTCAGGGTACTTTTAAAAGAATATGACAGCTTCTTCAAGTGATATATTAATTTAATAATTACAGGTTAATCCCTCAGTTTAGACATTTGAAAAATAATTCATCACTTGTTTTATATTAATTAATGCATTCATTGAAGACTAAATGTAATGATTAATTTAGGAATTAATTTCTAAATTATTTTTTGCTTCTTATTCTTCTTCATACAATATTGATATTTCACATCTGTACTATCTGTTGTTCAAATTGACTTCAAACTGATCTTCCTTCGTAAATAAAGAGAGACTTAACAGTATTAAATGGTGGACTGATTTTAAATTCTTTTTTTTTAACCACTGCAGAAAATGGCAAAGAAAGTGAGTTACTCTTACTGCGTCTTCTGCTTTCAGTTCCACTATATGCATGTGAAGCAGCTTCTTTAAATACCATGGCCCTAATTTTTTCTCTCAATCATTTATTCATTATGCTTACATATTTTATGTTTGTTGGTGAACTTAAAAAGTCTGCCTCCAGATGGTATTGTTTTTAATATGAATGAGGAAGTGCTGCATTATAATGCTTTTGTGAGAGCTGAAAGCAGTATTTCACAAAAATAAATGGAATGAACACTGAAACAAGAAAGAATTCATATCTGAAAATGTTTGAATCATTTTTTTCTTTTTTGTCTACTTGTCGCATTGCATGAAGAAGCAGAAACAGTCAGTTTTAAACGTAATGAAAAAAGCAGATAAAATAAGATAATAACATACTAAATTGTATTTGTATTTAAAGTCGTTATAATTTATGTATTTTAATGGTTTGCAATATTCCAATTTTAACATGAATATCCTGCTTTATTTTATTTTTGAAGTTAAAAAAGTGTAACTGATTATTTATTTTTGCAGAGCAGAAACACTTTTCTAAGAGGTAATTTTTCAAAAATAATAAAAATGATTTAATGCTGTAATACTTGAAACCTTTACTTAATTCTTAATTGTAGTTTAGATTGCTAGTGCTTGTAAAATGGCACTTTAAATCTAGCTTTTAAATTCCTAAGGATCCTAACAGACATTTTCTTCACTTTCAATGGAATTGTTTCAGTGTACACGTGCTTGCGCTTTGATGAACCTTTAAATCAATTAGCTTTTATATAATAATAATACATTTTATTGATTTGTAGGCACCTTTCTAAACGCCCAAGGACATCAAACAATAGACAATACACAGATTATAAACAAAAGTAAAATACAAAAGTTAAAATCAGACAGAGCAAGTGTAATCAAAGAGAAAAAGCAGTCTTAAACAAATGAGATTTTAGTTTAGATTTGAAAAGTGAAAATGATTCAATATTTCTAAGCTCAGATGGTAGTAAGTTCCAAAGCAAGGGAGCAGAGCAACTAAATGCTCTGCTCCCCATAGTGGTAAGGCAGACGAAGGGGACAGTCAAGTGGATTGAGGAAGAGGATCTAAGGGTGTGGGAGGGAATGACAAGATGGAGGAGGTCAGACAAATATGGAGGGGCAAGGTTGAGCGTAGCTTTAAAAGTTAGTAAGAGAATTTTGAATTGAATTTGGAACTTACCTGGATGCTAGTGAAGCTGCTGCAAGACGGGAGTGATATGGTGAATAGAGGGGGTTCTAGTAATGATGTAGGCAGCTGAATTCTGGACCAGCTGAAGCTTATAAAGAGATTTGTGAGAAAGACCAAAGAAAAGGAAATTGCAATAATCCAGACAAGAAATGACAAGGCTATGAACAAGGATAGCAGTGGTGTGGGGAGTGAGGGAGGGGCGAATATGATTAATGTTACGCAAGTGGAAATATGTAGACCGGGAGATGTTATTGATGTGGGACTGAAAGGATAAAGTACTGTCAAGGATGACACCCAGACTCTTAACCTGTTGGGAAGGGGAGACAGAGGAATTATTAATAACAAATGAAAAATGATCAATTTTGGATAATGTTGATTTTGTACCAATGAGGAGAACCTCAGTTTTGTCACTACTAAATTTAAGAAAATTTGAAGAAAACCAGGATTTGATTTCTGCTATACAATCAATAAGTGAGGAGGGTGGAAAGGAAGCAGTAGGTTTGCTAGTGAGATAGAGCTGGGTGTCATCAGCATAACAGTGGAAGCTAATGTTATATTTCTGAAAGATATTACAAAGGGGAAGGAGGTAAATAATGAAAAGGAGGGGCACACCTGAAGTAACAGCGGTGGGTTGGGATGTGAAAGTTTTAAGCTGAACAAACTGCGTGCGGCTTGAGAGGTAGGATCTGAACCAATCTAGTGGAGTGTGGGTAATGACATTCGAAGATAATCTATTGAGAAGAGTAGTGTGACAAATAGTGTCAAAGGCTGCACTCAAATCATGGATGAAAATGGTAATTAAACCAGAATCAGCTGCCATAAGGAGGTCATTAGTAATTAGTACTTAGAAAGTGCCGTTTCTGTACTGTGGAGGAGATCGAAAACCAGACAGGAACTGTTCATACACGTTATTTTGAGATAAATGAGAATGAAGGTGAATAGCCACTATTTTTTCAAATAGTTTGTAAATGAAGGGTACATTAGAAATAGGACAAAAATTGCTGAAATTAGTCGGATCAGCATCAGGTTTTTTTCAGTATTGGGGTTATTGCAGCAGTTTTAAAAGATGAAAGAACATTACCAGTAGTGAGAGAAGAATGGATTATAGCAGAGATAAGAGGGACCAGAGAGGGGAGGTAGGCTTTGACCAGAACTGTAGGGAGGGGGTCCAGTTGACAGGCGGATTGCTTAAACCTACAGACAAGATCTGAGATTTCTGAGAAAGTAGGAAGCTGAAAAGAGGAAAATTAGTGAGTTGGTGGGTGAAATTCAAATGTACAGGAGGAATCCGTACAGAGGGACTGATGAATCTTCTGGATTTTTTTATTAAAAAAGGACATAAGGGAATTGCAAAATTCAGTTGAGTAAAGGTGAGAAGGTAAAGAATCTTGGGGTTGTGTGATATTATTAAACAGTGAAAACAATGACTTGGTGTTGCCTTCATTGGAAGAAATAATGTGAGTATTATAGATTTAGTTTGGGCAATACAGTCCTTGTAATAAAGTATATGGTTTTTGTACATCTCTTTGCAACAGCGGATCATCTTTTTCCATATCTTCCTGTCCTCTGCACCTTGCTCTGTTACACCATCACCTGCATGTCCTCTCTCACCACATCCATAAATCTTCTCTTAAGCCTTCCTCTTTTCCAGTTACCTGGCAGCTCTATCTTTAACATCCTTCTCCCAATATACTCAGCATCTTTCTCTGCACGTGTCCAAACCAACGGAATCTCACCTCTTTGATTTTGTCTCCCAACTAATCCTATCATGCTTGTCATACCCAGTGCAAATCTTAGCATCTTTAACTCTGCCACCTCCAGCTGTCTCCTGTTTTTTAGTCAGTGTCACCGTCACCAGTCCATATAGCATAGCTGGTCTCACTACCGTCCTGTAGACCTTCCCTTTCACTCTTGCTGATACCTGTTGCTACCTACTCATAGTATTCAAAGTTAAAATTCCTTCTGCTGTGTAATTTCCATTTATTTACCAGTACCAAGACTTTTCCTTTCACTATTGAGCCTTTGTTCTTATCCTCCAAACTCTTAGCCCACAAGCTATGTAATAAATGTTCCTTTTAATGATCCATTTTTGGTTATCTGCTCAGTCACAAGAATAGGCATCATCAAGAAGTAGATTGGAATTAGAATTCATCAAGATTTCTTGACCAACTCACAAAGGACAATTCTTAACTAGTTCAGCTCAAAGGATCCAAGGGAGTCATTTCATGCTTTATAACTGGAATCATCAATTAGCAGCCTGCAAGATTTCCCCTGCCCCAAGCCATCCTCCAACACATTTTTTTAGTTATATTAAATTTATGTAGAATCTATACATGACAGGCATCTATAAAGTCAGGCAAAAATTAATGTTCACAAGTCACAGAAGGTGCGAGAGAGAATTCATAATGAAGTTAAATAATTCACTCCATGTTTGATGCTTCAGTTTCAGAATCCTAACCTTATACTTCTCAACACATTAAATAATCACACCTCATTTGCCACTTTGATTTTAAAGTTAGCATATACAGCAGAAGCAGAGTGAGTGGAAGGGAATAAATGGCTCAAAACTGCCACTTAGAGTAAAAGGGGTAGGAGCTCGGGGACTCTCAACAACCTTCCCATAATGCATGCTTGCTGTTTCATGTAAGTATCAGACATAAATACTTGTGGCAAGTATTTGTTGTCTGCCAATCAATGATGGTATGATCAGCCTGACTGACACCATCTATCACCTGACGATGGATATTCTCTGCCTACATGTAAATATGATGTGTAGCAGTTGCAGCAGATATGAGTACTTATTTCACAGATTCAATAACTTTATACATCGAGCTTCGGTAAATGCCTGTAACGCACCTTCTTAATACCTTTACATCAGTGAAAGTGTTATTGTGCTAAGTGCCAAGACCCATTCACTTTGGAGGGATGCACTTGTTGCTCTTTCTTGTTGAGTGCTATCCTGCTGTGTTCATGACTTGCTTTCAAGTTCTCGGTTTTTACTTTGCTAGGCCTCAGACTACGGTGGATAAGATTCATTGAAAGCCCTGTGCGTCTGAAGATAGAAATACTCTTCTACAATAGCAACAGTTTCATTGCAGATCAGAGAGGCCAACTGAGCATTTTAGAATGATAGCATTATAAAGACATACTTAGATTAACAATTGATTCTTGAATAACAATTTTGAATATTACATTTCTTCTAAACACATTCTGATATTTTGACTTGTTTTGATAATTAACTTGCAACGTGACTGTCTGGCTAACGAGTAATCTTTATGTGATTACAACCACTGAAGGTTTTCTGAGAAGGACATGTAAATTTAAATGCTCAAGCTTGCTTGTTTAAAATTAATTCAGCTAAATGGATGCTCAATGATTCCTCATCTTGCATAAATATAAAGTAGAAAGATTTGAACTGACTTAACATGTATGTTACAGTATGTAAATGAGTTGGTGATTGAATAAGAGTGTTCGGGAATGAATGTGGTAGTGTGACTGTTAAAATGTGTGAGGTGTGTATTGGGAAAGAAAGCAAATTACAGATGGGACTGGCCCAGAGAGTGTTTGTTCTGTGAGAATTTGACTTCAATTCAAATTTGCTTGATGATTCCTTGTTCTGTCCTCTATTAAAATGTGTTCATAGGGGATCTCTAGTGGCTCCATCTTGAAGCAAGCAGCACATGAAGAAGCAGGTGGCAGACATCCATTTCCATCCACTGTTTATTTGCCCTTGTAAAGGCATAATCTGTAGGTATTTTGTTTTTTTATTAGTATATACATTGTTTTGAGTTTTAGTTGTTCCTTTTTCTATTTTGCAAATGTTTAGTGTGTATGTAAATATATACAGTATGTACAGTATATGATTGTTCAGGCCTATTTTTATGCATTTGAATATGAAGCGGCAGGATGTCTTTGGGCTAAAGAATCTGTTTTGTAATATTTATGCCTTTTCATAAGGAAAAGATAACAAAGCAGTTAGTATTAAATTTGAAGGCATTTTTAAGGAAAAATTTATATTAAGTTAACAAATTCTGATAGGTATTGCTTTTTACTTTACAGTTTCACACCACTTTCATTAAATGCCTGAATATCATCAGTGCCTTGGGTGTTTGTTGAAGGAGTGTTTCGCTTGCTGTATAACTACATATGCAAACGCATGGTGAGGGCAGAAGATTCCTGCTTTATAAAATGTACTGTATATGATATTTTGTGATTAAAATGTGCTCTATTATGCATAGATGAAAGTGAGCATGGAATTTTGTATTCTTGATGGTATGACTCATGAGGTGTATAGATGTGTACATTGTATATTTGCATGATTTCCTTTACATACACTACATTCACTGTCTCCGTTCTACCAAGAAGTGACAAGTAGAAAGGGATAAGGGAAGGTAAAAACCAAAAAAAAAAAAAAGACATTCAACCAAAATCAAACATTAGGCAAAGGTTAAAGTCAAAATTCAGAAGTAAAAGATCAAAAAACAAGAATTCTGTAACAGGTTTTAAGTAATGATATTTAAAGTTTATGTAGCCTTCTATAATGATGCTAGTAATAAAACACAGACTTTTACATGCACCTTGCAAGTTACTTCTCTAGCAACACGTCATGGTAGCAGTCCTGTAAAATAGTGGCACTTGCAAAAAAATAAGATGAAGTTGTGATAAATTGTAGGTAATTTTTAACTTGGTTAACCATGCTTCAAAGAGGGGTTTTAATGTTAGCACAAACATTTACAGTAATTAAGGAGAAGTAAAAGTCTGCGGAATCATAACTGTTTTGATCTTTCACAAGTTAATTTAGGATAACACACTAAGGTGGAACTGACAATATGTTTATTTTTATACTATATTTTTATTAGTGCTGCTTGAGACATGACTAATTCAACTAAGGATGAAGAATGTGAAGATCTGGACATCAAAAACATGCCTCCTTTCTTGGTGTAGAGAAATGAAGTATACAGAAGTGCTGGTACTCCTTTAATTAAACATGCGATCTACTGTGATTGTGTACTGCATGCTACTTTTTGCTGAGCATTGTTGCGACAAGAGAATGGGTACGAGACAGGTAGCTCAGGGTAGGCTGGGTTAATTAGCTCAAGTGATGCACCGCACAGAAATATTATTTTGTTTTTTTATATACAGTGCCCTGTGATGGACTGCCACCCTGTCAGGGGTGTATTCCTGTGCTGGGATAGGCTCCTGTACCCCCGTGACCCTTTCAGGACTGAGCTGGTTGTAAAATGACTGACATATGCAGCACATTGTGATAGTTACTTCAGTAAAAAGTAAGAAATGCAACAAAGATTGAATTAATACAAAATAAACTTCCCAAAGAAAAATCATAAACTGGAAAAATACATTACTTTTAGTTTTTCAAAATGTGTAAAGCACCTAATAATTTTTATAAAATTAAAGAAATATGGCAAAACCCAAGAGACACAGTTGACTATAATATAACAGAAGGCTAGAAAAATACACAAAAAAGACTGTAAAGACTCAAATGTTTCCATTGGGAGCGTATTTATGTGGATACTGGAAAAAATATAAAGAACTCAGAACCTAACACAGGAAGCAGTGCTCACAAAATAACACTATTATTTATTATAGCTTCAAAATAGGTAGTCTAGATATTGATGTGACTTCAACTGGAAATAAGCCTAAACTGGGTAAATGCAGTTATTATTAGAAACATAGACATTTGAATTTGTCACATTTTTTAAAATTAAGGTGACTAAAATTGGGGAGCAACTGTTAACCAATATTTTGCAATAATGAAATTAGAAAAAAATGTGTAAGTTATTGAGTAGTAATGAAACAGTAGCCATAATATATTTAGTTTCACTGCTTTCTGATTTTTATGAAAGCTATAAAATATAATGTCAACAATTGCAATTTGACATAGAACTGTAAAAACACTTTAAAAACAGATTTCAATTTAAATTTTAGCCATACTCTTGAGACAGAGAAGGGAAAATGACACTTCTTAAGAATATAATAAAATTGTATATAAACTGTACATAAAATAAGAAAAATTAAGAAAATTAATAGAAAATGTTGTGGTTAGTATTGCTACCTCATAGTTTTAAGAGACTAAGCCATTGTTTTGCATTTGCATATTCTCATTTATCTATGTAAGTTTTGCTTCGAGAACTGTAGATTTACCCCCTACCAAGCAGAATGCACTATGGATCAATTAAGACAGCTAACAGATAAGATAAGAAAGTATATATTATTGTAACATGGCTGTCGCCTGATGACTGGGCTATGTGAAAAAATAATAATACCCTGAAATAAACAGTGTACTTCTAAATTCGTACACTTTACAAATAGCACTAGTATCTTTTTCTTGAGATTATCGTCATGTACAGTGTTCCTTTAGGGACAAAATCATCTTTCTCTTCTTCAGTTACCAGGAATCAACATTATTGGATGTAGAGCATGATTTGTGACATTTCACTTCATTTGTTTGAATGACAGTTTTTTGTGATTGACACATTGGTGTGCAGTGGATGTTAACTAAATTTCATTTTTGTATTCTTGTCAACTTCAGGTACTCAACTTTTTGGTCCTGTTTCACTCTTATTTGTATTAACAAGTGACCTGAATTACTTTTTTCACCTACCTTTACTGGAACTGAAATACAGTCTGTAGTGTTTGTTTTTTTTTGTTATATCCACAGTGATTTTACTTCATTTACCTTGGAAGGTATTCTATCTAGTTTTAACCTTTATACCAGGCAGTCTTTCACTGACAGCCTTGTGGCCTTCCTGCAACATCCATCTTCCTGGGTATTAAATAGACTCTTGAGTGAGGAATGACAAGTGAAAAGTGCCATGTGATGTGTGATAATGATGACTAAGAAGTGACAAATGATAAATGACATGCTGTGATACTGATGTTTGACAAGCAGACACGAAAGAATCAAGGATTCCTAAAACAGAGACTTTTCGTGAGCTCAAAAAATATATAAAAAAACATAAACCATAACAGGCTTTTTTAGAAATGTACTACTACAAACTTTGCAAAGTGCACTAAGAACAGAATGAAAACATAACAAAGAACAAGCAGACTAAAATCTTTGTATTGTGTTCATCATTAAAAAGACCAGTAATATGTCAGTACAGTAGTTACAAGGAATATTTTGGACATATTAAGTAATTTGATGATTATAGACAGTGACATCCTACAAAGATTAAAGAAATGTATGCTAGAGTCTTCAAGGAAATAATTTGTTAAATCTGTGAACTCTTCTTCTCTTCTTCATAGTTCAGTCAAAATTCTGATTATTCCAAAAACCTGGGTGATATGCAAGTTTATGGTTTTTGGTTAATGTAAAAAGGGGATACTGTTGATCCTTGGAATTACAGGCCAGCTCTCTTCACTTGTCATCAAAAAACTATTCCCGAATTCATTGCTTAATATCATGGCTAGTTTGCATTCTGTGGACCTTCTCCAATTTTCTCTCACGATAGAAACCTTACTGTTTCTACCATTAGTGAGTTATCTTATAAATGTATGAGAGAGTGGTGTCTGCTGTGATCTTACTTCTTGTCCAGTTTTCATTCCTGTCTTGAATATACAGTAGCTTGGAATTACTTCTATGTGACACCACGAAGTACTAAACAAACTTATAAAATATGAAATGATATATAAGGCAACAAAGAAATGCGGGTTTCAAGTACCATTGGTTTAAGTTAAAGTCTCCATGGATTTAAAACATTTGTTATTTACATTAACTTCACACAGCTATTATAAATTTACTAGCTGTGTAAACCTGTGCTGTAAAAAGCATGGGGTCTTAGAAACTATTGAAATAGTCAATGTAGAGATGTCAGGTAATTGAAAGGAGCTACTCTGGGCATCTCTCTCCTAGGAGGTTTTGTGCTGCCGACGTGATTGCATCATTTGTGCATTAGCGGTTAAGCAACTGTCTTTCTTCTGAGGTTCCCTTTCCTCGCTTGTGTATTAGTGGCAGGTGGAAAAGTAAAAGGGACACCATTTTGCTGATGTGCTCACCTCAATTCTGTATTAGCCACTTAGCAAGTGACTCTTTCTTTGGAGGTTTCGCTTTGCCGATTTGCTCGCCTCACTTCTGTTTCCTCGGAGGAGGAGCCCTTACTCCAACTCCACCTCTCACTTCCGGGCTGGATAGACACACACACTTCCAAGCGTAGACATTAATATATAAGATGAGCCCTTAACAAAATGAAATCATTCAAAATGTGGTTAGAACATATATATCAAAGTAAATAAATTGATGTGGTGTGAGAACCCTTTTCAAAATCAGAAGATATTAACAGTAGGGATCTGCAAGAAGGAGTACTAGCACTATTGTTACTTTATAAAATAGATAACAACTAAATTGCTGGTGCAGCTTATCAATAAAAATGGACCCAAATAGGATCAGTGGTAATATCCTTATGAAGCAAGTCTACTTAAATGGAAGGAAAAAATATTTAAAGTTGGAAATAAATTTATTACACTACAATGAAAAATTGCACATTGAGTTTCTTGGAATTAAAAAAAACAGCAGGAACCAGACATTGGCAACAAGGGTTTAAAAAGATGATGCGATTTGTGGCCTTTATGAGGTGTCAACCCCAAACCCAAAAGAGATTCACTAATGAGGTACAAAAATAGTTTTACTAATATGATAAAAATAAAAGAGGAAAAACAAATATCAGAAACCTAGTGGGCAATTGTGAAACACCTTATTTCCCTTGGCTAACTTGTGGAGCATCTAATGCACTTACTTGTTAGATACCACAGAGCAATTTTGTTTTTTCTAAAACCTCCCAACCTTTCTCACCATCTCCAGCTTATTTAATTCCCACCTACTTTTCTCTTACCACAAATGTTCCGTCCACTTCCCTTGCATATGATCTGGTAATTAATTCAGCATTGCTGATCTTCAGTTATTCTCATGGTTAGAAATGGCATCTGAAACATGTGGGACCATCCTCATGGAACTCTGCAGTCCTAAAGCACACTCCATCACTCAAGAGCCAGGCAACAATTGGAAGTATCAACAGAGCTGTAATAAGGTGACCCAGCCAACACAACTGCCTGAGGGAACGTTGTAATACCTTCTCTCACCCACAGACCAGGGTTTGCCTGGGAACTCCTGCCCCTTCTGCCTCACGGGCTATTTAGGGAACAATGACACCGGAAGTCAGCATTTATTAGGAAACGCATCCAAAGCAGATTGAACTCTATAGATGAGAATGGCTTTGATGAAGGATGCAGTTACTCAGCAGCCTGCAGGAAAAGCTCCATAAGTTTGTGAGCTGTCTGTGATATTTTTGGACTTTTTTCTATTACATTAAACAGGGTACCAACCGAGTGGGAAGCAGGAGAAATGAGGATCAATACCTCAAAATCCTGAGGCCATTGTCCTAAGTAGAAAAATGTGGAGTGTCCTCTCCAGGTGAGAGATGAGTTAATGCCTCAGGTGAATTAGTTTAAGTAACACAGGGTATTGTTCACGAGTCGGGAGAAAAAGGATAGTGAGATTGCTGTTATGTGGTCGCTATACTGACCTGTACTGATGAAAAAAGATGTGAGTCAGAAAGCTAAGCTCTCGGTTTACCAGTTGATCTTTGAGTAATGACGGAAGGAATGAGATCACAGGTACAAGTGGCTGAAATGAGCTTTCTCCAGAGGGTAGCTGGGCTCTCCCTTAGACACATGGTGAGAAGAGCAGACATCCAGGAGAGGATCAGAAAAGAGCTGCTGACCCTCCACATCTAGAAGAACCAATTGAGTTAGTTTAGGCATCTGATACGGTTGCCTCCCGGATGCCTCCATGAGGAGGTTTTATGGGCACATCTAGTTAAGAGGAGACCACAGGGAACACCCAGGGCTCCCTGGGATGGTTATATTTCCCAGATGGCCTAGGAATACCTTGGGATCCCACAGTATGACCTGGCAAGTGTGGCTGGGAAACAGGTCTTATGGGCCTCACTGCTAAGACTATTGCCCCTGTGACCCGGTTTCAGGTAAATGGTGAAAAATGAATGAAGAAACAGAGTACCTGGCCGGTTCCCAGTTTTTTTACATCTCTCTGTTGTTTACTATCTTACACTACAGAGCACTGTTCTGTATTACAGTTTGCCAGGAGCCACAGCTAATTTACCTTGTTACCAACTACTGGGCTGGGGAACTCCTGTTCTATTAGCAAGTGTCTGGTAGTGTTATTCCTTTGTTTTAATGTCGCTAAAATATCCTCTTACAGACATCCTTCTGTCATTTAGGTATTTAGTGTTCCTACACAACGGTGCCTCTGTATGACCTGAAATTTACAATGGTTTTGCTTTGTAAAAGAGATTTATGTAAAAATAAAAAACTCTATTCTTGAAATGTAAGGTATTGACTTATTCTTATGACTAGATTCCCCTACCTGCTTAAATTATTTACTGCTTCTTCTATTTCTTGTTTTTAGTTAATCAAATGCAGATTTCACTTTGTGGCGCATCTGTAGGGGCTGGACTACAGGGATAACTGTTATTAATTTAATGTGTTACTTGCCATGTAAATACTTTACCTCTTTAAACATTCTTGCTAGTCTGAAGGCATCCTTTGCGGCTCATTTAATTCTCCATTTTCTGTGTACACTGCTTGTTATAATTGCATGCATTATCTAGAATTCAGCTGTATATTTTTTTTCTGCTGAGCATTTCTTACACCATGTCCTAGCTTGTGGTATTAATTATATGATTCAGGTATTTTGTCAGATTAACTCTTCAGGCATTAAACAAGAACAATCATATAGTGCTCTATTGACTTTGGTGATGCAGTTTTTTTTCCTCTAGTTATTCATTTTTTTTACTTACTTCAGTTTGAGCATAGCCATGGTGACCTGCAGACTGAAATGTCAAATAACAAGCACAAAATGCCATGGCGGCACAAACACAACCTAGTTCACCACAGAGAAATTTATTCTCCAATTGTGTCATATTACTTATGTAAATAAGATCCTGAATCTGTAACTGTCCCTGTTTTTTTTTTCTTTATTTCAATATGTGTAAACTGCTTTAAATGTATGTTGCAAGACTTTTGAAAGTACTGAAAAAGCTATGTCAACATCTAATATAGAAATACTAGAATGCACTGAATGCAGCATACAATATATTCAAAACGTTAAACTGTGTCACACACATGCGCATGGGAGGAAGCTAAAGGGCTTGAGTGAAGGCAGTTCTGAGGCATGCCGGGATGTGCACTGAATCTTTTTCTTCCTTGCCTAAAGGGCTTTCCCGGGGGATTCCGCCTGGCTCTCCTGACGTCACTTCCGGGACTGAGCCTATTAAAGGAGACCTTGCCGGCTCCGGCCCCTGTGATGTTACGTCCGGGCTCGAACCAGTGGCTGAAGACTTCAATGAGCCCGACCCCTATGATCTCACTTCCTGACTTCCCCTTTAAAAACCTCCTCCTTTTCCCTATGCCCTCAGTTCTGTATTGGACTCGGTTTTGTGCACAGCAGTGCTATCATTTGAAAAGACAATTTGCAGCCAGGAAAACAAATTATACGGGTGGCTGCTCCAAACCTTGCTTTGTCTCATCGTGGCTTTTGTGACAACTGGTAATAAATTCTTTATATCAATTTACATTTTTTAAATTCTTATTTGTTTTCAACATACTGAATATGTTTGTATAACAAAAAAAAGTTAATGAACAGGCATATAATGTAAGTTTGTTATTTTGACATTGTCACTTCACCACTTAAGTATCTTGGCCTTTTTCCCATCCCAGCATAAACAGACTTTGGATTTATGGAAGGCATCTTTACAGCTCCAAGCTTGCCCACGGTGACCCAGATGAGGGTGTGCCATGATGCCCATTAATGTACTGATATTCTGTCTGCAGTTTACTCCTGACTTGTGCTTATTGCTTACAGGATAGACTTTGCCCCACTCTCATCTTAGGGCGGAAAAAGAAAATTCAGACATGAGATGGATGCATTTATTTGAATTTTACTGGTACGTTGTTTGGATCCACAAAACTTAAAAATGAATTAAGCAGTTACAGGAAGTGGATAGATGGTCAAAAGTTTCAACTCTAAATAAAAACCTTGTTTTCAATTGTGTTTTATTGTAGAATATTTTAAATCTGAATCTAATTCCGCTGTTAGGAAAACTTAAACTGTTTAATCCTTTGAGTTTTTTTGAGTGTAAGGTTGAAAATTGTTTTATTTATTTTTACTGTAAAATGATTCTGTTGTGGAACAACCCATTTCTTTTAAATAACATGAAAAGTAAGCAATATACAGTAATGTATAAGGTATATCATGGCAGAAAGAAATGAGACATCTACAGTAAACTAAAAAACATTTTATTAATTTTGTACAGAATTTTATTCCTGCCACTCTAAACAAAAATTGTGCTATTTTGCAATTACTATTGCATTATTTCACAATAATTATTATATTACTCAGCAAAGATATTTTCTGGTAACATTGTGCACAGCATGTTTTTGTCATCTGACAAAAGCATACATTTAGTTTTAATTGGGTTAACATTTAGTACAGGTAAATTAACAAAAGCAAAGAAGAAACGCAGAGTTGTCATTCCTGCCTCAAAGCACCAGGATCTGTTTGTGCTTTGCTCTTTCTCTCCTGCATATATAGATCTATTAGTATCAACAAGTGTGCTTAATTATGGATAATTTCCTATTTTAGCACTGAATACTGGAAATGCAGCATACATCAATATTACTGCTCAAGTATTAAAATGTTAAAGCCTTCATGTTCTATGCAGTAAATAATAATAATACATAAAATCACCAATAACAAGAGATTTCACAGATATATATATATATATATACAGCTGCTATACCACTAGATTACACAGTTTCAAAATATCTAATACAAATACTTGGGTTAAAACTGAACAGATACTTTATTTATATGTATGTATTACTGGATTGCAGGACACTAACCACAGCAGGTAACAACTTTGAGAAATAACTCAATATTTCATGGAAATGATTATTCTAATTTGAATTACTACTACAAGGTAATGAAGAATGTGTCTTTCTGATGGTTGATTTCCATTCATGTCTGAGATACTTCTCCCAGTGTTGCCTTAAATATATATGAGTATACTCTTTGTGGTAAAGTTTGGAAATACTACCTATATTTTCAGAATCACAAAGCAGTATAGCTTAAACCATCAATACTAATGAAAGATTCCTAAAGTTAGGCATGTTTTTTTTAATAAACTTTTTAATTTGTATTAGTTAAAGTAGTACACTATTGCAAGGTTGCATTTGAGCCATCAGTAATCAAAAGATGCAAAGCTATTGTCAATATCTTCTAAGGTCAAAAAGACCAATAAACTTCCTTGAAGCTCTACGTACTAATTGCTCCTGCTGTCCTTGAAGCTCTGCACCCTTTGTTCAAATGTCTTCAAAGTATTACAAAACGGATGAGTAGTAATTTTTCTAAGCTACACACGGAAAATATGAAAGAAAATTAGTTATGCAAAGAAATTAAAAAGATGACGATCTAAGAATGAAATTTAATCACTTTTAAACTTATTGTATATCCAGATCTTAACTTCAAATTGCATAATAACTAGACCACTAAGACTGCATTATCCTCTTTAATAAAACCCCTGTGTGCGTCCAGGTGTCCGTGTGTGTGTGTCTTCTGGTGAAGTGTGCATGCGCGGTGCCACACTGCACATGTTCAGTCTCTTCCTGTGCATTCCCTGTGTGTGCAGAGAGAGAGAGACACACACACACACACACACACACACACACACACACACACACACACACACACACACACACACAGACAGACAGACACACACACACACACACACACACACACACACACACACCAGAGCGCGTGCGACAGACACACACACACAGGAGCGTGCGCGACAGACACACACACACAGAGGTGCATGCTTAAGAGAGACAGACACACATACACGCAAGCCCGCGACAGAGACACACACACACACAACAACAACATTTATTTATATAGCACATTTTCATACAAAAAGTAGCTCAAAGTGCACACAGGCGCGCACGTGCATTGTTGCAATGTTACTTTTCTTGGTTGTTTATTAAATTACGGATTTTTCAAATGTTCATTTTTTTCCCTGTGCTTAAAACTGATTAAAAAAATGTGTTTTTCGGGAGCGGGACGTAAGGCTATAGCGCAAACTCTTGCAGTGTTAGTTTTCTCTGTTGTTCAAGATTTTCTTAGTGTTATTCAATGTTTTTACATTTAGTTTACTATTACGCTGTGCATTCAATGGTATAGTTAACTATATTTGTACTTAAAAACTATATATTTACATACAGTTCATACAGTCTGGAACAAATTAATTGTATTTACATACAATCCTATGGGGGAAATTACTTCGGTTCTACTGTATTACTGTCTGACAAAATTACAGGCATTTTATTGAAATACAAACCAGTATTACTGAGAGAGAAAATTAAAGGCACACAATACAGTGACGCATATTACAGCCACATACAAGGTCCCTTGCCATTTAATATAGACTGTTCATACAAATGTTTATGCACTACTGTTCTAGCGGCCATTATTGTAACGGGCTTAATGTCTAGTTTAATTTTATAAATGGACATTAAATGGACTATAAATAGAAATGGACTTACCTCTTATCATAGGATTCTGAAAAATTAATTCACACTTTTTCATTTTAGCTAAGTAGATTACTATAATGTACTCCTATTAGGGCTACCTAAGAAAGACATAAATTAACTGTAACTAGTTCAAAATGCCTCTGCAAGAATCTTAACCATAAAAAAAAAATCCCTCACCAGTCTTAAATCAGTTGTTAAATCAATTGTGTTCCCAGACCTCAACTAGTTCAGCTACTGATGGAGAATGTATTGCACTAAACAACTGTAGAAGGTTTAATAACAGATATCTTTCTTTACCAGATCTAGTCTGATCCTGTGATATTATACAAGGCAGTACTTCCACTGTTTCTTCACACACTACATTATTGTTCAGAAGAGGGATTGCTAAGAAGGATATGCATTCTAAGAGGTTTTTATTCTTCTTTCGAAAACCAGTAATTAATGCTTGGCAAACAATTTTTGTGATATATTATATTCTCTCTCTTCCTTCGACATTTCTAATGTGTATAGAGCTAATCAGTTTTTCATAAAATTAATTTCATAAAAGTCAGCTGGATAGAAATCTGGACCTACAGCTAACCAGCTTTATAAAGAATGTATAGCTTCGTAAATTTTCAAGTGCTTCAATTTAGCAAAGCCCCTGTATTCTCCATTCTGTAATGTAATACTGACAAGAAACACGTGCCGTTGCATAGTTGAGCCCCATTGAGAAGGGACTTGCTTTGCTCTTTTCCATTAGAGCAGTCCCTCACACGTTACCGTTCTGAGACCACCATTTGTCATTTCAAAAGCCATTTCCCATGTCTGTATAACACCAAAGACATTCCACCTAAAATGGCACAGAATCAATCTTAAGACTGCGTATAAACTTTATATTCTCATCAGTGCTGGTTGCAACATGAGTACTGTCATGGTGTATAAACAATTTGGTCTTTTATCTCTTTTGATTGTTTGGACCCATTTTGGATAACTATGTTTCATCAAAAAAAAAAAAAAGAAGTTTGGAGAGGGCTAATTGGAGTCTACAGAGGAGAATATTTATTGTAACCCATATAGAAAAGCAACCAAGCCCAAAACCTGTTTCTAAAATATAACAGTGAAAACAAATATTATTTACAAATATTAAACATCAATGGCTATCTAAACATACTCACAGTTTCTTTGCATTGAATTCATAAGCTTTGCATTAGTTCCGTGTCTCTTCCTGTATTTTTTAGAGAACACTATTGTTATGGTATGTAGAGTTAAAGAAAATGAAAACTTACAAATTTCAGTCAAAATAGCAGAAAAAAATGTTATATTACACCATTTACAGAACCTGTAAGAATCAAATAATATTTAATATTTTGAGAAGCCCTGTGGCCTTATAAATCAGGCATGGTCAGTTTTTGCCTTGGTTTAATCTGCAGTGGTGCACTTTTACAGTAGATACTAAATTATACCCGTAAATTAGCTTCTTATTTATTTGGGTTTTATTTTTGTTTTGTTCAGCTAACAAACATTAATATTTCAAATCTGATCTTAATCGTGTTAGTCTGAGTCAGAGCTCTTTATTCTAAAAGGATGCTACACAGCACGCAATGATAAAAGTATTCATTAGTATCTGTCATTTCCCCTGGTGTCTGCTCATAAGAAGTGACCTGTCTTTTAAGAAATATATAATCTCTCTCTTGCTGAATAACAGAATGGCTTTAAAAATAGCAGAACTTTATCTTTGTATTTGGAAGGAAGCAAAAAGGAAATGTGCATAATGAATGCTGCTCAACTAGAGAACAAGTCTGCCAACAATATGTCTATAAAAATAGAAGAAGAAAGATTTTGGTGAACATTCAGTTATCACAAACAATTATTTGCTCAGAAGACTATGCTAAGCGGTGGCTATGAGACTAGAGATTAGTACTGGTATTTGGAAGATGGTAGGTTCAAATCCTGTTACTCTTAAAGGGATCAAACTCCATTGGACATTTAACCTAAAATTGCTCTGGGGCGCTGTACAATGGCTGACCATGTGCTGTAACCTCCACAGGTCATGAGAAAAGATCATTTCCCCTCAAGGGTTAATAAAGTATATCAAATCAAAAATCAAAGACTAAACATAGAATCAGAAATATTCCAACTGGCACACTAATCATACACTATGTGTTTCTCTGGATAAAATATACTTTAAAAGAACTCTTAAAGCTTATTTTAAAAGTAGCACTGTTTATTAAGTTAATGTTGATCCATACTGGGGCGGCACGGTGGCGCAGTGGTAGCGCTGCTGCCTCGCAGTTAGGAGACCCGGGTTCGCTTCCTGGGTCCTCCCTGCGCGGAGTTTGCATGTTCTCCCCGTGTCTGCGTGGGTTTCCTCCAGGCGCTCTGGATTCCTCCCACAGTCCAAAGACATGCAGGTTAAGTGGATTGGCGATTCTAAATTGGCCCTAGTGGGTGTGTTTGTGTGTGTCCTGCAGTGGGTTGGCACCCTGTGCCCTGTGTTGGCTGGGATTGGCTCCAGCAGACCCCCGTGACCCTGTGTTCGGATTCAGCGGGTTGGAAAATGGATGGATGATCCATACTATGCCTAAAATACCATGGGCATCTCCAATATTCCTGACACCATATGTATTATATGGATAATAGCTAACATTATAAGAGAAAGCAACATATACATACTTTGCTGAATTTAAAAGGACACATTTTTCGTATGCTACAACTTGGATATTGATTATCTGCAGTGTTCAGAAACTGTATTCATTTGTTACATTATTTGCTGATTTTTTTAAATTATAAAAAAATAAAGACATACTATAAATACATTTTTAATTTATATAAAGGAAACATATGTCTGAAATTAAACACATATCTACATGAACACTGGCAATATAAGATTTCTAACACCACTGCACTCCAAAAATATAGCATTTAGCAGCCTTACAAAAAAGATACAGCAGTGCCACTCATCATTAATCATGTTTGCTACAATCCCTGCTGCTTCTCACCTTTTTCTCAGGATTGGTGAAATAAATACTGCTGCACTTGGATAAGCAGCGATTGAGTGGGCTAAAAGCCATTATTAAGAACCAGTTTCTCTATTCTAACTGGTAGCTTTCTCGTAGTGGGCTTTAGATTTTTCTTATTTGTATCAAAAATTGCAGCTGTCTCATGTAACACAATGCCTTTGTTACCCTAACTCAATCCCACTATTGTCTTTGAACCAGAAATTAAATGGATGATCGAGTATATGAAAGTTATTATGCAATGTCAAAAAATAAACCTGCCAACCATTTGTGCTCTATAGGAGTAATCAAAAATATGTATGACAGTTTAACAAAACACAATTCTTCAGCATTATGAAACAAGCCTTCCTTTTCTTTTTGCAATTAACAGGCCTTTTTTGCTTTCAGGGAGCAGGATTAAAACTGGAGAATACGTCAGTCTCTAAAAAAGTGCCATGCAGCTGATGAGCCTGCAGAGGATATTGCAGTCAGAGACATTAACACATACAAAAGCAAGAAAATCGGTTTAAATCACCAGTCTACTCTTTGTTGGTGTATAACAATTTGCGGTTTTATTTATATGCCAAATGTGACAACACCCTTTTACAGTTTTAAGTTTGATTTCCAAGGCATCGTGATGTTCTGTGTATTATCTATTGACAGACAGCATTTGCAAGGTTTTAATGGTTAGATTTTTGTTTAGCTTTGTAGTACATGTTAAGGATGGAGTCATCAGGGTGGAGGAAAAGAGGAGGCCAAAGTGTGGTGAGGAAGGACATGAAGGAAGTCAATGTGGCAGAAAATGATGTTAAAGACAGAGATAGATGGAGATGGATGATCTGCTGTGGTGATCCCTAAATGGAAGCAGCTAAAAGAAGAAAGAGAAGAGGTACATGCACTGTATATTTCTGTACAGCATTACCGGATTTGTCATTATCTACTTAAAATGTGTTTCCCTGTTTTGTTTTTTAATTAAATGTTTTCAGTTGTCCAGTTTTTTCCTTTGTAAGCTTCTTTTTTTTCTTGTCAGATTATTTGTTTAAGTTAAACATAAGGCAAACCCAGAAGTTTTAATCTTGTACTTTCAGTGACCCAGCAGTGAAATAGATAAAAGTAACTTCAGACTCTGTAAACTGCTTATGTATTTATGCATCAAATTAATGCTCGAGCACATCTGCCCATGACCATTACAGTGGGTCTTGCCAGCAGTTTTTATTGCACTCTCAAAAAGAGCTTTAGCCTAGTTTTGCTTTTGTGATCTGTAATGCGTACTTGGCATCTGTAGCACAGGACCTCCTCTGCCAACACAATTATGGACAAATAGACGGGTGCTGCCCAGGGTTCATTTCCCCCTCTGGGGTATCTCTATTATATTTATGAAGAAGCTGTGGGGGTTAAATAAATGCCAAGATATAAAAAAGTTTGCAATTGACTGTTGTGCCATCCTATCCAGACTCTCCATTTCTCTGAATTACATTTAATGCATAATGAAAATGGATGGCTGGCTCCTAATAGAACATACTACTGTATATTGCAAATTATATTTTGAATTATTCCAAAAAAAGATTTTTAACATTAGTTCCACTCCCTTTATGTTACCATGGACAAGTTTACTTGACATACTGTAATGTGGAAATTTTTTTGCAGTTGGAGAGCATTTTATAGTCTTGGAATGGCAGTTCTTATGCTGTTTTAATTTTTAATTCTTGGAGATTTGTTTGGCACCCCATTGCTTTGATATGTGTTAGATGGCAGAGCTGATACTGACAAAATAGAATTACAAAACCTCTCAAGGCAAATACATCAGATTATGGGATTGGCTCAAGACCACAAATCTGTTCCACAATTGCAAATGAATGCAGCAACTACGATCTGTCTCCTGAGATCTTTTTAAAGGAGAAGGAATGTTTTGAAACAGCAGCTCTTCATCTTTTCCAGTGAAATTTCTTAACGTTTCATAGGCCACTTGATACTCAAATTGAAATATGATGACCTGTTTTAAGTTAAACATAAACACATTATCATGAGTTGTGTTTGAAAACTTTGCCTACCAATGTGAAAAAATCCTGAAAACAATCATTAAATAAGGAAAATGTTAATAAAATGAGAAACTCTTTGTGTATGTCGTTTACTGCTAATTTTGAAGCACTTATTTAGCTAGACGGTCATTTTATAAACACCCTAAATTGCAGAGTATGTCATGTCATGTGAATAGGATGACTGGTCATGGCCACTGTCATTTGGAATGAAGACGGCCTCTTTTTAGTAGATATTATGTAACTTTTTTAAACTCAGACCTTTGCTTTCAGTCTTAAGCAGTTTCAGAAATCTTTTAGGAGTGTTGGACATCACAGAAATGTTGCTGAAATCCTACTTCAACACAACAGCCCGCAACCACACAGAAGTTTAAAAGCACTTGAAGAAACTGTTCTTACTCACCCAGCCTACAGCCTAGATCTTGCTCTCTCATATTTATCTTTGGAACCCTCAAAGATGTAATACATGAAAATGGTTTTGGAAGAACAGTAAAGTTACTAAAGAATCAAATTACTGCAAATGTAAAATTCTGAATGGTACAGGTTCTTGTCACTCACAGACATTCTTCTTCTTTGGCCCCTAGCACACAGCTGGATAAGGGTGACCTCAGAGGTAGTATGCTGCTGTGGGTGCCACTGGGTCCCGCATTTCTTTCATAATGCATTTCCATTCCTATCGGTTGAGTGTGATGTTCTTAGCTTCACTGATGCTGATTTGGCCATTTTTGAGGTCAGTTTTAATTTGTTTGATCAAACAAATCAACTCACAGACATTAGGCTACTGAAGCAGACAAAGATTATGTGGGAAAACAAGGAGAGTAGCAAGTATATCTAGTATTCCTGAGAATACAGTATATTAAAATGATAATATAATAAATTACCAGCCATAAGAAAAGTCTGCCAAATTATCATTGTAATACCTGTCATTATGTTAAAGATTATTTCCATTGTTAGAACATTGACTAATTCTCCTTAATTGGAAGACCCCTAACACAACCTCCACAATTCAATGGGAAAAGGATACTTGGTAACACTTTAGTTTAGGTACTGCAAAAATGCACCTATTACTTATTTGCTCTTATGTAACATGACTAGATTTCTTTTGGTCTTCATAGACAGATAGAATTTAATTTGTTCCCAGTAAAAAGTATACTTTTTACAGCTCTTTAACTAAATAAATACATCAATAGACAGATAAATAAACATATATATTGTACATATACACACCAGAATTTAAAAAGAAAGAAAAGAAAACTTTTGAATTGGCTGTCACAGCCACAGTGAGTCGTATTGCTGTAAGTAAAAAGAAGCCCAAGTAACGTTTCCTGACACTGCTCTTCTGAATAGTTCATTGGCTGAATGTACTCAGTCTTGTTTTAATTCTCCCTTTTGCTACTACCTCCAGAGTAGGAGTGCATCCAATAACTGAGCCTGCCTTTTTAAATAACACTTATAAAACAGGTCGAAAGGTTATTCATCTCTGTGCAGTGTGTTATATGGACATGATGGCAAAATGACTTGTTAATATGAAGAATTCACAGGTCTTATACTAAACCAGTAACGGCGCACTGCTCGATAATGCGCAGTGAATACACTTGACTTAAGCATTCATAGTTTTCATTCTCTGTACGTTTAGCATTTGTTTGCTCAGAGGTTTATGCACTTGCTGCTTCCTGAACAGCTCTTCTTTACTCCACCCTAGCGGCCCACTTCTTCTCTTCTTTCGTTGGCATCTTTTCCGCATTAAATAAATCTGATTAAGTCAGTGTTTGTGTTGCAATTACTTAGTATGTTTTCCTTAATTTTTCAGTTAAGCTGGCACTTAAGTCTTCAAATCTTTCTCAAGAATGATTTACGATATGAAGAGGTAGGGGAAGTGACGGGAAAGGTGTTAGGGAATGAGAACGGTGCCCATACACATGCGCCTCACAGCCGCCCTGCTGCCAAGATTTGATTCTACAATAAAATAAAATAAAAATAAAAAGAGAAATAACCTTAGAGGTCAATCATCACCCGGAAAGCGGGTAGTACAAGTCACATAGTACATATGTACCAAATTTCAGGTGAAATGGTTTGCAAGCTACAGGTGATTTAAAATTCTGGACAGACAAATGAACAGCCATGGTAGCATATTATATATAAAGATATGTAATATCAAGAAAAATGCATCTCAGCTAAGCCATCTCAGTCCACTCAAAAGTGAAATTTTGCTAGTAGGTCAAAATGCAGAGATAAAAAAGCACTTGACTGATGCTTTGTAAGTGTCATGAAGACCCAAGAACATGTATGTTAAGATCTTGTTACAAAATACTGTAGTAAATGAGTAATAGATGCATTTTTGCAGTACTTAAACTGTTGCTTGATACTTTGTATTTTATATTATCTAAGACTATAGAAAATCTCATTTTCTTTATGTGGAACTGTGCAGAGAGTTTTTAGAATTTGGCAAGATATTAATTAATGTTATTTTAAATTAATTTTATTGTGCTCCTGCTAAGCACTTACATCCTTTAATTAATTAATAGCCGTGCCTGACTTCTCATATTTTTTTGTTTTTTTTTCTTATTTTACTAAATATTTTCTGTCTGTTCTGGGTGAGGGTGGGGGTTTTAGTGTGGTGTATAGTTACATTTTTAAAAATTGTTTCATTGATGTATGGAATCACCTATGCTTCTGATTGAACAAGCTTTTTAAAATCTTTTAGTATTGTTTTACAAATACTTATACTACTTTTGTGCTATATTTATCTGTAACAAATATAGATTATTTTAAAAATCCATAAACCTTTCTTGTCAACCTTCATATATTAAAAGCATGACACCACATAACTAAAATGCTCTTAAAATGTTCATGATACATAATAAGAAGCTAATATTCTCTATGCAGGAAGCCGAAAAGAATTATTTTTGCTTATATAAGAAAGAAGACTAAGCAAACTACATCTATAACACTCCCAGGAAACTGACATTGTAATTTTACAATGAGATTCAGCTAAATTAAACCTAGTTTTGGAAAAATTGAGAAATCTGAAGTTGATACATTTTGATGCTTTGAGTAATTGGTTTATAATTATCAAAATCATAATTATAAAGACAATGAAAAATGAAAATAAATAAATGTCAAAAATCACCTATAATGAGTGTTATTTGTTATTCCTTTTTAGTAGTCCTGCATGAATGAGTCAGCATTCACCTACTAGTAAATTTGAGATAACTTAAAAACAGCATTTAGTTTTTTGCCTCACACTGTCATAACAGAGTGATCAAATAAGTGGATCAGTTGCCCTGGCAAAAAACATCTCAAACACAAGTTCACTGTCTTCAAAAATTGCGACTGCAATATGTTTTTAATTCATTTCCATTGTCTTTTGGTGTCTGGTGCAAAGTGATGAATTCCTATTTCATCTCCAATGATGATCTATGGAGGTGCTGTCACTCACAGTTTTATAATTAAAAGAGTGAATCTGAACCTACTGTTTTGTGATCAATAGTTTGGCTTTGTAGTCTCAACGTGCACACACTGTTGAGTATCTTAAGGCATTTTTCAACATGGGAAAGGCGCTATATAAATAAAATGTATTATTATTATTAGTATTACTACTAATACACTTTATTCAAATACTAAAAGGTCAGTTGCAAACGTTCTTTTTGACATATAACAGACATCACTTTAATGCACAAGAGAAAACATACATTTGAAAAAAGAGCATTTTTACATTTGGTGGGGATGGCTGCTGCTGTAGATGCATCAGTGAGCTTTGCTCGTCTTTTCTCTGAATCTGTATTAGCCAAATGGCTAAAAGTATCTCCACATATACCTGTAAATATCCATTACTGATTCCTTCTCCACCCACAGAAAGTCAATATTAGTCTGTTATTTAAACTCATTTTAAGAGCCAACTGTGCATGAACAATGAAATGGACTTGTTAACATCCCCGCTGTAACTTGAGGAACATTTCAAATTAACTATAGAATATAAGCTGCAGATTCAAAATTTCTTGGAGAAACTCGGCACTCTACCCTTTTTTCTAGAAGTTTTCAGGTAACTACCTTTGTCATGACTTAGACAGGGGTGTCTAAACTCAGCGCTGGAATGCATGCTAGTTTTTATTCCAACCAGTGTTAGGTAAGGGATCATCCTTAGGGGCCTCCAAACATTTTTTAAATGTTATATTATATCCTTGTGTTCACTTGTATTTAAATGTAAAGACACTTTTTTAAAATATATGTTTTCATGATTGATATACTTTTGCTTTTACTTTCTTTTAGGGTAAATCTTAGCACTGGTGAAAATGAAATTAACAGCTTCAATGAAGGGGAAATTTTGAATTCAGTCAGGTCAGGCCTAGTCGGGGAACATACACTGGTACAGGGCTTTGCCGCACTTACCACACAAAACAGCTCAGGATCCTGGTTGGCAACCCCCCAGGCAGACATGCGGTCCAGTCCCACCCTCCGGAAATGACCCTTTATCTGCCACAGCCAGGTGTTACGTGGGTATCCCCTTGGCCTGGTCCAGCCACTCAGGTCCTCAACAATGAGGATCCTGTGAGCAGGATCACCCTTGGGGGAATCGAGCTACATGGCTATAGTGCCGTAACTGACGCTTCCTCACAATGTAGGTAATGTGCCTCATTCAGGACTCCATGAGCAACCGCTCATTCAACATAAAGTCAAACCAGTAGTACCCAAGGATTCTCCGTAGAGACACAGTACCAAAGGAGTCCAGTCTTTATCTCAGATCTCTGGATAGCGTCCATGTCTCACAACCATATAGCAAGACAGTAGGCACCAGGACTCTAAAGACTTGGAACTTCGTCCCTTTGCATAGATATTGGGACAACCCCATAGTCTCCTAATCTGTCTACTGACTTGATAAAAAGAGTCGCCAGAGACATGAATGTCACTGCCGAGGTAAGTAAACCTCTTGACAAGATTGACACTCTTTCCGCAAACAGACACATTGTTGATGGCTGTGCCCAAGAGGTCATTAAAGGCCCAGATCTTGGTTTTTATCCAGGACACTCGCACGCCCAGACACTCAGACTCCTTGCTCAGTCCCTCAAGAGCCCCGATCAGAGCCTCCATTGACTCCGCGGAGGTCACAGCATTGTGAGCAAATTCAAGATCAGTGAATCATTCTTCGCCAACAGACGCCACATAGGTGCTGGACCCCACGACCTTACCCAACATGCAATTCATGCAAGCATTGAACCGAGTAGGAGCAAGAACACACCCCTGATGAACCCAAGCATCACCTGGCAAAACATAAGAGGTTCTACATCCACTCTGCACAGCACTCACAGTACCAGTGTACAGGCCGGCCATGATATCCAGTAAACTTGAGGGGATCCCACGAATCCTCAGGATGTCCCACAGGGCAGCTCAATCAACTGAGTCGAACAGTTTACATAAATCGCAAAGAAACTGATGATATTTGTGTTTGCGCTCCATCAGAACCCTCAGTGCCAGGATGCAGTCAATGGTAGACTTATTAGGCATAAAACCATGCTGCTTTGGTCGCTGATAGATGAGCAAGTGATCACAGATCCTATTGAGGATGACCCTAGGAAGAACCTTACCTGGCACTGAGAGCAATGTTATCTCCCTGTAATTTCCACAATCTAGGCGCTCACCCTTCCATTTCCAGATAGGGACGACAAGTGCCATTTTCCAGTCTGTTGGGACAACGCCAGTCTCCCAAACAGAAGCAAAGAGTGCTTGCAATGCCAGGAGCACAGCCTTACCGCAAGCCTGGAGCAGTTCACAACAATACCACAGATCCCTGCAGTCTTCCCCTCCCTCAACCAGTTCATCACCTGTGAAACCTCAGTGAGATTTTTTGTTTCACAGCTATTTGGAGGATCAGCCTCAAGACCTGTGGACCCAGAGATATCCAACTTCCTAGCCGGAGCATCAGCTTTGAACAGCTGCTCAAAGTAGCCAGCCCAGTGGGTCACAACTGCAGTGTCATCTGTAAGGACCGTTCCATCAGCAGCCCTGACTACGACTCTCTGAGGAATACTTTTGGATGTGTGTAATACTTTGATTCCTCTGTAAGCAGGACGTGGGTTACTGGACCGCAGATGGGGTGTCACTTGCTCACAGATTCCTCTGACAAATGCCTCCTTATCTTGCCCTTAAAGCCCTTGCAGCCACTTTCACCACATTCACCAGACCCATGGGGACCGAGACAATCTTCATAGCCAGCCCTGTCAGTGCAAGTGGCTGCATTGAAGTAACTCATGACCAGAGGTGTGTCATCTCATGGGCACCCATCAACCACCGAGCAAAGTTCCAAATAAAAAGTCTCCCTCACCAAGACATCACTCACTGCTGTCAGAGCATACACAGAGACAACAGACAAGGTACCCAGGGAGTGCCATAATCTGAGTCTTGTAATACACTCGTTGAAAGGAGTGACATCGGACACCATTGGAAGAATCCAGTTTTCTACAGAAATAGCTACTCCCCGAGTATGACAGCCATCAGAGTGAACAGACCAATAATAAAAGTATCCACCCACAGAGAACTGGCCAGTCCCCGGTTTTTGCACCTCTTTTTTTTTTTTACAGTGGCTGGAGTGCCATTTCTGACACCAACCCCCGTGATATCCCTGCAAGTTGGAGGACTGCTTGCACAGCCAGATGCAGTTTAAAATAATACCAAGGACATAAAGTTTGATTTGACTGTTTATAATTATGTTTATAGAAAAGAGTCCTGCATAATGTTAAATGGAATTTTACTAAGCTAGACATTTTTTTCTTCATTTAATATTCTTCACACTAAAACCGAGGGTAACAATGTGTACATTAAAGTCTATCCTTATATTTGAATATCACTGTATATCGAGCACATCATTTTATTTGCTAGCAATTAAATCTTAAAAGTATCTAACATCTTGATGAGCAGAAAAGTACTCAGACCTTTTTTATATCCCTTGTGAGTAATTTATCCAGTGAAGCATAAATTATCCAAGGCAATGAATGCCCAGCAACTATATGAATACATTCCGCTGTAGTTTTAGTGTTATCTGCATACTTTTAAGTCTTATGAAAACAGTCACACAAGACAGCTAACGTTTTTCCCTATGGCATTTAGTACAGTATCAAACACAACATAAGTTGCTTCTTTTGACTCTGCACACTGCTGGCTATGCTGTAATGCCACCAACTAAAATATTATTAAGCAAATCATGCCATAACAAGAAATGAAATCTCTGGTGCCATCATTCAGACCCCCCACCCTTAAAACCAACCCTCCAACCAAATACCTTTAAAATGTTTCTGTCTCAGAATAGGCAAGAATGCCTACTTACTGTCAAATCTACTGGGCTTTATGCAGTGGACTGTGCCTACATGTTAATTATGTTTGTTTTCCATGCTAATATCATTTTTACATATTTTACAAAATTTGACCATAAATGTAATCTATTACAATTTACCATTTTTTAACATCTTTAGTTATATATATTTATACATGAATGGATATTTATTAAATTGCAGGTTCCATTGTCTGTCAAATGTTCAGTTTCTCCTGAGTTTCAGACAAGATATGTCCCTACAGAGTATAACAATAGACAAGTCAATAATTGGCTGTCGCAGACTCTCCCAGGTTGATAAAACCAAATGCAGCAGATTATGGGAATAACTTGCTTGCCTGCCACATTATCATTGTAATATTTCATTTGGTTTGTTTTTTGTTCATTATCTACTTGAAATTGAATACTCACTACACCGGTCTTTACATAGAGTGTATTATTTAAAGTTATTTATACAGTATGCCTGTAAAACTAGGATTAAGGTAGTACCCAGAGATGCCTCCTGTCACTGTATGTATCTATTAACTCTACATACTCTTACTGACAATTTCAGCTTTTTTTAAAATAAAGGCTGAAATCAGGACAAATTATGTAAGCTGTTTCACTTCTAGTAAGATCTTGTAACCAATAATATTTACAGAAAAAAATGGAGAATTTTACCACAAATAAGTAACAATAAAAATTATTTAAATGTTATAATTGCATAATGGTAAAATCTCATTCACAAGATCAAACTGATTTGTTAAAGGCAAACATTTACTATCAGACTTTTAGTTGATTGTCTTGTGTAAGCACCTCTGCTATATCTATAACTTCTACATCTACTTCTTTCTCTGGATGCATAAGTGTCTTATAATCGAATTGAATCGGGATGTGTATTCACTGTACTGGGAACATATGGGGTTGGACCTAACGTACAGTGGCTTCAGAAAGTATTCAGACTGCCACTTTTTTCAAATTTTTCTATGTTGGAGCCTTATGCTAAAATCTTTTCAATTCATTTTTTCCAGAGCAATACTAAATACTAAATTTTATAGAGCTTAGAGACAGAATTGTGTCAAGGCAGAGACCTAGTGATGGCCACAAAAAAGCCCTGCAGAAATATCCTCACTTTGAAGGCCTCCAAATTATCCTAGGAAGTTGAATGTGGCAAGTCTAATGTATTTTTTAAGTCTTTAAGTCCAAAAATATACTCTCCCTGTGCATGTTGTTTACCAAGACATATGATGGGTTATTAGTCTCATTTAACTGTCTATTATATTTTGCCATACTAACCAGCAAAATATTTGGTAAAGTAAGTTAAAGCCTGTGCCGTCAAGTGCACATGGACTCCTTCTCTTGTCTGTTCAAGTTCAGGTCAGGATTGCTTGTAAAAAAAGTGATGCAAACTGGTGTTATATTTGTGTGTTTTTACAAGAAAGGAAGGCAAAATTTCAAACCATTCTTAGAAAAGAAAACATCACATACATGCTTGTCTGTCAAGCTCAGTTCTACTACAGGCTGAAGCCTGTTGTGCTAAGATAAGACCTTTTACTGTGTCCTGTTAAGCCATGCTGAAGTGGCAATTCTGTGCAGTTTAACTCCCTAAACACAAGGCTTCATTCATTACCTCAAAAAAGTGTAAAACTGCAGTAATTTCTGTATTCAGCTGTCACGCTTCATATTGTTTTCATGTGTTCTCAGCTCATTGATCGTCTTTTCTTTTTTCTGTCACTCAGTTTTTAACTTTTTTGTAGTTCAATAAACTGTAAACAAGAAAAGCTAATGAGCTATCAAATGCTGTCATCAGCACTAGATGAAAGGGCCAGAATGGTTTTTGTGGACAGTTTTACTTTAAACATTATAATTTGTAGTCTTTAGTTTAAAACCTTTAAATCTGGGTGTCTTTAATTCGTTCACCTGTCAACTGGAAATCTGTTTTCCTATCTGAAAATATAAAATTAATAAATGTAATGAGAGCAGGATATTCAACCTATCATTTTCTATTAACCAAATATTTCTAAAGTTTCACTGAGTTGAAATTTGAAGGTCCCTAAAATGTTTACAGGCAACATCACTTGTTCACAACACAATATTTTGTTGCACCTATTTACAGCTCTCTTTGCAAAGAAATACTTGCTAACATTTTTGCGAAATTCACTTATAATTAGCTTCTATGTTTTTAGATGTTCCAAAAATCAACTTTAAGGAATTTAAGTAGCTTCTGATATCTAACCTGTCAGGATTGCAGCAGTTATTAGAACATTAGAACATTGGAACTATCTAGACGAGATCAGGCCATTTAGCTCAACAAAGCTCGCCAGTCCTATCTACTTAATTCTAAAAAAACATCAAGTCTAGTTTTGCAACTCCATGAAGTCTTTCTGTCTACCACACTACTTGATAGCTTATTCCAAGTGTCTGTGGCTCTGTGTGTAAAGAAAAATTCCAAATGTTTGTCTAATATTTACCCTTAACAAGTTTCCAACTGTGTCCCCTCGTTCTTGATGAACTCATTTAAAATGAACAGATCCCCTGTACTAGTTCCCTTCATAATTTTAAACATTTCAATCATGTCACCTGCTAATCTTCTTTTGCTTAAACTGAAACGGCTTAACTCTTTTAATCTTTCATCATAATTCATTCCCTTTAGCCCTGGAATCAGCCTAATCGCTCTTCTCTGGACCTTTTCTAGTGCTACGATGTCCTTTTTGTAACCTGAAGACCAAAACTGTAAGCAGTACTCCAAATGAGACGTCATCAGTGCGTTATAAAGCTTGAGCATAACCTTCTTGAGCTTGTACTCCACACATCGTGCTATATAACCTAACATTCTGTTGGCCTGCTTAATGGCTTCTGAACACTGTCTGGAAGTTCATAACATAAAGACCACTACAACTCCTAAATCCTTCTCATAAGGTGTACTCTCAATTTTCAGACCTCCCTTTGTGCACTGAAACCTAACATTTTTACTTCCTATGTGTAATAATTTACATTTACTGACATTAAATTTCATCTGCCACAAATCTGCCCAAGCCTGTATGCTATCCAAGTCCTTCTGTAAAGATTTAACACATTCCAGATTATCTGCTAATCCACCTGTCTTGGTACCATCTGCAAATTTAATCAGCTTGTTACTTATATTCCTATCTAAATCATTTATATATATTAAAAATAGCAGCGGCCCCAGCACAGACCGCTGTGGAACACCACTCTTAACATCAGCCAATTCTGATGAGGTTCCTCGCACCATCACCCTCTGCATCCATCTACAAACATCACCCTGAACTCCCACTTCTTTTAGTTTGATGCCCAACCTCTCATGTGGCACCTTATCATATGCTTTCTAAAAGTGCAGATAAATAAAAGCTCCACATTGATCAAACCCTTTTGTTGCTTCTTCCTAGAATTTCAGCATGTTAGTAAAACACAACCTTCCCTGTTCTGAACACGATGATTGTTCAGAAAAATTCCCATACTTGTCAAGTAATGCTAAATCTTATCCTTAATAATTTCTTCCATTAATTTTCCATTAGTTATCTCACTGATGCTGTTATATTTCTTTATTTGTGTACTTCTTTCCACTCCCTCTTTTGTTCTGTTTTGTTATAAATTTGTAGTTTTAGCTCCAGTCCTTTATTCTATACTATGCCTGTTTGCAGGGTTGAAAATTAATTTATAATTTCAACTATTAGGTGTTGTGGTGATTAGGATGCAGTTACCCGAGTGACTATTTAAGGTCCTCAGTTGCATTCTTGTGGCATTAACTACAGAATACTCCAGTGTTGTTCTGCTTTATTTTGTGCTCTATTTTGAATTTTTTTTTTAATGACCCATCATTAATACCAAACTGGATTTGATTTTGGTATTGCTAATATTTTTCTATTGTATTGAGAGTAACATCACTGTGGTATTATTTTTTAAATATTTTTATTTACATTTTTTGTGGGTTTGCACTGTGGCTACGTTATTTTATCCATATCTACTGTACAATGTTCATTGTTGGACACTGTTCTAGCAAGGGTCTCATCCATAGCTCAAATCTATTTTTCATTTATTTAATTGTTTTTTTTTTGTCTTTGAGAAATTATTTCATCCATCCATCCATTATCCAACCCGCTATATCCTAACTACAGGGTCATGAGGGTCTGCTGGAGCCAATCGCAGCCAACACAGGGCGTAAGGCAGGAAACAAACCCCGGACAGGGCGCCAGCCCACCACAGGAGAAATTATTTTAGATATTAATTTTGTTTTATGGTTATGCTATTTTTGTATTTTAATCTAGTTAATTTTGTTTATTATTTTTTCACTTTCAGTTACTATTATATGTACTAATTTTCTGCTCTGGTTCCTTTTGTGTAGCGCCTTAGGGGTAAGGAACACCTAATGATATGACCAGGGGACTACAATTAATGGTATATATGGAGACACTTCCATTAGCTAAGCATTTCAGCATTGTGATTTGGTTTCTGTCATTTGGATTGTGCTTCCTTCTAGTTTAGGATATCTTGGTTTTGACCTCCTTCTATCATTTAAGGTACTGATTCTGGTTTGTGTTTTATGGATTTGTTTACTGTTAGGTTTGCATCTTTGCTTCTGCTTATTGTTTCTGTCTTGTTTAATTTGCATCCTTCTTTTTAAATAAATACATAATAATAAAAAAAAAAAAATCATTTTTAGACCAGAGGTTTTACTGGTTTCCTCTCCTCTTTTTAGACTTAAGATGTCTGTGCCTGTGTTTTGGGCCTTCACAGGGCATAAATGTGCTTTTTGAGGTTGGGTTTAGTCTGTCTGTGATAATAAGGCCTTCTCTGTTAATGTAGATTTTTGGTGATGGTGCAGGCATGGCTTTAGTTTTTTCATGGCCTGCACCACTTTTTGATCACATCAGGCACATGAACAGATGTTTCCAATGCATGTGCTGTGATCATTGCAAAAGTGTTTTGATGGGCATAATGAATGGACTGGCTTCCTAACTGGGATGAATGTCCATCATGGACAGATGAGATAAATGGATATGCATCCTGGCCAGGATGGTTTCTATTCATTTTTTTGGTAGGGAGGAGCATATAATGGATAGACCGAGGGACTGTCTCCTATGGATAGTTGTTACCCCTATACAACAGGTGGCAGTTCACTTTGCATTCCCACAGATCAACCTGAAACGTGTAGTCCTGGAGGGTAGTCCTGTTGGGTTCATTGGATGTTATTGAGAGAGGGCTTCCTTACTTTATGGCAGTTCCACCTGAATAGGAAGTGCTTCCCGAGTGTTTGCTTCCCCACTGGAAGGACTCCCCGGTCTGGCATAAAAGCAGCCACAGCAAGCAAATTGGAGTCAGGAGAGGTGAAGGAAAATGCTTGCCTGCGAAGAGTGAAGGAAAAAGAAGAAAGGAAAAGAAATGAAAAGATTTGTGCTTGTGAGGAATTGCAGAAGAAACCTGTAATGATGTTTTTTAGATTAAAAAACTGTTCATTTGAACCCAGGAATGTCTTTGGTCTAGTTGTGACTGGGGTTTGGAGTCCTGAGATGCCCCCAACAGGCCACAACATTCAACAGAGGTAATCCATGATTTTAATTATCAAAGTGTTGTATAAATTACACAAAAAACATTAAATATATGAAGCAAAGTTTAGTGTTCGTTAGGGAAGATAAAACAAATGTGAAAGACCTTTTCTGTGTTGATTTTGACTTTGAATCGTTGTTTTGATAATTGATTTTAATTGTGTCATTATGACCCCTACCTGCTTTTTTCCTGCCCCCTTTGTAAATCCCAATAACTTCTCTGTGTTCTCTTACTTTCATCAGATGTCAGCATCTTACCTTCTGTGAGCTCACAATAGTTTCATACCTTTATGGATGTTGAACTTGTTAGTTTAGGATTTTGTTCTTCTGTTGTTGGGGTTTAATATTGGCTCATTTAAACTTGCTTCTTTTACAGTTAACAATTTCTATATTCAGTATTAATTACTTTTTCCTATTTGTGAAATCTCTGTTGTTTACTAAACTGTTTCTTTCTTGATTTTATTTCTGGTTTATTTAAAAAAAGAGCTCTTGCTGTTTTCTTTGGGATTTTTGTATAATTTATTCTTTTGTTTTTCTACTGTTTTTTGTTCTGTTTCCTTTTTGAAAAAATTACCTTTAAACAAATTATAAAAATCATATTCATAATTTTTAAATTTTGATCAAGCTACCCCTTATTGTACAAATGTTTATTCTGAAAGCATTCAGCTTTTTTTTCTCTCCATAGGTTATATTCCACAGTTTTGAAATTAGTCTAATAACTTTTATCAAGAGCCGTTACTTTTTTTTCCTGTGAAATGAAGATCAATACTGCACACTGAATTGCATGTGTGACCTCACAAGTACATTATACCACTTAAACATAGCCTTTATTGGCTTGCACAGCATGAACTAACCTCAATATCCCATCTTTTCTGTGTAGTGTCTGCTTCGGGACAGTGATGAGTCCGCAGGGATTCCTCAGTCTTTGTTGTAATGTGTTCTTTCTTCTCGCAGACCCTCATTGTGTGGGTGTAGCTGCTATTTTTACTTTATACGTATGTACTTTCACATCCATCACAGGGCCCAACCATAAACACAATCACACTGGACCAATTTAGAAACATCAATTAATCTAATAAACTCATATTTTAGGGATGTGCAGACAAAAAGCAGAGCACCCAGAAAAAAAGCCCAAGCAGAAACTAGGAGAGCATGAATCAAGCAACACATGCACCATGGGTGAGCTTTGAACCTAGGATGCTCTAACCTCTGTGCCACATTGCGACCCCTACTTTTACAAGTTTACGTTAAATTTTACTGATCACAAAACTGTCTGTTCTCATTTCATTCACCGAGTAGCTGTCAATACTTCAGTTTTCTTTTATCCCTGTTACAGAGGTTAATCAAAGCTGGTTTCACTTTCATAAATATAATTAAAAGAAGTCTAAAATGTAAAAATACTTTAAACCAAAATACAAATGATTGTTATAACTGTATTCTCAATTGAATTCAACATTTCAGATCTACTTGCAATTTAGTTCTGCCTTTCAAGCTTAGAAGTAAAAACTACTTAGCTGTTCTGTTGTAATTCTAGCATGTATAATATTCTGGAGTATCTTAGCATCCAACAGAAAAGAAAGATAAGTGTGCACTCTGAGATGAATACTGTTCTGAGTAGCTCTAAAATCCTCTTGTACTCCAACACATAGCACCTGCATGCTTGAGAAATAAGCTGTCTTCTCTGTCCTTTTGTCTTCTTGCTTGCAGCAGCAGAAAATAAATCAATTCTTTCCTCTCACCATCCATCAGCAGTCATCAAGTAGTATTGACATCTTTCAGTTCAGATGGTTCTTTATATTAGATGAGCATTTTTTAAATATGTTCAAATTTAGGTGCAGGAAAAAATAATTAAATTTTTTAGATATTATGTTTAAAAAATGCTTAAAGTAGAAAATCTCTCAATGCAAAGTTACTGACATAGAACAAAAAAGGAGACTAGCCATCTGGAATCAGCCAAATGAGGTCGATCTTAAACATTACATGTTTGTGAAGAATGCAAAGTGGTTATATTTCAGTTTTTAAACAAAATCCAAGTAAAAGCTCTGTTTCGCAGAGGTTTATGTTACTGTCCAATCCACTTTATGGGCCATTCAACAAAACTCAGCATGAATCAACATTATCCATTTGCTTTGAGGTAGCACGATGGCACAAGAGACTTCAGATTACTACAATAAAAAAGTGGTATATTTAATTGTAAATATTTTGATTGTTAAAACAGTACAATGACTACAAAAATGCTACCTTCCTTGACTGTATTGGTAAGGAAAAAGATATTTCTTAAGATTTAGTAAATCTCCAGAATTTAAACATGTATCCAAATGCAAATACTGTACATACATTATACAAAAAACTCCATGTATTCAATCACACTTCTAAACCAGAAAACTTTACTCCTGTAATTTCCGCAGATTTAAAAGTTTCAAAATGTGCCCATTACTTATGAGTGTGTAAGAACATATTCATAAGTGTTGGAATTTATAGTTACACTTTTATGATGAGATTTTAATGAATGAAACACTGTGTTAAAATTTGGTAACAATTTAGGTGCTGCAAAAATGCATCTATTATTCATTTACTTTTATGCAACAAGACCTTAACAAGGTGATAGTCTTATTTACAGTTATAAAGCATCAGTAAATTGGTTATTCATTTTTGTACAGTGACATTCTGGTTAAATGAATATGAAGGATTCACACGCCTTAGAATGAAGTACACAATATCAGGAGACACAGGTCTTAATTAAACCTTCTCTGATCATTCCAAATTGAAGTTGTTTTAGTAGGCCACATTGCACAGATGAATAACCATTTCACTGATATGTTATAATTGTCATTAACAGACCTTTGTTAAGGTCACGGATTGTAAATGCCTGGCAACAAATGCTGGCTGAAATGTGATTGGTTAAATGCTTTAATACGAAAATACATGCCTGGAAACAGCACAGCCATCAGAAAAGCTATGAAAGGAAGCGGACAGACTATTTGGAATTATTTACTAAGTATTCATGGACAAAATATAATTAACATCAGTTCTGTGATTCAGATATTTTTTAGGCCAGCAAAGAAGGCATGACTTCACCAGGGGCCTCAATGTAAACGGTGCATATGCACAGAAATGTTGCGTAAGAACTTTTCCATGTTCAAATCGCGATGTATAAAACCTACACTTGGCGTAAAGCTACGCACTTTTCCACGGTACCTCATACCTTGTCGTACGAAAGTTCTCCGCTCGGTTTTGCAAACTGGCGGCACCCAGCGTCAAAGCAATGCTACTGTTCCTGTGTGGTTACTCCTTATTTTCCTGACGCGGCTTTATAAATACACTGAAACTAACCGCATATTGTTTTTTAGTGTAATGCATCTGATTGTAATTAACCAGTAACAATATAATGGCCCACGGAATGGTCAAACTATTCTAAATACCATAGCTACTATAACGTTGTTACTCTCACTGCACCTTCTTCTTCTTCTTCTTCTTTCCGCTGCTCCCGTTAGGAGTTGCCACAGCAGATCATCTTTTTCCATATTACTCTCACTGCACCACTCGGAGTATTTATATCACTGTATCTGAGTGTGAATCACAGCAGCAGCTGATCGGAAAGAGAATTATCTGTATACAGCATTAAGCGCACGCTGTCTCGGCCACAGCAAAATGTTTCAAAGCCTTACCTGTACGGATCTCGCAGTTCAGAAACAGTTTCATCCCAAGAACTATATACGCACTCAATCAAGCGCTCCTTGTAGAGCTGTCTGTACTTATAAGTACAATTACCTCACTGTAAACTTGCACTACAGTTATAATACACAACTTAAACTTAATACACTTTATAAAACGCGTATTTACATATGATGACGATATCATTTTTAAGATGAAATGTAGCAAAATATGTTTATTATATTTTACAGATAAAACTTTAACTTCATTTAAATAATCTAAATTCTTCACTGGGACAGGCATGAAGGATAGAATAATTAAACATGTACTACGAAGATATTTCAATGTTCCTTTAACGTTTCGATGAATCAGCGCTCTAAGCTTACAGATGGCTTAACGTCTATTACAGAGCTGATTGTGTGGCGATCCACTATGCATAAGATAACATATTGACATTGGACTTTTTCTATTGGACATAGAGCCGCCCATGAGTACTGCTGCAATAAATAATTTCATCGAAGGTCGCACACAATCACTGCGCCGTGAAACTCATGTTTAATAACGTGCTTTAACTCCTATCATCATAAAAATGATATCACGTATAGATCTCAGTATTTTAGTTATTCAGAGAGCTGTAATATCCGATATATGAATGTAATGAAGTGTCCAGTTGGAGGAAGAGAGCCGGTTTAAGAAGCAAGTAGTGATTCACACACATAGAGCACATAGAAGATCAAATACAAAACAAAGCATTTAACATGCTACTTTAATTACGATTTGAGAAACTGGTTAATTAAACGATTTTAAGATGAAGTTTATGATGTTCTACTTTAATGACAAAATAAACTACGTGATTAAAGTGGAAATGTCCAGATTGAAGTTGACATTTCGTGCTTTTTCCCCACTGTGTGCCTTTTTTTCTCTGTACCCTAATAATCTTTCATATGACACTCAGACAGTGGGCTACAACTCGCCTTTTCACGGCGACTTTGATATGTGACTTCTTTTTTATTTCCGGCACTGTGCGATTTTGTGAACGTTAGCTTTCAAGTTTCTCCAACACGCTATGTCACTCGATTAACTTCCTTTTGTTGATTATACCACGGTTTATTTGAACAAATAGTATGTTTTTCCTTTGCCTTCACTTGGTATTCGCTGAAATTCTTATATTTTCCCCCGTGCTTTTCCCATTGTCTTTTCACAGAAGGCTGAGCTTAAGGGTGATTTATATTAATTTGCATATTCAAAGAGGCATATTCAAAGTTGGGGCGTTACATAAAGAACGTGTACGAGCATTACTTTTCACGCTGATCGGGATTTATGTAGCGGAAGAACGTGGAAGTTGGAGTATGCACAGATTCCTGCATCTGGATTTTTCTGTGCGTAAGCACATTTCGGCTTTTGTGCTTACACCATGTTATAGTGTGAGTTCTACGCACGACGTTATACATGAGGCCCCAGGTCTTTAGGATCGAGGCTTTATACCCTGCGTCTTCTCAATAAAGTTGTATCTCGCAAATATCTTGTGCGATCTTGCGATGTCCACGGCTTTATTTAATCTTAGCTCAGACCCAGCACTTAAAAGTTTCTCTCGCACTTTCACTGAGGGAGGGTTTCTGCAGTAGCTGCACTTATGAATATGCTAAGCACAGTCCTTCACCTGTGAATATTTACCTTATATGGGCAGGCACTCAATTACGTGGGAGGTGTGATGATGCGAGACGCAACTCCGCCTCACACGGCCACCGAGCTGCAGTCTATTACAGTATATGGACGAAAGTAGGTTCCAGTTATGACCGTTACGCGTAGAATATCAAAATGAAACTGTTGTAAGTAAGCTGTAAGGAATGAGCCTGCCAAATTTCAGCCTTCTACCTACATGGGAAGTTGGAGAATTAGGGATAAGTGAGTGAGTGAGTCAGTCAGTAAGGGCTTTGCCTTTTATTAGTATAGATACACTAAATATATATATATATATATATATATATATATATATAAATATATATGTACACAATTTTTTTTTTACTTGTTACTTATTTGTGACTATTTTTTTGTGGTTATTGTTCTGTTCGCATCTTCTGTTGTTTGAGGCATGGTGGCACAGTAGCTAACAGTGCTGCTTCACAGCTCAAATCCCATTTTTGGCCACAATAACCAGTTCACCAGAGTTGGTAGACACTTTCCTAGCCCTCAGGGACACTTAGAATACCAGTGCCGGATTATGAATTCCTCAAAAAACGATTTTTTTTCAGCAAAGTTCACGAACACGTCTGTGATTTCACCAAACACACAGCATAGTGATCTCAGCAGGCTTTGTTCATCACTAGAAATGAAGATAAATTGAATGGAAAAAACAAAGAACAGTCAAAAAACAGGTAGAGCTCAAAAACCAGAATAAAGTCGTAGATTCGGTGCTAAAGTAACAAAATATCCAAAATTAAATTCAGAATACTCAGTTAGTAGTTCTATGTCCATTCTCCGACACCTACAACAAAAAATGCTCTTTATTAATACAGTTTATTTTCAATCAATATGCAGATAAAAGGTTAAGAAGCTGTCAGCCTTTTAAAAACATTATGATATCACAAGAGATCTGGAAAACAGTCAAGTTTTGTTTTGCCTACAATTTCGAAAAAATGATGCAAAAATTTGCCTTGTATATGAAACACAAAAATGACTGAAAAGAATCTTTCTGAGGTTTTTAAAGTTTTTTTGAAGTGAAAAGCAAGGAATATTGTTCCCTGATGCCTTTTTAGTTGTGCAATGTAGGTAATTTGCAGCCCAACAGTACAATCAATTATATTCTATGGCTTTCATTCACAAATCCCTGTAGAGCAGCATAGTGTATTTTAAAAATTTTGAAATGCTGCATATCTTCTGCAGAAAGAATCAGCAAAACACACCATTGTGCCCATTACTCTAAGCCCACCAGTTGCTTTTACTGAGCAAAGCCCTTTCATATTTGGTTTTCCTGTATATGAATCTAAGGATATGCACTCTAAGCACTATGGAGGAATGTACCAAGCATCATATCTACCTCTGATATATCAATCTCCAAGTACATCTTCTGAAATGCATTCATCAATATTGTCATAGCTGAGATTAGAATATTAGAACAATCTAGTAGAGAACAGGCTGTTCAGCCCAAAAAATATCCCGTTCATTTAATACTTCTAAAATAACATCAAAGTTATAAAAAAACATAAAGTTTTGTCCCTAATGTCTTACTGATTATGTCTTAGATTTACCTGAGTTACATAGTATAATCTCTCAACTGAAACCCTCCACCTGCGTCCTTGACCCATTACCAACCAGGTTTTTCAAAGAAATATCAGACGTGCTAATTGACAATATTCTGGACATAGTTAATTCGTCATTAGATACGGGGGTCTTTCCAGACTGTCTTAAGACTGCTGTAGTTAAACCCCTGCTCAAGAAAAATAATCTTGACCCCTCTGCCTTTGAAAATTTTAGACCCATCTCTAACCTGCCCTTCTTAAGCAAAATTCTAGAGAAGGCAGTCATTTTGCAATTAAATGACTACCTCAATAAACATGCTATTCTTGATAAATTTCAGTCAGGCTTCAGAACAAATGACAGCACAGAAACTGCACTCGTTAAAGTAGTAAATGACTTGCGGGTAAATGCAGACAGAGGCCATTTATCTGTTCTCATCCTCTTAGATCTGAGTGCTGCATTTGACACCATTGATCACAATATTCTTAGAAATCGCCTTAGTCAATGGGTGGGCCTCTCTGGCAGTGTCTTAAATTGGTTTGAATCCTACCTGGCAGGTAGAAAATTCTTTGTGAGTTGTGGTAATCAAATCTCAAAGACACATGATATCCGATATGGTGTTCCACAAGGCTCTATCCTGGGTCCGCTGCTTTTCTCAATCTACAACAACAACAACAACAACATTTACTTATATAGCACATTTTCATACAAACAGTAGCTCAAAGTGCTTTACATATTAAAGAATAGAAAAATGAAAGACACAATTATAAAACAAAATAAATCAACATTAATTAACATCGAATAAGAGTAAGGTTCAATGGCCAGGGGACAGAAAAACAAAAACTCCAGACGGCTGGAGAAAAAATAAAATCTGTAGGGATTCCAGACCATGAGACCGCCCAGTCCCCTCTGGGCATTCTACCTAACATAAATGAAACAGTCCTCTTTGGATTTAGGATTCTCACGGAAGGGCTTGATGATGATGATGGTCACGTAGACTTCTGCCTTTTAATCCATCCATCATTGTTGGAGCATCATGAAGCTTTGAGTAGGTGGAGGTGGCGCAGGCCACCGGAAAAAGAAACAGAAAAGAGAGTAGGGGTCAGTACCGATTTTAGAGCCACCATGAATAGTTATTATGATGAATTGAACATATAGAGTATCAGGATTAAGTTAAATTAAGATTAAAATGAAGTTATAAAAAGGCCATGTTAAAGTAATGTGTTTTCAGCAGTGTTTTAAAGTGCTCTACTGTATCAGCCTGGCGAATTCCTATTGGCAGGCTATTCCAGATTTTAGGTGCATAACAGCAGAAGGCCGCCTCACCACTTCTTTTAAGTTTTGTTCTTGGAATTCTAAGGAGACACTCATTTGAGGATCTGAGGTTACGATTTGGAATATAAGGTGTCAGACATTCCGATATATAAGATGGGGCGAGATTATTTAAGGCTTTATAAACCATAAGCAGAATTTTAAAGTCAATTCTGAATGACACAGGTAACCAGTGTAGTGACATTAAAACTGGAGAAATGTGTTCTGATTTTCTTTTCCTAGTTAGGATTCTAGCAGCTGCATTCTGCACTAGTTGCAAACGATTTATATCTTTTTGGGTAGTCCAGAGAGGAGTGCATTACAGTAATCTAGTCGACTGAAAACAAACGCGTGAACTAATTTCTCAGCATCTTTCAGTGATATAAGAGGTCTAACTTTACTTATGTTTCTTAAGTGAAAAAATGCTGTCCTAATGATCTGATTAATATGTGATTTAAAATTCAGATTACAGTCAACAATCACCCCTAAGCTTTTTACCTCCGTCTTGACTTTTAATCCTAATGTATCCAGTTTATTTCTAATAGCCTCATTGTATCCATTATTGCTGATCACTAAAATTTCAGTTTTCTTTATTTAACTTGAGAAAATTACTATTCATCCATTCTGAGATACTAGTCAGACATTGTGTTAGTGAATCAATAGAATCAGGGTCATCAGGTGCTATTGATAAGTACAGCTGTGTGTCATCAGCATAGCTGTGGTAGCTCACGTTGTGCCCTGAGATAATCTGACCTAACGGAAGCATGTAGATTGAGAATAACAGCGGACCCAGGATAGAGCCTTGTGGAACACCATATTGGATATCATGTGTCTTCGAGTTGTAATTCCCACAACTAACAAAAAATTTCTCCCTGTCAGGTAGGATTCAAACCAATTTAAGACACTGCCAGAGAGGCCCACCCATTGACTAAGGCGATTTCTAAGAATGTTGTGATCAATGGTGTCAAATGCAGCACTCAGATCTAAGAGGATGAGAACAGATAAATGGCCTCTGTCTGCATTTACCCGCAAGTCATTTACTACTTTAACGAGTGCAGTTTCTGTGCTGTGATTTGTTCTAAAACCCGACTGAAATTTATCAAGAATAGCATGTTTATTTAGGTGGTCATTTAACTGCATAATGACTGCCTTCTCCAGAACTTTACTTAAGAAGGCAGGTTAGAGATGGGTCTAAAATTTTCAAGAGCTGAGGGTCAAGATTATGTTTCTTAAGTAGGGGTTTAACTACAGCAGTCTTAAGACAGTCTGGGAAGACCCCAGTATCTAGTGACGAATTTACTATGTCAGAACATTATCAATTAGCACGCCTGATACTTCTTTGAAAAACCTTGTTGGTATCGGGTCAAGGACGCAGGTGGAGGGTTTTAATTGAGAGATTATTTTTTTAAATCAGGTAAATCTATCCTAGTGAAAGAGTTTAATTTGTTTATAACAGGATGCTGGGGTTTAGGAGGATCCTTAGTGTTGGAGGGATATACTATGTTATTTCTAATATCATTAATTTTTTGATTGAAAATACAGCGACAGCCTCACTGGAAGCACTTAGGAGGCATTCCTTTGAGCTACCTGGGTTTAGTAGGCGATCAATTGTAGAAAATAAGACTCTGGGATTACTAGCATTGTTATTTATAATCTTGAGAAATAGCAGCATCTCTCAAGACGGACAGTGTTATTGTATTCTGTTATTTTGACTTTTAATATTTCGTGGTGGATAGTAAGTTTAGTCTTCCTCCATTGACGCTCAGCTCTACGGCATGTTCTCTTTAAATCAGACACTCTTTGGGTCTTCCATGGTATAACAATGCTAGAAGATTTTTTCACTGTCTTTTCAGGTGCAACTATGTCAACAGCAGCTCTCACTTTAGAATTAAATCTTTCCACCTTACTATTTACATTATCCTCGCTATTATAGCTGGCACTATAAACGGACTGATTGCTTAAAATGTTTGTAAGTTTTAAAGCTGCTGCCGAATCAAAGAAGCATTTTTTAACAATATGCTTCTCATGAGTGTTTTTTATCATTATTTCTATATTAAAAAGTAGAAGAAAATGGTCTGATAGACCAATATCAATGATCTGTTTATATCAACTTTCAGTCCTTTAGTAATCACTAAGTCTAACGTATGACCTGCTTTATGTGTAGGCTGATTTATGAGTTGTCTCAAATCAAAAGAGTCCAGGAGGTTCATAAATTCTTTTACTTTTAGATCACACTGATTATCTATATGAAAATTAAAGTCGCCAACTATTAGGAGTGTGTCACAATTAGTAATTAAAATTGACATTAAGTCAGAGAATTCCTCAAAAAACGATGCGTTATATTTAGGAGGTCTATACACGGATAGTACTAGAACTTGAGAATCTCCATGAATAACAACAGCGAGATACTCAAAGGACTTGAACTTACCAAAACTGACATCTTTACATTTTAATCGGCTCGAGTAAATGTTAGCCAATCCGCCCCCCTTTTCCTGGCGGTCTGCATGAGTAAAACTGTAATCCGGAGGCAGATTCGATTAAAACTGCGCGCATCTGAATTAAGCCACGTTTCATTTAGTGCAATAAGATCTATTTTTTTATCACTAATAAGATCGTTGATAAAAAACTTTTGTTAGTTAAAGCTCTAACATTCAATAGTATGCTATATGCTTCCGTTAGGTCAGATTATCTCAGGTTACAACGTGAGTTACCACAGCTATGCTGATGACACACAGCTGTACTTATCAATAGCACCTGATGACTCTGACTCTTTCGATACACTAACACAATGTCTTACTGGTATTTCTGAATGGATGAATGGTAATTTTCTCAAACTAAATAAAGAGAAACTGAAATTTTAGTAATTGGCAATAATGGATTCAATGAGGTTATCAGAAATAAACTTGATGCACTAGGATTAAAAGTTATGACGGAAGTAAAAAATTAGGGTAACCGCTGACTGTAATCTGAATTTTAAATCGAATATTCATCAGACCACTAGGACAGCATTTTTTCACTTAAGAAACATAGCAAAAGTTAGACCTCTTATATCATTGAAAGATGCTGAGAAATTAATTCACGCTTTTGTTTTCAGTAGACTAGATTACTGTAACGCACTCCTCTCAGGACTAACCAAAAAAGACATAAATCACTTGCAACGAGTGCAGAATGCAGCTGCTAGAATCCTAACTAGGAAAAGAAAATACGAACACATTTCTCCAGTTTTGATGTCACTACACTGGTTGCCTGTGTCATTCAGGATTGACTTTAAAATACTGCTTATGGTTTATAAAGCCTTAAATAATCTTGCTCCATCTTATATATCGGAATGCCTGACACGTTATATTCCAAATCGTAACCTTAGATCTTCAAATGAGTGTCTCCTTATAATTCCAAAAGCTAATCTTAAAAGAAGTGGTGAGGCGGCCTTCTGCTGTTATGCACCTAAAATCTGGAATAGCCTGCCAATAGGAATTCGCCAGGCAAATACAGTAGAGCACTGCTGAAAACACATTACTTTAACATGGCCTTCTCATAACTTCACTTTAACTTAATACTGATACTCTGTATGTTCAATTCATCATAATAACTATTCATAGTGGCTCTAAAATCCTTACTGACCCCAACTCTCTCTTCTGTTTCTTTTTCCGGTTTTTCTTGGTGGCGCCGCGCCACCACCACCTACTCAAAGCATCATGATGCACCAAAATTGATTGACTGAAAGCCAGAAGTCTACGTGACCATCATCATCAAGTCCTTCCATGAAAACCCTAAATACAAAGAGGACTGTTTGACTAATGTTAGGTAGGTTGCCCAGAGGGGACTGGGCGGTCTCGTGGTCTGGAACCCCTACAGATTTTATTTTTTTGCTCCAGCCTTTGGAGTTTTTTTTTTTGTTTTTTCTGTCCACCCTGCCATCAGACCTTACTTATTCTATGTTAATTAATGTTGACTTATGTTTATTTTTTATTGTGTCTTCTATTTTTCTATTCATTTTGTAAAGCACTTTGAGCTACATTTTTTCTGTATTAATATGTGCTATATAAATAAATGTTGATTGATTGATTGATTACTGTCTACCACACTACTTGATAGCATATTCCAAGTGCCTATGGTTCTCTGTGTAAAAAATAAACTTCCTAACATTGTGCGAAATTTACACTTAACAAGTCTCCAACTGGGTCCCTGTGTTCTTGATGAACTCATTTTAAAGTAACAGACTCAATTCACCATACTAATTCCCTTCATGATTTTAAACACTTCAAATATATTTTCTCTTAACCTTCTTTTGATTGTTCTATCAGGACAACACACATCTCAAGGCGCAAGAAAATGTTAACAAGTGGCAGTCAAGTGACTTTAGTAATTATAATTTATTAAAACACTAAACTGCAGATAAACATATGCAGAACTCATGCACCTGTTTTCCTGTTTCAATCGTTATGAAACACCATAAGTTTCATAAATTACCGTGCCAAGTGAAAACTGTAAGTTTCGCTGCAAATTCAGTTTTACACAAATCTCTTGGCTCGTCAATGTCACATTACGCATTGTTAGTGAAACAGAAAGGCCAAAGCAACTATTTTCATAACATTATCAAAATATTAATGACATGAGAACCAGTCCAATATCACAGACAAATGAGATCCAAGTAGACAAAATCTCTAAATTGCTATAATGATATAGCTATACGTGACACAGCAGGAAAGCTGTGAATTTTAAAAATAACTCTAATACTAGAAATGTCAAGAAAAAGAAGAAAATAATCTATCAATTCTATACCCAAGCAGACAAATAAGAACATTCTCAAATGAGAAGAGACCATTTAGTTCATGAAGACTGTTTGCTTAGCCAACAGCAAGGTGGTCCCTAACTCATCCTGACATTTTTTTTAAAGTTTGTCAGGAAATTCCCCTGAATGTTTAAGTGCACCCAATAGCAGATGCAGGGACGTCTGACACTCTACTAAAAGAGAGAGAAAAAATGGCTGGGGCTTTGACAGTCTTTTGAGAGGCAGAAAAAAGGGTGAGATACTCCAGGAGACAGACAGGTATTAACGTCTATTTAGGAATATCCATTGAAGCAGCAGACATCTCCTTTAATCATATTTGTTTTGTTTGTTATGGTGTCTAAGTTTAATCATCCCTTTCGTGCGTATTCAACATAATTCATATTCCCATCCATCAATCCATTTCCAAAACCCACTGTAAAAGAGTTTCACCACTTTTGACAATGTATATTTCATGTATATAAATGTACAGAAGAGACTATAATGTAGTAATGTTTGCTAGTTTGTAACATTTAATTGTATTCTATAATATGCTTAATTTGCGGTTTGATTTTTTTTATTATCCAGTACTGAGTAAAAATTATATTATCTCTGGATCCAACACAGCATTTTTACAATTTTCTGTGCCCAACGTGTATAGAATATAAATGATTGATTTTAACAGCTTACCAAAGCAATCTGAAGCTTATACTGTAAGTTACCTTAAAAGATACATCGCTCTACATCATAAGTACAGAGTCATGTTTTATACTTGGCCATGGCACTTTCATCTCTGTTTAATTAAGCATGTTTTATTGGATCCCAGATGCTTACATGTAGCTTCTTGATAGTCAGATGAGGTTACTTAATTACTGGTTCACAAAGGTATTTTATTTGATGAATATCAAGCATGTCCAAAATGAAATGAAAATATCTCGACACATCCATCATCCATCCTTCCGTAAACTGCCATGATTAGGTTAAGCTTTGCTTTAAACAGATGGCCTTTTTTAATGGAGCTATTACAATACCAACATTTTAATTAGATCTGTATAGCACCTTTCATGATAAAATTGATTTCAAGGTAACTGAATCAACAGTCCAGTAAACTTTATAGCGACAGCCAAGACAGATGAAAATAAAAAAATAAAACCAAGAGTAATGTGTGAAATTCAGACTCATGGAAACACATCTGTTCTGATTTCTAAATGATGGGGCTTCCTGTCCAATTGATGCTTATATGTTTGCAAATACAGACATGGCATCTTAAGGTTACAGATGGCTTCTATAAACTTAACATGGCCGAGTTTCTTAGCAATGTTATAATATAAAACCACGATACACTAGCAGTGTTTATACTGTAAGCTGTTTTTTCAGTTTAACTTCTGATATTTAAGTGAATACTGAGAGGTATTCATAAACTTCAATTCATGTGATCATAAACATATACAGTATAATAGCCATTTTCAAACCCTCTTAATCAGATTACAGCAGTACCTGGTGCAAGGTAAGCACTAAACCTTAATAGTGCACCATTTAATTGCAGGGCACATTCACACATATCCTCATTAACTCATACTAAGCCAACTTAGAGAAGCCAATTAACCTAGTGTGCATGTATGTTTATGGGATGTGGGAGGAATTCTGAGAAAAACTAATTCAAAAACAGGGAGAACATGTAATCTCTAGACTAAGCAGTATAGGATTTTAACCTGTTCTCCTAGATCTGTCTACTGAGATGAAGCCGATAATAAGCAATCTAAAGTTTCTGACCCATTTCCGTTTAATATTAGAGATAATGACTTTATGGACTTTTCTATACTAATAAAAGGCAAAGCCCTCACTGACTGACTGACTGACTGACTCATCACTAATTCTCCAACTTCCAGTGTAGGTAGAAGGCCGAAATTTGGCAGGCTCATTCCTTACAGCTTACTTACAAAAGTTGGGCAGGTTTCATTTCGAAATTCTACGCGTAATGGTCATAAATGGAAGCTATTTTTCTCCATATAATGTAATGGAGTTGAGCTCGATGGCCGTGGTGGGCGGAGTTTTGTGTGACATCATCACGCCTCCCACGTAATCACGTGAACTGACTGTCAAAGCATTACATAAAAAACCAGGAAGAGCTCCAAAAAGCCCTGAAGAAAACATGCATTATACAATTGAGAAGGCAGCGAAACAATAAGAAGCGAGCGAGTGACACATACTGTACAAGCATATTCATGCCTGCAGCTACTTCAGAAACAAAGCACGGTGTAAAACTAAAGTTTAAATTAAGTTCATAGACAGGCTGCCGCTGGCGTTTGTCATGCCCACGGCTAATGCGTGATACAAGTTTAATGAGAGGACGCAGGGTATAAACGACAGTTTTGATCACTTTCTAAGTTCAAATTGCTGGTCAAAGGCTGTGCTTATGCAAAATCCGAGAGACTGTGTTTGTGGGGGGATTGACAGTTAAGGCAGGTGGAGGAGTGACATCAACCTCTCCCCTCCCATTCACCTCACTTCGCTCTGAGCTGAGCTCCGCGGCTAACGCCGTCTTCCAAAGCAACTTTGTCACACTGCCACCAAATACTCACAGAAAAATCCACAAGTTAATACACACGCTGTGTCTAGAGTTTCTCCACACTGAATCCTCCAGGCACTACTTACAAAAGGTTACATTGACAATCGTGTTCGCTATTTTTAAAGTTTCTTTTCTTTTCATTACTTCTTTAACACACTACTTCTCCGCTGCAGCGGGTATTTTGCTATATATATATACTAACAGAATACCCGCGCTTCGCAGCGGAGAAGTAGTGTGTTAAAGAAGTTATGAAAAAGAAAAGCAAACATTTTAAATATAACATAAGATGATTGTTAATGTAATTGTTTTGTCATTGATATGAGTGTTGTTGTCATATCTATCTATTTATATATTTATATATATATAGAGCGGAGAAGTAAAAAGAAAAGGAAACATTTTAATAATAACGTAACATGATTGACAATGTAATTGTTTTGTAATTGTCATGAGTGTTATATATATATATATATATATATATATATATATACACACACACAGACACATATATAAACATATATATACATATAAACATATATATAAATATATATATATATACACACATCTATACACATATATATATACAGTTATATATATATATACATATACACACATACATATATATACATATACATATATATACAAATCTACATATATATCTACATATATACATATTAGGGGTGGGACTCGATTAAAAAAATTAATCCAATTAATTAGAGGCTGGGTAAGAATTAATCTTGATTAATCGTATGTAATCGACACGTAAATTTGCCCCAAATCGCAAATGTTTTTTTTTTATTTAAAACGGTTTTAGTGGGCTTACAGAATCAAATAATAGACATGGACATGAATATTGTAAACTGAAGCTGTTTTAATTTCTGAAAAAAGCTTTTAAACTGCATTTGAATTCAAAACAGAAACAAAAATATCATCCCTGGTTAAAATTGGGCAGACTTAAAAATAAAGTGGTAGTTTAAGTACTTTAAGTACATTTTCAGAATAGTATTGTCTTTAAATAATAATAACCAAAATTTCACCATAAAGTGCAGTTTTTCTTCTTAAAAAAATAAGTCAGAAACATAAAAGGTAATTTGACCAGCTTACTCTTTAAACTCTGAGTAACATTAGCCAAAATTATTTTGTACATTAGGCTAAAACAGTGTGATCATTGAACATTTTGTAATTAGATGTATTTAGAATTACTAACGGTCACGGAAGTCCAATGATCCCCAGTAAGAGCCACAAAGTCCGCTTTCTGTAATGCATCTAATTTTGCTTGCTTTTCAGTGTGCACAAAACCATGCTTTTATCAAGGCTTACTCGGGTAGTCGAAATGATCAGTCGAGGAACGCGCTTTATTCCGACTCTAACATTTTTGTAGCTGTGATGTGTGCATCAGTGTAATGGATGTACCAGGAAATCATGCATTGACAAAAGTTCCCGCTTGCTTGGAATTGAAAGTGTGATTAAATGCGTTATTTTTACGCGTTATGGAGTACATGCATGAAGCTTCTCAACTGTGCTTGTGCTAAGAAAGGGAAAATTTTAAAAATAACGTAACATGATTCTGCGCTAACCTAATATTTTTCATACGTCCCAAACCAAGGAGATGCGAAGGTAAAATGAATCGGTACGCTGCGTACATACTCAGTACACCCTCTCGAATCGAACCTCAATGTCGGCGTTAGAGGCTTAAGACTCTACAATTAGCCACAGCGTGTGGCTTGTCTATGCTAAAGTATGTATTGTAGATCGGGCTATATATATACATTTATATATATATACCCGCTATCGCAGTGGAGAAGTAGAAGTTATGAAAAAAAAAGGGAACATTTTAAAAATAACGTAACATGATTGTCAATATACAGTAATTGTTTTGTGAGTGTTATTGAATGTTGCTGTCATCAAGGATTTGATTATCATTATTTCTTTCAATCAGGCTCGTATTTGTAGGATGTGTTCAAGTTACATTCCGTGTTTGTCAATCGTTGTAAAGATAAGAGGTTTCATTCATTGATTAGTTCCTTACTGCATCAATAAACAGCTCGTCTTCCTCTTTACTGTGATGTGACAAACTGCATGCACGGGTTTTTTTACGCTGTCTTCCTTTAGCGGGACATTCACTTTTTCCACCGTGTGCTTTGTTTCGCAGTAGCTGCACTTATGAATATGATTGTATGTATAAGACGCTTCATTTTTTTGCTGCCTTCTCAATTGTGTAATTCGGTTTTGTTCAGCACTCTTTGGAACTGTTGCTTTTGTCTGTGCACGCGCCAGTTCACGTGAGCCGCTTGGTGTTCTTGCATGAAGGTTCCCAGCTGTACTGGTGCCATCTCGTGTAATGTCAGCTAAGACCCGGCACTTAAAAGTTTCTCTCGCAGTTTCAATGAGTTTGTGCCAAACACCACCCTGACCATCTCATCTTCCTCTGCATAAGCACAGTCCTTCACACGTGAATATTTAGCGGCAGTGTTTGTATTGGATTGCCGCTGATGGACGGCCTTATATGGGCAGGCACTAAATTACAAACGCTAGTGGCAGCCTGTCTATGAACTTAATTTAATATAAACTTACGGTTCACGCCGTGCTTTGTTTCCGCATATGCATCATTTGCTTCATAATGTTTTTCTGCCTTCTCAATTGTGAAATGGCGTTTTGTGCTCATCGCTGGAGTTCTTCCTTGTTCTCTACGTACTTACGTAGGAGGCGTGATGATGTCACACGAAACTCCGCCCCCCGCGCCATCTCCAACTCAAGACTCCATTACATTATATGGGAAAAAATAGCTTCCAGTTATGACCCTTATGCGTAGAATTTCGAAATGAAACCTGCCCAACTTTTGTAAGTAAGCTGTAAGGAATAAGCCTGCCAAATTTCAGCCTTCTACCTACACGGGAAGTTGGAGATTTAGTGATGAGTCAGTGAGTGAGTCATTGAGTGAGTGAGGGCTTTGCCTTTTATTAGTATAGATGAATGACCTCCAAAGAGCGCTGAGACTTTTGATCACGTGAACGAGTCTGCAAAAAATGGGGTCTCCTGCCCAGCGAAAGTCGAGCAGCCGGCGCGCGCGCATAGCTGTGCCGGCCTTTGAGATGCTGACTGCGGTTCTGCCTTAAGTCAAAGTGAGCACTTTTAATTTTTTTCATCCTCCCCCTGAGCTATAGCCCAGACAAGTGCAAACACGGGACCCCTTTTCTACACTGCGGCAAACTAATATTAAGGCGATTCGCACTTTCTTTTGCACGTATACGATTATGAGGTCGTCAGCTCAGATTATAAAGACACGCACAGGAGTGGAGGACTGACAGTGCCATCACAGCCGATTAATGGCAGGGGACGTCTCACCAGTCTACACAAGACCCACCGTGACTGTCCCCAAAAGGTGCTCATATCGTCATCAAACACATCTCTCTATACTATATAAAAGAAAAAGTTTCCTTTCTTTACACCTTTTTTCTTTTTATCCCAAACCAAAGCCTTTCTCTCTTGACACTGCAGAGGACATAAAACTAATTTTCTTTAAATGCCGGTAAGGCACATTACCAGAGGCACAAATTTGGACGTTCACATAGAAAATGTAATTTCTATATCACAGCCGTCGTGTAGCGCCTTTCAAAAGGGATCAACTACCGAGAGATGATCCATATACATTTTAGCTGCTGTTAGTACTACTTCCCTGTTCTGTTACACCGTCTTTAAAATGTAGTTTACCCGCAACCACTCCAGTAGTGCTCAATGTACCTGTACTTCTTAAAACGTTAATGTTTTACTGTTTAATACCTTATAGACTACATTTTATTTTTCCCTTGCACTCAGTGACCAAAGCTATACACACACATATAGACACATACATATATATACACATATATATACCTGTGTGTATGTTTGTATGTATGTGTATATATATATATATATATATACACACACACACACCTATCTACATTGTATATATATACACACACACACACACACACACACACACACACACACACACACATATATATAATTTGTGTGTGCATATTTATGTATGTATGTATGTATGTATGTATGTGTGTGTATATATGATGTAGATAGGTATGTATATATATATATATGTGTGTATATGTAGATATGTATATATGTATATAGATATGAAGATATGTATGTGTATATACTGTATATATATATATATATATATGTAGACTCAAACCCATTATTACAGGATTGTCCTTCCGTCCCGTGAGTGGAAAGCGTAGCGGTATTCCGCTTATCACAGACTTACTACTTGCAGCTTGCGTGCAGGCGACATGATGTGAGCAGAGTTCTGGTGCTCCCATCGTTCCCTTGCTTTTGTGCACGATGCGCTGGAAAAATAGACAAAATTATGTCTCTGGAGATAATTAATGTTGATGGAGTACAAATGCCTCACCGCGTAGTAAATATCAGGGGGGTTCAAAAGGGCGACCTAAATATAGAAAAAGTTTAAATTTCATCACAAAAATAACAGAAACTACGAGTATTAAAGTAATACCGCTCAAATGCAATATAACCAAATTAATGAGTTTGTATAAAATATCAAATTGATCTACATATTGAATTGCCTTAAGAAGTGGTCAGCTTAAAAGTCGGTTGCCTTAAAAGGCGGGTCAGCCTATTTACTTATAATTCACATGCTTGTGGACTGTCAGGCCCTGCTCTATTTTGTAATACTTCACACTTAACAAATCGGTTTCCATATGTGTAGAAGTCTAACTGTAACATTCCTTCATTCTAAACACACTGAAGTAGAGTGCCTTTGAAGTTCTGCGCTGTTTTCTTTTTTATATTTTGAAAGAGACATACACTAATTCAGAAAAAAATTAACTTGTATCTGTTGTATGTATCAAGTAAACTAAATAACCCACCTTCAGTTATATCATTAATTAAAACAAGAAATGAATCAAAACCGTGGATTAGTGAAAAGGAAAAATAAGTTTTTTTAATGGGTTCTGCACACAGTAGACTATACTGACAACTATTAACACAAACACCTTGAACTATAGTTTGCCTAAAGCCACCAGAAATGTAGCTGATGTGGACTCAATATTTAATCACCACATTTCTGCCCTTCCTTTGTCTTGCTTTCTCCAACTTGGTACTGGCAGCTATAAATGGTTATTAACAAATAGTATCTTAGAAAGTTTGTTCATCCTTTTGTTTCAATATGTCAATGTCAATACCGCTGTAGCCAAAGTGCTTTACAATAAAATATACGATAAACATAACTAAAATAAATAGAATAAAATACAATAAAACATAATACAAACCAGCAGTAAATTGAAACAAAACACATGACTAAGAGGAAGGAAACATCAGTATCATTGAAGTTCATGGAAAGCTACAGAACAGAAATGCATCTTCAATCTTATTTTAAACAGTTCAGTTGAGGGTGACTCCTTAATGGGTAAAAAGATTTCCACAGACGAGGTGCAGCAGCTGCAAAAGTCCTGTCCCCCTTAGTTTTATACTTAGTACATGGTAGAACAAGAGACAACTGACTGATAAATGTATAACACACAATTCAGATAAATAAGTGGGAGCATAGCCATGTATTGATTTAAAAACCAGCAGCAGCATTTTAAAATCAGTTCTGAAACTAATAGGCAGCCAGAGTAGAGAAGCTAAAATTGAAGATACAGAATCAAACTGTCTTGTCCTGAAATGGGCAGCAGCATTCTGGACCAACTACAACCTGCATGTCAGGGATTTGCTGATCCCAGAATATAATGAGTTGCAGTAATAAAGCAGAGAAAAATTAAAAGCATGAGTAACCTTCTCAAGATCGCTAGGAGATAAAAAAAAGGCTTAACCTTGGCTAAAATACAAAGCTGGAAAAACCAACTCTTTGATAGAATTTATCTGTTTCTCAAAAGAGAAGTTGCTATCATAATAACCCGAAAATTCCAAACGTGAGGTTTTTAAAAGTCCATGAAACAGCCAAAGAGTTTAACACCAATTTGAGCTTGGGCAGGAGGATCAGCTATCAGCACTTTGATTTTATTTTGGTTAGGTTCGAGAAAATTGTCAGCCATTCAGGATCTTAGTTCTACAAGAAAATTGTGCAGCCGATTCATTCCAGAATTACACACATGGATATAGACCAGCGTGTCATCAATATAACAATGAAAAGAAGTATTAAACTTCCTTAAAATAGCTCCTATAGGATTAAGATAAATAGAAAATAAAATAGGACCAAGAATGGGTCCCTGAAGAACACCACATTTAACTAGAGCTGTAGATGAAAAAAGGAATTGAAAGTAACTGAAAATTGTCTAGCAGTTAGATATGACCTGAACCAGTAAGAGCAACCCATTTAAGGTCCACCAATTGCTCAAGCCGTAACAGCAAGATCTCTTGGTCAATTCTGTCAAAAGCTACAGAAAGGTATAGAAGGACAAGGACTGCTGTCCCATCTAAGTCAGTAATAAGATAGATGTCATTAAATACTTTCAGGATGGCTGTCTCAACACCATGATAACACCTAAAGCCAGATTGGTAGATCTCAAATAAATTATTGGAGTTGAGATGATCAACCAATTGATTAAAAAGAATTCTTTCGAATATTTTAGCCAAAAATGGCAATTGGGAAATTGGGGTGAAAATTAGCTAACGCATCAGGATCTAATTCTTCCCTTTTAGGACAGGGTCACACCTGTCAACATGAATGGACTTTTCTAATGCTACAGAACAATTTCGTACTAATCAAATTGTTCTCTTGCCACTGAACTTGTAGCACCAAGCCCTGCAGCATGAATCATAACTAAAGCTAAGAATTATGCTCAGATAACTTCAGTAACTGAATCACTGCAATGCCTTTTTTGGACAAGTCATAAATTTTAACCTTTTCTACTTTCAAAAATGCATTTTTACCAATACTAATGATCTTACATTGCAATCACAAGCTTCAGATCTTCTTAAAGTTGTTGGTGTAAAATAAACAGAAACAAGCATGTGAAGAGATGTGGATTCCAATCTGTATACTTGAAAATTAAGCAAATGAAAATATGTCTTTACAGACACGAGTTCAGAATGTAACTGAGAAACAGAATTAAATGCTGTATTTATATATTTCGTAGAAAGGAAGAGGCAGATGCAAGGGGACTTGACATGAGAGGTGGGAGTGATGTCTTATGGGGCAGGTTCAAGGGGACCAGAGGAGAGTGCCAACCCCTGGCCCCGCTGAGAGAAACATTTATTTGAACCTGTAAACTGTCTCCCATGCGCATGTGTGTGACGTGGGATACATATAACTAATGTGGGAGGAAGACAATTTGGGACCACAAACTCTGGAGCATTTATATCAAGGATGAAGATTTATTATTTTAATACAGCACACTATTTGTAGCATTGCTGTAATAACGGCTACTTTTGCTTTTTAACTTTGGTAGAAATCTATTTTTAATGTTCATTACCCTGTTTTTCCCATTCACTATCTGTTCTCGGTGTCATATAATAGTTCCAGTGGCACTTTAGAGTCAATGTATTGTTGCTGGTAATGGACATATTGTTAGACCACTGGGATATCCTGGTGGGGCTCTCAATACCTGCTTGCACTTGGCTGCACTGTACATTGCCAATAATGGGGCTCAGCAGTGGGCTACCCTAGGAAAGTTTGATACTTTAAGAATATTATGCGTGCTTATAAAAAAGGAAAACTTCATATATATGTATATGCTTGCATATTTTTATTTACATATTGAGTAGGGTTTTTGCTACGTTATTTTGTTTTTTAAAATATTTATGCCGTACTTGTACACATGTATAGAGAGCTGGATTTTTAAAGGATGTTTGCTTTATAAGAATAAACTGAAATAAACAGTTTTATTTTTAAAACCTAGAAGTGTAGTTGTTGATCAAAAGCATTTTTTGTTGTACAGCAATTTTAGCTCTTCTGTTAAGTTTATGTATACTGTCACATAAACACTTGGCAATGAGACGCATTACTTGAATGTCTCCAACAGATGAGTGACAGAATTGTAATACCAATGGAGAGGCATTGAATAGAACAACATCTGTTAAGTTTGACAATGACTCTTCTCTTTTTGGTCTTGATGAAGACAAATGAACTTTAACAGATGTCTTTCATGAACAGCCAGACAAGGACTAATTGATTGGCAAAATGAATCTACTGAAATACAACTTCACAGTTTATTTTTTCAATTCCAAAGTCAGAAAAAAAGTTAAAGTACCCACGACTTACCCACTTTCATAACACTTTCTCCACCACAAACAAGTGGTCACATTAACTGAAATTTATATGAATACTGGAGCATGAATCAATTTAATTTCTGAACCATATACACATAACAGCTTTCCCCAGTGTTACATCAATTAAAAATTGAATCTAAATGTTGTAGTGACAGGAAGAAAATTATAGCTGGCACTTGGAAGGGCCTTGTTCTGGCATCTTTATCGATCTTCTCTAATAATATTTTCCAGAAGCACTGCTGGACTTCAGGAATCCTGCTTTTTAGGAGGTGGGATGACCCTTCTTTTTGAGAGAAGAGTGAAGCAGCAAAGAATAGAAAGTATAGTCAAGTTGGACAGAGAAAATATCAAGTGGAGGACACCGTGGAAACAGAGACCAACAGACAGAGATTGCAAGGGGCTGGTGACACAACGGAAAAAGATCAAATAAGAGTGAGCGGGTAATATCACCAAGACTGAGTAGGAGTAGAGTGGAGTAAGAGAATATAGAGTTAACTTGAGTTATATAGTCACACAATTTATTTGTTCTGTTAGAGGCATTTTTTGTGGCCTCATCAATAGGGCAGTTCACAAGGGTATTCAGAAGGTGAGCAGCAGTCCGATTTTAATGGTAAAATAAACATGCTTGAACAAAGAAAGTGGTGTGCTTCTTATAACATTTTCTGTACAGTCAGCTTTTTCGATTTGTGGGTTTGCATTTCACAGATCCTCCTATTCACAGGTTTTTCCTCAATAATTAAATGGAAATTATTTTGAGAGTTTCAATACACATAGGCTAGAAAATGTAAAGAACACGAAAAAGATCTACAAATGCATGAATGCATGAAATACCTGCTAATTAATCATTTTAATTGTTTACTATCATATATGCACAAATTTATAATAAGTTAAATTTTGTAAAAAGTTACAGTTCACTAAAGAACTACACACTTTGTCTGGAGGATGCTATGCATTTTTTGTCTTTGCTATAAGGAATCTGCTGTAATCGTGCTATACTTTATTGCTTCCCTCTTACTCTTTCTCTCCATGTGTGCATATGTTAGGCTATGCTGCTGAACATATATTCAGATTTTCATATTTGCGGGGAACCTGCTCCCCCTAACCCCCATGAATCTCAAGGGCTAAATGCATTTCTTTAATTCTTTTTAAAGGTTTCAAATAAAATGAACACTTCTTACAAAAATGTATATTTTATCACAGGAAAAAATTGAATTATACACTCTATAATACCTTAATTCTATATACAGTAAATCATTCTTCACTTAGATTTTTATTTTCATCCTCACACAGTAAATACACTTTATAAGAGCAATTCATATTGCATTTTTCGATTAGCATTTTGTACACATTAAGGTTTAACTACCTATACATTGCTCAAGACTGGTTTGAATATCATAGCGTCCTGAGAGTTGGAAACATCAATTTGTATATGTTAACAGGGCCTTATTTTATTGCACAGTATGTTAAAAAAAGCTTGTTTAGTCTCCTAGATGTGACTGAAGATCTCCCTCCAAATTAGGAAGATTGATCAGTTTAAAAAAATGCATTACCATTGATCTTATATTGAGAGAAGGATACATCTTAATTAGAAAACAACTACAATAAGCTTTATTTGATACTTTTGCTTTTCCTATAATGCCTAAATATAGATAACCTGGCCCATGGTAATGCGCTTCACCTGCATTCAACACATATACATAACAAATCACAAACAGCACAAGGAACATTTTTTAACATGTTTGCTTCAGGTACTTATTACTTAAATTGATTAAAAAAAACATGGTTTACTTAGTTAACTTGTTTTTGGAAATTATGCTTAAAGTTCATTTTAGAAGTCATATTTTCTTAGTGATCTCACAGTTCCGGGGACCTACCTTACAATCCTGGCTTGCCTCGTCACTGTCTGTGCAGACTGGACATTCTGTCCTAAATGCAAATGACTATTATTGGGGTATTGTGATTTCCTTCCAAAACCTAAAGATGTAAAAGATGGGTTAAATGGATACTCTGAGCTTCGTTCTTATGAGGGTATCTAATAAACTAACATCAATTTTAAGACTAGTTATCTTCTTGCATCTAATGCATCTATATTATGCTTTGTCTCCTACCACATCAGGTCAGTTTGCTTTCCTGTATTTTGCCATTTAAATTTTACCACTTTGTTTTTGGTAGTTTTGCCGCTTTTTATATTTTTTCTTTTGTTCATCTTGTTTAAAGTTTTCACCTTTTTGTTAATTTTGGCCTCTTGTATATTTTTTGGGACTTTGGAAATTTTATTATTGTTTAATTAGATTTTTTCTTTAATAAGGACATTTAAAATGATGTTGTGAACAAGAGAAGTCCTAAGCACAAAGTCCTACAATATCCCAAAAATTCCCATGGGGAGAACTGTCAAACCGTGGCTAGTCAAAAAAAGAGCAAATGTAGAACCTTTATAAATATTTATTATAAAATATGTTCTTAAACAGTTTTATGTTTTACGTTAGCATTACATTAAAAAAAAAATACATGTAAAAAGCGTTGCATTTTTTGGCTCAAAAATGACATTTTAGGTTTTTACTGTAAAACTTGCAAAACACTAAAAGTTTGTACTCAGAAGTGTAAAAAGTATAACGCAAATACCAAGCGAGCGTCACTTTCAGATCCATCAGAATCACTTTCGATTTCACTGTCCATTTCAAAAGCACCCCAAATATAATTGCACAGACACAATTCATCGGTTCAAATAAGTATTTATCGGCAAGAGAAAACCTCAAGAAAAGATTCTTCTTTGCAAGATTTGCACATGCACAGGAACAAAATTAGTTTTCTTCTCTCGTTTCCTCCTCCACCCACAACTCCAACTTGCCTGGGTGAAGCGGAGCAGCTTTCTTTATACTACACCCTGGAGCCAAATTGCACCCAGGAAGCACTTCCAGGGCAGGTGGAACCTCCCCATAACAGGAGGGCCTGCCTCTAGGAACTCCCCCTAGTAGCACCCAAGGACCCAAAAAGGGCTGTCCACTACAACACGCATGCAGCCCTGTGGGTGTCCAAAATAGGAGCCATGCCAGAGAGATATCACGACCCAATATACTAGGAAAACACATGGCCCTGGGAGGCAACTCTATTTGTCCTTCCCTTATAATGGCCTCCCGAACAGTAAAGGTTCCACTAACCAAAACAGTTGGGATGCCATCCATCTCCTTTCATTATACAGACTTCCTACCCAGAAAGGGAACCTTCCACCTCAGATGGAACACCAGCTAACCTAGGCTGTCTATAACAATGTCATTAAAATGCCCTCAAGTTGCTGGCAGATCAGTGATGTCTACTCATTAAAACTTTTTTGTCTATAATAATATAACTGTCTTAAATGTGCTTAATTCAGTGTGGTGGTTTCTTTAGTAATTTCTCAATTCCTCACTCATTATTCTTTTAAAGTCACTGTTACATCTATTTAAATAATGATCATTTGTATTGTATGAATTATAGCTTTAATCAAATATCGCTAATACCTACAATTAAATTAGGTTTACATTTGTAAGACTGTGTCATCTACTTAAAATTAAACATAATAGTTTTATATTTTCATTTTATTCAACTACAATAGTGTGAAGTTAATTATGCTATACAATTAACTGGTGCTCTGTCCAGGTTTGTTGCCAGTCTTGTACCCACTATAGCCAGATTATGCTACGGCCCCACACAACAGTCAGTTAGATTGGAACAAACAGGTTTTAGAATTTATATACTGCATGTATTTATCATCTTCATTGATGATCCTGCAATTAGAACTGATAAATTGCATTACTCCAGGAATACTAGATGTCCGCCACAATATTAAGTCATATGAGCATGGCCCTGCTATGTAAGTGTCATGCATTTAGCTTGTAATCATCATGTGTGGTCACATGGTCTTGGTGACCATATTTCACTTCTCTTAAAGTAGACCTAGAACATTGGGAAGATTGTCATCTCTTCTAATCTACACCTGTAAAACTTCTGTACCTTTGATTTGGCGTTTTTTCTGTGATTTGCATTTTTGAGCATATTAATTTTGTTTGCACTCTTCTTTATTATTTTATGATTTTTTGAGGCTGTTTTCACTTTTTGTTCATTTCATAGCACCACAATACGTTTTATTATTAGTCTAACAAAGAAATAGCCAACTTCTGTTTCTGTCACATTCAGACAAGCAGCCAAAGATTTGACCATTAGGCCATTTTTCCTCTTCCTCTAAAGCTTCTCCCATTTCCCCACTATATTTGACCTTCCTCTGTTATAGACTTTCTTGCCTGATGCTCCTTTCTCCTTTAGATACCCCTTCGCTCAGTCCATCCACTTTTTCTTTGGTAGTCCTCTTCTCCTCTTTCCCATCACATTCATTTGTCCAAACTACTTTAATCTTCTTTCCTATATTTCTTTGAGGTTAATCCAACTTTAACTGTACCTCTGTTTCTCTCATTCCTGATCTTATCAAGATTCATTACTCACATATCCATTTTAACATCTTGATTTCAGTTTCCATTAATTCACCTTTTGTAACTGCCCAGGTTTCTGATTCATTCAACAATGGCAGTCTGACCACTTTTCTATACATTTACTCTTCATTCATGTACTGATTCTTCAGTCATATAACACTCCCAAATACATTTTTCCAAATTTTCAAACCTAATTCCATTCTATGCTTTGTTCCTAGATCTTAACCTCCATCCTTTGTTATTGTTCTGAGATATTTGAACATTTTCACCCTTTTAAGTCCTTCTCTCTCTTGTTCTTGCCCCTTAAATCTTAGATATACTGTCTTTGTCCTCCTAATCTAAAGGCCTCTGTCCTCCATAGCTCATCTTCACTCCTCCAGCTTCCTTTTCACAATATTGCTAGTGGTGGCACATTGCACAATGTCATCTGCAAATAGCATGCAACAGGAGTCCTGATCTTTTATTCCCCTAGCAATAACATCCATAATTAGACTAAAAAGATGACTCTTGATGTAGCCCAACCATAACCGCATATTCATCTATTATTCCTACACTACTTCTCACTTTTGTGTAGGCACCCTCATACATATCCTTAACTAGTCTTACATGGTTCTCTGTACTCCCTCCTGTCCTATACATCTCCAAACCTATGCTGGGAATCTCTAACATGTCCCTTCTCTAAATCTAGAAATACCATATGCTGTCTTTTCTGTTTCTCTGTTTCCATAAACTGTATCAAAAAGAAAAATACATCTGTTTTACCTTTTCTTGGCATAAATTCAAACTGTTCTTCCCATATCTCTGTCTGCTTTCTCAGTTTTTATCTATTATTCTTTCCCATTTTTTCATTTTATGTAACGTTAGTTTGATACCCCTGTAATTTCTACAATTACACTATGTCTTCAGTGATCTGGTATTTTACAATAGATCTTCACAATGGATCTTTGACATTAGCTCCCATAACCAATCAATTCCGTTCTCCCCCAGATTGTTCCATGTTTCAGCCAGTACCCCATCTAGTCAAGTCGCCTTTCCAATCTTCATTCTTTCCAATGCCCGTTTGACTTCTTCCCTACTTGGTTCTACTTTTGCAGTCTAATTTGGCACTCCATCTTTGAATATTACCTTTGGATTTCCCGCAGTTAACAGTTTCTTAAAGTATGCCTTCCACCTTTGGTTAATTTTATCTGTATTCCTTAGCCCAACTGCCTGTTCACTTTTAATCTCTGATTTGGGTTGTGCTTTTTGTTGTTTTGTATTTTTTTAAATTCTTATTTATTCCATTATAGCTCTTCCTGTCTTTTTGCATTCCTGTTCATTCCTACCTTCTCTTTGCATGCTTTTTGGCCTACAGTGCTGCTTGTACCTCTATGTTGCACCTCCATGATTCCTTATTTATCTTAGATTTTCTCCCTATTGATAGTCTTCTGTAATGTAGCTTAAATGCTGTCAAAGAATGATTACCACCCACCAATCCTAAAAACAAGTATGTTTTTGGATAATGAAAATGTACTTTTAAAATGCCTGGCATGAAATACTAAGTATAAAGAACTAATAGCGCAGAACAAGGTGACCTTTGGCCAAGGCTCAAGATGCACTCTCTAAAAGATGTCAAGAGAAGAGAAAAAGACCTGTGCCATTTAATGCTGTTGAATATGCATCTGTAACAGTGAAATTGTAACTCTGGAATGCTGGTCTTAGAGTTTCAAAGAGTAAGGGATATTTAAAACTAGGAAGTAATATGAAAAGGTTAAAATGGGCAAATGTTTGGAATCACCCAGAAATACACCATAAAATCTTTATGTCCTTTGCCCAGTTTAACCTTTTCTTTTGACTGTTGCAGATGACACTGGTATTGGGCATGTAATGTTTAAGGAAGCAGCCAACGGAGGACCTGTAGTCTCAAACTATGTACAATACTTATTTTCTTGTGCATTTGTGTATGTGGGCCTTCTACACTATGTGCCTGTGCCTAAGAATTAAGTTCATAATTCAACAGTGGAGTGAGATTATAGACAGTATATTGTATTTTTGAATTAGTCTGAATACTCGTGTGGACTGATTGTACAGATACATAATGCTACACCTACCAAATGTGATCCAAAAAGAAATCTGGCTTCTTAAAATGTATAATTTACAGACTGTTCACACAGCAAATGCTTGTAGCAAACAATTAATTTGTCAGATCAATGCAAGCTGGTATGGACCTTGCTATGCAAATGTTAGTAGGGGTTGTACTCACTATATCTATTACAATACGTAGATCCCAACACACAATACCATTCTGCACATAGATTACCAGTCATGCAGGGGCATTTCAAAATATTAAAGTTGCGGCAAATCCCTGTCACTCGACTCTATCTGCTAATTAGGTCCTGCTGTCCCAAGAGAATTAACAGCCCAAGATAACATTTCCCTAGTTCAATAAAAGTGCAAGCTTCATATTGCAGCAGCTTCACAGAAATACCCAGTAAGGAAAATTGAACAAAATGGCTTATATTGTAGGCTTATAATATAAAATATATATTGCAGATTATATCTTCTGTAAGATCAATACTGAATTGCTTTGTATCTTTATATATGAAATCTTCTTTAAAAATGTATTACTTTTTTTTTTTTACTATATTTTATTAGCGTATATGACATCCAAAAATGATAACGATTACTCTTCCCTCTGCCTGTAAAATATCTATTATTTAGCCATGTAATTAAAAGTAGCAAATTATGATTTAAGCATACTTTCTTAAAATACTCACGTATAAAATTACAATCAGGTAAGATTGGACTACTTTTTATAGACCATGGTATTAACATACATTAACATTGCATACTGCAGTTATATATAATTAAGTTTATTTTGACATTGTCAGCTTAATATTACAGAAGTTAGTACTTTATTTCAGTGTGGGCATGTTATAAGAGTGAGCAGAGAATCTCACCACAGTCTGCTTATTCTTGTCTTTATTATACTGTAAAGTACACTGCTCACAGCCACCAACATGGATATTGTAGAGGAGCAGTGTGGCATTTTGTTGTTTTTGACATCAGATCCTGCCTTTACTAAGCATTAAGGTCAAACTTAGTGTGGTTTCAGAAAGGCATTGCTTTAAAAGAAATTGTATTGGGATACTACACTTCCTACACAAATAAACCTAAAGAAAGAAGAAAACACACAATCTTATGATCAGTCAGTAAATTTTTGCATCCAGCATCAAAGAAAAACAAATTGGAAAATGTACACATGGTGTAACATTCAGGTCCATTTAGAAACTGATGTAACTGGTATGAATGTTAAAGTATTTAACATTTTTTAGTTACTTAATAATAATAATAATAATAAGAATAATACATCTATTTATATATCACCTTATCAGACATTTACATGCAACTCAAGATGCTTTCCACAGATTAATAAACAAAAAGAAAAATATGCCACATTTACTTGTATTATTATCATTAATTAATACTATGATAATCCTTATATATAATTTGATACTCTCCGTATGTATTAGGTTCGCGTCAATACCCCTTATGTATGGGATTCGTATCAATACCTAGTATGTATGGTGTTTGCATCAATACCCAGTATGTATGGTGTTTGTGTCAATACCTCGACTCAATACAAGTTAGAACCATGCAATGGGACTCTGCCTCTGTAGTTAAAACATAACGTGGCAAATGCGGACGCAGTTTTACATGATTGGCAAAGAATGTTCGAATACTTCAGTGACGCCGCTGGACAGCCAAGTATGGTAAGTTGGTGTTGGTTGGAGCAGATAACAGTAAGTTCGGTTGGTTTTTGGAACGTTGGTTTGGTGGGGCGTACTTTTCAGGACTAACATTGTCGACTGACTTAAACCCTTTGATAGCTCCGGAAACGTAAATAATTTAGAACATATCGCCATTTGCTTGGTACGTCGAAATCTATCTTTGGACAGTTCGGTTTTGGCATCCGTCCTTCTGACATCTATTGGCAAACTGAGTAATGATGGCTGGGTATTAACAACGGTCATTGTTTACATTTTAGCTGATCTCAGATCTAAAATGACCACGCCAACATAATTATTACTCCGACTCTGATTAGAGTCGTAAAATACGGTTTGTTTTGAAAATTTGTTTGCCGGAAAAATCAAATGAGGTGCGCCGAAGAGCTGAGTTCACGTCTCTCAGCCCCGTTTAAACAGGAAGCTCTTCATTACATCGGCTGAAAAGGTCTGTTTTAAGCACAAATCCGTGCCATGATAATAAAATCATTTGAAGGACTTAAAAAAACAAATAATTCTTTGCAGAGAAAGTATGGATTTCACAAATGTAGAATTTGTAGCCCGATTCGATCGGGCTCCCAGTCACTAGTTTGTAATAAATGTAAGTATACTAAATGCAAAATCAACCAGGTATTGTTAAGCAAAATGTAACTACTAAAGTGCAAAAGAAACCTTCACTGTTACCAGAATAGAGTTTTCTAATTAAAGTATTTATACATTAAGGCTGACAATAGAACCACATTTAAATAACATATATAAAAATAAGCATATACAGTATATATCTATATTTTACCATTTTACCACCACTAAGTAGAAATGGTCTGATGTTATTAAATTTAATGGAAAAATATAAAAGCAAATAAAGCAGTCCATAAGGGTTTTGGTTGATTTAGGATGTAGATGGAGTTTTTTTTTTTTTTGATACCTGGATGTGATTAGTTGACCAGCTGACACAGCGGAGAGGAAAACAAAAAAATTCCTACGATCATCCATAACAGAAAAATAAACCTCTGGAGGGCCATAGTCCGAAGACAGAAGCGACCAAATCAAATAGTTTGGTCTGATGTACTCATCAGGCACAATGGATAAATAGAACTGTGTGTCATCAGCTATGGTAATTGGCATTATATTTTGAAATTATCTGGCCTAACGGAAGCATGCAGAGTGAAAATAATAATGGTCCCAAAATTGATCCCTGGGGTACACTATATATAGAATCTTTTTGATGCACAATCGCCATAACTGACAAAGAATTTCCTTCCAGTTATATATGATTTAAAGAAGCTTAAGGCAGTACCCAAAAGCCCTACCCACTGGCTATGGAGGTTTATAAAAACATAATGATCAATAGATTCGAATGCTGTGCTCAAGTTTACAGCAGTTTTGAAAGAGTCTGGTAAAATGGCAGAATCTAATGAACAATTTACTATGTCAAGAACGTTGTTGATAAGTAGATCAGGAAACTTCTTTAAAGAAGCTTGTGGCAATGGTGTCTAATACACAAGTGGACTGTTTTAACTGGCTAATTATTCTATGAAGTTTAGTGAAGCAACTTAATTTGCAATGCTGAGCTTGTTGTGGATCAATAAAATTTTTATTTGAAGTCAGTTTTATAGAAAGTCTAATATTACTTATCTTTCCTTAAAAACATACTAAAAAATCTTCACTTTCAGACACAGATCCTAATGGAGCAGGGATTTAAAGGCGAACAACAGTTGAAAATAAGACTTTTGGGTTTCCTGCACTGTTATTAATAATTTTAGAAAAGTAAGATATTCTCTCCAGACGAACTGCTGAGTTATATTACCCAAGAGAAAGAGAGGAAGACCAACAGCCAGAGTAAAACTTAAAGAGTAGAAAAGATGGAAGAGAATTCTTTCCCCAGTGTAAAAGCTTACTCTAAAATGTAATTGAATAGATCCTATCAGGTTTTTAAATGTTTTGAACAGATCCTCTAAGTGAGAATTAGATTTTTATTTTGCAATTTCAAATAGTATACAGTAATCCCTCCTCGGTCGTGGGGGTTGCGTTCAAGAACCCCCCGCGATAAATGAAAATCCGCGAAGTAGAAACCATATGTTTGTATGGTTACTTTTATTTATTTTAAGCCCTTAGAAACTCTCCCACACTGTTAACATTATTAGAGCCCTCTAGACATGAAATAACACATTTTAGTCAAAAGTTTAAACTGTGCTCCATGACAAGACAGAGATGACAGTTCTTTCTCACAATTAAAAGAATGCAAATATATCTTCTTCTCTTCAGGAGCAGAGAATTTCAGAGAGAGAGAGCGCTCGCAAAGAAAAGCAAACAATCCAAAAATCAATACGTGTGCTTTTAAGTTTGCCGCAGATTTTTTCAGAGGAGCATCTTCTAAGCAAACAGCCTCTGTGCAAACAGCCCCTCTACTCACATCTCCTCCGTCAGGCGCAGAGAACGTCAGAGAGAGAGAGAGAGTGAGATTAAAGCAAACAATCAAAAAATCAATAAGTGTGTTTTTGGAAGCACCGCAATAAAGCGGCCGGCATTTCTTAGAGGTGCGTTCGTATCCACTAGGCAAACAGCTTCTGTGCAAACAGCACCTCTGCTCACACCCCCTTCGTCAGGCGCAGAGAATGTCAGAGAGGGTGAGATAGAGGCAGAGACAAGCAAACAATCGAGCACCGCGAAGGAAGCATATCTTATAGCATTGAGGAGTTTTAGTTAATATGTAATATGTGCTCTGATTGGGTAGCTTCTAAGCCATCCGCCAATAGCGTCCCTTGTATGAAATCAACTGGGCAAACAAACTGAGGAAGCATGTACCATAAATTAAAAGACCCATTGTCCCCAGAAATCCGCGAACCAGCGAAAAATCCGTGATGTATATTTAGATGTGCTTACATTTAAAATCCACGATAGAGTGAAGCCGCGAAAGTCGAAGCACGATATAGCGAGGGATTACTGTATAATATCAGTTACCCACTGACTTAAAAGAGGTGGGCTAGGATTCTTCCAGTTGAGCAAAAGAAGTCTACATGCTAATAGTGAAGTAAAGGCAATTGCAGTTTGTGTGTCCTTCTCCACTTTAACCCCATCTGGAAGTACACCAAACAGAGCTGTTAACACTAGAATTACCAGAGTCTACGAAAAAACTCGTAGATCCGTCCCACCTTAAATCGTTTTTTAAAACTGTTCTCACCTCTCCGCCAGCCTCCTTTGTCCTGTAAATGTGCCGATAAAAACAAACTGCAAGCAGCCAGCTATTCCATCCCCCCGCCGACTTAGAACGTGCACGAACTTCTCCCAGCTCATGCCTTGATTATCTGGGAGTGAAGTGGAGTTTTAGAGTGGAAATAATAGATTGTTATTTGGTGTTCCGCTTCTACAGTAATCTGTGTAAACACAATGTTAAAACAGAAACTTTTTCATATTTTAGTAATAAATGTTACAAAATGTAGACATAAACTATAAAATATGTGAAGTCTGACAGCCAAAGATCAATTAAACACTTTCATAAAAGGTTCAAGAGTTTTACAACAGCTTCTGTGGCATACTGGTAAGATTTTGTCTCTTTGAGTGCAGTAGACTTGCTGTACCTCAAAAAATCCGAGTTCGATTCCCCGCTGGGGAGAAAATTTATTTATTTATTTTTATTTAACCTTCGCCGTTCTGCCTGCCTGAACTCCCTGTCTATCTATATAGTAATAACAGTAATTTTATTCTTATATAGGAACTTCCCTGTCTGCCTATCATATAGTGCCTTTCCTTCCTACCTATCTATATATCTATCTATCCCCTTAGCTGTTTTTTATATATCTATTATACAGTGTCTTCCCTGTTTATTTATATATCTAGTGCCTTCTCTGCCTGTCTGTCTGTCTGTCTGATTGCATATAGCGCTGAGCTTACTGCTCTGTACTATTCCGTCCTCTGCATGTCCTGGAGTACAAAAGAAACACCACCATACAGCAACATGTGGGGACTGTCAAGATTGGGTAAAAAAAACACGTGGTCACTGATTACAAACCGCAAGATGAAAGAAAGAGACAACATATGTGAAAACATCATCGCACTAATGCAATATTATTTGAAAACGAACAGAGTCAGATCGGGTTGTGAATATGTGCCCGATCTGATGCTGTTCGTTTTCAAATAATATTGCATGTACTGTGCGTTGAAACTGCTGCACTGAATAAGCTGATGCTTTCTGTAACAGTGTCAGCGTGTATTCAAACCCGATCTGACGTTGTTCGTTTTCAAATAATACTGCATGTACTGTACTATTTTAGAATAAAAACATACATTTGATTTCAGTCAGTCTGTAAGAGCCAGTGTAAATACATGATAATTATAAAGATTAGCTTTTTTTTAAATTCAGTTCCATTCTCTCAGTCGCGTTCACGATTCCCCCATTTGACACTGCTGTATTCAAATAAAGAAGCGCTATAGCTCAAATGTGATTTATTTGGAGATGCACTATAGCTCGAATGTTATTTATATAGGGAAGAAAGTACAATGTCAGGTGCTCATTCAGTGTAATAGAAACCATAGCACAGAGAGATGTGTACACTGCAACAAGTACACGTGTCGTAAATGTAGGAAGGGTGTGTGGGAATTTTTAATATTTGAATGTGATGATTTTATATAGCAAGGATCGGAAATCAGCAGTTCTTATCATTGCACCACACAAGCTGTCGTATCAACCGCCTACTGTATCTTGCTTGTATTTTTTCTTTACTTATAGTCTAGAATAAAAGTGCACTTGTTTTGTTATACTTGTACACCAACATATGTTCCTGTGTTTGAGCGACACGGGCATGCTCAAAAAATAGACGTGTAATGCCACGAAAAGTGCACGCAGGCACTTCAGTTCAATAAAAGATTTTAACTTGAATAACTGTATGCTTTGCGCATATGGAGCTAGAGTGAATTCTGTGTATGGCTGCCTTTTCAGAAATGTTGAGTAAGAGATCATTTTCCCACTGTACTCTGGGGGTGTAAGACTTTATGGGTGAATATATTGCATTAAGTAGGCGTTGAAGATTGGAAGCTAAGTGTCTGCCTTTAATAAATCTGTTTTTGTCTTGTGATATTACTGAAGGAAGCATTTTCTCAGTCCTTCTAGCTAGAACTTTGGAGAGTATCTTAACTTTGTTATTCAGAACAGAGATTTGTCTGTATGATGCACATTGTAATAAGTCCTTCTTTTTCTTAGAAATGACAGCAAATAATGCTTGGCAAAATGTTTGAGGTAGAATTTTATTGTCCCTGGCTTCTATAAATGTTGCTAATAATTGGGGAACTAGCTTAATTCAGACTTTTTTTATAAAATTCATCAGGGTAGCCATAAGGGCCTGCTGCTTTCCCTCTCAGAAGTGAGATTATAGTGTCTAGTAATTCTTAGATTGTCAGAGGTTTATCCAATTCCTTTGCACTGACAGTATCTTTCTGTGGTATCTTCCATGCATTGAAAAATGCATGAGATTGTGTGTCGTCTTCTTTAAGCTGAGTACAATAAAACAACTTACAGTAGTCTCTAAATGTGTGCATTATATTTTTATGGTCAATGATTTTGATGTTGGTAATTACAGGTATTGCACTGCAAACTTCCTGCTTGTGGACTCGCTGGCCTAAGATCTTATTAGCCTTCTCTCTTTATTTATAGTAATGGTGTGCAATTTAAAAATGAGTTGTTCCATTTCTTTTGTTGTCAAGAGGTTGTGTTTGATTGCAAAGCCTGTCTTTTCCTATAAAGTGCCTCATTTAGAAGCTTGGAGTGTTCTTGATCTATTCTGGTAATTTCACTGATTAACTCTGATGCCTTCTTGGTTTCCGATTTTTTTTTTTTTTGTGGGACAGATTTGAAATAATCTGTCCTCTTTAAAATACCTTCAGGTTCCCTGAGTATTCCCACAGAGACCTCTGAGGATGCATTTGTCTGGAAAAAAATCCATCTAAAACTATTTCTAATTAGAAACCCAAAAAAATCAAAATAGTACTTCAAGACTATTATTATTAACTCTACAAACACTGATGACATTCCTTGGGCAGAATGTAAATGCTCAGGGTGGTCCAGCAGGGATGCAATGGTGGTCCTGCTTCTTGGGGTCCCACCCACAAAAACAAGAAAAATAACCAAATAATAAAAGTTACAGAAAACTAAAACTACACTAAATAAATAATTCTAAAACAATGTAAATGACCAAATGAATGAAAGTATATTTTACTTGGGGATCTGACTCTGGCTGAACAACAGCAGTAAACAATATGGCTGCAGCCATTTAAAGATAGGTACAAAAGTGTGTCAACTATACAAAAACAAAACACAAAATGGCTTCACCAGAGTAATGATTAAGCCAATAGTTGAAGTAAACATACATAATAGAATTTAAATTGATTTCTTGCAATTAAATCAAAGAACTTCTGTAGTTACAATGTTCAAAATCAAGACAAAGCCTGAATTGTGTTGAGCCAATAATTTCAGACAGAATTTTTGGCTTATGTAGTAGATTTGTTGCTTAGTGTTGGAAAAATAGTTTGGTTAAGAAAACTATTTACTATTACCTAATTCTACATTATGTTAATGCTGCTGAATATTTTGGAATCTTAGTAATTTTAATTTTGTTAATGAGGACTAATCCCTTTTATGTACTACTAGTGAACCCGCGGCATAACAAACGCCACATAATTATTTATTGATGTGTTGAACACTTCTGGAAAGACACAGTTGTCTAAAAAGGGAGGGTTTGAGGATACAACAGAAAGAGAATGAAAAGATGGAAGTGTAGACTTTTCATTGCTCTGTGCGGTTTTGGCTGCCTTTATATATATATATATATATAATCCAACCAAGACACCCGATCATGGTAGTAGTGAAGGGGGTGTGAACAAAGTGCAGGAGCATCTAAGAAATCGCATGTTTGTCGCGGATGCGAATTGCTGCGTGTAGCGTGTAAAACAGTTTGCTATGGTGCACGCGATCGTGCGTCGTAACTGAACACTCGGTTTTTAAAGACTGCCTACTTCAGTGTGTTTTAACCTCAGTTGTAAAGGATTGTTTTAAGGATCCCATGGGATACCCCTCGCAAACCGTTTCACACGCTGCATATGACGATTCACCTCCGCGAGAAACATGCCTCTATGAACAGTCAACGTAGCTCGGAGGTGCATGACATTAACCTGACCTGCACTGCATGTGGCCTCTACGACAGACAAATATAAATGACGCCATTTTTTCTGTGTCGTCGCGTCCGAGTTGGTGGGCGTGGCCCTGCCAGTTGTTATCGTATCCAATGGTCTTGGAGTTGGTGGGCGTGGCTCTTTCCTGCTTGCGCCATAGGTGTCTCACTTGTCGGCGGCTTAGTGAATCCACACCCCTTCCGGCGTGCTTTCCATGGTTGTCTTGTCTTAGTGAATTATATATATAGATGTTTGATGTGCTATCATTTTATCCATATTTCTACTTTTTATGGCGTGCTTTAAGCAAATACTGTATTTCTGGGATCTGGGATTGAAGATCAAATTCTAAACTTATAAAGATCAAAGTTGAGCATTTGTGCATAATCCAAATCAGTCCACATTCTTTTTCTTCTATATTGCTTCCTTTGATGTATAAATAAGAAATTTGGCCTCTTAGATGTACTTTGAGTGAGTCCAACCAAGATACACACAAATAGATTTAGTGTCACTTTGGGTTAGAAACGCATTTGAAATCTTCAGGTAATTAGTTTGCAAATAGACATAAGTGGAAACAGTTGCGATTGTGAACTTTTTTTTTTGCTGTTGGGAATAATACAGTACATTTAATTTTGACGTGGGTTGTAGTTATTTTTCTTCAAATTAATAATTTTTATTATTATCATGTTGATGTCATTATATTCTGGGTTTTCATTTTATTTGAAGGTGATGATATTTTGCCATGATGACCTTTACTGGTAATGTGACACAATGATGCATCACTATGAAGCCAGTTACATATTTTTATAAGAACATAAAGCACAAGAAATTAGATAAATGAGAGAAGACCCTTCAGTCCCATCAGGCATGTTTGTTTAGCAAGTAGCTAAGCTATCTCAATATCTCATCTCTCATCTTAAGGCTTATCAAGGTTTCTGCTTCAACCACATGTCCCAGTAGTTTGTTCCAGAATCCTGCAACTGTTTCACTAAAGAAGTGTTTCCTGGCTTCAGTTATAAATGCACTCCACCTTTATTTGCACTGGTGTCCTTCAATTTATGATTCACTTTAAATTGAAAAAATTCTGGTGGATCTATTTCATCAATGTCATCAATGAATTTTGAAGACGTGGATTAGGTTCCTACATGGTCATCTTTGCCTGAGGCTAAACAGATTTGATTTTCTGAGTCTGCTGGAGTATGACATGTCCTTAAGTCCAGGGATACATTTGGTTGCACTCCCCTGCAATGTCTTTCTTGCAGCGTGGTGACCAGGGGCATCATGTATAAATAGTGTGTATGCACAAAAATGTTGCGTACTCCCGTTTCCATGCTCACATCGCAATGTATAAAAACTAAACTTGGCGTAAAGCCACGCACATTTTCACTCTAGCTCAATCCTTGGCGTACGCAAGTTCTCTGCTCGGTTTTGCAAACTGGTGGCACCCAGCGTCAAAGCAGTGCTTTTGTTCCATTGTGGTTTCCCTTTCTTTTTAGATCCAAATCCCTGACGCGGCTTTACCAAATACACTGAAATTAACAGCATATTGTTTATTAGTTTAAGGCATCTGATTGTAATTAACCTGTAACAAAATAATGGTCCACGGAATGGCCACACTATTCTTAATACCATAGCTGCTTTAGCATTATTACTCTTAGTGCACCACTCAGAGTATTTATCCCACTGTATCCAAGTGTGGAATCACAGCTCTCAAGCAGCTGATCGTAAAGAGAATTATTGGGATACAGCATCAAGCACACACTGCCTCAGCCTTGCGCTATTTGAACTGCTTCCATACAGCAAACGCTTCAAAGCCTTTCCTGTAGGGACCTCGCAGTTTAGAAACAGTTTCATCCCAAGAGCTCTTAACGCACTCAATCAGTCCATCAAGTGCTCCTTGTAGAACTTTTTGTACCTATAAGTACAATTACCACACTGTAAACTTGCGATACAGTTATAACATTGCACAACCTGAGCCACTTTATAAAGCATGAATTTACATATGATGGATGGGTGAAATGCAGTAAAATATGTTTTCACATATTTTAACATCAAATAATCTATATTGTTAATTAAACATGTCAGGACACAGTGTCTCAGCGAGCGACAAGCTGTCACCCCGTTCAGGAATTGTTCCTGCGCTGTATTCTTCCTGGGGCTGGCGCGACACTGGATGGATAGAGTAATTAAACATGTACTATAAAGATATTTCAATGTTCCTTAAAAGTTTTGAAGAATTGGCGTTCTAAGCTTACAGATGGCTTGACATCTATAGAGCTGATTGTGTGGTGATTGGGTATTTGGAGAAAGAAAAGGAAGGACAAGAATTGGGGGTTAGTACGTTTGAAAGAGACAGTACTGCTGCAATAAATTATTTCATCGAAGGTCGTGCACGGCACAGCAAGCATCTTGCGTGAGGTAGGAACAATCTTTGGACGGGCCACCAGTTTGTCACTATCACTGTGCCACCGTGTTCCCATTTTTAATAACATGCTTTAATTCCTATCATCATGAAAATATCAAGTATACATCTCAGTATTTAATATATTCAGAGAGCTGTATTATCATGAATGTAATGGATTCTGTTTCATGTTGGAGGAAGAGAAAGCTCGTTTAAGAAGCACGTAGTGATTCACACACATAGAGCGCATAGAAGAATACATACAATACAAATCATTTAATATGCTACTTTAGTTCCGATGGTATTTTAGGAACTGGTAAATTAAACAATTTTACAGTAAGATGAAGTTTATGATGTTCTACTTTAATGACAAAATAAACTACGTGCTGTGAAATACCCCCAGGCCGCCAAGTGGAGCCCTCCCTGCAGCAATGGAGGTGCCCTGAATGCCAGCAGGGAATTATGGACAATGGAGTTTTTATCCACAGCCTTGCTGGATACCACGGGAGCCGCTAGAAGGCGCTGTAGGGAGGAGCAGCAAGTATTTTTCCTACAACCTGGAAGTGCATCCTAGTCACATGGACTGCAAGTTCAGAAGCACTTCTGGGTCACAAACTATAAAAGGACTATGGGAAATCCCAGATGTTGAGCTGAGCTGGGTGGAAGGGTGCAAACGTGTCTGGGAGTGGAGGATTGTTTACTGAGAATTGTATTGATTATTGAAGGAGTATTGTGGAGTGGAGGGTGCTTTGTGCACGTATTTGTCCAATTAAAAATAATAATTGGACTTTTACCCGGTGTCTGGCATCTAGTCTGAGAGTTTCAAGGGGACTAGAGCACCCCCTATCTGTCACAGTGCTTAAAGTGGAAATTTTGAGATTAAAGGTGAAATGTCAAGCTTTTTTTTGCCACTGTGTGCCTATTTGTTGTCTTTTCTCTGTACCCTAATAAGCTTCCATATGACTCTCAGATGGTGGGCTATGACTCACCTTTTCATGGCGACTTTGATATCTGACAACTTCTTTTTAATTTTGGGCACTTTGCGACTTTGTGGACTTGATCTTTTGAGCTTCCCTGACACTATGTCACTCGATCAACTTCCTCTTGTTCTTTATATCACTGTTTAAAGAAACAAATAGTATGTGTTTCCTTGCCTCCACTTCGTATTCGTTGAAATTCTTCTATTTTCCACAGTGATTTTGCCAATGTCTTTTCACAGAACGCTGAGCTTAAGGGCTATTTATATTGATTTTCATATTCAAAGAGGCGTAATTCTAGGAGGAATTGGGGAGTGGTGGCAGGTGCATACACATGTGTTACTTTCCAGGCTGAGCAGGATTTATGTAGTGGAAGAACGTGGAAGTTGGCGTACACATAGATTCATGCATCTGGATTTTTTTTGTGTGTACGCACATTTCCGCTTTTGTCTGTATGCCATGTTTTAGCGTTATGCATGAGGCCCCAGACCTGCACACAATATTCCGGATGTGGTCTTTATAGTGCATTATATACTCTGAGCATAACATTCTTTGATTTATTTTCAACAGTGTTTATTATATCTGCTAATATTTTATTTGCTTGTTTAATTGCTTCTACACATTAAGGTGATGAAAATGTTGTGTCGACATAAATGCCTTAATCTCTTTTGGAGGTTGCTTCCTTTAGGACAGTGTCCCCCATCTTGTAATTATAGCTCATCATCATTTTGCCTACATGTACCACCTTGTATTTTTCTATGTATAACTGCACTTTCCAAATGTTCACACAGTTCTGAAGCTTGTCCAGGTCTTCTTGAATTGGTTTTACTGCCTCCTCAGTGTCTGCCATTCCCCGAAATTTAAGTATCATTTATGAATTTGACAAGTTTACTTACTATGCTGAAATTTATGTCATTGATAAAAATTTGAAAAAGCAATGGTCCCAGAGCAAACCCTTAAGGGGCTCCACTGATGAGCTCACAACCCATTGAGCATTCAGCTCTTATCTATACCCTTTGTTTTCTGCTGGTTAACCAACTACCAACAGTGTCTAGTTTCAAAATTAATCTTCTATATAAGATGACTGCGTCAAGCTCACAGTGCCCTAGTTTTGACCAAAAAAACTCTTCATGAAGTCTATGTCACATTTCTAGAGTATTTACAAGAAAGAAGACCAGTTTAGTTTAAGGGTATTTGTTATACATATTGTTTTTGACTTTGACTGTGCTTTAGTGTTCTCATTTTGACGTTACATTTTGCTTGTTTGGGTAGTATTCAGACCCCTGCTTGATAACTGTCAACATTCCTGCCTGCTCCTTTTAAAATCCTTTTCGTTTCCCCGCCATTTGTTTTGTCCAAGATATCCTTGACTTGCTTTACTCCCAACAGAGAAACATAAATGAGAAATGAAGTTATTGTCATTCCATTTGTTTGTTTATTTTTTGGCAGTAATCTAAATATATCAGAATAAGATTGGCTAGCACCTGAAATGTGCTTTTAGCAGTCAATGGTAATTATTTTATATTAAATATGTTATATCAATGTAAGCAGATTTATTTTGTAATGAAACATTAATGAGACATAATTTATAAAATATTATTGATGGTGGTTTGGTGTTTGGCACATTATATTATGAACAAAATTCAACCTTCTATTACTAAACTTTCTTCATTTTTTTGCTTTAAACCTGATAGTAGGCACTTTATTGCATTATTCAGTACTGTTTCTCTGTTATGAGTAATCAGAAAGGCAATCGAGCATAGCACTTTATTAACATCAAAACACAGCAAGAACTGCGTAATTGTTAAACTCAGTTTGATTTTTAGCTAGTTGCTCACTACAACAGGTTTAAGACCTAGAGATGATCTCCTGCTTCCACCATATTTTGTAGTTTCATCTTTATACAGTGCAAGTATGGAACTGTCTCTGATATAAATGTGAAAGCTGATGTGATAGTCATTGAAAACAGAAAGCAAGATGCACTTCTTTAGCTAAGCAAGTGATAGATGCCTGGAATTATTTTTTATACTGTGCAGTCAGAGACACCGTGGAAACTACAAACAATGCAATACAAACAGTAAATAGTCTATTCTAGTTTCTTATGTTTTTTTACAAAGTAATTACATTTGTGATTTAATCAAACTTACTTATAACCAGGTGGGGAAACTGGGGCGACCTCCCTGAGCACTGCAGGGTGTTGCACCTTGCTTCTCCTTTCTCAACTTCAATAGAAGTCAATTTAAAAATTTACAGCTTTTATAATGTCTCATGGGATACACATAGCCTTTTTCTTTTTTTAAATTAATTTTATTGCATTCAATACAAATCAGTCAAGTTTTACATAAAGAAAATTTGAGTTAAAAACAAATCGATCCCTACCCCTAAGAGAGAGAGCAAGCCAAACAGCATGAAATTTAAGGCTTGTAAACATACCTAAATTAATAAATTCTCTGTGCTTTATGAGACTTATTTTAAAATATTACTGATTAGATCCTGCCATGTTTTAAAAAAAGTCTGTACAGATCCTCTAACTGAGTATTAGATTTTTTCCAATTTCAAATAGTATAACACATCAGTTTCCCACTGACTTAAAAGAGGAGAGTTTGGGTTCTTCCAGTTTATCAGAATAAGTCTGCGTGCCAAAGTGTAGTGAATGCAATCACAGTTTGTTTGTCATTCTCCACTTTAAGCCCATCTGAAAGAACACCAAACAAAGGCTGTCTGAAAGGTAATTAAAAATTTTTGTCCAGAATGATGTTAATTTGGTGCAGGCCCAGAACATGTGACCCAGTGAGGCTGGAACAAGTTTGCAGCGTTCGCAGTTTGGATCATGCCCTGGAAACATTTTGGAGAGTTTTAGTCGAGACAGATGTGCTCGATTATATAATTTTGAGTTGTGTAATTGTATGCTTTGCACATATGGAGCTCGAGTGAATTCTCTGCATTGCTGCTTTCCACTCCTTTTCTGATATATTAATTGAGAGATCTTTTCCCAGTGTCCTCTTGGATCTTTGAAAGGAGGGATTGTAAAATGATTTTATATATTGTAGAGATGGAGTCTAAGTCCTTGAGATTGAGCAATATTTTTCCAGCATGGATGAGGGTGCAAGATGAGGAAAATCTGGGAAGGTTCTGTTTAACAAAGTTCCTGATTTGAAGATAGTGAAAGAAATGTGTAGCTGGAATGTTAAATTTGGAATGTAATTGTTCATAGGATGCAAAGACGTTGTCTATATAAAGATCTCTAAGCAAGTTAATTCCAAATTTTTCCAGATATTAAAACTGCATATGTTTGTGAAGGTTGAAAGAGGTGGTTCTCTTGCAGAGGTGCCACAGATAGAAGCTTCTCCGTCTTAAAATGCTTTCTACATTGGTTCCAGATTCTAAGTGAGTGGAGCACAATTGGGTTATTAGTGTATTGCCGATAGCGTGTGTTTATTGGAGCACAGAGCAAGGAATACAAAGAAGTACTGCAGGATTTTACTTCTATTGCGGTCCAAGCCTGTGTATGTTCTTCTATTTGTGTCCAGGTTCTTATCGCCTGTATATTTGCTGCCCAGTAATAAAACTGGAAGTTAGGTAGAGCCATGCCGCCTTCTGCCTTTTGTCTTTGTAGGGTCGCTCTTTTGATGCGTGGATGTTTTGAATTCCAAATAAATGAGGTTATTGTTGAATCTAATTGCTTAAAGAATGATTTATTAATGTATATTGGATGTTTTGAAATAAAAAGGAGCTTAGGAAGAATATTCATCTTAACAGTGTTAATTCTTCCAGCTAGTGTGAGATGAAGGGTTGACCATCTATGCAAGTCTTGTTTAATTTTTTCCATGCAGACGCGAAATTTTGTTGATAAAGAGCTTTATGTTTACTTGTGATGTTTACCCTAGGTATTTAAACTGTTCTGCAATGATAAAAGGTAGGGTATCTAATCTAATATTATATGCTTGAGAATTCACTGGAAAGAGTACACTTTTATTCAGATTAATTCTGAGACCAGAGATCTTTTGAAATTCTGTGAGTGCTGCTAAGACTGCAGGCACAGAATTTTCTGGGTCCATATATACAGTACCATATCATCTGCATATAATGAGATTTTCTGTTCCAGTCCTTCTCTGCTAATCCCCTTTATCTGATCAGTATTTCGACAATGTATTGCCAGTGGTTCAATGGCAATTGCAAACAGCGTGACAAGGGCATCCTTGTCTAGTGCCACGCTCTAGTTTAAAGTAGTCTGAGCAAATGTTGTTGATGCAAACTGAAGCTTCTGGGTTAGTATACAGTAATTTAATCCATGCACAAATGTTCGGGCCAAACCCAAACTTCTCCAATGTAGTAAAAGGTATTTCCATTCAATCATGTCGAATGCTTTTTCTGCATCCAATGATAATAATATTTCTGGGGTGTTTGATTTAGTTGGTGAGTATATTACATTAAACAGGCGTCGAAGATTTGAAGATAAGTGTCGGCCCCTAATAAATCCAGTTTGGTCTTGTGATATTACGAGGGGAGCACTTTCTCCATCCTTCTAGCTATGATTTTAGAGAGTATTTTAACGTGGTTATTCAGAAGTGAAATTGGTCTGTATGATGCACATTGTAATAAGTCCTTATTTTGTTTTGGAAAACAGTGATTAGTGCTTGGCGAAAGGTTTGTGGAAGAGATTGGTTATCTCTGGCTTCTGTAAATGTTGCTAATAGGAGGGAGCTAGCTGAGCGGAGAATTTCTTGTAAAATTCTGCAGGGTAGCCATCAGGGCCTGCTGCTTTCCACCTTGGAGTGACTTTATAGCATCTAGTAATTCTGATAATGCCAGAGGTTTATCAAGTTCCTCCACACTAAAAGCGTCTATTTGTGGTATCTGTAATGTATCCAGAAATGCATTAGATTGTGTATTGTCTTCTTTAAACTCAGTAGTATATAGGGATTTATAGTAGTCTCTGAAAGTGTGCATTATATTTTTGTGTTCATGATTTTATCTCCATTGTGTGATTACGAGATTGCGTTGCACTTCTTGCTTGTGAATTTGTTGAGCTAAAAGCTTATTAGCTTTCTCCATGTTCATAGTAATGATGTCTGGATTTGTAAATTAGTTGTTCAGTTTCTTTAGTTGTCAAGAGGTTTAATTCTGAATGTAGAGCCTGCCTCCTATGTAGAGTCTCGCTTGGTAGTCTGGCATGTTCTTCATCTATTTTAGTAATTTCTTTTTATCTCTGCTACTTTCTTGGCTTCGATTTATTTCTGTGGGAAAGATATGAGATAATCTGTCCTCTTAAGAAGGCCTTAAGAGTTTCCCAGAGTATTCCTGCAGAGATCTCGGGGATGTATTTGTCTCTAGAAAGAATTTGATTTGTTTGGATATAAATTCAGTACAATTCTCGTCAGCTAATAGAAGCGGGTTGAGGCCCATCTGCGGGTGAGTGTATGGGGCTTAGTAATTTTAGCTCCAAGATCATAGGTGCATGGTCAGAAATAACAATAGCATCGTATTTACAAGATTTAATCTTAGGCAAGAAGTTATTGTCTATAAAGAAGTAATCAATCCTTGAGTAGCAATGATGTACTGGTGAGTAGAAAGAATATGTTCTTGAATTTGGGTTTAAAACCTCCAGGGTCTGATAAGTTGTGATCAGTTATAAACTTTGTAATTATCTTTGCGGTGTTAGATGCGTTCCCCTGTGGAGGAAGTCCTATCTAAAAGTGGATTTAGAACACAATTAAAGTCCCCAGCCATTATAACTTTATGAGTGTTCAGATTGGGAATGGATGCAAATAAATTTTGTATAAATTCCTTATCATCAACATTAGGTGCATAAACATTTATCAAAATCATTTTACAGTTAGATAAGTCTCCCATGACCATTACATATCTCCCTTCAGGATCCAATACTACATCTGATGCTACAAATGGTACTGTTCTATGTATGAAATTCCCACACCTCTAGTTTTCTTTGTAAAACTAGAATGGAACATTTGGCCAGTCCAGTCTTTTTGCAGCCGGAACTGATCCTTGCTTAGTAAGTGGGTTTCCTGTAAAAATACTATTTTAGCATTTAGACCTGTTAGGTGAGAGAGTACTTTCTTTCTCTTTAATTCGTGATTCAGGCCTTTAACATTCCAGCTTACGAAGTTAACTGTCCCATCATGGAGACACTGATTCTGAGTTTTTGATGTCATTTTATAGTCTTAACTGGAAGTGAGACAGCTTAGGTCTTAATTTCCTATTTCCCCTAGAGTTGTTGCCATGCAGCTTATTATTACGTTGGTAGTTATAATTATAAAGATTAAGAGGATAGATTAGGTATAGATCAAGCCTGCTCTCTTTCTCTCCCCTTAACCCCCACCCTCCCTTTTGCCTCCCCAAGTGAGGCTAAAACCCACTTCACACAGTCCCAGTCCTCTGACATACCCAGAGACAGAGCACGTCCAAAGCAAAACAAGCCCCATGCAGCGTTTTAGGGTTAAAAGATAGAGATATCTATTACCAATATAGTCTTTAAAAAAAAAAAAAATTTTGCACTTTAAATATATATATAGTCTTCAGCAATTTTAGTGCATTAAGATGATACACCCAGATAATAAACCCGGGATGGTGTTAAAATGTGTCCAAATAAGCATAACAAGTCTTAATGCAGTAATAGCAATAACAATAAACCAAGGGTATGATATTGAACAGTCTGTTTAGGGTAGAGATGAAATAATTAGGAAAAAAAAAAAGAAAGTAATTAAGCACAATAAAACATAAACAGATAGCCCTAGTAATACTAAGTAATAATGAGAATATATGATGATAAAACCCGTATTTTAAAAAATAGATCAGACAGTAGATTATTAATCCTTGCTATATCATTAACGCCATGACTCACTATTATGTATCAGAATAGTCCGGATCAGCTTTCTTAATTCCTTTTCTGCTTCTTCCTTGCTAGCGAAGACATAGAATTGACCTGCCATTCCACTTTCAGTTTTGCCGGATACAAGAGGCTGTATTTGACGCTGGCTTGCCGTAACGCTGTTTAATGTTGTAGAAGGCTGCGCGTTTAGTAGCTGTTGCTGGAGAGAAGTCAGGAAGATATGAATGTGGTTATTTTCATATATAATATCTTCCTTGTTTCTGAGGAGTGCCATCACCTCTAGCTTAAATGATAATCTTCAAAGCGAACTATAAAAGATCTCTGGGTCTAACGTGTTTGATCCGTACGGTAAGCGCTGCTATCTCAGATTCTGCTTTAAAGTCTCCCGATTATTTTAGAAAAAAGTTCAGCTGCGAATTTCACAGGGTTTGAACTTTCTCGATTCTCAGGCAGACCTTCAATTCTGACATTATACCTTCTACTTCCATCTTCCAAAGCAGCCAGTCTGTCTCCGAGTTTTTGCATTCGGAGCTGACATTTTCTGCTTTTCTTCAGCACTGGTAGCTAAATTTTCGGCTATTTCCATCCTAGTCGTGAATGTCTCCTTGAGATCCTCCAATTGATCAGTAAGCGTTTCAATTTTACCCAACACCTGTCGCATCTCCAGTTGCATGTCTTGTCGCAGCCTTTCATTTGCCTGTTGCTGCATCAGCCACTGCGTTTCGTTTGCTTGTTGCAACTCCTGCCGCTGCGTTTCGTTTGCTTGTTGCAACTCCTGTTTCAATTCCTGTCTCAGTCTCTCATGTGCCTTTGCCCTTGCTTTCTCATTTGCCTTCTCGGTTTTCTTTATATCTTGTATGAGCTCAGCGAACATCACCTGCAGTTTAGACATTTCAATTGTGCTTTCTTGTACCGTAGGTGAAGCGTCAGGCTCTACTGTAGCCGTTGTCCCCGCTATTCCCGGCTCGCGTGGAGTAATTGAAATCGTGGACTGTAAGGCCTTTTTCCAGTTTCTGGTGTTCTTCTCCGATCAACGAGCTATCGAGATCTCCACTCTCGATCGTACATTCGCTCCCCTTTTCACTCTCAGCCGGCGACGATGTAGCGGACCGTGTTCCCAAGGAGTCTGTACTTTCGCCCATCTGATCCAGGTCTCTCTCTGAAAGGCCGTATCTTGAGCTAGGGCTTGCTGATCTTAGCTTGGGTGCTGTTGGTTAACAGGATGTTTGTAATGTTAATTTCATGCGCGCATGGAAGGTGAGCGCATATGTTTTTGCGCATGTGTGAGAATAGCGTGCACCTTCGGTTGTTGTGTTTTTCTAGACTTGGAAAATAAAGAGCATTCTAGCAAGTGAGAAACAGTGTACTTTGTAGACACAACAGGTGCAGCTTTAGTTGTCGATTCTTTCGGACCCCCTTTCTTGTTGGCCATGTTTATATATGCTTACATATACTGTAGCAGTCTCCTTGGGTTGAATAGATACAGGATATCTCAGGATAATAAGCAAATAATATGAAAAATAACACAGCTGTTAGCGGAGCTCCACTTCAGACGTCCATCTCTCGCATCAGACGAGACCAACACATAGCCTTTTTCTTTCAACCATCATGGGTAAGAAAATCTTTCAAAGCATCCATCACCAACACCACCACCATGTGTCTGGTGCCTGCATTTCTGCAGGCAGAGCACTGTTTGAGTCCTTGGATGAGCTTAAAGTGGGGATACCTGCCATGTGTCTCAATCTGCTGGGACTGGCATAGTGGGATCATTTTAATAATGGATTCATTGGGTTCAGTCTGCTAGAAATCCAAATGAAATTCTTTCTTTATTAACTGGTGTTTTGTTTTTTCTTCTCCTTTGAGCACTCCAGTTGGTTATATCACAATGGGCCACATTTGTTTGTATGGCTCTTCAACAAAAACGGGACTTGTGTGTGAAAATAATGCATTGAATGAGAAGTCAAATCCCATTGATGTCTAAGTTATTATTGTTATAGCTACTTGGTTACAATTTGAGGAACTGCGTGAGATGTACGAATGCATAGTTACATTATCCTGGTACTGTAATTAAAATGTGAAATAGAACTACATATCAAAAATCTGTCATTCTTAAAGGTCAATAAAATACCAATTTGAAATTTGGTAGTTTCATTTTTTTTTGGCCGGTGACATCTCATGTATCGTATAAAACTTTCCAATAATTAAACATGAACTTTTAGCTCATTAGCACATAAGCTGTCTCTGCATGAAAAAGCGTTTTTGTCATACTTTTGAAGACATTGTTAATAAAATGTTGCCATGATGTGACTACTGCTTGAATGCAATTTGAATGATATGCACTTGAAAGAGTTGGCACCTCAAAGACATTCTTTGACAAAGGTTTATCACTCTCTCGAAAATAAGCTTGCGTGCTCTTGTGAAATCTGAGGTTAATATCTTATGTTACTTACAGTTGTGCAATTTTTACTGTGATTATCAGATAATGTATTAGAAACATATTATTAATGACAGGTACCAAAATAGTTAAATTCTAAAAATGCATTCTTTGTTTCTTTTCTTTGAAGCTGTAATTGAACTGCTGTTCTGTCCAGAAATAGATTGCTACCAGGATAGGCTTCTTGCATTCTTCACTAGGAATTAAGCAGATTTAGCAAATGGATGGTACCTGTACTGTACAAGTACATTCTCTGATCTAGGTTTATTTAAACAGATGGTTCAAACATGTCTGTAAGATTTTTTCTGCCACAGTAAGCAGCTTAAGTATATTTAAACCTCATGGTGAAATGCAGAGATATGAAGTTTATTTGAGCTCTTACGACTGCACTGCAGAGATATTAAATATACAAGTAACCAAATGGACTGGTTAAATGATAGGTTTTTCTGTTGTAGGTTGGAGAAAGGTAAAATGGTAAAATATCAGTGCATATGAAAACAACTAAAAGTAAAAATAGTGATATTAAAAGATTTATCGTTTAATGTTTTAAATGCATAATTTCCTTCATGTTTGCTTTAACTATCTTAAAGAATACAGACTATTTGCTATTTTCCTTGAATAAAAGGAGGGTGACAATTCTGTCTGTGTCTACCTCCTCTAATTGTTCACTATAAGAGATGTTCAGAGGCATTTTGGTGGGCAGGAGCTCAAAAGGGCAGAAAGGGGCATTTTAAGAAACTGCATTTGTTACCTGGACCCAAATTACTCCCTGCTTGTATTTATTTCTATGTTTTGTTTTTAATTTAGCAAGTTGTAACTTCAGTAGTATTATAATATTTACAGTGTTTGGAAATAATGAATATTTAGAATTATTTTTTTATGATTAACAAGATATTATACTGTATAATATAGCTTAAAAGCTCTGCTGGTGGTAATTCCTTGCAGATCCACAAGATGTCACTCTTTACTAATGCCTCTTCAGTTCCTCCCCATACAGACTGGATGATTGACAGCTCTACCATCTCTTATACCACTTTTAGTGTCCGCCCTCTCTTGACCTGCCTCTTCCTGTCTTGCCTGTACTTAACTGGAAGTGTCACCATCTTCCAGAAGTCACTTTGAGGCTTGTGTCTATAACAACATCTTTTTGCCCTTTCTTGACGTGTTTATACTTTGTGTTTGTTTTCAGTTATATGGGTTTTGCCTGCGGGTGCCCCGAATCATTATGTTTGTCTGTTTTTTTTTTCAATACTTTATACCTGATATAACAAGAGAACAGTGAAAGTTAAACCATTACCAAATACATCTGTTTTCATCTTTAACACTAGAATTACCAGAGCCTACGAAAAAACTCGTAATTCCGTCCCACCTTAAACTGCTTCTTAAATCCCTTCACACCTCTCCGCCAGCGCCCTTTGTTCTCTAAATGTGCTGATAAAGAGAAGCTAGGAGCAGCCGGCTATTCCATCCCCCACCAATTTAGAACGTGCACGAACTTCTCTCAGCTCATGCCTTGATTGAGTATCTGGGAGTGAAGTGGAGTTTTAGAGTGGAAATAATAGATCGTTGTTTGGAACATACGCATTTCATGTCTGTTCCGTTTCTACAGTAATCTGTGTCAACACATTGTTAAAACAGAAACTTTTTTTATATTCTAGTAGTAGATGACAAAATATAGGCATAAACTATATAATGTATGAAGCCTGAAGTCCAAATAGCAAAGAAACATTTTCACAAGAATAACACAATTACACTTTTATTCAAACATATAACTGCAGAAAGAAAAAGCCGCCTTAACATGCGACATTGACACCAGTTTACTATAACTGACTCCGTGGTTCAATAGATACAGCCCCCGCTTGGGAATCAAGGGGTCACGGATTCGATCCTGCGCCCCTCCCTTTTGAGAAGTAAACTGTTCTTAGTCTTACTGTTTTAGAATAAAAACATACATTTGATTTCAGTCTGTAACAGCCGGTGCAATTTATGATCTTTGTAAAGGTTAGCTTTTTTTTTTTTTTATTCACTTTTCACTCTCTCAGTCGCGTTCAGAATCAATCCATACAACCCCATCTGACACGGCTGTTTTCACTAAAGACGCGCTATAGCTCTGCAGTGTACCACGATGCATACTAAAAACCAAAGGGTTCTGACACACAAACGCTGGCGAAGCTGCCTTCTTCGTATCTCACCGTCACTTGCTTTTCTTTTTATTCAGTTTTATTGAGTGTTCCTGCCAGTCCCTGCATGTTGCTGTATGCTTTTTCTTTTGTACTCCAGGACAGGCAGAGGAAAGAATGGTAAAGACCAGTAACTTCGGCTCTATATGCAATCATCAGACACTCCCCATCTGCCCGTGTCGTTCAAACACAGGAACATATATTGGTGTAAAAGTATAACAAAAGTGCACTTTTATTCAAGTGCACTTTTTCCATCGCTTTTCCTGTAAGAAGCAGTGTACACACTTCTCTCTATGCTGTGGTTTCTATTACACACCTGAAAGAAAGACAATATATGTGAAAATATAATCGCACGGCAACAAGTACACGTGTCGTAAATGTAGGAAGGACGGTCCTTGGGTGTGTTAATATTTGAATGTGATGATTTTATATAGCACGGAATGAAAATCTTCACTTCTTAGCATTGCACCATGCAAGATGTCGTATCAATCGCCTACTGTATCTTGCTTTCTTTTTTCTTCGGTTATACAGGTAGTTTTGAATAAAAGTGCACTTGTTTTGTTTGCGAAATGAAGTGTCTGCGTGCACTTTTCGTGGCATTACACGTGTATTTTTTGAGCATGCCCGTTTGAGCAGTATAAAAAGTATTGAAAAGTATAACAAAACAACGGGCAGATGGAGAGTGTCTGATGATTGCATATAGCGCCGAACTTACTGCTCTTTACTATTCTCTCCTCTGCGTGCCCTGGAGTACAAAAGAAACAGAATACAGGCGCTTATAGCTCTGTGCTGTACCACGATGCATACTAACGCCCCACCGGTTCTGACACACAGGCGCTGGCGAAGCTGTCTTCTTCAGATCTCACCGTCACTTGATTTTCTTTTTATTCAGTTTTATTGAGTGTTCCTGCCAGTCCCGCATGTTGCTGTATGCTGGATATGTTCACATGTATTGTCTCTTTCTTTCAGGTGTGTAATAGAAACCACAGCATAGAGAGAAGTGTGTACACTGCTTCTTACAGGAAAAGGCGATGGAAAAAGTGCACTTGAATAAAAGTGCACTTTTGTTATACTTTTACACCAATATATGTTCCTGTGTTTGAACGACACGGGCAGATGGGGAGTGTCTGATGATTGCATATAGCGCCGAAGTTACTGGTCTTTACCATTCTTTCCTCTGCCTGTCCTGGAGTACAAAAGAAAAGCATACAGCAACATGCGGGGACTGGCAGGAACACTCAATAAAACTGAATAAAAAGAAAAGCAAGTGACGGTGAGATACGAAGAAGGCAGCTTCGCCAGCGTTTGTGTGTCAGAACCCTTTGGGGGTGGGGGGGGCGTTAGGATGCATCGTGGTACACTGCAGAGCTATAGCGCTCTTTAGTGAAAACAGCCGTGTCAGATGGGGTTGTATGGATTGATTCTGAACGCGACTGAGAGAGTGAAAAGTGAATAAAAAAAAAAAAAAAGCTAACCTTTACAAAGATCATAAATTGCACCGGCTGTTACAGACTGAAATCAAATGTATGTTTTTATTCTAAAACAGTAAGACTAAGAACAGTTTACTTCTCAAAAGGGAGGGGCGCAGGATCGAACCCGTGACCCCTTGATTCCCAAGCGGGGGCTGTATCTATTGAACCACGGAGTCAGTTATAGTAAACTGGTGTCAATGTCGCATGTTAAGGCGGCTTTTTCTTTCTGCAGTTATATGTTTGAATAAAAGTGTAATTGTGTTATTCTTGTGAAAATGTTTCTTTGCTATTTGGACTTCAGGCTTCATACATTATATAGTTTATGCCTACATTTTGTCATCTACTACTAGAATATAAAAAGTTTCTGTTTTAACAATGTGTTGACACAGATTACTGTAGAAACGGAACAGACATGAAATGCGTGTGTTCCAAACAACGATCTATTATTTCCACTCTAAAACTCCACTTCACTCCCAGATACTCAATCAAGGCATGAGCTGAGAGAAGTTCGTGCACATTCTAAATTGGTGGGGGATGGAATAGCCGGCTTCTCTTTATCAGCACATTTAGAAGACAAAGGGCTGGCGGAGAGGTGTGAAGGGATTTAAGAAGCAGTTTAAGGTGGGACGGAATTACGAGTTTTTTCGTAGGCTCTGGTAATTCTAGTGTTAAAGCAAGAGTTCTTATGAGAACAGAGAGTATCAAATTATTTTTTCCCAAAAAGGCTTTATTTTGGGACACATTAATTATCACCAAGTATCACTTTTTTATGCATATTATGTTTTTCTACTGTGCATTGGGCTTTCAGCAAGGAAAAGTAAAATTTTTATACTTCATACCCTAAAGTAAAAAAATACATATTGTCACACACATGCGAGTAGGAGGCAGCTAAAGGGCTCAAGTAATTGTAATAAAACATCCGACCAGGGAGCGGTGGAGTGCGCTGACTGTCTTTCTCAGTTCCCTACAGACCTTTCCTGGGAAATCCCGCAAGGTTCCGGCACCTCTGAAGACGTCACTTCCGAAGCCGGCCCCTTTGATGACATCACTTCTGGTTCTGGTCCCTTTGACATCAGTTCCTCTCAAGACCTTTAAAGCCTCCATCTTAGGCTACTATAGCAGTTCTGTTTTGGACTCTGTGAGATGCACATCGATTCTTTGATAAAGGAAACCCTTTTGCAGCTGGGAAAATCAATATACGGGTGGTTGCCCCAAACCTTTATAATGTCTTGGACTCGTTATTATGAAAATATATATTGTGATATACTGTAATTAGTCAAAAGACAAATATAAAGGTTTGGGGATTGACCCTGTATAATGTTTTCTCCGGTCTTATCAGACATTCGGCATAAGTTGTTTCATTCAGTCGGCTTTTATAAGATGACTACAGGAAATGACGGAAGCAGGAAGTGGCGTCATCATGGTGGAGCCGGAAGTGGCGTCATCATGGTGGAGCCGGAAGTGGCGTCATCATGGTGGAGCTGGAAGTGACGTCATCATGGTGGGATCTGGAGTGTATGGTGAACCATTTGAAATATGGGTTATTGTGGGTATGAAATGATTATTTTTCTTCTTTAGTCCTGCAGGGTCAGAAAGAGAGGCATTAGCACCATCATACCACACCCCATTTTGTAGCCATTCACTCACCTCTGGACCTGTTGATTGCCTCCTACTTGCACTTGTGTGACAATATATATATACAAGGGAAGTGTGACAGTGGTGAGGTCTGCAGTAGGAGCAACGGATGCATTCAAGTTGGAGGTGGGATTACATCAGGGATTGGCTCTGAACCCTTTCTTATTTGCAATGGTGATGGACAGTTTGACAGACGAGATTAGACAGGAGTCCCCATGGACTATGATGTTTGCTTATGACATTGTGATCTGTAGTGATAGTAGGGAGCAAGTTGCGGAGACCCTGGAAAGGTGGAGATATGCTCTACAGGTGTCAGTTATAATCATCAAAATTAAAAGAAATAAACATTTGAAATACATCAGTCTGTGTGTAATGAATTAATCTAATACACAAGTTTCACATTTTGAATGGAATTACTGAAATAAATCAACTTTGTCATGATATTCTAATTTTATGACCGGCACCTGTAGAGAGGAGAGGAATGAAGGTCAGTAGGAACAAGACAGAATACAGATATTCCCCAGGTTATGGACATCTGACTTACGACTTGCGAATGGGGCCGCAGCTGCGACGCATGCTCCTCAGTAACTGCCACTCCGTCATCTTCAGCCTGGGGAAGCTGCAAGCGTTCGCTGGAGGGGGGTGATTTCGCTGCCCGTGCAGTGTAGTGTCCCTCAGGTGGCTCCCGGCATCAAGCGGTTTCACTGCCTGCCCACCACACACAGCTGCCCTGTTCGTTCTTGGTGGGTGGCTGGTAATGCTGCAAGCAGTGACCCGGTTGTGGCTGAAAGCCATTGAGAGTGAATGGGGGGCGGGGGGTAGCATTGTAGTGGGCATCTGATGGCTGCCTATTGAATGGGGGTGATTCACTACTTGCCTTTGGCCGCACCGTGTTCGTTCTCGGTGGGCGGACGCTGCAGGAAGCATACTGTAGTGGAGGTGACTGTGAGGTGGGCTGGTGTTGAACTGCCCGTCGATGCCCCCATTCATTCTAAATAGCAAGCCTGCTTGTAGTGTTACGTACATAGCAGGAAGTTGTCTCTTGTCAGTACATCAGACGTATTGACGACTGATGCTTTCCTGCTGTGACAGCGTGTACAGTGCTGTGCAGAATAGCTCATCTTAATCTTTTGTCTTCACCCTTCAACAATGTCTCTGAAACACAAATCTGATGCAAGTGCTGGTGATACAGTAAAGAAGAGAAAAACCATCACCATTGAAAATAAAGTAGAAATAATAAAAAGGTCAGAGAGAGGTGAAACTCCATCATTCATTGGCAGAGCAATTGGTTACAGTCAGTCAACAATAGCATTTATTAAATTTATGTTCCTGTTCCATACAAATTCAACTTAAGTACAAACCTTCCTGTACATGTGTGTAAATGAGAGGGAGGTCAGTGGAATGGTGAGGATACAGGAAGTAGAGTTGGCGAAGTTGGATGAGTTTAAATACTTGGGATCAACAGTACAGAGTAATGGGGATTGTGGAAGAGAGGTGAAAAAGAGAGTGCAGGCAGGGTGGAATGGGTGGAGAAGAGTGTCAGGAGTAATTTGTGGCAGACGGGTATCAGCAAGAGTGAAAGGGAAGGTCTACAGGACGGTAGTGAGACCAGCTATGTTAAATGGGTTGGAGACGGTGGCACTGACCAGAAAGCAGGAGACAGAGCTGGAGGTGGCAGAGTTAAAGATGCTAAGATATGCATTGGGTGTGATGAGGATGAACAGGATTAGAAATGAGGACATTAGAGGGTCAGCTCAAGTTGGACGGTTGGGAGACAAAGTCAGAGAGGCGAGATTGCGTTGGTTTGGACATGTGCAGAAGAGAGATGCTGGATATATTGGGAGAAGGATGCTAAAGATAGAGCTGCCAGGGAAGAGGAAGGCGTAAGAGAAGGTTTATGGATGTGGTGAGAGAAGACATGCAGGTGATGGGTGTAACAGAACAAGATGCAGAGGACAGAAAGATATGGAAGAAGATGATCTGCTGTGGCAACCCCTAATAGGAGCAGCCGAAAGAAAAAGAAGAAGAATAAAGCATGCCTTTATTAAATAAATGATTAATTTTTGATATTAGTGACACCCCATAGTTTCATTTCAGGTTGTGTAGCAACACAGTTTTCTTACAATATCATTGTAGAGCATTGTTCACTCACAAGACAGCTAGTAGTTATTTTACTGAATTAAGTGTATAAAGTGAATTTATAATCAAAGACTATGTTTAAGCTATATTGCCTACTCAGTTTTGTAGTTTTATTATGAAATATTGTGTGTTTGTTTAATCTTCTGGATAAACGAACATGCTGTTAAATGTACTGTTAACGGAATATATCATAACTGGACAACTTGGCTTGTAAATAAAAAAATTGCAACTTATGGTCTGTGAAAAAAAAACAAAATAAAAGAAAAAAGAAAGGACAAATACAAAAATAACAACTCTTGACATCTCGCCTGCCTGGCTGCAAGCAGCTTATTGATCCACAAATCTCATCAAAAGGTTTCTCACAGGATCCCAGGGAGTCGGCTTCAAAAACATGGCTAGCTAGTTTGTTTCAGACTCCCACGACTATTTTGTTAAAAGTGCCTCCTGTTTTTAGACTTAACTACATAATGTCCACTTACAATCTTTCTACAAGCATCTCATCAGTAAATCTGAAAATGTAAATCTGTTTTTCAAAGCTTGAACTTTGTCCTTCTGATTTCACAATGGAGCTAGAAATAGTGTGGCATCATGCTCTACTTAATCTTATAAAAAATATTCACAGAAACTGAAGTAATTGAGGGTGGCACAGTGGCGCAGTGGTAGCTCTGCTGCCTCGCAGTAAGGAAACCTGGGTTCACTTCCCGGGTCCTCCCTGTGTGAAGCTTGTATGTTCTCCCTGTGTCTGTGTGGGTCTTCTCCGAGTGCTCCGGTTTCCTACCACAGTCCAAAGACATGCATGTTAGGTGCATTGGCGATCCTAAATTGTCCCTGATGTGTGTGTGTGTTGTGCGGTGGGCTGGCGCCCTGCCCGGGATTTGTTCCTGCCTTGCGCCCTGTGTTGGCTGGGATTGGCTCCAGTGGACCCCTGTGACCATGTGTTGGGATATAGCGGGTTGGATAATGGATGGATGGATGAAATAATTGATGAATACAAGATGAACAAAGTCTTCTTTTGTATACATTTATATATAATATTCTTTTTTAGAAAAAATCGTAATATACAGTAATTGCTTATTCTAAAGAACACATAATTCTTAAGTATACTTAATCCGATTCAGGACCACTGGGTGTCAGGTCCTATCCTGGCTACGTTAGGCACATGGTAGGAATCCGACTTGGTTGGAGCACTACTCTGTTGCAGTATCATAATTGTATTATGTTTATAAAATAATTATTTTTGCACATTTCATAGATGATATTTAATTCTTTCAACAAGCTTTACAATACCATAGAATGATTCAAATTAATTATGAAAAAAGCAGATTGAAATTAAGCTAGACTCTCTACTTCTGTCATTGTAATAAGCCTGGTTATCCTGGCTGCATCATTTGTATGCAGTGCAAACATGCCCATGCACTTTCATTCAAACTGGGCCACTATAGAGTAGAGCTGATAGAGAATTTAACTTGACTGTCTTCAGAATGGAGCAAAAGACTAGAAAGCTCAGGGAAACCTTGAGTGGAAACAGAAGCAGCTGGGGATAGCCATTTAAGCAAAAGCCACCTAAAGCAATAGGTATATGGTAGTTGCAGTAATGGTAGTAGTAGGCAGTTGGCAATAGTGGACGCCATACGACCCTCATGCTGGACTTTCTAAAACTACAAACAGAAATATGTAGAAGTTAATGCTGCTGCCTTATGTCTATAAAAGAGAGCTGGGTTACTTGCACTGCCTCTCTTTGTTAATTTTTTGATTTTGATTTTATATATTTAATTAATCCCTGAGGGGAAATTGTCTTTTCACATGAGTGCAAAATCAGCCATTGTACAGCAACCCTGGAGCAATTTTCAGGTTAAGGACATTGCTCAAGGGCCCAAAGGAGTAAGATTTCTTCTGGTGGTAATGGGATTTGAACTGGCAACCCTCCAGATACCAATGCAGATTCTTAACCTTAGAGCCACCACACCACTCATGTAGAATCTTCTTCATACTTCAAATTTCAACCAGCTGTGTGCCAGTCTAAATGTATGTATTTTGCTATTTTTGTTCTTTTTGACTTATTTTGTGTAATGTATTATGTGGTTTCTATTATGCACTTTAAATGTGCCTCTAGATATTATATTTTGCAGTTGGCACCACAGAAGGCAGGGCCACCAGTACATCACCATTTCTGGGTCCTCGTGTGACTATTTAAGGCCAGAGCAGAGGGAGGTTAGATTTGGAAATCATTGCATTAGTTAGAGTTCTATCAGTATTGCTGTTTTTCTTTGGATTTTTATCTGGTTTTGTTGGTTTTTTTGTTTTTTTTTTAAGGACTTTATTTGCTGATTACATATTAGAACACTCTAGACGAGAACAGACCATTCAGCCCAACAAAGCTTGACAGTCCTATCCACTTATTTCTTCCATGAAATCATCAAGTCGAGTTTTGAAAGTCCCCAAGTCTTACAGTCTACCATACTACTTGGTAGCTTATTCCAAGTGTCTATCGTTCTTTGTGTAAAGAAAAACTTCCTAATGTTTGTGCGAAATGTACTCTTAACAAGTTTCCAGCTGTGTCCCCAGGTTCTTGACAAATTCATTTTAAAATAACAGTCTTGACCATCTGACAGCTCCACTGTGAACCAATTGGGATAAACTTTTGTTTACATTTCTGGATAAGCTAATCCACAGCTGCCATCTTGTTGTGTAAGCAGAGATGACACTGATAACACATTTACAAAGAAGAAGAAAGCAAATAATCTTATTTGATCCAGCTCTCCAGTCATCAGTTTTTAATCCTACTCAGTCCAGTTCATTGGCACACTGAGAGGAATCCAGCTGTTTATAGGTTAAACAATAGCACAACATGTAAATAATATATAAAATTGTAAGATATTTAAAAGTGTAGTGATATTTAAATTAAAATAATATATTAGTCAACTGAATATTGAATATTTTACTAAATAAGAAAAACACAAACTAACAAATAAAAAAATACGCTCTGTGATGTTTGATAGTTTGCCAGGCTTAAGCAGTTTCAGGATTAGAACTGTCTGGAGAGGGGAAGATGACAAGACACACAACATGAATGGTCCTTGCCTTAATAGAGGGACTGATGGCAGTGGTAATGATGATCGACAGCAGCTACAAGATAGTGCCATGTTTTGAATCTGGATTTAGGACTTCCTAACCAGTGATCAATTCAAGACCATCTGTTTTGAGATCAAGACAAGATCAAGACTCATCTAACCTGTGACCAAGTCAAGACCAAGACCCAGCCCAACCAAGACTAAAACAAGGCAAAGACCTGAAAATTCAAAATCATAATTTAGATTTGTTTTGGTAGTGTGCGCCCATATTGAGACTATGTTTTTATTTATGTAATTACAAAAGAGCCTATTATTAAAAACATTAACGTTCACATACTCTAAACAGTAATGCACATATTTATATAAAATAAAAGAAAATCATTTTTTCTTGATTAATTTTTTATTATACTTTTTCCATGTTAAAATATTTTTTTCAGTTTCTCAATAACATTTAAGTACAACATTTGCATCAAAAAAATGCCTTGAAAACTTGTCAGCCTACATCTAAATAGTAATATGGTTTTAAAAAAGCATAGCGTTGATATCTAGACAGTAGTCTTGGGTACTTACCCAGTGTACTTCCCAGCAGCCCCTGCACCCTCCGAAGCATTACACCACCAGGGCCACTTGGGAGATTTAGTACATTTTAAGTAGTGCTGCTACAAGAGGAAAGCACAGGAAAATTAATTTCTTCTTAGTGAGGGGAAAAAAGTACTCTATATCTGCATATCAATTCAAATAGTATGTTTTGTAATAGTTCCAGACTTATGGCCGAGACCAAGATGAGATCAAGATAAAATGGGCTCAAGACAGACGAGACTGAGATCTGATCGAGTGGTCTCAAGATCAAGATGGGATCTCAAAAACTACAGCTCTCTTCCTAACTGTCAGATCCCTGCATATGTAGGATGCAGGCATCAGTTCTTCCATCCTGATCCTGAATGTAGGAATTCCATAAGTGGTTTTCTGTGCTCCCTGCTATACTATAGGGAGTTGTTCACATATGACTGTGTGGCAAGAGATAGCTCCAAATCCAGAAACGGATTTCAAAAAATCACTTTTTCATTGATAAAATTGACAATTCCAAACAATTCCACTACTTCAGCTTCATTGTCATCTTCTATTCCTTCCTTTCTGTTTACTCTCTTCTCCACTTTACCAAACATTCATTAATTTTGTCTTCATCCTTCAGTGACCTGCAATGTAAAGAGAAAACTGCTGCTTGTGTACTTTATCCTGTCTGAACCAGAGCTATTATATCTTGCCTTCATGTAATAGTTATTTCAGTCACCACAATTACAAATACATCTCTAGGTATTGTCTGATTTGCAAGTTGTTTCTGTAACCCCAACGTTAACATCCAGACCTAATACTGATGTGAAAAACTTTTCCCTATCACTCACCACCTTTGCTACCTAAAGTTCTTGTATTTGTTGTGATTTCCCAATTCACCAATTGCTTAACTTCAGATAATCTGATTCATCCCTTTCAATCTGGCTTGAAGGTGCAGCTCAGTTGAGCAACTGCTCTTCTCTGAGTAATTACCAATTTACTTATGACAGCTGACTCTGAAAATAACAGCATATTAATTCTATTAGACCTTAATACTGCATACTGTTAATCACAATAATTTACTGTTCACAGTCCTCCACTTAGTCAGCTCCTTAACATGGTGACGTGGTTTGCCTGATCAATGATCACCTGAGCGATGCCTTTAGGAATCATGTACTCCTGGTCAGAGGTGAGGTTCTGACTGACTCAATCATCCCTCTCAATCCCACCAAGGGTTCATCCAAAGTGGTGCCATTTCCTATTGTCCTTAGTTTCCCTGCATATGGTTTGCCATGTGGAGTTCCAAAAGGAAGTGAAGTGGTGTGATTGAATATTGTACACCTTCTAAAAAAATAATTATTCACATATTATCCCTTTGTCTACTGCAGGTTTCCTTCTATCTTATTCAACTCACATTAATCATACATAAGGTCATTATTGTCACCTTCACAGAATATAGTGTAATTCTTACTTGCATGGCTAAGCAACATGTCCCTGCTCTATGCTGCCACAATTGATTAGTGAGTATAACAAGCTTACTGCAAAACTGTTCTCTCCTTTAGTTGAAAAATTAAGAATTTATTTGTCATACATAGACAGACAGAATAAGGAAATTTAAAATACACATATTAGGAAGTACTTCCCTTCACTTAAAATCTGCAAGACACTACAAAAGTCAGTTCCCAATGAGAAATCATTTTGTAAATCAAATCATTTAAATTTCTTGCCACAACTATCACTCACAGTTGGAACTGTAATGAAAATATAAATATAAAAACTCAGCAGTGTGTTTTTCTCTGTAAACTTACAAAGTTTAACCAGCCCCAGTCAGTACTGGTACAGTTTTATCAAGCTGTAATTGAAAGTATCCTAAAATTCTCTGTAACAGTCTGATATGGCAATGCATCTGCTCACTCAAAGCATAAACTGCAGCAGGTTATTTGGACAGCCGAAAAGATTGTAAAATGGAAACTGGGATCTATTGAGGTCCTGTGTACATCATGGGTGAGGAAATGTGCCAGGAATATAATCAAAAGAATACACTCACCTGGGTAATCATCTCTTTCAGCTGTTACCATCGGTGAAATATGACCGATCACTAAAGGCAAGAACTACTAGACACATAAGCAGTTTTTTTCCTACTGCAGTCACTACGGTTAAACACAGTTCTGCCTCATCTGATTTCTCACTACTGCTGAATACACTGATCAGCAACAACTTTAAAATCACCTTCCTAAATTTTTGTAGGTCCCTATCACATTCCCAAAACAGCTGTGACCATCGAGGCATGAATTCTACTAGACCCCTGAAGGTGTTCGGTGGTATCTGGCACCAAGACTTTAGCAGCAGATCCCTTAAGTTCTGTAGGTTGTAAGGTGGAGCCTCCATGGATCAGTCTTGTTTTTTCAGCACATCCCACAGATCCTCGATCGGATTGAGGAACTACATTGGGGAATTTGAAGGCCAAGCCAACACTTTGAACTCTTTGTTATGTTCCCCAAACCCGTCTTGAACAATTTTTGCTGTATGGCAGGGTGCACTGTCCTTCTGAAAGAGGCTACTGCCATCAGAGAATACCGTTGCTCTGAAGAGGTGTACATGGTATGTAACAATCTTTTGGTAGGTGGTATGTGACAAAATAAAATCCATGTGAATGTCGGGACCTGAGGTTTTCCAACAGAACATTGCCTAGAACCGAACTCTGCATAGTCAGCTTGTCTTTTTTTCAACAGTGCATCCTGCTGCCATCACTTACAAAGGTCAATGATGCACACACACACACAGCCATTCCAGTGATCTTAAAGAAAATGTGATTCATCAGACCAGGCCACCTACTTCCATTGCTCTATGGTCCAATTTTGATGCTCATGTGCCCATTGTACATTAGACACTTTCAGTGATGAATAGGGGTCAACATGGACACTCTGACTGCTCTGCAGCTAAGCAGCCCCATACACAAGTTGTGATGCACTCAGTGTTCTGGCACCTTTCTGTCATTGCCAGCATTACGTTTTTCAGCACATTTGTGCTAGAGTAATTCTTCCGTGAGATCAGCCCAGATGGATTTGCCTTCACTCCCCAGATGTATCAAATGAGCCTTGGGCGCACATGACCCTGTCACCAGTTCACCTGTTGTCCATCCTTGAACCAACTTTGGTACATGCCAATCACTGCATATTAGGACTACCCCAGTCATGCATTGTTATAAAAAAAACCTTTTCAATAGAAAAGTTCTACCTCTCCAACATAAGCCACGCCCTCTCAGTCCTATCCTTTTTTGATTCAAAGTAGCCTATCCATGCATGCATCACATCCTACATTATGTGATATACTGTAAGTCAGTTAAAAATGAATGGATTGAGATGATATGAACATGTGGTAAGGAAAAACAATGGAAAGATGATTGAAAGATATTGGAGAGGGTTAAGGGGGAAACATAAACTGAAATGGTGGATTGTGTTGGGAGATATATGAGATGGAAAGGGGTTGAGCAAAGAGGGTGTGATGAACAGTCAAAGATAGAGGAGGCTCATAAAGGCAGCTGACCTCAAGCCAAGCAGCAAATAAGAAGAAGAAGATTATGGACAGTAAAAATTAGTATCTTTTTAAATATTCGTTGTAGCTCACATTTCTGTTTTAGTTATGTTATGCACTGGCTTTCATGCTGAAGTAGAGGCAGCCCTATAACACTGACACAACTGAAGTTTTCTGAGTGAAAAAGTACACAAACGTGCAAATCAGTCTAGGTCAGGTACTTCTGGCCCCCCAAAAAAGCACAGGGTCAGTATTGACACCCATTACTGTCTCATTTCTTTATATCATTCAAGCAGCAATATAAAAAAATAATACGCCTTCCTTGCTTATTTCGGTTTTGCAAAAAAGCCTAATCTGAAGAAGCTGTCTGCCGTTATCAACATCACAGCAGCAAATGTTGCTAGCATGAATCCCCACGCAATATTTTAGGAGCTGTTGACTTACTACTATAGCCTTCCTGGCAGAATGTGCCTACTGATTTTGGTAGTTCCCCAGATGAATAGGCTAATGCTAATGTGACTGATCTGCTGGCATACATTACAAGCCAGCACAGAGGAAACAATGGAAGTCACATAATGCTGTTAATCAAAAATGGAAGCAAAGAGACGTCTGCACTTTGAAAAGGGAGTGTATGTAACTGAAGAGTAGGTTATTGAAGAAATAAATAGCACAGAATATGCTATAGAAAAAAGTCTATAAGGACTGCAACAGCACATTATATACAAAGCAGGTGATATTTCTGATTAAATAATAGGAGTTTCTCCCAACAAAGGAGCTTGAAATTAGTACAAATACACTTCAAGAAACAAGTTCATGTACTGTCAGGTGAACATTGGACACTGAAATTCTTATATGTCTCCTATAAATTAGGGACAGTAGCACACCACCAACATCAAAATCAGTATGAGAGCATCCATTAAATGCACTTGTCAGTATAAATGGCTGCTATATAGCATTAATAACAGTAATAATAATGACACATTTCACTTATCTTTCCCATGCTCAATGCATTTCACAAATATTCAGTAGGACACTATAGGAGCAGAACCATAAAAAAAGGCTTAGTAAATAACACTGGATACAGACAGCATATCACTGCATTACACAGCAAAAACAAATAAATGCATGAAAAATAAATGTGTGGGTTAGCAAAATAAAACAATATACAGAAAAAAAGCACACAGAGTGCAAATTGACAAAAAAAAAATAGTTGTAGCATAGCTTACGATACTAAGTTTTATCATAATGATCTGGACAGAGAGGATAAATTCAAAAGGTGTGAGAATGTAATTTGTAAATGTAATTGCGGTCATGGCCAGTATTGGCAGGTGCTGGATTAAATCCCAGAAGGGAGGCCATTCTTAACTTATCTTGGCAAGGACACCAGAAGGGGACAGAGCCAATTATTATTCCAAAGAGAAAATAATGGAAGGACAGTGGGGACTGCACAGTAAAAGTTCTCCATCCTTGTAGGTGGTTACAGCAAGAGCCTACTATTGAGGCTGTTGCAGGGTTGTTTGTTCCTTTTAATGGGCCAGCAGTCTGCCAGTGAGCTTGTTGTCTTCTGGGCTTAGGGTGTTCTGTAGCTCCAGCTATAGCTTAGTTAAATGTGTTCTTGAATGAGTGAATAGGATCAATAGTTCAAAATACTCAACTTTAGGAAAGATATTTCAAAGTGTGGGTGCAACAGAATGAAAAGCTCAGATGAGCATGGGATGAGTTGATGAGGTGATGGCCTCAGGCAGCACACTTTGATCAGGATGGCTTGTTTTTAACATTATGAAATAACAATACAAAAAAATTAGTTAATTATGAACCATAACAATTTTATACTAATTTATATTCTGCCTTTAAAAATTGTTTGAAATATTTACATTTTAAAAGTTCCACATTTTTTTGTACCACTTTGCTGCACTGCAGCCTTCCGAGAATCAATGTGGTGCATGCACATTTCAAAGCTACATGTCTGTGATTGATATTTGCATTTTCTTTCCAGATTTTGTCATACTGTTTATAGATTGAGATTCATTTTCTAATATTTATTTAATTTCTAAAGTCTGTCTCAGGTACAATGTCTACTAGTTGTCTCTTAAATTTGCTCTGCATGTATTTCATTTAAAAGGGCAGGCACCTTTTAGCTTGCAGGACAGAGTTTGAAACTGCCATGGCATTTAGAAGAGCATCTAGGATAAGCAAAAAGGCCACTTTTTTCTTTTTTTTTTTGCATTTAAATTTGCAATTGTAAATTTGCTAATATGTGGACAAAACAGGGAACTTTAATGTATCTTAGGCTACTTACATTAGCAGAATACTAACAAATCAACAAAACCTGAACTTATTCTATGCAGCATGAGTTTGTTTACTATCATAAACCCACTGATATTTCACAAATCATCTGTTCAGGGTTATTTATGGATCCTGCATGGATCTAAGTAAATAAAGGCTCTTTCTGGAACTTTCATGTGGAAGGTACATTTAAGACCCAAAAATGGTTCCCCTGTGGCATCATTCTAATGAAACACTTTGGCATCTTTATTTTAAGAGTGTACTTATTGTATGTGGATTAAGTGTACTGACTAATGCATATATGAGTTTCAGCAAAAAACATGACTTGCTTGAGGTGGCGTTATTTAACGTACCAGCCCTGCTATCACTCATATAGCACAGGTTAGTTAGGGGCAAACAAAATGACCAGTATCAATAGGCTTTGGTGATGCAGGAGGTTACTGATTTAGTCCATTCCAATGCTTTATAAGTTATCAACAGGATTTTATATTCAGTCTTGTGAAATTATGTGGCTAGGTTTTGCCACAGAAATCTCGTTCACTTCTCCCAATCTTTTCATAATTTGGTTTTTTCTTTCAATGAAATACCCAAAGCCTACCTTGGCATTCTCATTTCAGTTTTTTAAAGTTTCTCTTTCTCTCTTCATCATTTTGCCCAAATCTCCTCACTATACATCTAACCTTTGCCTTATTACTATTAAATCAATCTTTATTACCTTATTACGTACAAGCCCAGGCACTGCCGGTCATTTCTTCAATTCAGAGTTTGTTGTCTTACTTTTCACTCCTTCTTTTGAGTTAAAATTGACTCTAAAACTTTTTTCCTTCTTATCGTCTAAGCCTGATCTATCTTTATTTACCGTCTCATCCCTTCTCCTTTTGCTACTTACCACGACCACTGATTTTCCAGCTTTTACTTTACAAGTCTCCCTTTTCCGTGAAACCTTGTGACTCAGTTATCCTTCTCTACAATTTTTCTGATTCTACCATGACCACAAGGTCATCAACCCTATAATTCACCACCCTGATATTCTCTCTAAGCAAATCCACCACAAAGACAAAGAGGAAAGGGCTAGAAGCAGAAATCTGGTGAAGACTGACTTTCACATTAAATGTTACTGTGTCCCCATAAGCAGTTGTCACTAGGGTTATAAGTCCCTCATACATCATTTCTACCAGTCTTGGCAGTTTTCCAGAATGTTCATTTGCCTTAGACCCCAAAACACTACATCCATTGGGAATCCGTTGCAGGCCTTTTCTAGATCTATTCATGTATAGCATAGTTTTTTTTTTTGTCCCCATCCAATCTTCCTTTCATAAACTGCCAATCTCTTTTAAAAGCACCCATACTGTATATTATCAGTTCTCATAAATTCTCCTGATATGTCATCCACAGTTTCATTAAAGTTATATTTTTATGTTCACAAAGAAATCAACAAAAACATGAAAATTAACCATTTCAGTTATATATATATTTATATACTAGCTGTGTAAGCCTATGCCGTGAAAAGCCCGGGATCCTAAAAAATTGAAACGTAGAGATGTCTGGTAATTGAAAGGAACTACTCTTGACATCTTTCACCTAGGAGGTTTTGTTTTGCCAATGTGCTCGCCTCGCTTTTGTATTAGCGGCTAAGTAAGTTTCTGTTTCCTCGGAGGTGGAGCCCTTACCCTGACACCACCTCTCACTTCCGGGCCGGACAGACAGACACACACACACACTTTTCCGTGCATAGAAGTTTATATATTAAGACTAGCTGTCCCCTGCAGCTCTGCCCGCATAGTAGTGAAACAGGACAAACTATAAAAATCAATAAACAAACAGGTATCACTAGCTAAGCAGAGGCAAGGTACGCTCCAAAACATGGTAATAAGCAGAACGACTTGAACAGAGGCTGTCGCGTGAGTGAGGTGGGCCCCGCCTGGCTTCCCACTCCTGATGTCACTCTTCCCCCTCCCCTCGGCCTGCAGCCTCTGTCTTGTATAGGAGCGAATAAATTATTCCTGCAGGCAAACTGTGATAATTAGCGTGATGAGAGAAGTCACAAAATCAACCGTAATGTTCAAGCAAATTATAGAAAAAAACCCGATCTAAATGCGTTAGTTCTCTCCTGACATATAGACAGCCAGACTTTACATATATAGAAATGTACTACACCCAAACTTCTTCTAATGACCCGAAGAGCTCATTCAGTTGGGGTGCTGAGCACTCTGCCTACCACATGTTTGCACTGTGACTTTTACCAAGTATTGACAGAAGCAGTGCAATGAAACCTGCCTTTCATATGAGAGAGAAGTGCCACATAATTTGTAATGGTCAACAAATCAATTAAGTGCTGGTATAACAAGAAACAGCAGAGAAAGTTATCGAGTTACACCAGGAGATTAACAACACTGCACTGAAAGCTTTGATAATCTTGGATAAAACTGGTTTTCACTCTGTTTTAATTTTCTGAACCTGATTAAACAAATCTATGATTTCAGAAAGCATTAGGTTAAATATAGGAACTAAACCACAGATGGAAAGGCTGTTCATCACTGTGCACACTCATGCATACTCACCCACACAGAGCCATCTAACCTCACCTATCTTTGGGACAGTGTAGAAAACAACTGTACCCAGAACACCTAAACCCAAGATTAAGGACAATGTATAAACTCTGCTTAGAAAATAATGACACAGGGAGTCAAACTCAAGTACCTAGAGCTGCGAGACAAGAGAGCTAGCTGTTTTGATAGTCTGATGACTAGAAATCTTTCCTTAATATGCTGAAAAGCAGTTTCCTGGGTAATGAATGCATTAAAAAAAAACCATTATGATTCTTAAGAGTTTTAATGAAACAGGTTTGATAAAATTAAATAAGAGTTCATTTTTTAAGGTTTATGTTGTAGACAAAATCTAAAAAAAAAAATAAAAAATAAGGAGAGAATCAAATTTGTCTCACTGCCACAGCTACAAGATCTCTTATTTAGTGCATGTTTTCAATTGTACTTCTCCCGCCTATCCAGATCAACTCGTCTAATCAAATCAGCTAATGACAGAGTTGGTTATAAATGTCATTCCAAAAAATTGGCTGCAGATCAACAAGAGACAGATCAATGGTTCATTGTTAAGAATTTAGGATTAATGCATTTTCATGCTGGCACAGCCCCTGACAGCCTCACTGCTCCAGCTTGTACTTGGAACTTTTTGCACACATTTCTTTATTAGAGAGATTCCATAAGTTTATTGACAGAGCCTTTTAAGTAAATGCCTCACTATTTGTAAGACATGCTATGTAGAATTTAACTTGCGTGAAAAAGTAAGATTCAGTCCAGCATGACGAATTGTAAATGGTGAAGCTAAATGCATCCTGCTGAGAATAGCGTATTTGTTGCCAAGTCAGTTAGGATCTGCACAATGTAGTAATGATAATGAATTTCTAGTAAACATTCCTTTGTAAACTAAAGACTAACTTTATGCTTATAAAAGCTTAAGATTAACTTTAAAATGGAAAGAAAATAGAAGCAAAAAAAATATTGTAAAAAACTTGGTATAAACAGCAATAGCCACAACATGAGCTACTTTTCAACTGTAGCTAAGCATATCATTTGTAATTCAGAATTTGTTTTGACATTTGTTGTGTACTGTGTGTGACCCCTTTAGTAAACTTTATAGATGCAGAAATGAGAATGTTGGGATGGATGTATGGAGTTACAAAAAAGGATAAATAAGAATAAGAGAAATGAGATATTCAGATGTACAGCAGAAATCGTAGAAATATCTAATAAAGTACAGGAAAATAGATTGACGTGGTATGGACATGAGAAAAGGAGAGACAATGAATATCTGGGCAAAAGACTAATGGAAATGGAAGTACACAGGAAGAGAAAGTGAGGCAGACCAAAGTGGAGGTGGATGGATAAAGCAATAGAAGATCTGAAAGAAAAGGGCTTGACTGAGGAGGCTGTGCAGGACTGAGCTGTTTGGTGATGGTTTATCAAGCACATCGACCCCATATAGAAGTTGGGAAACATGAAGAAGAAGAAGAAACAGATGTAGACTCTGCAATGTTTTATAAGATGCACACTGAGGGGACAGTTGAAAGCTCTGTATATACGATAAGAATGATGAGACCTTGTAGCTGTTTTCTGATGCTCATGTTCAGAGACTCAGTCAGTATTTTCATGAGTTATTCAGATTTTAAAGAAGAGTAGTGCTGCAGTAGCTATTTAGACGGAGTGAATAAAGTATTCTCTATTGATGGGAATGTGTCAAACTTTAATGTAGGCAGAAGTGAATATTAATAATATTCCGTGCATCACTGCCACCTGTGTATTTAATAACCTTTGCACTTAGACTAAGCCCCCTTATGAAGTATTATTCTTTCATATACAATATAAAATATATATATTTTTATTTATGATTTTTATTATTATCACTATGTTACAGTGCTAGCATTCCATTATTATTCATTACTTGCCTTGTGAAAGCATTTTTTGTGTTGTGGTTGAAGAAAGACTAAAAACTTGTTTTTTTACAGAGACTTATAGAAAAATACGGAAAAGACACAGATTATCAAACATATTATCCTAAAGTTAAAAAGTGTAACCAAATCCTGGCATTTCGAAACCACAACTGATGAACCCCAGACATGTTGAAGCCCTTGGAAATTCTGCGTTCTGGCCATCACACAAACAATGACCAAGGAATTCTCCTGGCAATGCCTCTCTTGAATTTTAAACTGAAAAAATCCATCCTTTAACAAAAACTAATAACCTGTATTAGTTGTGTCTTGATTGATTTGTGGGGTTGGTGTGGTTATTTTGTTTCTGTTGTGGCACTGCAACCTGTAACCGATTCCACAGTGTGATTACCAGCATTGAATCTTGTCCTTCCTAGGAGATATTACTCTCTGTTGGAAACACTTGATTATATTTTTTATTGTTTTCTGTTTTGAATGCTTAAGGTTACATTGTGTGCTTTTTATTGTATTGCTATTTTTTTTATTTGAAGATAACTGTATGTACTCAGTCTTGTTTTGAAACAAATAGAAATTGCTATGTGTTTAATTAGCTTTTACAATACTTTTGAAATATTCAAACTGGGAAACTGCCTGTCTTGTCAAAGAAGTCATCTATACTGGATGTCCATTTGCTTCAAGATCACAGTATTTGATAAGAGGCGACATGAGAGATTGTCCATCAAACTAAATGAAGTAGGAGGTCACAATGATGGGCGCAAAATTGGCTCAGACACAGGAAGCAGAGGGTTATGGTGCGTGGAACCTTATCAGAATTCGCTGAAGTTAAGAGTGGTGTTCCACAAGGTAAGTGCTAGGGATATTTTTTAATATATATATAAATGATTTGGACAGGAATATAACTAATAAGCTGGTTAAGTTTACAGATGATACCAAGTTAAGTGGATTAGCTTGGGAAGATTTGTGGCAGATTAATTTAATGTAAGTATAAGTAAAGTATTACACATAGGAAGTAAAAATGTTAGGTTTGAATACACAATGGGAGGTCTGAAAATCAAGAGTACACCTTATGAGAAGGATTTAGGAGTCATATTGGCTGTACGCTATCAACTTCCTGACGGTGATCAGATGCCATTAACAGAATGTTAGGTTATGTAGCACAATGTGTGGAGTACAAGTCCAAGGAGGTTACGCTCTGGTGAGGCTTTATCTGGACTACTGTGTGCGGTTTTGGCCTCCAGGCCACAAAAAGGACAAAGCACTGCTGGAAAATGTCCAGAGAAGAGCAACTAGGCTGATTCGAAAGGCTGCAGTGGATGAATTATATTGAAAGATTAAAAGAGCTGAGCCTTTTCAATTTAAGCAAAAGAAGATCAAGAGGAGACATGACTGAAGTGTTTAAAATTATGAAGAGAATTAGTACAATGGGTCGAGACTGATGTTATTTTAAAATAAGTTCATCAAGAACATGGGGACACAGTTGGGAATTTGTTAAGGGTAAACTTTGCACAAACATTAGGAAGTTTTTCTTTACACAGAGAACCAAAGACACCTGGAATAAGCTACCATGTAGTGTGGTAGACAGTAGGACAGGGACTTTCAAAACTAGACATTATGATTCCTTATTTTAAAGAAATTGATAGAACTGGTGAGCTTTCTTGGGGAGAATTGCCTGTTCTCATCTAGATTGTTCTAATATACAACCCTTTAAGTAAAGTGCAACATTAGGCATAACCATGTATTTGATTTTAAATGATGTCTGCTGAATTTGTCTATCTCTGCACCCAATTATTGCTCTTCTTGGTACCACTCCATAGTTTAACAGTGGGTGAAGAGCTTCTGCTTCATCAGGAAGTGGGTGGACAAGCACAATCTAAACAAGCACGTGAGTATTAAAAACCAGAGGTTAATGATTTCAGATATTGAAGATCCAGGCAAAAATAGCAGAAAAGCTTAACTATGTTAAAATTGGCTATGTAAAGCATTGTAGCGACTAAGAAGAGTGAAACGCAAAAGTGGTTCTTGATATGTGGAGCTCAGCAAACCTGGTTTCATTGAAAAAACTGTGAAACTGAAAAACAATGATTAACCTCTTCCAACCTGCTGCTTAGGGTCACAAGACTAACCTCTAAATTCATTCCTTGTACACTGCCTTCTTAATATATAAGCTCCTATCTCTTGCTCACCAGCCACATGAACAGCCCCTCCTTCCTTACAGTCTCCTCCACCTCCTACATGTGGATTTCTGTCTCTGTGTGTAGTCATGAAGCAAACCAGAGCCCCCTTTAAGAGGGGTGTTCTCCCCCCAACCTATAGTGGATAGTTATCATTCTAAACTTTAATTACACAACATCACAGTATTAAATCTAAACCAAAGTTGTTCTCGAAGGCAAGAGACCTGTTTTTTTATTTATTAATTTATTTATTCATATCTTAAGGCGCTTGAGAATAATCATCCAAACTGCCATCTTAATTATTGTTTTGTAGTATAAAGCACACACATGCATGTTCATTTTCCACCAATGGCATGAAAAGCTTTGAGAAAATCATTTCAACTGAACTGTTTGTTATCAGCCCATTGAATGGATGTTATCAATGCTTATCAGTCCCACAGTAATAGGCCACCAGGTGCCTACTGAGTCTACTGCAAGATTTAAAAGGTTTATTATCAGTGATTAAAGGACTGATAGGAACACTCATGGGAATTAACAACGATTAAGCACCAATGAATTGTAAAAGACAGCAATTTGATTATTGTTCTAAGAGTGAGATACAGTATATAATAAAATATTACATTAGTGGATTAACATTTATGGACCAGTTTGAAACTTTACTAATTTTAAAATATAGCATATTTAATAAAATAGTTATGTGAAATTAAAAAGCTATGGGCAATATTTATTTGGCAGGCAGTTTAGCATAGTAACTACAATATAAGGCAGCTACAAGGTTACAGGTTTAATCCCCATCTTTGACTTGCTGTGTGAAACAAGACCAGTTCTGTGCCAACATCCTGGTAACTTTGCACCTGTCAATCTAATGCCACCCTAACAACCATATACAGTAAAATAAGAGTTATTTGATTTCACAGACGTATTCAACCAGCTTCATATTTTCTTCTGATCGAACGCTTCATCGTAGATAAGGAATACTCTTACGATAAAGGTGTATGAGGGTGTGAGATACAAAAAACATAAATCAGTGCAAACGTTACTTTGGAATAGTTTAGCTATTACCGTGTGGTGATGTAGGCACAATACATAGAAAAAAAGGCAGTGTGTTCCATGGGTCACTCTCAGGTTGGTATTAGCATATCGTAATCTCTTGGACCAATAGGGCGAGTATTCCACATTCGACTGATACAACCGGCATTATAAAATACCAGAAATTATGTTGAAAAATCAAGTCCTGACTTATCCACAGGAGAACTTATCCGCGAGTATATATTTATTGTATTTGTATTTTGAGAGGCTTTAGTTATATGGAAACTACATTATGAAATTACTTGTCAGCAAATGCTAATGTTGGCCAATTCATCCCAGTATATAAAACAATCCTGAAATTATCCTCATTATTTTCGTATAATCTTCATTTACTATTGTTATTTCCATTGCTGTTCACTAACCAGCATTTTTTGCTTGACTGCCTGAGGACTTTCCTAGTATTGTTACCTTGGGGTAGTGAGGAGCCACTTAAATCTTTAGAGCTATATTGTCTGGAGATATGTGCATCCGGTGGTGTATCACATGGCAAATTAGTCTTAAAGGGAATTGACCACACAAGGAACAATCGATTAATGATTATCTTTAAAATATAGTTTCATATAAGACATCCTCTCTCAAAACAGGAATACCAATATCAGCTCCTGAAGCCCAAAGTGGGAGTGGAGTGTACTGGGGAAGACCTTGTGGCCAGGTGGCCTATGTAGCTTAGTTGGGCTCATTATAAAAAAAGCCATGTGGGGCAACTGTGCGATATCAACACCCAAATGGTAAAAACAAATGAGAGTCTAATACAATAACAGTAGAGCAAGAATGGGACAGATCTAGGCATACTACACCTTAAAAATGTAATTTGTAATTTGGACATGGAACACAATGTCTTTGGAGCTGGAGCTCAAACAGGGGGTTGAAAAATTGCAGGTAGATGTAGTCAAATTCACTTCTATACAAAGCATTGACTCTGGGTCCAGACTTCTATATCTATCTTACTTGGGAAATGCCCCACAGGAGAGTCCCCCAGGTGGTTATGGGGATACTCACAAGCTCTCAACTGGGTGCAGCACAATCACATCAAAATGACTTTGTATTGCAAAGAGGTAAACGTGGACTGTTGCTTGTACCAAAGAACTATTCTGAGTAATCACCTTATTGGTGCTCAAAAAGGTATCATCTGCTGACTCTACAGTCTTCCTAGAAGAGTTCAACCCTAACATGGGGAATGATAGATACACTCTGAAGGGTATGATTAGGAGGAAATGTATGCCTGATCTGAACCACTCTCAGTGGTGAATGTCTTCTATGCTAGTTATAGATTGTGTATTACAAGCTCATAAGTGTACCTGGCACCTAAACACCATAGACCAAAGTTAAGTAATCAAAATTGCTGTTATGTCATCTAATCTAAAGCTGTATGTTCTGAAACTTCTGGTAGAAAGAACAGTTGAGCTGGGTCTGGCAGATTAAGTGCCCACTGGGTGGACCAGTAATAAGGAAGCCTTCCATGCAATATTCCCAAGAGGATTTTGGGCCATAGTAACACAAGTCTTCAATGTTGAATGAAAGAGGGATGCTAGACTTGGAAGTGGTCAATCCTTTTTTAAAAAGTTGAGAGTTCCAATTACAGGAGAATAATATTTCTCATCTACCCTGGGAAAGCCTGTGCTGGGGTAATGAAACAGTGGTTCAGTTTGATAATTAAAATTACAATCTAAGAAGACAAATATTAATTTAGTTTTGGTTGTGAAACACTTGACCATGTCTTTATGCTTACACAGATACTTAAGGGGATATAGGGCTTTACCAATCCAATACATGTGTGCTTTTGATGGAATAAGAAAAGGTTATGCTATGTATCTCATAGTATCTTTTGGGGGAATTCTTTAAGGATGTTGATTTGTGGAGGGGCAGCAAAATGATTTTTTTTTTTTCAAGAGTGTTGTGTTCATGTACTTGGAATTCAATTAAGCTTGCTCAATACAGGCCAACAAGCGTGCATTTTGTCGTCGTTTTATTATTTCCATGGACAGCATACCAATGTGCAATCTAGGATTGAAGAATATTCAGTCTGGGGACCTACTTTATGGTTACTAGCTAAATGTGATATGGATGTAATGATAGTCAACTTCTAAATCTGAGGTCATGGTTCTGTCTCTGAAAGGAGTGGCTTGATCTGTTCAAATAAAGGGTCTGCAGCAGCCGAAGTAATGCAGCAGGAATTACTGTATTTTGCAGAAGTCAAGATTAGTCTCTGGTAATGAAACAGGATTTAAGTCTTCTGATAAAGCTTTTGGTTTATCAGTCAAAGGTAGGGACAGGCAGAGTGAGATTATGAGTAGAAATGGGAAAAATTAAGTTGCTGCGTAGGGTCGGTTAGCTCACTCTTATTGACAGTGTAAAATACTCAGCAATATGAAAGGACCTTAGAGTAGACCCGCTGCTTCTCCAGATTAGAATGCCACCCACTAAGACAAGACTCAGGGTAGATGAAGGACATGTTGGAAGAATTACACCTTTCAGCTGGCCTGGAAGTGTCTGGGAAATTTTTAGTATTTAAAAATGTTGCTGAGAAAAGAGTGACCTGATCAGTTCATCTCTGAGTGTGCAGGGCTATTTCCAGCATTACACTACATGCTTCTAGGCCAGGCTCCATCATCCACTGTACTGACATGAGGATACGGGCAGTAAAATGTATTTGGTATAACCAAAAGATGGAGAGGCAAACTCAAAAACCTATATGTGAGTTGTGGTCAAAAGCCACGAAAACTAGCAAACTAAATACCAAAGCTGAAAAAGTTAATCGAAAATCAAAGTCAAAAGTTGTAAAAAGAAATTTGATACTCTAAAGCCTTCTTTTTGGAAAGTTAACCAATTATCTCTGAGAGATTTTTTTTTCAATCTATTCTTGGATGCCAGTGTTATTATTGTATCATGTTAATTTTCTGTTCCATTACTGAAACAAGTAATCTTTTTTTGTTTTGTTTTCTTTTTCTAGTAGTTTACATTTATTTGACTTTTACCAACACCATTTTGATTTTCATTGGTGCTGCTATTTTGTGGTATAGCCTCCACAATGTTACTGAGATGTTTTGCTGGAATTTTTAAAGGCGCAACAACACTGTCATGGTGGCTTAAAAGATCAACCTCATATGTTATATCCAGGATTTACAAAGACTGAGAGAACTGTGAGTGTGTTTTTCTTTTTGATTTATTAAAAATGAGAATCACTTACTTTGGACTTTAACTAGAATTTAGGGTTTTGCATTTGGTTTGGCAAGAGATCCATTTTCTTACTGACTAATGTTTCTTCTTATGGTTCATTTTAAATTCTGTCTGCCTTGCAGAACAGCCAGCAGGAGTTAGTTATCACTTTTGCCTTATGGTATGGTGCTTTATCATGCTGGAAAAGGCACTGTTTGTCACCAAACTGTTCTTGGATGGTTGGGAGAAGTTGCTCTCTGAGGTTGTTTTGGTACCATTCTTTATTCATGGCTGTGTTCTTAGGAAAAATTGTGAGAGAGCCCACTCCCTAGGCTGAGTTGCAACCCCACACATGAATGGTCTCAGGATGCTTTACTGTTGGCATGACACAGGACTGATGGTAACGCTCACCTTTTCTTCTCCAGACAATCTTTTTTCTGAATGACCCAAACAATCGGAAAGAGGATTCATCAGAGGAAATGACTTTATCCCAGTCCTCAGCAGTCCAATCCCTGTAACTTTTGCAGAATATAAGTCTGTCCCTGATGATTTTCTTGGAGAAAAGTGGCTTCTTTGCTGCCCTTCTGAACACCAAACCATCCTCCAAAAGTCTTTGCCTTACTGTGCGTGCAGATACACTCACACCTGCCTGCTGCCATTCCTAAGTAAGCTCTGCAATGCTGGTGTCCCGAACAGGAGCCATGAATAAAGAATGTTACCAAAACATTCTCTGAGATCAACTTCTCCCAACCATCCAAGAACAGTTTGGTGACAAATAAGGTCTTTTCCAGCATGATGGAGCACCGTGCCATAAGGAAAAAGTGATAAATAGGTGGCTCGGGGAACAAAACATCAAAACTTGGGTCCATGGCCAGGTAACTCCCCAGACCTTGATCCTTAATCCTGCTCAATCCTCAAGAGGTAGGTGGACAAACAAAAACCCACAAATTCTGACATACTCCAAGCATTGATTATGCAAAAATGGGCCGCCATCAGTCAGGATTTGGCCCAGAAGGTCATTGACAGCATGCCAGGGCGAATTGCAGTGGTCTTAAAAAAGAAGGTTCAACACTGCATATATTGACTCTTTGCATAAACTTAATGTAATTATCAATTAAAGCCTTTGGAATTTATGAAATGCTTGTAATTATACTTCAGTATACCATAGAAACATCTGACAAAAAGATCTAAAAATGCTGAAGCAGCAAACTTTGTGAAAACCAATAATTGTGTCGCTCTCAAAACATTTGGCCACGACTGTACAAAATGGCTGGCGAAACTTATAGAACAAAAGCATGTCAGCATCCACAACAAATGAAATAGCAATGAAAAATACAAACAAAATAATAGAAATGAAAAACAATAATATATACAGAAAGGTCAAAAATTGGAATAAAACATACATCCCAAAAATCGTCACACCTGTGACCCTGATTGTTATATGTTTGATTATAATAAAATGTATTTGTTAATAGTCATGGCAATTATTAAAATTTCAACATTTAATGACAATTACCCTAAACAATAATAAGAATTTTACATTTGTCATCGTGCTGTATGTTTACTTAATTTTTTTACTATTTCCTATATTGGTGTAAGTTCTGAGCTGTCCTCTGGGTAATTTCTGGATAATCTTTCTGTAAAAGTAAAATTATTCAAGTTAAAAAAAATCTTCAAATTGTTTTTGTTTTTATGAAAAAGTTAATTTATTTTAAAAATATTTTGCATTTGTCACAGACAGTTGAATGTTGAACTGCATTTTGCTCCCTTGAAAGAATGTGGGTAAAATTAAAACTTTCTGTAGGGACACGTTTCTTGTAGCATTAATGTGACAAACTGCCACAAACAAACATGTTAAAATAACTTTTTACATATGTCACATATTTTTAATGTTAATTATTTTTATAAAGGCTTAGATTTTGTGGAACAGCTTATAAAATGACACTTTTGCTCTCCTCTGTTTATGTTAGGCTGCATTTTGTCTGCCAAAATGACAGAATTTTGTTTTTGAATAAATTTTTTTTTTTTTTCAAGGAGTCTATAATTTTCCTCTGTGAGTAGATAAAACACATAATTTTTTAAAGACAAGAAGAAAAGAAGCAACATGATAAATCTGTTAAGTCACCTGTTCCTTTTTCTAAAGTGAATACAAAAATTGGTAGTTGTATATAACGTGGCATGGTATCTGAGCAGTAAATCATAACAATGGTGTCTGTGTTCTTACCACTGCATACTGTGTGACCTGCGTAAATGAGTTAATATGCTATGACTTAAATTAAATAAATAAAAAGAGTGTGCTAAAGAATCACGTAATGACTTTTTACTTTGTATGTTATACTCAACAAAAGGATTAAACAAAAATATAAATGAAATGAAGCATATAAGAAGCTCAAAGAACAAGGAAAAAGATTGGGTCTCAAGGAGATGACCTGTCTAATGTTCAATGGAGATAAAGTAAAAGAAGGTTGTAAGAAAAGACATTTTGATGTTCACTGTCAGCAAAGATGGGTCCTCTAAGCTAGTATGACATGCTTTTAAGATGGTGCTCCAGCCCTTTTAAAGGCAGGTTGTTAAATCAATTGGGAGTTCAAGGAAGTAGGCAGGGCTGGACTGGACTGGAGTCTTCCTCCACTCTAAAGAGTTCACAAAAGCTATGTTAGTAGCTGTGGTTCATCCTCCATCTTGCCCCTCGTATCTTTCTAGGCCAGTACCTACAAGACACTCCTTAGGTTCATGTGTATGACGGTAGTCTGATCATTGTTTTGAAAATATGAAATGCAAAGTCTGTGGTTTATTTTTAGGTGCAAGGCTAATAAAAAAAATCTTCAAATTGTCCAATGATCTTTTAATTATCTATTGTTTGGATCCATTACAGGGTTGCAAGGAACCAGAGAATGTTCTGGACACAAGAACATTAATGTTTCACAGGACACACTGACTTCCACACTTAAACCCACATTGTGTAAAGATGGAAAGAACATTGTGTGGCCCAACTCACCTAAACCAATTGAATTAACATCAGGGACATGATGAGTAGTATAAAAAGCAGACAAAACAATGTCAAAGTGTTGGGGCACCACCCTGGTGACCCCGTATAACTGAAATAAGAAAGTAAGGAAAAACACAGAACTTGTTGAGGATAATGTCCTTTTGGATGGGAGCTCAAAACTGTACTGAACTCAAAATGGTCAAACTACTGGTCATATGGGTTTCAGGCAGGAAGGGGCGGATCCATGAGAGTGGATAATGGAAGTGACATCAGTGATGGAACAGCCATCAGACTACCGTTCTGAAGAGGGAGGCGTTAAAACACAGCACCAATCCCTGGTTCGGCAGGTAATTACTTTCACCAGAGCCCTTAAGCTGTCTCCCATGTGCACATGCATGACAATTAGTAATTTCGTAATCAACTGTTCTGAAATGCTGCAGAGCAAGATATTATAGTACGCTGTCAAGCATGTATGATAGTGGGAGTGACTTCAGAGCCAAGCAAAGGTAAGGGACCCTGTTTGAGAGGGCAGGGTAACTCCAATGTTCATATTCTCCACTTCCCTCCCTACAGAAGAAGAGAAAGAGTGATGACATCCCTTCTGTGATAAGCTCAGAAACCGTATCCCTTCTGCTTCCATATACATGGAGTCAAACCCAGAAGTTGGTGTTCAGAGGAGCACACTGAATCAAGTCTGCAAGGCCATATATCTGATGCTGGAGCCAACCCCTTTTTTCTCCCTTTGCTGCATATATTTTCTTTGTTGTAATAATTAAAATAGGGTACCTGAATGTCCCCGATCCTTATTTCTCTCTGCATTTTCTTTTTTTTTTTTTTATTAATTTTATTACAATCCATACATAGCAATCAAGTTTTTACAAAAAAAAGAATTATGTTAAGAACAGATCGTTCCCCACCCCTGAGAGAGAGAGCAAGCCAAACGGTGTAAAATTTAAGGCTTGTAAACATACCTAAATTAATAAATTCTCTGTGCTTTATAAACTTATTTTAAAATATTACTGATTAGATCCTGCCATGTTTTGAAAAAGTCTGTACGGATCCTCTAACTGAGTATTTGATTTTTCCAATTTTAAATAATATAACACATCAGTTTCCCACTGACTTAAAAGAGGAGAGTTTGGATTCTTCCAGTTTATCAGAATAAGTCTGCGTGCCAACAGTGTAGTGAATGCCATCACAATTTGTTTGTCTTTCTCCACTTTAAGCCCCTCTGGAAGAACCCCAAACACAGCTGTTAATGGGTTAGGAGGGATTGTGAGTCCAAGGCTGTCTGACAGGTAATTAAAAATTTTTGTCCAGAATAATGTTAATTTGGAGCAGGCCCAGAACATGTGACCCAGTGAGGCTGGGACTTGGTTGCAACGTTCGCAGGTTGGATCATGTCCTGGAAACATTTTGGAGAGTTTTAGTCGAGACAGATGTGCTCGATATATAATTTTGAGTTGTATAATTGTATGCTTTGCGCATATGGAGCTTGAGTGAATTCTCTGCATTGCTACTTTCCACTCCTTTTCTGATATATTAATTGAGAGATCTTTTTCCCGGTGTCCTCTTGGATCTTTGAAAGGAAGGGATTGTAAAATGATTTTATATATTGTAGAGATGGAGTCTAATTCCTTAAAATTGAGCAATATTTTTTCCAGCGTGGATGAGGGTGCAAGATGAGGAAAATCTGGAAGGTTCTGTTTAACAAAGTTCCTGATTTGAAGATAGTGAAAGAAATGTGTAGCTGGAATGTTAAATTTGGAATTTCTCTCTGCATTTTCCTTCCATAATCACTCAACCTAGTCATGTACATATGAGAGTATATTGGTACACAAAGAAACAACAAGCAAGAAAAAATTAAATATAGTCTCCTGAATCATTTTTTTATTATGTCTGTAATAAAAAAAATCTTTTAGATTATGTTTTCTTCACATAATGAGTCTGCAACGTCATTGCAGTTCTTAACTTAATGCATCTGACTTATCCCCCATACCACGTTTTCATCTGTTACCACCCCTTCTCATTTCTAAACATCTCACAATTGTAACCACAAGTCGGCCCCACTGGGCCCCAAACTACAGACACAGTAAAGCAGCAAACATTTGTAGAATAAAATCAAGGGTTTTTATTCTCCTCACAAGCACTTTTCCAAATCTCCTCTTTGACAAGTTGCACAAGCACAATGAAAATACACAAATTCTCCTTCTCCACCTCCACTGAGTTTTGCCCGCTGCCTCCCAACTCTGACTTGTCCATGTCTGGCAATGAGCTTCCTTTTATGCTGGACCTGGAAATACTTTCAGGGCCAAGCCACGTCTTCCGGGCCATAATGAAAGTAGGAAAGTCCTCTCCTGACAGTGCCATCTATCGATCCCAAGGGACTCCTACAGTGCTACACTTTCGGACTCTATTTCCCTAGCACCCCTGTAGGTGTCCCAACTGGTTTCTCGTGCAAGGATTGTTGAGTATTTTCGTCAAGGATCAATGCGCTGCATTATTAGTTTTTGTGCTCTTAGCTATGAAAAGTCTAGGCCTAAAACAAAGTTAAAAGGACACCATTTATTTTGTAAGAGAGGCCTCTTGCCCATCTGTCCTTCTTACTTGCTTTTTTTTGAGTTTCTGTAAAGCAAGCTGGGAGACGAGGTCATCATGTTCTCGGAGGAAGCAAGCAGGCAAACTTTGTTTTGAAAAATGCAGGAGCGGAGCTTTAAGAGCTTTAAGACTAAACTGCATGTAAGGCCTTTGCCTGTGTGAGTAAAGGGTAAGCTGTTAAACTAGCATACAAAACATATAAGCAATTAAATGGCATTTAGCAGCATCAGAGCTCATCAATACCTTAGGCAATAAAATTAAAACACAATGTATTATGATATTACAGTAGTTAGTTTGAACACTATAAGGGCTTAAGAGTTGCTTATTGAAAGTTGGGGGACTTTTTCCTGAACATGTGCTGTGACGTAAGCAGTAGCTTGGCCTTTGTCAGACCACTGGGCAGCTGTGTGCCATTACTTAACAGCGCTGCTGTCTGCGTTCATGGGCTTTTTATATTAGCACACATGTATATGCTTTACAGTAGCATTTCAGTTTATACGGCAATGTTTCTTTATACAGCTTAGTGATAATAATAATAAGATATAGTAGCACATATGAATGAGCTTAAAGAAGCAGTTGTTAAAGGCTTGTCTTTTTTCTTCTTTCCCTCAAGCATGTAGCACTATGTCATGGTTGTTGACAGCTTGGCCCTTATCAGTGAAGCTGTGCACTGCTGCTCACTGGCACAGTTGCCTATTATGTTAGTGTTAGCCTTATGTTAGCCTTACAGGATGCTAGTTCAACAAATAATCATTTATTGAAATATTAATCAGGCAGTCCAGTTTTCATACATGGGCCCTTCTGATCTCAGCTTAATTGTTAAGTTAAAAATTGATTAACAAACTGAAAGGCCATCGATCTTAACAGCTCAGGATTAGGCTATAAGAATGAAGGGAGGCATAATCAGGTGATGCTCACCACCAGATGGCAAATATGTCCTGCCAGCAAAAATATTGTTATGAGAAGGTTTATCGGGAAGAATATTATTATGGGGATATCTTCAGGGGCAAGAATATTGTCATGAGAAGGTCTGGAACACCAGGGGCCTCATGTATAAACAGTGCGTACGCACAGAAATGTTGCCTAAGAACATTTCCACATTCAAATCGTGATGTATAAAACCGATTGGGATTGTGATGTAGGTAACATGTAGGTAACATACTATCCTTTACCACCTTCACCAGAAACAACCTGAGTCTCCTGAACACTGGTGATATCTCTTCAGGCCCCAACTCCTCTCTCACCTGTGCCATTCTACGGATCATAAAAACTTAAAAATGCACTGTCACATCAACCAGTCAAGGAATGAGATACATCTGTGCTCCAGTAAAAGGAAGCTTAACAGCAAACAGACTAGGCTTTGACAACCAAACTTTTGCACATTTCATCTGCTATAATTACAGCTCCTTGGCCAAAAGGGTCTATCCATTACTATTTTCTCATCATTTATAATAATTGCTCAGTCTTGTTGATGAAGCTCTGACAACAATCTCCTTTTGATTTACTCCTCTGTCTGTACAAGGTAACACTTACCCACCTGTACAGAGCTCATTTCAGTTCATTTTTTGATATATGGGATTTCTTTCAAAGTTCATTAACATAATGGAAACATTATGCTAAGCAGATTCAGTGGTAATTATGACAAACCTGAGTATCACCAAGGCCAATCTATTGTTACTTCTTCACTCAGCTGCTTTATCCTCCATTTGTCCCTTACAGAGCCCCTAGAGCAAGAATTTCCCTCCTGCAATTAGATTTTGTATTACCAGAAGGATCTACAAATGCTACATTACTGTATACACAGTAAATTATTGTAATTTACTCTTAAGATTGTATTGTAGCATTTTGACTTTTTTCCAATGAAGACACTAACAGAGGCATCCAAAGCAGATCTTTATTTACATTCCCCTAAAAATCTTATTAATGCTAACAAACCAGCACCAGACAGCAGTATAAGGGAATTAAGAGAAAAATTAGACCTTTTATGGGTAACACTATCTCTAGGAGAGAAATCCCAAAGGCAAATATTGAATATTGTGCTCTCTCAGTTATTTTACTAAACATTGTTTTTAGAAGGTTGGGAGATAAACCAGAGCACCTGCACAAAGTCACGTTGTGAGTGTACTATGCAATGGACCAGTGTCATTCTGGGTTCGTTTTGGCCTTGGACGAGTCACAATTAGACACAAAAAGTACCATCCCATGATAAGTGAGTTGAAAATTGGATGGACTTATGGATGGATGGGTATATAATCCAGTAATATATTGTAGTGGATGGCCGGCTTCATATTCCGGTCCTCACCCCCAGGCCGCCAGGAGGAGCTCTCCCGAGAGTATGGATGGGCCCCGAATTCCAGCAGGGCCTTATGGACCATGTAGTTTTTATGCACAGCCCTGCTGGATACCTTGGGGGCCACTGAGAGTCGCTGTCGGGAGGCCAGTGGACTCTTTTGCCCATTATAACCAGGAAGTTCGTCACAGGAAGAGCGACGGGCTTCCGGGATGAGAAAAGCATTATTTATCCTGATCCGGAAGGAATAAGGACTTGTGAACTGTTGGATTGGGATCACTTCCGGGTCAGGGAATATAAAAAGACTGAGGGAGCTCCCAGGCGGCGAGCTGAGCTGGGTGGTAGGAGGGCAACGCGTCTGAGAGTGGAGGATTGTGATTATTGATTTTGTTATTGTGTATTGATTTATGAATAGTGTGGAGTGGAGGGTGCTTGGTGCACGTAATTCTTATAATAAAACAAAGAATTGTAGTGCTTTTACCAGGTGTTTGGCATGGTACCTGAGGGTTCAAGGGAGCACTACTGCCCCCTACTGCGACAATATGTACTTATGTAAAGCTACTTACCACGCAAGTTGTCATGCTGGATGTTTTGGGACAACTGCATCATGTTATAGTCAGCAATACCATATACAATATAAAAAACGCATGCTTTGCTTGCAGTCATAATAGTTTAGGTGGCAACACTAGCCTTTCCAAATCTCTGTTTTAAAAAAAGCTATGTTCAAAAATGAAATGATCATCTGAAATTATCAGTAAAAAATGTTTAATAATTCCATTCTTTGATGAACTTCAGAAGCCTTTTGGGTTTAAAGCTGTTGCAGGGTACCCCAGAGCTGTGGATTCCACTGCAGAAGACCAAGACTAAGACTAAGTGCAGTTGCAGTGTGCTTCTTGGATTTGGGAAGGGAATCATCATAATTTAACCATTAATCTTCAGTACAAAGATGCAGAGTCAGTGTCCCGAATTAGGAAATCGTTCAGCTGCAACTTTGAAAAGTGTACATTCGCCTTTTGTTCCGCTGTTCATTGCAACAGCACTTAGACCTGAGGATTATCTCCTCTTAGTTCCGTACTACATTGAACGATGCTGCTGTAGTGCTCTTGAGTGTCGTGGAGGTGTCTTTGCAAGTTTCCTCCAGATTGGATATGAGATCCCTCACAATATGTACTATACAGAGCTTGTGCTTTATTGTGAAATTTGTGCTGACGTGATTCATTATTTATGAATAATGTCCTACCTCTGACTAGGTATTTGATACGGTTTGGTGCCTATTGAATTAATCCAGTTATTAGGGATAGCTGGGCTTATAATGAAGGTAAAGTATCAGCTCTTCTGTATTATCTATGTAAGTGGGAAATAAGTTACAGTAAAACCAGATTATGACCTCAACAGGCCCCAGGATGTTACACACATATTTTTATACTAAACATTGCTTAATGTATGTAACAGTATATGTGTGTGTGTGTTCTCCTTTGGAGGTTTAAGCTAGCAGTCACTTGTACATTCACTTGAAGGGCAGCAACATAATATACAAGTAACCACGTGTGTTGTGAGGAAGAGCATGAGGTACCACTGAAACAGAGAAATGCTGGCTGTACTTTTTTCATGAATAGGCCAAGGCTCGCTGCTGACCAGGGCCCCAGGGCACGCACCCAGGTCACCCTGGTTTTAGGCTTAAGACCTGATCCTTCTTAAGTTTGCCTTTCATCGTCATTACTTTCATCAAGGGATTTCAGAACCTTTTCAGATACTTAAAGTGAATTTACAATAATGACAACGACACTCATTTTGACCTAATGTAGCTCAACGATTACAATTATTTTAAATAAGTTTTCAAGAGGATGTACTTTTTCCTGTGCTCTGTACCTTTAAGTTGAGAGGAATGCATAGCTGCAAGTCATTAATCGACAGAGGGCAAAGCATAAATTGCCAGTGTGTTGCCATTAATGGGCAATCAGCCTGCAGAGCTACCCAGGGAGAAGCACAGAAGTAAAAAAAACAAGACTATCTGCGTGTTAGTTAAACTTGGTATTGATTTTGTTCTGCTGTTCATTGCAATAGCACTTAGACCTGACGAGCATCTCCTCTTAGTACCATATTACATAATCTGGTCTTAATCTGTAACTAGCACGTGTTATATTACAGCCAGGGCTCCTTCTGTTTTAAGTGTTTTTTGTTACTATTTGATTAATTTATTTATGACTAGCATAACTGAAATACCTGGCATTGTCTGGGAGGAAAATAAAGTGTTTTTCTTTTTAATTGTTCGAGAAAAATATAATTAAAAATAAAACAACTTTAAAAATAAAAATAAATTAACAAACAATGATGACTCACTAATATGCTTGTCTTGCGGTCTTGTATGTATGTTATCATCCAGTTAACACTCGGAACTGGCCAACTCCATTTAATTTCAAAAGCAACAGGGGTGCGGTGGTGCTCAAACATAAAGAATGCTGGTAATCACCTCCAGTTCGTCCTCTGGTGGTCGTTCTCAGTGTCAGCTGGATGATAACATACATACAAGTCCACAAGATCACCCCCCTCCCTACCCAGAAGGGGGTGGGTTAGGGTTGATTTCACCCTACAGTATTTTTAGTTGACCAATGACAAACATGTACCAAGTTTCATCACAGGCAAGGGACTGCCCTCAGCTCTTTAAAGGCAAAGACAATCCACAGTCCCTGAACACACTTGGGGCTGGTGAATTTCTTGGTTTTGTGATTTTTTTAAATTTTTTTGTGCATTATGTATTACGGGATTTTCTGGTCAGGTGGCATGGTGGCGCAGTGGTAGCGCTTCTGCCTCACAGTAAGGAGACCCGGGTTCGCTTCCTGGGTCTTCCCTGCGTGGAGTTTGCATGTTTTCCCTGTGTCTGCATGGGTTTCCTCCAATTGCTTCGGTTTCCTCCCACAGTCCAAAGACATACAGGTTAGGTGCATTGGCAATTCTAAATTGCCCTTGGTGTGTGTGTGTGTGTGTGTGTGTATGCCCTATGGTGGGCTGGCTCCCTGCCCAGGATTTGTTCCTGCCTTGTGGCCTGTGTTGGCTGGGTTTGGCTCCAGCAGACCCCCGTGACTCTGTGTTAGGATATAGCAGGTTGGATAATGGATGGATTTTGTGCTCAGTTTTTGACCCTGCATTTTTAAAGCACTTCCTTTTTTTCCTTTTGTTGAGCTTACTTATTGTTCATGGCATTCTTGAAGAATAAATCTTTTATTTGATAAAGATCATGTGTTTACCCCTATTACTAGCTGGTTTCCCTCACTAATGGGCATTTTATTAAATTTTTTGGGACTTTGTGCTTGGGAACTCTTGAGAATCACAACAGTACTGTACTATCTCAGATACATGGCAACTGACCCACTAGGATTCAAACTCACATAAGACACCAGATTGAATTAAGGAGGACCAGGGCATTGATAGGTTTTATGAGAGTTTTTCTTCTTTTTCCATCGTAGTGATATCCACCTCAGTAACACTACACTCTGATGAAACTGTATATCTCTGAAATATCCATGTAAAAGTTAATGTCCCTTTTAAATAATTACAAATTGCATTTTTGTCTTATTTCTTACATTAGAAAAAACAGCCTTTATTCTGTAAATTGTTAAATAGCTATTTTCTTGTTCAGCCCTGTGCATTTTCAATATCCTCCCATATCTGATAATAATGTACTAAACATATTTTAGGATTTACTTTGTTATTTTAATCTCCCCATCATTTATTTTAATCTACAACTTTCTTCGCTGCAAACTTATACAAAATCTCAGTGCATTAGGGAAAGGATTTGGATCCCTTGTTTCTGCATTTGATATTTGTCATTACAAATAAGAGGTCTACATCTGATAGGAGCTTTTTCTTATGCTAACATTCAATTATTTTTCATAATATCTCAGCTAGTGAATTGACACTAACCATTGGGGAAAATGTAATGCCTTATCACTTAAAAACTTTACCTGAATCACTCAACTGCAGAAAAATTGACAGATTATATCTAACCATTTGAAAATGAAAGCACAATATAAATCAGCAATCCCTTGAATTATATGTGGCCTCAAATTCCCCTAGAAGTGTCTTTTTTACATGTGTCAGAGGAGTTTTCATACTGACACTAGTTTTCTTAATATCTTGGCTTTGAATTTGGTGTTGTGATTTGTTTTAATCTTCACTCATATTTCCTTGTATTATTCCCTACTTTTTCATTATTATGAGACTATCTTTTTATTAAGTTTCACATTTTTAAGCAATCTATACTTCTTCTATGCTGTTCAGTTGGTTTCATCTTTGTGTCCAGCTACATCCTAAGCAAGTAACAATGGGCCTACGAAAGACACCTGTCCTGCTTGCCATTTCATTTGACTACAAAGTGTACTGATCAACAACCACACCTAAAGCCAACATAGGTTTGTCACTAGATCAGGGACAAGGCATGTCTTCTGTCTTCAATCTGTGGGGGAAAAAAGTGTAATTCTGCAGTAAAACTGTAAAAGGATAGGTAGTATGAAAGCTCCACTTGGAAGAGGTACCTCAATCTGCAAATGATTCTGGAGCTAAGAAGGCATGATACAGCAACTGTAGTCACCATACCAGTGTGCCATTACAATTCTACAGCAAAATCTCTAATGTTGTAAAAATAAGCATTATGAGTTATAGGAGTGTTTTGTTTATGTAGATAAATACACTATATCAGATCAAATATATTAGAGAAATTTACTCTTACTATTTACTTGATCATCCATATTATTTTGTGTCATTTTTTCTTGGCATTCATTTATGTGTGCATGGATACAGTGGCGTAGCTGGGAGGGGCAAGGGGGGACATCTGTCCCCGGGCGCAGTATTCAGGAGGTGCCAAATTGATGTTACGAAATTTTAGAATGAAATGTTTTACATTCTTAACTGCACTAAAAAGTAAATAAAAAACATCTGCATACTCAGTCCATCACTCAGTATGAGTATATCTTTTTTCTATGTTTTTTGTCTCTTTCTGATTTCGAAGCACGTATTAGTTCTATATACCCAACAGACAATAATTTATCCCCTCCACTACTCTAACATGCTTGACTCCCACCCAGAAACATTTTTGACTGTTATTAAACAGGTCGCACGACTGACATGAGGCATTAGTGTATCATTGTCTAAGTTGTTGCAAACATCATTTCTGTGTGCCAAGTGATTTGTGTCTATGTGTTTGATAGAAAACTGATTGGGCTGTGGTGAAGTATTCTAGTAAATGGCTGCAAAAGTCTAGACGTTTCCCCATCATATTTTCTTACGAATGAATTGTAAGTAATGCCATTTTTATAAATATACAGTATAATTATTTTGCTTTATTATTTGCTATATACTTTCTTGAAAATCATTTTTAAATGCGGAAAGCTAATTTTTTCTTACAAAAACTAATGACGAATTTAGATTTTAAAGAACACGAGGCGGCGTGATCATTTTCGGAGACTTATATGAAATTTTTTTCTTAAAAATACTATTATTTTAAATACATTTAAAAAAATTTTCTTTCCCTTCTCCATTGCATTTTGGCAAACAGGAGGGGATCTCCCAGACTCCTTGTCCCTCAAACTCGGGTAAACCTACCCTTGCCATTGTCAGTCCTTATCACACTCAGAGGGTTAAACTCAGGTTTCACTGGCCAGAGATAAATTAAAGGGTTAGACACTTGTGCACCTCTTGTCCTAATCTCAGTTGCATCAATGTTTTTGCAGGGAATGTGATCACAGTGGGTAATGTAGGTCCACTTGAAACCTTGGCTCAAGGACATAAATATATATTAGTACTGGTAGATTATGTCACCTTTTACCCTTCCCCCTTGTGACTGGTCAACAGTCACACATGGGCATCCCTAAAGAAGTCCTTACATACCAAGGAATACCCTTCTCCTTGGATATGTTTAGGAAAATGGTCAAACTATTCCATATAAAACATCTCTAAACCTTGGTATACTATCTCCAAACCGATGGGCACGTAGATTGCCTCAAGGTGTAAGGTGGTACAAGAAGATGGGAGGACCTGGGACCAATCACTTACTGGGTGGTGCCATAGGCCTCTACCGGGTTCTTGCTTCTTGAGATCTAATATGAAATGTAACTCTGGGAACTGTTGGATATTAAATTAATGCTGGAAGATATAAATCTTTCCATCCAATACTATACTTAAGTATATTGTGCAGTTGCAGAATAGGTTTTCCAATGTACAGTCATTAATAAAAGAACATCTTTTTTTGGTGAAACCCCATAATTCATATTAGATAAAGTGGTATCTTATGAGAGCTCAAATGGAGCAAGCCTGCTGAAAAATAAAATTACTTTCATAGTCAGAAGCCTGATTAAATTTTTATACTGACAAACTTCTACTTTGACCAAAGTTGCTAAGAATGTAACTTTCTGCTACCAGCGTAGAGTGATGAAACCACTCCATGTCTGGGTTAAGGTTTTCTGAAGTCATGAGACATTCCCCTTACTGTTATCCTGTTTTACTGTTATATAAAGTGTACTGTATTTGTACATTTATATTAAGCATTGTATACTTCACGACAAATGTCTCACATCATCCAGTCAATAAATAATATGATACTGAGACTCTCTCAGCACTCTGGTTGTGGATTACACCCTCCATTCTGCTACTGTATTTCTCTTCATGTTAATAGAGAGTAGAAGTTCAGTATATGTTTGTGCAATGTTGCCTTTTAAGTGTTGGTAGGAATCACATAACACTCGCTCATAGCAGACAAACCACTCAGACTGATCCAGCCAGGAATTAAATCTGTCTTTGTTTAAAATAGTATATGCAGTAAATAAAACTAAACTGTTAATTTATATTCATTTAATATTAGAATTACCAAAGCATACGAAAAAACTCATAATCCCGGCCCACCTTAAATCCCTCTCCATCAGCATCTTTTGTGTTGTAAATGTGTCGATAAGCACAAGCAGCCTGCTATTCCATCCCCCCACCACCACAGTTCAATTCGCAAAGAAGGTTCTCAGTGCTCAGTGTTTATCTTGGAGTGAGGAGTTGTAGAGGGTAAATAATATATTGTCATTTGGAATACATACATTTCATGTGTGCTCCGTGTCTACAACAATCTATGTAAACACATCATTAAAACAGAAACGTTTTTCATGTTTTTTCATGTAGTAAGTGACAAAATGTAGACATGAATTTTATAATGTATGAAGCCTGAAGTCCAAATATTAAATATATACTTTCACAAAAGGTACAAATTTAACACAACAAGTGTGCTTTTATTCAAGATTATAACTGCAGAAAAAGAACTTGCAACATTGACACATACCTAATATGACTGCTTTGGTGGTATATCGTTAAGAACTACTGACTCGTAATCAAGGCGTTCACGGTTTTGAGTAGTGAGATGCTCTTATTCTTACTATTATAGAATAAAAACATACATTTAATTTGAGTCTGTAACAGCCGGTGTATATTTATGGTACTTGTAAAAGTTAGCTTTTTCTTTTTTTTCATCAGTCCCGTTCCTTCCTTTCTTTTATGTCCTCCATCCCTCTGTGCCGGCCCGTATATATACACACCTGTCTCCATGGGCGCAGCACCTTAATCACACGCCACAGGAAGCCAATGAAGCAATTGAGAACGATCGTACTTGCATATGCAGGTGCAACTCGCCCCAACTACCTCATTAACTCCCCACAGTCGTGCAATTGCACCCATGGAGAATGACACAGCTTTATGGATTGAAAACCTGGCCATATTTTGTTGTAGCCTCAGACCCACTATACTACACACTCACACATAAGAACAACACAGCTGCATCAGGCGTAATGGCGAAAGATGGCGCCGTTTGGATGAAGCAACAGGTCGAGCATCATCCTGCCAGTCAGTCTGCCCCACTTATGTCCTTCAAAGAAAAAAAGCAGGGCTTACAGAGCTTGCCAATGTATCGTGCAAAGTCCTGTTTGTGTTCATGTCATCATGTTATGTGATGGTCTTTACATAACATTTATATGTTACTTATATAAAAGCCAGATCGATTGTTATTTACCTTGATTTGTTTACTTATCTTCCTACAGTGTAAAGTCACATGTAGACTGCAGAGCTTCCTGTGTTTAATCGACACGGGCATGCTGACAAAAGTATATGTCTACTAAAGTGACTTTACGCTGTAGGAAGATGGTAAGGCTATGGTAATTCTAATGTTAATGAGTCAATCATATTGTTTCTTTCTTCATAATCTTCAGAGGTTTCGACCCTTCCTCACTAATTATTCCAAGAAACTCTATGTTCAGGCACTGGTTTTCTCTTGGCCGGACTACTGCAACTCTTCCTGCTGGGGCGTCCTTCAACTGCTATCTGACCTATCCAGCTCCTCAACCGATAAAATGCAGCTGCTCAACCGAAGTTCTAAGTTCCTTATTTCACTCTTACTACTCTTTTGCTTCAGTCTCATCACTGGCTTCTTGTTGCTGCAGGGATCCAGTTCAAAACTCTTGACTTGATTTGCAGTTCTCTGAATGGTTCTGCTCCTTAGTATTTTTAGTCTTTGCTCTCTCATATGTCATTTTAAGAAGTCTCCATTCGGCCTCTGCCTGTCTGCTGATTGTCCCCCCTCTTACTAGACATGCCAAGATGGTTCTTGTATCAAAGCTGTGGAATGGTCTCCCTTTGGCTATCCAAACTGCGCCCAATTTCCTCATGTTTTTTGAAAATGCATCTTTTTATTACATATTTTGGAACTACTTAGTATCTGTTCTACAGGATAGCAGATGTACTGCAAAATGTTTAGGTCATTGACTTGTGACTTTGCCTAACTGCAGATATATAGTAACAGTACTACAACATCTTGCTTGTTTTTTTCATTCTTGTACATATTATAGCTTGTTTTGTAAGATACTTAGGACAAAATCATATGCTAAATAAATACTAATAATCCCTCCACACACACATCTGAACTGGATTAAGCAGTTGAGATTGAATGTATTTTTTAAAATATTTTTATTGATTTTATTTGTTGCATTCACCCTCTGTCCCCCCTTCCCTCCCCACAGATGTATTTATAATGCTTTGTATAAAGATTTCTGTCCCTGCATTGGCCTGACAACCTTGCTGAATTTGTTTCTACTTCACAACATAGACGAAAAGCACATAGATGAGCAACAATACTGGTCAAAAGCAAGTAATATGAAAAGATATAATCATATTTCTAAAATAATACAATTTTATGAGGGTTTCTGTCATCTAGGAGGGAAAAAGCCCTCTTAAACAAGACAGTATTTTTCACATCATCAGTACATTTTCACACAAAAACACCACAGAAAAAAAAATGTCTATTGATGCAATGCATGACAAAACACAATGATGTTCAACAGCAAAGAAACGAGAAAGGAAGTAAACCATAAATAATAAATAAATTTCAAGTAACTAGCCAAGTATAACCCACATTATAAAACTAACAGACATTCTTAAAATTAATATTAGGCAGACTGCTCTGATGATTCACCATTACTTAAACAGTACTGTATATTCAGTTGCTGCTCTGTCATCCTTTCTCCTATAATGGAGTCCACCCACTCTGTTTGGGTTGTGCACATTAGGAATGTTGTTACTCACTTAGCACACTACTATTGTTCCAGCATTACAATTCGTGCCACACTGTGCCACTCATTAAAAGAGTTTGTTAATCTCTTGACCTATATTAAAAGCAACATTCAGTCTGATTTTGAAAAAAATAATCTCTGCTTTAACATTTAGAAATTGCTGTTGGAGAATAAAGGACACCCCCATCCCAACAGGATGCATATTGCAATTGTATTTCGGAAAGTATCAACACTAAGTAGCCTTTCCTAACTTCTTGTAATCCGTGCAGTTAAAGCATACACTGTACAAAAAAATATGAATCTGCACTGCGTAGGAGGAGTACGGCATCCTGGATGGGATGTGGAAGAAGCCATTAACTGGACAGGATGCCAGTGCAATAACGCAAGCAAACTGGCTGGAGGCAAAAGGAAGTGAATATGTACCTGGCCAATATACTATAGCAGACGGACAAAGAAAAGCAGAGGATTTGCAGTGGCTCCATTCCCCATACGCCAGGTGGCAGTCTTCCTTGTATGGGAACCCAGTCGAGACACAATGCCTCATATCATGAGTTGGGAGGAAGCGAACAACACTCAACGGAGGTGGAGAAGGAGGAAGAATTGTCAGTTTATTGTTCATTTATTATATATCCATCCATCCATTATCCAATCCATTATATCCTAACTACAGTGTCACGGGGGTCTGCTGGAGCCAATCCCAGCCAACGCAGGGCGCAAGGCAGAAAACAAACCCTGGACAGGGCGCCAGTCCTCCGCAAGGCCGAAAATACACGCACATACCCACACACCAAGCACACACTAGGGACAATTAAGAAATACCAATGCACCTAACCTGCATGTCTTTGGACTGTAATTGTGGCAAATTGCAGGAAGGAGGTCTGTAAAGTTGCTTTGTGGAATAAATATCCTTCATCTTATGCTATTAATCTTGGTGTATTGCTGGGTCTGTGGTTTGGGGCTCTCTGGCTCCCCCTTTTGGTTACAAATGCTTAAGTTCTGAATAGGCAAAAAAGGTTATTTTACTTTATCATTCAATATTCTATATTCTAAAACATTGTATTCAGTTCAGGTCAGTTTTTACTTAAATAACATTCTTCAATGGAGATAAGCTCATTTGATTTGCACCTCCAAATCAGAAAAAGTTATGGTATGGAAAATGCAAATAAAAAAACCACAGTGATTCATAAATTTACTTTGACTTTCATTTTATCGCAGACTGTTTGAACCTGAGATATTTTATGTTTTGACTGATCAACTTCATTTCATTCCAAAGAAAGTTGGGAAGTTAAAGCATTTGCCAATTTGTAATATCGCCATTCCTTCTCACAACACTAAAAAGATGATTTGGCACTAAGGATACCAAGTGATGAAGCATTTCAAGTGTTATATGGTCCCATTCTTCCTGCAAACACATCTTAAAATTGTGCAATATGGGGTCATCTTTGCTCCTCAAAGACTCAGTCTTTTGTAGTTACTGTTTTTGTAACAAGTCATTATTTCAATTGCTTGGTGACTTCACCTGTTTGAAATGACAACATTATTTAATTATTTTATCTCATTACTGGCCCTAATTTGCCCCCATCCGAACTTTTTTCAGAATGTGTCACAGGCCTGAAATGCAGGAATGGGTGTATATTAACAAATGAAATGAAGTTGACCAGGCAAAACATGAAGTGTCTTGGATTCAAATTGTCTGCAATGAAATAAAAGTCAAAGTAAATTTAGGAATCACCGTGTTTCTTTTTTTTATTTGCATTTTCCATACCATTATACAAAAATATAAATAACTTGGAATGATTGATATATGTGAGCCCCAAAAGCTCTTTAAATAAGCAGTAAAAGAGAGTTCCATAATCTTCACATAAAACAAATAGAAATTATGATAGTAAAATTAAATAAAGAAAGCCAGAGTTAGGTGCACCTAAGTCATCTAGCTGCCATTTTGCTTACTAGGCATTTTGAAATGTTTTATGGCAACTGTCAGGTATTTACAACTTCAGTATAATAATGTGATGTTCTGAAACGGAAATTGTCGCTGTTCATTCTAAAGTTTGTCAATCTTGTTGAGTATTGTTGTATTGTTTATAACTTTTTGTGGTTAAGATGCATGAGCGGCTGGGTATGTGGATGTAGTTTTGCTTTAAAATAAAAAGAGGCCGTAAAACAATGCGGTGTGTGATGCAGATGCTGATTTAGTTAAAGGCAGGATGGTTTTTACTAGAGAATGTATCTATAATAATGATAACAATAGTAATTTAATAATGTACAGTACCTATAATAATAATAATAATTATAATTTACTAGAGAATAGGTCTGTAATAATGCTTATGTAATAAAACTCCCTCCAGAGAAACTCTTGCAGTATTCTTCTGCTTCCTTAAGCTATAAGATACAACAAAGCTGACAAGTTTCTAATCACAATCAATAGGAGAACAAAGAGATATGATCAGGTGAACAAAGGTCAGAATACCCACAGAGAAGAAAGTGGAATTAAGTAGCAGCCAAAGACCTAAGCAAAAACAAGCAAAGTATCACTACACTGTCTGACTTGCATTTAAACTTTAGTCCTTTCTCACCAATTTTGTCCTTCTTCTAAAATCTTCAGTTATTGCATCTTATCAGTGTTTCTTCACCCATGGGTTACATGCCTAAGTTGGGTGATCAGCTTAATTTAAAAAAATAAATAAATAAATCAGACATTATATTAATATTTTGCACAGTTACCGATTTCAGATTTCACTTCTGCACCCAAAAAAAGGGACGTTTTACTACTGCATACTGAGAAACTGAAACGACTGACATACAGTTATGAGCAGATGACCACCCATTATACACCACATGCTTCATTAAGAAAGCCAATGAACCTGGACAAGTATCTCTAATGCCCCACAGCATCTCCTACTACAAACTCTTTCAATTTTATATCAGCCTTGCAAGATTCATCCTAAAAACCTGAACCAGACAGAAGTACTAAATGAAAATACAACCACTGGTGACTTGGATGAGCACTCCAGTAGCCTGCTTATAAAGGGATGTTTACATACAGTATATGAGAAAATATATATGTGAGAATATACATACTTGAGGTGAATATATGAATTTTAAATGCTCTGTTAAATATTACCTTTTTGGAAGAAAGTGGCATTAGTTTTTTAAGAATGATTAATGGATGTTTTGTAACTGCACTATAAGAAGAAAGTTGATTTCTCACAAATATGACATTGCATCTATCAATTTGGTTGTTACATTAATTGGAATGTACTAATATACAACATTTGGCGCCATGGGCGTCTATGGAGGTCAGACCCCCTCTTACACATTTTTCTCCACAAAAAAAAATTCTTAAAAATAGTTTATATATGTGCTAGCCTTACTAACTGTAAAAGACAGTAATAACATATGTTTAAAAATATTTGATATCTCTTGCTCTTCATGTACCTTCATCATCGATCCTCAGTATTCATTGTGTGTCTGAACCTCTTTTCCTGTCCATCCTTCTCTCACGTGCATTCCCATACAATACCATACAATACAGTTTATTTTTGTATAGCCCAAAATCACACAGGAAGTGCCGCAATGGGCTTTAACAGGCCCTGCCTTTTGACAGCCCCCCAGCCTTGACTCTCTGAGAAGACAAGGAAAAACTCCCAATAAAAACCTTGTAGGGAAAATGGAAGAAACCTCGGAAAGGCAGTTCAAAGAGAGACCCCTTTCCAGGTAGGTTGGGCGTGCAGTGGGTGTCAAAAGTAGGGGGTCAATACAATACAATATACAGAACAGAACAATTCCTTAAGACAGCATAATAATAAAAATTTTAGAATTACAGTTTAACAGTAGATGATATGACATAAAGCACGCTTCTCAGATTCTGCCATTTTGAGGCACCTTGCTCACCTCCTGCATGCTTTCATACTTTCAGCGTGCCTCCTGCACCTTCAATTCTGTTTGTGTGTCTCACACTTGCACTTACTCTTCAGCCAGTTCATCAAAGCCAAACTAACCTGTCAAATTTCTTGGAAGAACCAGACACACATACAGTACATATACCTTACAGTTTCATTACATAGTTGGGATATATTTAACATAATTAACAAATAAAGAATAAAACAAACTGAATAATAAATGCTGTTTAGTGTAAAGTGTGGCATTTTTCCTTGATAACAATTCACTGATATCTGTTGTGTCCAAACCAAGATATCTCTAGCTTAATCTCTACTGGCAACAGTTAATACCTATTTGTTAATCTTTATAAGAGGAACTGAACATAAGATGGCACTACATATTGCACACACAGTAAAGTTATTGTTTTATTTACATGGTTTTGTGTTTTCTCTCTATTTGGGCAACAGTGTTTCATATTCATTTTGTTATGTTCTTCCAGTGGATGATTGAGAAATGTATACATCATAATTGAAATGATATATGGGTGCTTAAATACTGGAACATTATTGAGGGTGATTATGTTGCACACTTTTTTTTTGAGAGTGTAACTTCAGCTGAAGTACAGCTTATGTACTCTTCAAGTTCACCTCTTCAAATGGTAAGTTCAGTAGTATTTTTACTTTAGATAGCTAAGTGATAATGACTTATTAATGTAGCATGCAGCCAGAATGTATTTATTTTTTATTTATGTATTTTTATTTTGTAACATGCTGTTGCAAACTGCTGCATATTGATTGCTTTGTGTTTGTTTTCTGTATGCATGCCAGTGCCAAGTGTTTGATCAACACAACCTGCATTTGTCTTAGTGACCTGTGAACCAGCAGCAGTGTATTCTGCTTGACAAGTTTGTTCTTGTATCTGTTGCTCATGTTTGCAGGTGAACAGAGGACTTTATTTGCATTGTAATCATGAGTCCCCCTGTAAAAATAGAGTGCCCCCTGCTACATTTGTTCTGCTACAGAATAATAAAAAAAGAAGGTCAAGTTGACTCAGTATAAAGTATGTGATTTATTACTGAAATATGTGATATTTGTAATGAGTATATGAATTGGTCCGGTAAGGGAAAACATTTTGAGTTCCAACTCTTTGGGGACCATTGGGGTCTTAATCCAGCCTTGCTTTTGCAATGTATAGATTTACTTTTACCATGAAGCATGGCAAGCAATGGCTGTTGCTTGTTTTATTGTGGTAGGGTATCAAACATAAGCTTGAAGTCTTGTAAACTGTAAAGACATTTGGAAACACAGCATACTACTTACAGTAGTAAATAATTTGAATTTTTTAATGAAATAAAATGCATAGTCTCCAAATTGCCAAATATAAGAAAGCTCAAGCAACTGCAGAACAGCTCATCTTGCCATGTGCAATAAATGTGTGCACCGAAATTCTAGACAAGTCAGATTCCAGTAAACTAAAACAGAGTCCTCTCTGCACACTTTTCACGTATCCATTATTTTGACAAACTTGTGAATATTAGACAAGTCCAGTTTACCAGTTAAAAAGACAAATGGATGCTAAATTTAATTTTTCATCTGTTATGAACACTAAATTTAAATATTGAATGTATTTACTGTTAATTGTTATTGAATGAGGAATTTTTTCGATGAGGAAAAATGTTGAGTGCTTTACATTAAAATTACTGCTGAAGGGTCATCACTGAACAAAAATAGATAAATCTTGGTCCCAAGGCCAAAAAGGCTGAGACCCACACAATCCAAATTATGTTTATCAAAAGGCTAAATGTTTCCACTTTTTAATAGTTATAAAGCTTATTTCTAGAAATCAGAAAAATATAACTTTCACTGTACAAAAATATACCTTGAGTGCTTGAAGTGCCATCAAAGTATAACTGCAACTGCAGCATTCATTGAGCTGGCAACAGGTAAACATTAGGGAGAGAAGGAAAGAAGCAGACAATCGGACTTGTTTAAAAATAACTGAGTCTAAGAAAACATTTAATTTTTATATTTTTGCAACTGCTACATGGATATGAACTTTTCTGATATGTGTGGTATCTCCAGATACAAATCAATCAGGATCACTCTTTAATCTGAGTTGAACATATTTGGTAAGTTAAACGAATGTATGCCATGATCACTGAAAAGTAGCTTAAAAATCCACCATATCTTTTAAGCAAAAAGTGGGCTCAGCTTTGATGAAGTATGATATGTGAAAGCGCAGAACAATTAAAGTTTAAAAAAGTGAAATGCTAAAATAACAGAATCTTGCATTCCATAATAGATCAGAAGAGTTCACATCTTCCCATGCTTTCATATAAGAGAAAATGGCAGCTGTGATTTTCTAAGTCATCATTTTCTTTTATTTACGCACACCATGAAATATCATAATACTGAAGTCATTAGAAAGAATGGGAAATAAACTGCCTTAAAAAAAGAAAGTTAACAAACATAAGCATGTTGGGGTGTCAGCAGGGTGACTTCATTTAATGAGTAAGCCTCCACAGCCAAGAAAATCAAGCAATTGAAGGATTTGGCACCCTCTGGTGTAAGAGATTGGAAGTAATGCCGCAGGAATTCCATTTTCTCAATGCTGTGTCTTCTGGTCGAGTTAACTGGTAGGTTTTACCACGTGTTTGTTTTTTTTTTATTCCCTCTGCCATAAGAACTGGAGTGAAAGACTGGGGTAGAAAATGATGCCAGACATCCTCCTTGTTGCATTCGTCCACTCTACAAAAGGAAATGAAAAGTGAATGAACAAGCATTCCACCACTCCACCAACACTGAGATGTGCCCTTAAATCAGACCCTATGAGAGACTCACCCAACCTACAGTATGTGTGCAACACCACTTAGCAAGCTAAAAGAAAACAAAACCTAGTATGATGCATGTTTTTTATTTTTTTACTTTTATTGAATTTTTTTAAAGTATGTAACATCCCATACAATCAAGTCAAACTTAACAAAACTAAATTCAATTCAACACCCAACCTTGAGAAAGAGAGGAAGGCTAACAGTCAGAGTAAAACCTTTGAGAGTAGCATAGAGGGAAAGGAGTCTTTCTCTCCAATATAAGTGCTTATTCTAAAATATTATTGATTAAATCCTGCCAGGTTTTTAAAATATTTTGAACAGATCCTCTACATGAGAACTAGATTTTTCCAATTTCAAATAGTATATAACATCAGGCTGACTTAACAGAAGTGGTTAGGGTTCTTCCACTTGAGCAAGACAAATCTACGCGCTACTAGTGAAATAAAGGCAATTACAGTTTGTTTTGTCCTTCTCCACTTTAAGTTCAGGTGGGAGTAATAATAATAATAATTCTTTGCATTTATATAGCGCTTTTCACACTACTGAAATCACTCAGCAATTGCAGGTTAAGGGCCTTGCTCAAGGGCCCAACAGAGCAGAGTCGCTTTTGGCATTTATGGGATTTGAACCGGCAATCTTCCGATTCCCAGTGCAGATCCCTAGCCTAATAGCCACCACTCTGGAGTACACCAAACACAGTGTTTTTAGTATGATACATATTAAACCCAGCTGTAAAACCTGACCCATACAGGAAACCTATAAACACTACTATGAGCCCACCAGATTCAAACCATTATTCTAAAGTTGAGTGTAACCTAATAGAAAATCTCATGCTAGAGTTACTCTTAGGGGAAAAAAGTAAAGGTGAGAATTTCCTCCGTGGTGATAAATTTTATATCAAAATGTCTAATAAAGATCACTTTTTCATGTGGTTTGTTAAATAAGCTTGTTTTTGTCTTTTTATTTGGGCGTACAGGAAGATTTTATGTGTAGAAAACACAAACTCCTTTTCATTATTGTAAGTAAAAACAGTTCCTCAGCTTTACTGATCTCTCTTTGCTATGACCTCTTGCCAGTTGATAATAAGTAAAAAATATTTTTTAAAATATAAGTAAATTAGATCAAAGACTGCTGCTTAAGATGCTAGTGACCCTTTCAAATGGTTTTTGTGCTTTATAAACTATTGAAAAAAATGCCATTTTCATTTATGCCTTGCTTACTAACTCTTATAGTGTTTTGTTCTACATTAACCTAAGGCTTACTTGCATATAATTTGCTGAGTATGCTTCGCCTCTGCTTTTTAACACATTAATGTAATGTTTCTTACCTTCTAGCCACTTGGGACCCCACCCATTTACATTTGATTTTTTCAAATATTTGCACTGGACCTGACAGCTGTAACTGAGATGTCTTTTCTTGTTTGTCTTAAATGGCCTGGGGGGATACATTTGAACCAGTTTTGCTTTGAACTTATCCTACATTCAAATCAGCTTTCTCAAAGAGAAATGTCTCTTTTTTTTAAGAATTAAATGCATTCAAATGTTAGAATAGAATAGAATTAAATACATTCAGATGTTGAACTTAGATGAAATGCTCAGGAGTGTTTTTTGTTGTTTTTTTTTTTTCAAATCTTTAACATTATAGTCAGTGCCTTACAATAACTACCTTATAATAGATTTATTTTGCAAACTGAGAGTTTTCTTCTTATAAATTTTGTTTTTGTTTTCCTTTTTCAGTTTTTGAATGACAGGATATAAACAGTTTAGAATTTTCTTACCATTATGTCTTCTTAATGCCAAACTCTAATCATAGGGAGATTTTCATTTAGTATAATTTTCGCCCTAGGTAATTGCTTAATCAGACAAATTGGAAATGTTCTCACGTCTGTGTTCAGATGAACTAAGATGACTTTAACAAGAAATGGGAAGTTTACAAAAATTACACTGCAGAAAAGGGAAAGAACTAACTATGGGAATAGAAACGGTCAATGTTAATGTGAATTTTATCACTAAAAGGGAAACTCACTTTGCCTTTTGGATTATAGTTGAATAATACATAACATCAGAGACAAGAATGAGTGAGTTGAGAGGTGCCACTACAAAATAAAGTAAAAATTCAATAAAGTGTGATTGTTATAATTTGCTATTTTCCTTTATTTTTGTTGCCTTCCTTACAAGGTCTGAGAATATGTGAAAATGCTGTACCTGAAATGTGGGGTTTTTGACCCCAAGGATTATAATTTTTCACATTCATTTCTTACATTATGCAATATTTACAAAGTTTAATTTTGGTAATGTCTTACCGCAATGCTATATTGTCAACAGCAGAGCATTGACTGTTGCCATGGTGATCTTTCCCAAAATCACCTGGTGGTATATGACATGTTTCCTTTTTCCCAGCCCTGGCATAAAGACTGGCAGTTTCCAATCTGGAGTATCTGATATTAGGATTTCTGTGTTGGTGTTTGTTACATTATTTTAAATTGTCTTTTCCTGGTTATAAACACATTCTGTCTCTGCATGTCTGATGAACACTACTTCTCTTCCCTGATGTGACAAAACTGGACAATGTTTCTCTGTTCTTGTTCCAAAGCTGGGCAATCATTTCCCTTTATCCATTCAAATGGCACCCAACTTACTTGTGTTTAGGTTTCTTTCATAAATAGACCTTTTCATGAAATGTTTTGGATCTTCTTAGCTACTCTCCTACAGGATAGGTGCTGTTGTACTGAGTGTAGGATACTGGTATCTGTCATTTTGTCTTAGTCTAGTTGTAGGTATAATTACATAGTGGTTCTACTCGTGTTTGCTTTTTATCTTGTTCTCTGTTTCTTTGTTGCTTGCACCTTCATTCTTGTATATATTATAACTTTCTTTGTAAGTCACCTTGGATTAAGACATCTGCTAAATATAATAATAATAATTATTATTATTATTTTATTTAGCAGATGTCTTAATCCAAGGTTTTTTTTTAGTTATCATCACCTGTTTAGGGATTTCTGTCATTGTTAACATACAAGAATAATACATCAAGTGGTCTCATGAACATAACTTGAAGGATAAACAAATAAACACCCATTCACCCTTTGAAATGAATGGATATGAAGGATAAACCTGGTAGTGGTTTGTTTATGTGGTTACTGGTTAAGGCGGTGCACTGTATGATAATCTGAGAGCATACTGTAGATCAGATTCTTCCTGAATGCAAAAAGATTTCTAAATCATATTAGGGAGCAATCAGCAATTTTAATAATATTATACCTTTTGGAAAGGAAAGAGAAAGATGTGGTATTAGAGCTCCATCTTGAAATTCCAAGGAAGACACTGGATTTCTGTGAGAAGGCTTATTTGAACCTGACTACTTCAGTACAATGACACCGAGGTTTTTAAATTTCAAAAAGTAGTTAGCTTCATTTTAAAGAAGAAATAAAAATGTATATTCTGCTGTTTACAAAGTGGAAAAAGAAATATTGCAAATAGGTTTTAAAAATGACATCATAATAAGGCGGAATAAAAATGTATGATAAGCGCTGCACTTTGACAGTTTAATACATTGACATTAAAGTTGTGGTTTACTTCAGCTTTCCATTTTTGTTATTCTTCATGCTATCTTTACCCATATATACATCATGACTCTATTAACATTAAAGAACTCACAAGTTTGAAATTTGTCAAACATAAATTACAAAAAAAAAATACATAAATAAAATAAACTTTAAGCCAGGGGTGTCAAACTCCAGTCCTGGAGGGCCGCGGTGGCTGCAGGTTTTCATTCTAACCGTCTTCTTAATTAGTGACCAGATTTTGCTGCTGATTACTTCTTTTAATTAAGTTGACTCAGGCCCTTTAGTTGTTTAGTTGTAATAAGACACGAAACAAGCCGCCACATCACACAATATCTGAAAATAAAGAAAGGTGAAGGACTCAATATGGTTGATCTCTCAACTCACCAAAACACTTTGACGATGTTCTTATGAAAAACAAAAAATCAACAGTGTTGGAAATGTCAGCTGTGGCAGAATGAGAGCAACAACAAGCCGTGGAATTAAATAACGGGTTTAATTAACAGCAAGAATTGGTTTCTCATTAAGAAACTGGTTGGAGTTTGACGCCCCAGTTTAGCTGGTCATCTGTTGGCTCGTTCCACATCTCATTTCTGTTTAGCTGCATTTTAATGAGGAAACGAATCAATTCAGAGGACCAAATCCTACTAACAGGGCTATTAAAATGTGAATTAGCAGTGAAAACAGGTCACTGATTAGGAAAAGGGTTAGAATGAAAACCTGTAGACGCTGCGGCCCTCCAGGCCTGGAGTTCGACATCCGTGCTTTAAGCAGTTTATTTTCAGGATATTTCTAAATAATTTTTTTGCATGCTGTCTCGTATATGCTTTTGAGGATCACCTTTAAGGCTCTGCTAATACTGCTCAGCGAACAGAAATGGCACAAGCGCTTACAACTTTGTCTGTTTTACCTACAAGTCAAGCCAAGTTGGGGAGCATGTACTGGTACAGTGCATTGTTGCACCCACCACACGATGAAATAGCTTGGGATCCCGGTTGGCATTGGCAACCCCCCCAGGCAGACATGTGGTCCAGTCCCACCCTCCAGAAAATACCCTCTCTCTGCTGCAGCTAGGTGTTACGTGGGCGACCTCTTGGCCTGGTCCAGCCACTCGGGTCCCCAACAATGAGGATCTTACGAGCCGGATCACCCTCGGGGGAAACGCGGCACATGGCTGTAGTGCCAAAACTGACACTCCCTCACAATGTAGGTAATGTGCCTCATTCGGGACTCCACGAGTAACTGCTCATTCAACACAAAGTCAAGCCAACGGTACCCAAGGATTTTCCGGCGAGACACAGTACCAAAGGAGCCCAGTCTTCATCTCAGGTCACTGGATAGTGTCCATGTCTCACAACCATATACTAAGACAGGAAGCACCAGGACTCTAAAGACTTAGACCTTCGTCCTTTTGTATAGATATCGGGAGCGCCACACACCTCATGACCCCCCATGGTATCCCAATTCGTCTACTGACTTCATAGGAAGAGTCACCAAAGACATGAATGTCACTGCCAAGGTAAGTAAACCTCTCGACAAGTTCGACACTCTCTCCGCAAACAGTCACACTGCTGATGGCTGTGCCCAAGAGGTCATTAAATGACCTTAATGACCTTTACCTACACCTCCAAAAAAACCTCCCTGTTAGAGAGGCTTGTCCCACCCACCAACTTTCTGCGCAAGTCACATTCCTATCAGACCCAGTGCTGTAGAAGGAGGCATCTTTTAGAGACAAGTCCTCGGACAGTGATGGAGCTGCTGAATGTTTTGGTTCACCACTCCATTACAGCACTACTTTGGGCTACTGCAGCTGACTTCTTTGTTGTGCCATCGAGCACCCATTATTTTCTTTTGGTAGAATTAAATGAGGCTTCACTCATTTGATATGCCAAACTATTTATTTCTAATATGTAAGTCAGCTATAAAGTGACATATTAATTTAATGCCATAGTGTCATAAAATATGAGTCCTTGCCTGGGCAAATAAAGAAGAAGAGACCGGTGGACTTTATAGGGTGGAATGAAACTCAAATTGGATATTATGGGTTGAAATGCTGAGTGGATGTAATGATCAATATCCTGTGAGTGGACAGGTTGCAAACCCATTAAAATGAAAATAACCCTAGCTCAGCTGTCCACTTCATCAACGACGGATACAAGCTACCCAGGACTTTTTTTTCAGGGTGTCCAAAGTGATGCTCACATTCTGACTGCTGCAAAATGTTCTGTCATGAGGCACTTCTTTTCACTAGCTAATTAAACCCTGCCATTAAATTGGAATTTTTTTCTGCATTTCCCCTAAATGTCCTTCTGTTCCTCCTGTGTATTCTGTTGCACAATCTAATGCATTTCACTGAACTATCAGGCAAGCCGGTGCTGCGGCTAACCTTGTTCAGTCACTATGTATGGTTAGTAATAATTCTCATTATTTTATTTTCAATAACACTTTATCTCTGTCTTTATCAAAACTTTACAAGAATTTTTTTCTCACCATGAATGAAAAAACATAATAAAACATAAAAGTTACTCTTTCTTGCGAAATAATAAGGAAGTAAACTGTAAAGTTGATTTTTGAGAAAATAAATATATGTAATGTAGGCTAGTGGGTCAAAAGACAGGGGAAAATCAGCTCATGCAGTTGTATACCACAGACTTTGTTTGATAAAGTCTGCCAGAGGGCCTTTGCTAACTTTACTATGGCAAAGTGTATCAACAAAGGCTTTTTCAGCATTCTGTCAGAAATCGGGCATCCGTCTTACTGCGTATTAATCCATGGCAAAATAAAAATAGGAAATAGACAATGTGTTCCCTGAAGGATCAGCATCAAAGAGAGGATAGCAGGTGGGGTTATTCGTTTCAGGAGAGAAACATAAAAATGCATCCATTGCCCTAAGGATATATAGGACCTGGAATAAACTAAGTTCCTTCATCATTTGCTTGATTATTATGGGTGAAAGGGGTGAACTGAGAAATGAGGTGAAGGCACAAATAATTAGGTTTATGTTCATTATAATAGCCTGAAGTGGCAGTTTTAAATGCATTGTAATTTGAAAAGGCTAGTAAACAAGAAAGAAAGAAAGAAAGAAAGAAAGAAAGAAAGAAAGAAAGAAAGAAAGAAAGAAAGAAAACTATACTATTTAAAAATTGTTTTCAAATAATTTCCTTTAACTATTTCCTTGTAATACATTGTATAAAAGGAAAGACAACATCAAATCTGTTAGTCAAAGCCAAAGGTAGTGGAAGCAATAAGTGACTTAAGCAAAATCTTTATAGAACATTAGAACAATCTACATGAGAACAAGACATTCAGGCCAACAAAGCCTAACAGTCCTGTCAACTTAATTTTTCCAAAATAACATCATCTTGAAAGTTCCTAAAGCCCTACTGTCTACCACACTACTTATGTTATGCTATATAAATAAAATGTATTATTATTATTAAGTGTCTATGGTTCTCTGTGTAAAGAAAAATGCCTATTGTTTGTGCAAATTTTACAAGTTTCCAGCTGTGTCCCCTTGTTCTTGATGAACTCATTTTAAAATAACAGTCTCGATCCACTGTACTAATTTCCTTCATAATTTTTAACACTTCAGTAATGTCACCTCTTAATCTCCTTTTGCCTAAACTGTAAAGGCTCATCTCTTTTAATCTTTCTTCATAATTCATCCCTTTTAGCCCTGGAATCAGCCTAGTTGCTCTTCTCTTGACCTTTTCTAGTGCTGCTATGTCTTTTTTGAGTTTGGAGACCAAAACTGCACACACTACTCCAGATGAGGCCTAACCAGTGTGTTATGAAGCTTGAGCATAACCTCCTTGGACTTGGACTTTACACATTGTGCTCTATAACGTAACTTTCTGTTAGCCTTCTTAATGGCCTCTGAACACTGTTGGGAAGATGATAGTGAAGTCTATCAAGTCTACTACGACTTCTAAACCCTAAATAATAATAATAGATTAAATAGTAATTTTGTAGTGAAATAAACTTTGAAGCTGAGGGTTACCTGTTCAGTTCCCCCACTTTGTGACCCTGAGTCATTTAAGCTGTTTGTGCTTTAGCAGTAAAAAATACATGTAAACAGTTGCGTGGTGTTTCTATTATGTTATAACTTAATCTCTTTCTGAAAAATATTGAGACAATTTTCTTCTCTGAAGTTAGAGTTAAACATTTTTCCCAAAATTGACTTTTTCTTGTTTTATATTTTAACATAACACTGACATTGCAATCTTGTAAAATATTTAATTAATGAAATATCAGTTCAACACAAAATATAGATCCTTATTTTAGTAAGTGGATGAAAAACAACATTTAAAAAAGCAGTCGATAGGCAGTATATTCTTCTGCTGCAATCGTAATAAAATGGTCAATAATACATTATAGGAAATTACGAGAGTACATAATGCACCACTGAGGATGTGTAAAACTTTTGCCAAAACATCAAAGTTCAAATTAAAATTGCAAACATTCATCAATTCATTGTGTTCAGATTTTCCTTTAATCCCATTCAATATATTTACAGGAAATGGAACTATGAAAAGATTGAACATACTGTAGATTTAAAGTTCTTATCCTTTTACAATATGAACTACTTAATGAAATTCCACCTCTTCAGACTTTTACTTGAATTACACTATACTGGCATATATATATTTACAATATTTTTTGAGTTTTCCTATTTTAAAATTTTTGCTGCATTTATAATGTCATTTGTTCTGTTCTCTTTGTTGATGTGTTCATAACAATGTTAGGGCATTGTGATATTCTTTATTTTCTTTTACATTTCATGTAGATTAGCAACTATGAATTTACCTAGAACCTTCAGTTTAGTGCTAGTTTACTGCTCACATTTTATGCAGACATGTGTACATTGCTAAAAGCATGCCCAGAATTAATTAATACAATGTTTTCTGGAAATGAGGACTGAGATACTAATGTGCATTTAAGGATAACACATATTCTCTGCTCAGGTACTGTAGTCCTAAGAGTCAATTATGCAAGTTATCAACTTAAGTGGAGCTATAAATTCACCTACACTTCATTCGATCATTTTCCATACAGTGGCAGCATTAATTCTACTAAGTACTTTCACAGTATAAACAAAGTGCATTAGTGGTTCTTTGAATTTAAATGTAATTTAGTCCCTCTGTAAGATATAGAGGAATTTAGCAATAGCTCTTAAAAACATCCACATCTTTTGCCAGAATTGAGTTTTATATTGAATGCCAATATTTTGTGAATCTGATCACTTTGGGATTGTTACCCAGCTTCCTTTAACTGATATCCAGGTTACCCCTTTGTGTGGTGAACAAATTCCTTCAGTAGTTGGCCTTCTCCAGCAAACATGGTAGAACATACATGCTTTGCTCAGAAACTCTTCTACGTTTTTGCCTTGGTCACACCTTGTGGTTGAAGGTGGTACTGCAGTTTGTCTTCATGCTTTTTACACACAGTGATCTTTTTTTGATAGCATAAAAATGATATCTGCTGGGCAGTCAGTGATCATTCAACTCCTTTTGTCAGCAAGATGAATGTGTTGCTTTACGGTCTCACTTGCTTATGCACTTTGCTTCACTTCAGCAAGATTTGAACTTTGCATGGAACCCACATCCAAATCCATTATGGATAGTCTTCAACTCTTACAGTTCAGCACTAGGTTATCCATTGCACTAGAAGTAATTGTTCCAGCCTTTGTTTGCCCATACCCAAAGCAATAGGGATTCAGCTGTAGAGCAGAAGTTACAGCCAGGCCAAGGACATAGAGATCACAGAAAGTGCAGATCTAGTACTTGCAATGGGTTAAATACAAAGGAGTGAATGTTTGCCATTGGTTTCTTGGGTGCATATAAGACTAACCCATTTTTGACAATTGTTGCAAAGTTTTCTTATTGCGTTATGGCTCTTTGTTCACTGTCTAAGTTTTTAAATGGTGCATCATGGAGACATCTCTTGATGCCATTTACATGTGATTGACCAGTCTTATAAGATGAGACCCACAAAGTGCATTCCAAATAGAGGCCCTGTGAGAAGAAGTAACACTTGAGCTGAAGTGTCAAAAAAACAACTTGAGTGCCAAGGAAAAGCAAAGTGGGTGGTGCCAGTAGTTTGGTCTGTTTTGTTTTCAGTGGCTTGTGACAAATGTGTCCTGGGGTAAACAAAATAGAAGTTACGAATTAAGATAGCCGGTTCAGGTAAGAAAGACAAAGGTTTTAATGTAACACTCACCTAAACTCATATAGGGACAGATTATACTTGCCAAATAAACTAATAATGCAGCCTCACTGTTATGATTTGGGACAGTTTGTTAGTTTGATTTTTTTCTTTCAGGGTTTTTTTTTCTGCTGCTTTATTGTGTGCTTTAACCATGGGGAACATTAATTTATGTGGGCTGTATTAATAATGTAATTTGGCACCAATGGAATTTTTTTGAAGATAATTTTTAAGTGTCCCATGTCTGTGTTATGTAGTCTTAGCATTTTGTTACTATGTTGCTGGGTTACACTGCACTGTTGCTAGCGGTTGCCTCCCAGAGGGCACTGTGCTCCATGTCATTGATGCTGAGCTTTATAATGCCATGTGGCTCAGCTTCCAGATCCAGCAGTCAAACAACTTCAGCATGAACCATCAGGGGTTTTTGCCCCTTTTTTTTTGCATTTTTGTTTTGGATTCACAGTAATTTTTTTTTCAGATTTTCTGGCACTTTTGTTTCTAGAGTTTTGCAACAGTTCATTTTTAGGTTCTTATACAATTTTGACACAAGAATTTGTGGTTACAAGTCTGGATTTTTGTGGCAGTACATCTTATAGATGTCTACTTCTGTTTTCATTTAGACTTGTGGCGGACTGCTGGGGGTTATGCCCAGCCGGGACGCCTGGAAAAACCGGGAGAGGGACTATACCTCCCCTGGACCACGAGAGGGCACCTGCCCTGTTCTGTATGGGGGCCACAGGAACTGAGCATGGAAGCTCAACCATACTGGGGCCCATGGCCACCACAGGGGGGCGCCCAGAGGATTGTGGAGCCCTGGATGTCAGCACTTCTGCCACCCCCAGAAGTGCTGACGAAAGGAATTCCAGGAACACCCGGAGTGCTTCCGGGTGCTCATGTGACACTTTCACCACTCCAGGAAGTGCCGGCGGAAGATCGTCGCAGACCACCTGGAGCACATCTGGGTGATTATAAAAGGGGCCACCTCCCTCCAGTCAGGGAGCTGGAGTTGGGAGAAAAAAGACAAAGTGTGGGAGGAGAGGAGTAAAGGTGGCGGAAGGAGAAGTCCAGATGGGAGAGATGGACTTATTACAGGTGTTTCGTGCACTGTCACTGTATGGTGTGCAGAATTGAAAATAAAACGTGTGTGACTTTTGGAACATTCTGTGTCCGCCTGTTTGTGTCAGGGCTGGTTTGCCACAGACTTCACTACAGATTTTGCTCTCTGGGTCTAGACAGTTTCAGACATTGACTCTCATCACAGTTTATTGAATCCATACACATTTCCTGGTCTGTTGAACACCATACTCAAGGTTGCTTACTAACTCTATTGTCAAAGAGGTCAGCTGGAATTAAAAACGCAAATTCACCTAGTTTATGTAGTAGTCAAGTTTATATCACATTCAGTATCACCTCTGTCAACACAGTATGACTTGTACACATCTTTGATAAACATTTACTCAAGTGGAATTATGTGGAAAATAGTGTAGGTGATACAGAGATTACTTTGTTTTTAAAAGAGCACATTGTAGCTCTGTTACCATTTTAAATAACCATTTATTTAAATTGAGACAGACACTTCTTTCATATGTTCTTTAAATCCACTGCTGTTGTCCCATTTCATCCTTGTGGGGGATACCATAAGTGTATCACAATATCTTTTTGAGTGACATGATCCAGGTTTTCCCATCGTCATTCTAATACCGAGCCTTTGATTTCAGTTTCTAAAGTTACTTCCATTGGGAAGGATTATAGACAAAAGAATTAGCCTTTGCTTAAGAGAACAACAACTATGCCTTCACTGTTTACATGCCTTGAATACAGTATAGTGCTTTGTTGGAAATCATTCTTATGATTTAAAGCACATTATTCTGGGAAGGCTGATTGTTAAATTCTCTGAATAAGGAAGATTATGTGGCAGAAAAACACATATTAGTATTGAATCAACCATGCGTGTTAAAAAGTAACATTCAGAAGACAGGAATGAAAAAGATCCTATCAAATATTCAAAACTATCTATCAAAAGCATCCACACTTTTATTTAAAATTAATTATACTTTTTCTGTTCACATTTAGTCAAAAGCTTCAATATAGTTACACACTTGGATGGTAGATGGAAATTTAGAAATTTGTTTGACAATCTATGTATACATTTACTAAACTTGCCTTGATAGTACAGGATGTTGGGAAGTCTATTAGTTAGTTACTTTATCACATATAGTTTATTGCATTCATGACAGGTTAGTAACACATGGAATACCAAAAGAAACAAAAGATACTTCTTGTCTAGTTGGAACTGTTTCTAGCAACTGCAAATGCAATTGCATTTGCCAGTTGCATTGTCACACATTACATTCAAGTGGCTGGATCTGTAATGTACCTGTCTACATCTGAATGCTTTTCACTAAACTGCCTTTTTTTAAGACGTTTTTCTGCTTGCAATACACCTCCACTTGTCCTGTTTTCCAGAAAGTACAGTAGTTTATTGCAAAAATAGTTTTGTTAATATTAATAATCTCATTAATTACAATAATATCAATTAAAAGTTCAATTTTCATTGTTGTCACTACACCCATATTATATGCATGTACATGTACATACACTCACTGAGCATATTATTAGAAACATCTTTACACCTGCCATTCCATGTAATTATCTAATCAGCTAATCGTGGTAGCAGCACAATGCATAAAATCATACAGATACAGGTCAGGAGCCACAGTTAATGTTCATGTCAAACACCAGAATGGGGCCAAATTGTGATCTCAGTGATTTCAACTCTGGCATAATTGTTAGTGTCAGAGGGGCAGGACTGAGTATTTCTGTAAACTGATCTCCTGAGATTTTCTCCCACACCAGTCCCTAGTATTTATTTATTGGTTTGCAAAATAAAAATAAAAATAAAAAAAATTGGGACATGAGTGTCGGTAGACTTTGTACCCTAGGAATCAAGTTACCCAAACTATTCCATAAGATTTTAGTAATGATTTACCACTCCGATTTTGATTTTTGTGACCATAAAATAGGTCATCACAATAGGACTTAACAAGAATTAATAATTAATTGCAGAAATACGGTATTTTTGGATTCTTCTAGAATGTCTCTTTCTTTTGCATGATTTGGCTGAAAAAGTAATCAACATATCCTTATCTCATAACAGGCTTAAGTTTCGAGTTTGGTATTTTTCCATCCAGCCATTTTGTTCTAGACTGTCCACAAGAAACTGTGACACACAGACACAGACACACACAAACACACAGACACATACCTATCACTGAGATATCAATGTTTTCAGTATCAGGTGCAAAGCAAAAAACTTCCAGTGAGCAGCAGTTCTGAGCATAGAAACACCTTGTTGTTGAGAGAGTTAAGAGGAAAATGGCCAGACTGGTTTGAGATGAAAAAAGGCAATGGTAACTTAAAATAACCACCCTGTACAACTGTGGTGAGCAGAAAAGAATCCCAGAATGCACAAGACATCGAACTTTGATGTGAATGGACTACAACAGCAAAAGACCACATGGGTTACTGTCAGCCAGGAACAGTAAGCCGAGGGTGATGTGGGCAAAGACTCACCAAACTGGACAGTTGAAGAATGGAAAAACATACAGTAACCTGGTCTGATTAATCTTTATTGCCTATGAGGCACACAGATAAGAGTGTCAGAATTTGGTGCTAACAGCATGTATCCATACATTCAACCTGCCTGGTGTCAATGTCCGAGCTGGTGGTAGTGGTGGTGTAATGGTGTGGGCAACATTTTCTTGGCACACTTTTGGCCCATTAATACCAGTCAGCCATCAATTGAATGCCATAGCCTCTTTGAGTATTGTTGTTGACCATGTGAATCCCTTCATGGCTACAATCTACTCATCGTTGTAATGGCTACTTCCAGAATGACACTGCACAATGTACACAAAGCAAAAGTCATCTCCTACTGGTTTCATGAACATGACATCGAGTTCAGTGTTCTTCAGTAGTTTTTGTAGACATTGGGTCTGAATCCAATAGAACGCCTTTGAGATGTGGTAGAACTGGAGATTCACAGAATGACTGTGCAGCTGACAAATCTGCAGAAATTGCATGATGCAATCAAGTCGCCATGGAACAGAATCTCAAAGCAATGTTTCCAGCATCTTGTGGAATCCATGCTACGAAGAACTGAGCCTGTTTTGAGAGCAAAAGGAGGCCCTTCCTAGTATTAGCAATGTTTTTATAATTTGCTCAGTGAGTAAATACAGCTGATACAGATGTACTGCATTCACATGTACTGCATGGGGTGGTCCAGATCTAATTATGCAATTTCATTACGCTATAACTTATTAAGTTTATTACATAGAAAATCAAGTGGAAAAATCCTGGACCATCAAGGAGTGTGCAAACTGACGACATGAAGAATCATCTTCGTTCCAAACTGGAATCGTCCCCACATAAATCAAAGTCATCCAGACAATCTGGATCTGCATAATTTGATCTGGACCACCCTGTATTCATCTGTCTTATTAACCTGTTTAGTCGATTACAAGCCCACAGAAAGTCTGGACACAGAGTGAAAGACAGACACTAATCTTGGATTGAATACTAGTTGATTACAATGTACTGTACACTTGTGTACACACCCACACTCACTGATATCAGGCTAGTTTAGCATTTGGGAAGGAGGAAAAAAACTCTGAAAGACCAAAAATGTGGCAAAAATCCACAGAAAAAGAGACTTGACCATTAAAAGATCAAGTTTCTGGATGTCTTAAATATCAACAAAGCTACTGCACACTCTTTGCCCCTCCACATCTTACACCAAATATGTACAGAGAAGGATCACCTTCCTGGCTCATCAGAGGTGTGTAATACCACTCCAGGACAATAAGGGGAGCTGTCGCCAACACTATAATCTCTTTCATCCTCCACTGCTCCAAGAAGATGCCCAGTGAGGGCATCAGGCCCAGCCCCACTGGGAGGAGGTGTCTCTTTTTGGTTTTGAGCAGTATTTATACATCCTTGCCATCCAGATTTACAATAGGGCAAGTTTAAAGGATGGATTGATAGATATTATATAAAAGAAATGTCTGTGCAATTGGTAAAGGTCTTGTTAGTGGTTTACTTTAAGAAGGATCTACTCTGGTGACTCTAAACTACAGGGTGGCCCACGAAAAAGTAGCCCGCCTTCCTGCCAGAGTGGCGCGCCGATTAACTACCCTCATCACGAAAGCTGTGTAGACATAGTACGAGCTGAACATGTATTCCATTCCACAAAGAATCACAATAGTGGAGGCGTACTTCCTCACGGGTTTCATTAAGTTGAAAGACAATATTCATAATGCAATTTGGAGCATTGGCGCCCCAGAGTTGCGTCGCGTATATGACAACATGTTAAGGCGCGCCCAAACATGCATTGACACACAAGGAGATCATTTTCAGCACTTTCTGTAAAGAGTGAGTAAAGATTTTTGCATGTCAAGTTCTTTCTTTCTTTATGGAAGGGCGCCTTTTTTTGCCAGGTAGGCGGGCTACTTTTTCGTGGGCCACTCTGTACTTAATATGAGAAGAAGCCTCAGCATTGAGGGTGAAACCTTTTAACAGTTATTTAGTCAGAGATGAGGAATGAAGCTACTTTTCAAATTGAGCAAATTGGCCAGATTGAGTTTTATTTGAATTTTCCATAGTTGTATTAGGATCAGCCTTCAATTTTTTTTAGCTATTCGAAATAATTTGATCTTTTCTTAAAAATATTCTCATCTAAATGAAAACACAGTTTTAATATAAATACTACACATCTGCTATACTGTTTTCAATGTGTAGTACATTCATTGAGATGCAAACCACAAAACTGCCTGCAGCATCTAATTGCACTTTTTATTTAATTGATACTGAATACACTAATGTAAATGTGTCAGATTTTGTTTATCTATGGTATAATGTGTAAGTATATGTGGGAAGAATTCTGAAACTAAAGTTAATGTAAACCTGTTGAAATGTTAGATATTAGATGTGCTTACAATATTCTAAAACACATTAAATGATTATTAGGATTAAGTGTGATATAACAAATTGCACAAATAGCAAATGATTAGGTTATATTTTGTCCTCTTTTCATTGCTTCTGATTTTCAAACCGCTTATTCGTTTCACTAAATACATAGCTTCAAATCTCATTCCATATTCCACCAGCTTCAAGCCGCCCACCTCCATCCGAACTGCAACTCCCTTGGTGTTTTTAAAAAAACATTTGAAGACTCTCTTTTCACAGAAAAGATTATGGCTTTGATAGGTTTGTATTAGCTAAGATAATAGTAAGCAGTTTTGTGCTTTTCTGTTTGGTTTAGAGGTGTTCACTTGTGATAGCCAATTTTGTAAAATTATTCCATAACATGTCTTTCAAAACAGTCCTCAGACTGATGTTTACTCAATTGTGTTGACGTCTTTTGTAAATCACTTTAGATAAAAACATCTGCTAAATGCGTAAATGCAAGTATAAATAGTAAAGGTATTTCCTTTGGAATACACATATGTAAAGAATGGCAAATACATGGATAATAATCAGGTGTCATTTTAACTTGTTTGTTAATGCTGTCAAACTGCTATTAATAGTAGAAAAATACTATACTGTACACACACATTTTGTAAACCTGCTTAGTACACAAAAAAGTTGTTTAGGAAGTCAGTGCTGATCCTGGCCACATATTGATCAAAATGGAGGAAGCAACCCTGGATGGACACCACCATTCACATTTTCACACTCCCTCACAAAATGAACCTCTGAAATTAGCTTGATGACTAGACCCGCTGCACTGTGGGAGGAAGCTAGAATGAGTATATTGCCAAAAATACACACAGATACACATAGACCTGGACTTCAGACACATAATCCAAATGACCATTGGATATTTTTCTTTTAGTTTTCAAAATGTTGTGTGTTTTGCTTAATTTTGTAAATCATTTAATAATGAATCGAAAAATTGATTTTTTTTCTTGTTAACAGAGCTCCCCCTGAAGCTAAATGATTTGATTGGCTTAAATCAAGAGTCTCCTTTGGATTTTAGCTCCAATTGAAAGTTCAATATTATGCATTTCAGAAGAAAAGTACTGTTATTTTCAAAACTATTTTATAATTAGTTCACTAAACATAATTCAATACTTTTGCATGAATTTTCTTTCCTGCTCCTTACTATACACTGTTTCAGATGGCTGTTTGCTGCTTAGTAATCTCATAGTGCGGTATGGGTGTGGTGTAAGTATAAAATTTATGGTGGTGGAGATTTAATAATGATTGTCATTTTAATTATATAGTAAGAGCATTGATTATGCATGATGTTTTCCTTTATTGCCCCACGTATTGTCTTTTAGATGAAAAATGCATTAACATGCACAAAAATACAGAGAAATGCAATAGATTCAAGAAACATTAAATACATACATAATACAACATTCCTGGCAGATGAATGTAATTACTATTATAAAAAGAAAATAGGAAACACTCTATGACTGTAGTAGTTTAAAAAATTTGCAGCCATCAGACATCCCACCAAGAGCCAGAAGTTGATAATCTGAAAATGTCCGGGTGTAACAATTAGCAAGTCATTTAACACTAGAATTACTGGAGCCTACGAAAAAACTCGTAGATCCGTCCCACCTTAAAATGCTTCGCACCTCTCCTTCAGTGTCTTTTGTCCTGTAAATGTTTCGATAAGCAGCAAGCAGCATACTATCACATCCCACATCCCTGTGCTCGCAAGCACAGTTGTCTCAGCTCAAGTCTCTCAGCTGTGTTCAAGATCCCAACAGCCCCCCCCCCACCCGCATTTGACATTGCTGTTTTCACATAGACGCGCTATAACAGAGGTAAACTCAAATCATGACGATGATTCTACATCGATCAAGAATGCAATTTTGCCATCAATGTACTTTGTATATGTACATGGGAAGCTCTGTACTCGTCATTTTATGCTGTAGGAAGTAAGTAAATAAATAAAGGCTATTACATACAAAGGACGGTACATGTGCCCAAAACAGTGCATGTGCCCAAAACATTAACATTTATACTTTTACTTTACATAAAAGTTAGATCGAATGTTATTTACCTTGAGTTATTTACTTACATGACGACGGTTCTACATCGGATCAAGAATGCACTTTCACCATCACTGTACTTTGTATATGTACATGAGAATGTTATTTACCTTTATTTATTTACTTCTTCCAGCGTAAAGTCACGAGTGCAGAGCTTTCTATGTACATATTCAAAGTACAGCGATGGCAAAAGTGCATTCTAGATCCGATGTAGAATTGTTGTCATGATTTGAGTTTATCTCTGTTATAGCGTGTCTATGTGAAAACAGCAGTGTCAAAAAGTATGGGGGGGGGGTTAGGGGGGTTCGGAGTTAGTTGGGATTGTGAACGTGGCTGAGAGAATGAAACTGAATAAAAAAAATCAAAGCTAACCTTTACAAGTATCATAAATTATACCGGCTGTTACAGACAGGAATCAAATGTATCTTTTTATTCTAAAATAGTAAGAATACGTGCAGCTCACTACTCAAAACAGACTCATCCGGGATCAAACCCGTGAAGTTTAGATTTCCAGATTGCACCCTAATGCGGGTTCTTTTTCTGCAGTTATATTTTTGAATTAAAGTGAATTTGTTCTGTTATATTTGTACCTTTTGTGAAAGTGTTTCTTTGACATTTGGAATTCAGGCTTCACACATTATACACTTCATGTCTACATTTTGTCAATTATTACCAAAACATGAAAACGTTTCTGTTTTAACAATGTGTTTACATATATCTTTGTAGACACGGAACACACATGAAATGCAAGTGTTCCAAATAATGATATAGTATTTATAAAAGGTGTCATTTTCCTTGACTTCTGACTCTATACAACTCTAAGCAACTGACACGCAGGTAAACAGACTTGAGCTGAGACAACTGTGCAGAATGGGGGGATATGATAGTAGGCTGTTTGCTGCTTATCCACACATTTAGAAGACAAAATACGCTGACAGAGAGGTGCGAAGCGTTTTAAGGTGTTACGAGCCTACGAGTTTTTTCGTAGGCTCTAGTAATTCTAGTGTTATACAACTAACTTTGTTTTTTTTGCCTACAGCCTGCTCAACTTAAATGAGGACCATAAATGATATGTGAGGTACACAAAAAGAAAGAATTGCTAGACATAAGTAGAGTCTGGGCAACAGCTGGTCACACTGTTTAATTTTTTATTTATATATTTTTTTAAGAAAGAAAAGAAAAGGCATGCTAGGGTACAAAACTGCTTTATGCTAAGATTAATGCTGACACTGTTGAGAGTGCTCTGACTTTCCCAACAGTGGTTTCAAAGTGAACAATGACTTCCTGTTGCTTCTACGTTTTATGTTAATTGTTCTGGAAGGGGCGTGGCTTCTCGGAGGAAGTTGAACTGAGTCCTGAGTTCAAGTTCAAGCCTTGGAACTCTGGGTAAGAAAGTGAGATGGTGTTAGTGACAGCACTTCCTCTCTGCTCAGGGTGGTTTTGATACCTCTCTGAGATCCCTGAAGATGTGACGTAAGCACACATGTGCAGCAGATATAACCTAAACAATAAACAGCGCACATAAGAAAAAACAGGAACTTGAGCATTTCCAGTAATTTTGACTAGGTACAATACACATGTAGAAGGGCTGAATAAATTATTGTTACAGTGTGGTTTACGAAATTAAAAGAACAAGAATTGAAAAGAAAGAAAGATATTTTTAACACAAAGTGTATAGTCTTTATAAAATACTTAACTAAATAAGCAATTTACAACATACAGTGCTTGTAAAATTAATAATTATAATAGTTTGTCTATAGTAATTTGTAAATGGAATTAGATATATCTGTCTGTCTATCTGCTCACAAAGTCATTACTTTTTTGTTTCTGCTAGAGGAGATTCTGGTATTAGCAGATAAATTTGGTCAAACCTTTTTCATTCCAAACAACACTCTATCTGGGTTGGAAACCGTAATGTGAAGTACTGAAAAAGTTTATTCACAGGTAAGGACATGGAATTAAACTGACCACTGATACCAAAACCATTGTCCAGATACTTATCTGTCACCTCATTATCCATGTCCGGTATGTCCAATCTTTTTAACAAATTTACAGTAATATCTACACTTTATTCTAGGAGGGGCTGTTAATTAGGGCTTAGTAGCGAGATGTTTTGCCTACTGAACCTATTTTCAGTTTGATTATCACAAGCTTGTAAATTGAAATGAATACATTCTAAAATTTTATGAACTACTGAAATTAACTGCTCTAAAAAAGGGACTAAAAAATGTAAACAGTAAAAAAAACAAAACTATACCATCAGAGTAACATGCTCCTACATGACTTGGCGCCCTAATTAACAACAATCTTTGTAAAAATTCAAACTGTCAATACACTGTGTACATACAGTAACCTGATTACTAAGATTTATTCTTATCAAACAGCAAGCAGTAGGGAAATTTACTGGTAAATCTAAGAAACTGCTTGAGTGTTCAGGGCTCAAAGAAGTGAAATACTTTCTTTTTACAGACGAAGGGTAACATTTCTGATGAGGTGCTATAAAAAACAACTGCAATTTATGTGAAATCAGTTTCCAGAACAATATTTCCAAAAGTGTTTTGACACACTTTAACAAGCTGTTAAGGCAAATGTGACCACAGCTTTCAGCACATGTGCTACTACCAATGCAGATCAAGACATAAGAGAGTAACTGTTAGAGAAAGCGATTGCACAGACAGTAACATTATTAAAGTATATCTACACACAGGTTGGCACATAGTATTCTTGCATCTGGAGTTTAGGTTGATGAGCTAATCATATAGTCACGTGAACATTTTTACGGTCTTACATCAGGCTGCAAAGTCACCAGAAAAATTGATTTTTGTAACATATGAAATGTGGTTCTGTATATCATTCCTAAATGTTAACTGTTTCTAAAGGGAAGCCTTTGAAAAAAACTGATACCAAAGTACCTCTTTCATTTATTTGGTGTGCAGGTTGAAAAATGTGATCAGTTTCTAACATATTATGGCACCGTAAGCGTTTTAACACCAGTCATAGTAACAATAAGGGTTAGGTGCTTAAATACATCTTGTGTGGGACAGTGGCTACTCCAGGAGATCACATCTGAATTTTTAACCAAGCACAGTGCACAGTTTTCTTTCCTCATCTTTCTTTTCCTCATGGTTGATGTCTTTCCTCCCACACTCTTCCATATTGCTAAATTGACTGTGACTCTAAACTGGCCCTTTATGAGTAAGTTTGTAAGCGTGTTTGTGTTTATGCACTTCAGTTTATATGGCAATGGAGTAGTACCCTAAGCAAGATTGTGTCCTCCCTTATACCGTATTACAGCTTTCTTCCCATGACCCTGAATCTGATGAAATGGACTCAAAGAAGGTTAATTGATGTTTAAACACCTTAATTAACTGTCACGCTGCATGTAGACCTGGGGTTATTTCATGCAGTGTGTTTATGAAATTGAGACTTAGCCCAGTAAACCTCACTTGAATATGCCTCATTTTCCAATCAGGGCTCAGTCGATTCCATGAGTGCAAAGTGTTTCTCGTTAACTCATGATGGGTTTGGGCAATCCATGATTGTACATGCAATAGTGAGATTTAAACAGCCCCAACAACAGATTGTCGATAACATCTATCATTCTGTAGAAAGCACAGAGGAGAGGGCAGCATCTGAGGATGAGTAACTGTGACTTTAAGTGTAAAACTGCAGGGAAAAGTTTAGAGTTTAAATTGTGATAAAATAAAAGAACGTGTAACAGAGACAGTGGCATTTTTTTCTGCAGTTGATCAAGTAATAATAATTAATCTATAATATCACAAAAAAGAAATGCCTTTGGTATAAAGAAAGCAAGAGAGGCTGTGTGGCTAACCATAGCAGATCAGCGTCAATGTACATTACGGTTTTGAATTTGTGGACTGCATAATTAAATATTAGTGGCATTATTCATTTTTTTTTAATTTCCTTGGAATTGATTGTACTTCAAACACTAAGCAGTAAATAGCGATATGAAGTGCTTTTATCATCAAAATGGAAATTATACACTGTCACAATAACGACAAATTAATCATTGCAAAGGTTTCTGGCAGCCACCCATATAATGTTGCCTGGCTGCAAAATTGATTAAATTGAGCAGACATGTTCACTAGATGAGTCCAAAACAGAACTGAATTGCTGCCACAAAATGGCAGCTTTTAAATATAAGCAGAGGAAGTGATGTAATCAGGGCTGGAACCGGAAGTGATGTCATCGGTGGCACCAGAACTGGACAAGATTTCCAGAGAATGGTCTGTAAGGGAATGAGAGAGACAATTAGTGCACCCTGCCACCCCCTGGTCAGGCATGAAGTTACTATTATTCAGGCCCTTTAGTTGTCCCCTAATTGCACGTGACAACACAAAAATATTACTTCCTTCATAATTACTAGAACAAAATGCAAACATATATTGCACATTTAGCAAACAAAAATGATGCTTCAGATTCTGCAGCTGGTGAGGTGCTTCAATGTCACTCCTGCTGAAGGAGTTTGTTTTCATCAGAAACTCTGATTACGTAATTTGAGACAAAGCATCATTTGAAAGGACTGACCATTGCACTGATGCTATGAATGAGTTGTATTTTACATATTCTATTTCTAATTAGTTTCACGCTGCTGTTTATTCACAAGCAAATGTAGTCTATTGTCACTATGACATTTGGGAAGCCTAAATAGCATTTCCTAGTGTCACTGATATAACTTTGGATAAAGGATACATGGAAATATGGATTCACTTACCACACTTCATATTTTATGCATTTAATGTAACCACAAACATCTGTATGAAAATCACTGTCACAAGTACCAGACCTCACCATTTTTATAATGAGCATTTCTGTTTTACTGGCATATTCTAATTACAAAATAATGTGTGTTTATAATATATTATCAGGGACAAAAAGCAATATGGACTATTTCAAAAATAATAATGAGGTCAAGTACATTTATTTATTGAGGAGTGCAATTGTACCTTTTTAATATATGCAATTCTTTGATTATTTTACAAAGAACATGCTAATACTGCCATGACATATATAAAAATGACAAGAGGCTTTGTTTCAATTCATTATTTGTGCTGGTTATTTATAAGTTCTTTGTAGAATCCAAGGACAGGAACACACACCCTTTGACCCTAGAAGGTCTTGAAATGTGGCTTCTTCTTGTATGTTACATTACTATAAACATATTTAAACTACTTTAGTGTTAGTGGATTACTCACTTAGAATAGTTACAATTATAACTGATGATTTGGTGGAACTGAGAGCAGATCTGATAAGGCTGGCGTCTCAATTTAAGTGAGGTTTACTCGCTAAAGATGCTCCATGGAATACCCTCCAACCTCTATCCAATATAAATTATCTGCTAAGGACTGTTATGTTACAGCCACATTCTACAGTATATTAATTTTCTTTTTTATTGTGATGTTTGTTATTCCTTAATCATTTTCATGGTTCTAATTTCATTTCTGTTTGTTTACTATTTAGTATTTATTTACTGTGTCTATAAGTGTTCTCTTATTCTTTGTGGGGCTATCCTGATGTCAGTGCTGAAGAACCTTAGACTGAGCCAGAAGAGTTATGGCGCTTTTCCACTGCATAGTACAGCACGACACGGTTCAGTTCAGCTCACTTTTTGGGGGTTTTCCACTGGGAACAGTACCTGGTACCTGGTCCTTTTTTTAGTACCACCTCAGCCGAGGTTCCAAGCGCGCCGAACCGTTACCAAAACTTGACGTGTAAACTCTGCTGGTCACTGATTGGCCGGAGAAAATCGTCATTACTGCCTCACTGGCTATTCTTTTCTTTTAAGTACACACACGCGGAAGTTTGTGTCCCGTCTCTCCATCGCTGGACGCAGTTTGTTGCATAAGTGGATGAATGTTTCTTCAGACATTCGAAAGTTCTCCAGCCACTGAGTGTTTGTAAAACCGGGAACAATCACATCCCACCACTCTGAGGCACGGTTAAATGTCCAAACAGATGGTCTGTTGCGGCGACTTTTTTGCAAAATGTGGAAGATCTGTAATATACAGAATCAGCATTTTAATGTTACACTGGCAGTTAAGTTCATTTTATGCTTTGCAACAGTGATAAAAGTTAGCTAGTGATGTGCTTTTTTTAGATGCTTACCCTTGCGTCGTCGAGCTAAAGTGTTGTCGTTGTCTGCGTGTTGTTGTAAAAGTTCCACGGTGTCACGGCAGTAGAGGCGGCGCAACTATAATGACACGTGAATAATCCCGCCCACTCTAAAGCGGTACTAAACTGCAGTCGAAACGCAAACCGAGCCGAACCGAGCCGAACCAAGGTGAGCTGTACTGAACCGTGCTGTGCCGTACTATGCAGTGGAAAAGCGCCTTTTGTCCTTCAGTGGTTCTCCGACAATCAAGCAGTGTACTATTCTAAATATTTATTTTCTGGTTTCTGTGTTTTTCTGGTTTATGTTTTTCGTTCTTGTGTATCTGATGCCATTTTGGATTTGTTTTCGTGGGTTGCCTTTTTAGGCTAACACCGCTCCCTTATTTTTGCCTTTTTCATTTATGCTTTACCAATACATTTTTCTTCATCTACAAAGATTTTCTCTATTGTAAGCCAAAAGTTTTACAGTTCATTTCCCTTTGGAACATTTTGGATAATGAATGACTGACATTTAAGGATTTTTTAACTTTAACTTTAAAATGCAAGACACGATTTTAGGCCTGTTGTAGTCTGAAGACTGCCTAAGGAGTTTAAGGGCTGGCTGCCTGAAGTGAGGTTACATTTGGGCAGGTTTATGAAGGTCCTAGGCTGCTTTATATGACTTTTAAGATGCCTTGTCACACTGACAGCCTTAGGGCTCATTTATACTTCACGCTCAGAACGCGTACGCGCCCGCATCACGACTGCCACACGTTCCCAGCGTTCATTTCACGCGTCCTCTGAGCAGGTCCTCAGAAATTAACGCGATGCGTGCACGAGTTGCAGTACCAGCAAAAAGTCGGGGGGCGCAGTGTGCTAAAAGTCAGAACGTGACATGAGGTCTCTGTTTACTATCTACATGTGACAGCAAGCCTCTATGGAGATCCTTCGGGGATCGATGTGCGCACTTTGCTGTTTGATGAATGGCTCAAATACAGCACTATACATTATGTAGCCGATGTGAAGTTGCAAAAAAAAAAAATAGACGGCACAAAAGATGGTATGTGAGAATTTTAAAATGTATCATGTCATTTATATATGTCTTTTTTATTTTTTTATTTTTTGCAACTTAACAACAGCAACATAATGTATAGCGTTATATTTGAGCCACTGAGAAAAAAATAAAGGACACGGTGAAAACGTGTATTTTGTGATTAAAGTGGAAATTTCGGCTTTAATCTCGAAATGTCCACTTTAACCTTGTAGTTTACTTTATCATTAAAGCAGACGGTCGTAAACGTCATCCCAGTTTTAATCGCTTCGAGCTTCTTGGACCTGACAGCAGGTAAAGTAAAACAATAAAAAATAGATGGCACAAAAGATGGTATGTGAGACTTTTAAAATGTATCGTGTCATTACGATCGGGAATATTTGACGCTTGAATATAAAAGCAACACGAATGCATCTGTATGTTGGCATTTTGCTTCAGCAGCGGAAAGCAGCAATAGATCGCCAAACAGAACAAATTAAATGTATGATATTCCAACTCTCTGCACATTTAGAATCTTTACATTTATACTTGATATCACTTTCATGATGAAATGCATTAAAATGTGTATGTTACATTTTACATATAATTTCGTTTAAATAATGAATACTGTTAATAAATACACATATGGGGGTGTCACGGTGGCGGAGCAATAGCACTGCTGTCTCGCAGGGAGTTATGTTGCTGGTATTTCCTGCTTGTATTCCACACTGTGCTCCGGTTTCCTTCCAAAGATATGCAGATTTGGGGATTTGGTGCCGCTAAAATGACGCTAGTGTATGTGTGTGCTTGTATTCACCTTGTGATGAGCTGAGGCCTCGTCAAGGGACTGTTTCTCACTCGTGCCCAATGCTTCCTGGAATGAACACATACATCCCTGGATTTATGGATTTAATCAGTAAACATCCTTTTCAGAGATATTGTGGTAAGGTGTTATCGGAATTTAATAGGTGTTTTAGGTAATTCACAACACAGAGAAGCCGAACATGTTCTCACCGTGATAATATCTCGCACTGCCACGTGGTGGATTCCTCCAGATTTACGTAAAGTACACGCGCAAGTATAAACACTACAACGCTTGCGTAGCAGGAGCATCCGCTGCGGCATGCGTCGCGTCGCGTGAAGTATAACTCCGACCTTACATAACATGCAAAGTGCCAGAGGATTGCTCTATGCCAAAAAGACAAGGAGATGATCAAAAAACTAAAAATCAAAGTCAAAAGGGATAGCTTAGATCAAAAATACCTGGAGACTAAACAAGCTATAAAAACCTAAACATTTCAAAGGTCAGAATGAGAGAATCAATTCTAATGCTAAGGCCTATCTGAATTAAAGTAAGTTAACAGTAAAGTGATTTTGCATCCACTGAGGGATAACTAAAAGTGTAAAACCTGCCATGTTTATGCATCATGTCCAATGATACAACAAGCCCAAATGACGTAGCCAAATGATCAATCCAAGGTATACATAAATAAAGAAAATGAAGATGGTAATAAAAAATTACTTTTTAATTTCTCAAACTCAAAATGCAAAACTAATAACTGAATCAAATTATACTAGTGTACAAGCAATATCCCCAAACAACTGAGAAATACACTTAGAAACACTTAAATTCTACAAAGTCTAAGTAACTTTGATCTTTACTATTACAGTGCCGTTATCTAGAAGTACGCCTTACCAAAATCATAACAATTACCATCGTTTCTCAATAAAAGATTTCTGTCAAACTGGAAAGAGAAATGGCACCGCTTATAATGGCTCTGTGGTGTTGATGAATCATAGCACGCACTACATTGATCAAACGGGTCAGTTAGCCATTGTTTTCCATGAGAATGGTGTAACATTTTCTAGAAAGTCACAAAGAACTCAGACACATTGTTTAAGGGCCCATTGTTGTCTGTTTTGAAAATTTAAAATACATAATGATAATACTCAAAAGCTCTCACAAAATGATTTACAGAGAGAGGATTCAAAAGTACTGTGGTACATGTAGAAAAAACTTAATAATGAGTTCTTTACTAAGAACCTTCATGTATGAAAATCTCCCTCACCAAGGTTGTATGTGTAACTTTAGATCACTCATATTTGCCAGCCACAGACCTTGGAACAGAGAATTAGGGTATTGCATTAATTAGCTTCTTCTGCAAATCTAGTTTCTCCTCCCTCCTCTTCCATTGATGCATTTTGCCTTTGTCAACTGACCTTCCAATACTCCCATCCCCTTTAATATTCAACTGGGGCCATAGGACCACAAACAGCAGTTATTTTTATTTCAATCCTGCCTACTTGTGTTATAGCCCTGGAACTCCAGACTGACCTTCAGTGTTGTGTTTCACCGGATAAAATACCAATTGCCTCCTTAAAAGAGACAGCAGGATAGACTATGAGGTTTCTAGAATTCTCCCTTCCAGTGGTTTCCACTAACATCTTAGCTTAGTTCCCAAACCAAACTTTGACACATGCTATAATGATGATCAGGACTGTTGAATTATTTCTACAATGCCTATCAAACACAATCATAAAGTTTACAAATATATTACTCAATAATGATATTATTTTCTTATGTAAGTTAGGTCTTGTTGGTATGCATTACTCAAAATAAGCATAAAACTCCCTCTGGTTAATTTAAACAACAAGCTAATGTTGCTTCAAAACATTCTGCAATGACATATTTTATCTTTATCAATTCCTGTCAAACAGGCATGACTGAATTTATTCTGTATTTCAGCTAGTCAATGGTATTCTATGAATCATAAAAGACATTTTAAGAAACATTATTACATTGATTGAACAACCAACATTTTTAATAATAAAACTGACAAGTACTCTACAAAAGATAAAGCAGTTTTCAAAATTAAATTCTAATCCTGGTCAAAAATGGGTTTTACTACATGCACTGCATTAAAAAGGTCAAAATGTCTGTCTTTTTTAAACTAGAAATAGTCGGTTATCATCTTGATTGCGCCTCTAGGTTGATGCTTATATTATTGTAGCAAAGTGTTTGTGTCAGAGACAGCCATGCCTACCACTTGTGATGTGACCTGGGGGTTTTCTTTGGGCTCGGAGCCCAGCCTGCAAATTCTAGCAAGAACAATTTCCTTTTCTGCCTTGATTAATGCAGAAAGCTATGTGACTCTTCAAATGGACTGACTCATTTACCCCTTCCACTTCAAAAATATTGCAACTGGGAGTTGCCATGTAAAATGCCCATGCAGGCATTGGGGCATTCAAATTAGATGATTTAAATGCTTTGAAGCTAGAATTAAGAAGTGATGATTTGTGAACTGATTCTCATTTACAAATGTTTCAAAGAACATTTTAATCCTGTAGTGCAGCAACAGACACTTCCCTAATAAATAATAAAACATAAGTGTAAAGCAGCAGAACTAAAATTTATTGAGGCTCCCTGGAATTGAATGAATGGCCACCAGGAGGTTTCTGAATATATTAAAAGAATGTTGAATAATTCCCCAGGAGTATAATATGTGTCTTTTGGTTCAGCACTCATTTTCTGTTTTGACATCTTCCTCTTCTACCCAAAGCAACAGTCACTGAATATTCCTTGATGTCACCTCCCCCACCAAAAACATAGGATGCCAAAAGGAAAAATAAAAGAAATTAGAAAGCAAATGCACAGTGTCAGACTTCAAAAAGTAGATAATTACCAACTTGCTGTTAATTAGATAAATAAAAAAAACTCAGAGGGGCATGATTAAAAAGTGTAAGTTTTGAAAATCTGCTAACAATTCAGTTGTGGTTTTACTGCTTGCTATTATACTGTTATGTTCCCTTTGGGAAAGTAAATACAACACGTCCTGGATTTCACAATCTAATTAGAATAGATCCTTTGTACCTCTGTTTCTACATATTATGCATCCTTCACTGGAAAACAGAGCAAAATAAACAAAGCAATTAATAATGCTTTCATGCTTCTTTTTCTTCCCTCCCATTGTAATTGTGCATAACCAATATTTACTGTATTGCTTGCCTATGACCTTAAAATGAGTTTAAATCACTTAGCAATGTTTTTAACAGATCATTAATTGTATATATTCTTTAACGATGTGTTTTATGCTGGAGATGTGGTTAGTACTGCCATTATTATATTCTCATTGGTTAATTCTGATTTCTAAATGGTTAATAAAGGCCTTGGAATGGGTGACATAGTGGTTAGTGTTACTGCCTTATGGCTCCATGAGACAGGGATTGAAACTCAGACTGTGTTGCTGTCCAGAGATTTTGTATGCTCTCATGGAATCTGTGTAGAATTTCCTTTTCCGTTATCCTGATTCTTTCTATAGATGCGCAGGTTAATTTGTTATTCTAATTTGTCCTAGAGAGGATAAGTATTGGTGCGTGTATGAAAGATCTTTGAAACAATGTGCCACTCTGTCTAAAGTAGTTTCCTACCTTGCTCCAGATATGACATCAATAACTTGTGGCCCCACGTGATCCTGAATTGGATTAAGCAGATATAAGAATTGATTTATGAATGGCTAATAGATATTGTCAGGGGACAGTCAGAGAATGATTATAATTCAGAATAATTTTCAATGCTCTTTTGTGACATTGGTTTACTCTATGAAGTGAGATGTTAGTATGGCTTCTATAGTACTACATATGGAACCAACAGACAGTCTTCTTCTTCTTTCAGCTGGTCCCATTAGGGGTTGCCATAGTGAATCATCTTCTTTCATATGTGTGGAAGAAAAATGAGACCTAGAGGTCATATAGTGATTTAGGGGTAATATAATGAGACGTGCGCGGCAATCTACGAGAAGCACAAGGAGATGGCAGTTGGAGCAATCGTTTTGCATGCCGGCGTAAACGATATAAGGCACCGACAATCAGAAATCCCCAAGGCTGACTTCGCAGCTTTGATTAAATACACGAAGGAGAGGACCCCATCGACAAAGATCTTCATTTTGGGTCCACTACCTGTCGTCAGACGATCCAACGAGTACTACGGTTGTCTGCTAGGATTGAACAACTGGCTACAGGATTTCTGCAAGAAGCAAGACATTGGTTTCGTCAACAATTGGAATCTCTTTTTGGAAAGGCCACGTTTCTTCAAGCGAGATGGCCTGCATCCGAACAGTTTCAGCGCCCGGGTCCTCTCCGAAAACATATCTAAGGGGTAATTTGTTTATCTTGACTATCTATCTCTGCTCTTAACCCCTTCTGAAATGATACTGTTGTGCTAGGACATGATAAGTAGAAATGTGACTTTTATTTTAGATATGTTATTTGGGTATGTAAGCTAATGAAACAATCAAATGATGTGTGTGTAAGCCAACAAATTAATAAGAGTAAAATGTCAGGTGATGTGTATGCATTAATTCAGCACTGTTATGTAAATTAATTTGATTATAAATAGACTTCTGCTCTTATTCTTATTTTGCTTCCAACCTCTGCCCGGGGAACTATTACTTTTTGGATAGCTGTACAGTGCACTCCCTCTTCAGCATAAGAGTAAATAAAGGACGCAAAGGACAAGCTTCCTCCTGCCTGGTTTTTCCTAGTTTGAGGGCAAGATGTAATTCTTTAATATACTTCCAATTTAATTTCTACCACAAAAGCAGAACAAGCGACAGTTCATATAAAACAGTATATATAAATGAGGCTTAGGGATTGAAAATCAGCCCTGGAGAAGGATGGATACCTACTGTACAGTAAAAGAGGCTAATGTCATGGTGATTTTGACAATATGCAGAAAAAATCTCTTTCTTTCTACTGGTAGTGAATAAGCTTACTTGGTGGAGGTCAGGTGCCTTGGGGCCAACAGTAAAAATCTCATCTAGTTAATAATGAAATACAATAAATTAAATAAATGCATGTTTACAGGGTCATTATTGTCAGTATATTATATGAATGCATCCCCCTTGTAATTACAAGTCAGTTTTTCAATTCCCTCTGTGATGTTTAAAGGAAAATGTTATCTGTCAAATAAAAGAGCAAATTCTCAGCTATAAAATTACATATTTGCTACCATCACCATTGTCGGTGTAGCAAACTTTCACATTGAACACTCTTCCTGCCAGAAAGGGATTCAAAGCTTTGTAGTATAAGATAGAAGGCAGAAAGTTGGATTTAAGGTTGGAATAATCTAACCCCAGGAAGCAGCTTCTTGGTTTTTTATTTAATTATTTCATTTGTTTTAAGTTTTGGAGTATTATAATCTCCGCTCTTGTATTTTTGAAAAGATACTCAGAAAGCAAACATTGTGCTCTTCATGAATATTGTACAGAGTGCTGAGATGAAAGGACTGAGGTACACTCCAAATAATGGTTCAGCCATGTAATGTGCTTGTTTATTCGAGAATAATAATCAGCAACACCAACATTTAAAAGTCTAATGATTCTGCAAACTTCTCTTTTCCCATTGTTATGGGCCACCGGAATAAATACAAACTGGGAACCAAAACACAGCTAGATCCATGTTATTTCATTTTGATGGGAAAAGTGCTGGTTCCTGGTGTCAGCAATCATCATCACTTTTTGTTATCCATCACACTGTTTAACATCACCAAGTCCAAGAAAATTTGATCCCTCCTGTATGGGGCTCCTATTTCTCCTTTTTCTCTGAAATGCTCCTCCTTTATTCTCAAATGCTTGTCAAAGGACTTGCAGCCTCTTCATGTGGGATGGGCTGCTGTCAAGCAAACATCCAGTCCTGGCGAGCCTGTGAAGAGCTTTTAGACAGCTGCCTCCCCACACTGCCTGTAAAGAACAGAAAGCTGGCTGACATAATGATATTATTGAACCCTACTACTAAATTTCATTAATTTAGACATATGTTTTTATGTGTTTAAAAAGTACAATTTTATTTATTATTACATTTTCATATTAATTGCAAAATTTCAATGAACAAAGACCCTTCTTTTCTCGTTCACAAAATGCATGCAAAATCTTTCAAGATTGTAGGTAAAAGAAATGCCATCTTTAAAATTATTAGGGTAACCTATTATTAAAAAAAAAAACTTTCTAGCATAAATCCCTGCATTATGGTATTGGAAGCTAAATCTAAAGCTGATTGGCTGAAGATGAATAATCACAAATAGTGTAAGTTTTCACACCATTCAGTATAACACACCTAATTAGTTAAATGGAGATCAGCTGTCTGTAGTCAGGTGGTTTCAGTTGATTGTAATATAAATGCTTCTTGATGTGGAAGTTCAACTTGTGGACAGTCAGTATTGTGGCCTAACTTACATAATAAAGATTAAAGAACACTTATAGTTACTCCATGAGAAGATGATTGAAAAGCACGGAAGATGATTGAAAAGCACGGTTTGAAGATAAGAAAATATATAAGTCACTGAGTATCCCCTGGATTCCAGTTAAACCTGTGGTGGGCTGGCGCCTTGCCTGGGGTTTGTTTCCTGCCTTGCACCCTGTGTTGGCTGGGATTGGCTCCAGCAGACCCCCATAATTAGGATATAGCGGGCTGGATAATGGATGGATGGATGGATTCCAGTTAATCCAATCATTAAGAAATGGAGAGAGTATGGCTGTGCAATAAGAGACCCCTGCTAACTCTGAAGGAGCTACAAGTTTCAGTGGCTGAGACTGGAGAGGCTGTTCAGACTAAAACTTCTGCCCGCTGCTTCTCTAGTCAAAGCTTTAAAGGAGAGTTGCAATTAGAAAGGCACTGTTAAAAATAATACAGAGTGAGTTTGCCAGAATGCACATGGAAGGCTATTAGATTAAATTAGATTAGATTAGATTAGATATCCTTTATTAATCCAATTTCCATGGGGAAATATGCACCTAATGTGGCTTTTAATGGAGAAAGTTCATTAAGAGAACTCTACTAGATATATGCAGCCTGACTTTAAAAATCGACGTGTGCATCTTATTACTGTATCATTCTGCATCTGGGAAACTGCACTTAGTACCATTGGCAGCTGCAAAATACAGCACAACGAACAGATTGGGTTCAATGTACACTTAATGACACTTACTTAGTAAATTCAAGGCAATCAGAACAACATTACTTGACATTACTGGTCCCTACTTCACTGCCTGTGATGACTTGCACCAATGTGTGTTGTAAGCAATTAGTGGGCTGCCATGAAACACTACTTTCAAGCCTTGTTGAGCAACCCATTTCTCGAGAATATGGGGCTCTAGTTGCGCTCTGCTGTCAGCAGAAGTCTTTCCTGTCGTATGATTAGATTTGCTGTTGCCATTCTGCATGGTGTGTGAAAGTCCTCTATTCCCTGTGGCTCATTTACATGTTCACTGTTGCATTCAGCCTATGGCAGCTTGTGGCCTAAGTGTCATTTTCTATTCCTTTTCAAGTGTTCACCAGCAGAATTCTGAGTAAATCACTCACTTTTATAAAAATTGTCTCTTTGAAAATAGAGCTCTCAGCTGCATCCACAAGTAGCTTTAGCAACCTGATGCATTCTTTGCCGACCTAAGGAAGCTGGCTTCTTACTAGATCAGATTTTTAATACCCGTCTCATGTTATAAAACAAAAGGACATCAAATATAGATTTACCATTTCCAAAAAATATGCACTCTAGTGGAAACTTTAAGAGTGTTGCATTTCTAACAGATCAGAAGGCATTGTCAAGGCATTAATATAAATAATGTGCATTTACTGAAATACAAAATGTAATTTTCATAGCAGATTCATATGTCATCCACTAGTGAAACTTATTATCAAAGGTCTGAATCAAAGAAGTTGATATGACCCACATTGTAAGGACATAAATTCAATTATTTTTTATTTTCAAACTTAGAGGTGAAGTGTTTATTTCCTCTGCCTAATGGGTGTAGCATTTTGGGTTCAAATTCCATGTTTAGTTATTATCTGTGCAATTTTATTTGTTTGCTGGATGTTTATTCTTACACTCCAGTTTTCCTGACATTACATAAAAATTCACTCACATTCTGAAAGCCCTGTTTGGATGGGATTCATTTTTATACCCTAGGTTAAGTCAGTGTCTGAAGTGGGCCACAGGTACCAGCATCTCCCTGTTCTTGCTGTATGAGTACCAATAGTTAATGTATGTAACAACGCACCTTCTGACTTTTGAGGGGCTACTACACCCCCTCAAGCCCACCTGCATACACCCACATTTTAACCACACAAAAGTAGTACTGGATGCTCTTTTTTACTATCTGGAAAATTGCCAAACACTGTGTATTTGTGAAAAAAAGAGCAAACGTGAAATCTTTATAAAGAAATGATTTATCATAAAAATGCTCTGAAACAAAAAGCTTCTAGCAGCACATGACACACAGAGGACAATGACTTTAAAATAGGTGATCTGAAAACCAATCACAGTCCCAATACAAAATCAAACAGGCGAAGTCAAAAAACAGAGCAAAAGGTCACAAAAATCCAGAAAATCAACAATTAACAAACTCATCACCCACCTAGCACTTTCAATGAACTGCAGGGGATGATGGGTTTATCTCAGCCCTCTAATTTCCTTGACAGTGAAGGAATGATGGCCCATTCCTTGTGAAACCACCAACAAAACACATGGTATATACAGTAGATTAACATAAACTAAATAATCAACATTCTTAACATAACAAATGAGTAACACAGACATAAAAAGGGCATTTAAACCCCAGCCAAAAGGGGAACCTTGGCCGAAAAATAACACTGACGAAAGGTTGGACAAAGGGAAGATAACAAGACAAAAGTGTGAGGTGCAGTAGATGGAGCTTGTGTTTAGTTCCTGTAAGTATCACAATCTCATTTTTTAGGTTTTTGGATTGTTTTTACAGTTTGTTTAGCCTGTTTACTTTTTTATTTACTTGAACAGAATGCTATTTTGTATTATTGTTCTAAATTTTGACCAGTCACAAGGTCAAATGAGATGCTGTATGTGCAGTTGATGGACTTCTTCCAATGGCTTGAGAAAGCCACTGCTTTAGCATCTTCCTCCTGGATCCTCCTCAAAATGGCTGCAGAGGAAGAGGTGCTTGGTATATGTTGTCTCCTCTGGATTTGGGGACTGTCACACACAAAGGCATGGGAGGCATATCACATTTGACCAAGCCCGTTGACTGAATCTAATGTGCTTGTGTGTGACAGATCTTATCAGTTCTTTGCCCAGCTCTTGAAGGAAGAGTCTTCTTCTTTGGATCTTTCCTTTATTCCAATTTGGATTTAGTACCACCCAAATGACAAACGCATTATAGGCAGAGATGTCCAAGGTATTAAAAAATGTTACAAATGGCCAGCATAGGGTTCCTCTTTTGCAGTAGAAAAGACTTACTAACTAATCCAGGTTATCTATTCCTCCTTTTGTACCACTGTAATCCATAATGATTTGTGGTTTATGATGCTCCCCACCACAGATTTTCTGGTCCCTATGATGTGTGCTCATAACTACCACATTACTTCTTTTTCTTGTGATGTAATACAACAGGGATGTAAACAGAAACTTTATTAAATTGACAGGCCTGTTCTTTGTACTCATCAGCTGAGGTGAGAAGTCTGGCTTGGTCTTTCTTATTGCTCCTAACATTGTCAGCTTTCTCTTCAAGAGTTCCTGTCCCAACTTGTGTGAAGTAAAAAAATTTTTGCATGTGACGTGACCACAGAGTCCCTGTGACATATCTAGGACCACCCAAATCTCTTGGTTTTTCTCAGGGGTTCTTCTGAAAGACTTTCCAGTGAATATCTGCATTTTCCATGCATAAGTTGAAGCAGCATCACAGGCAGCCCAGTTCTTGATTCTGTATTTGGCAGGTTTAGACGGCAAGTACTGCCTGAATGGGCAGCAGTCCTAAAATGGTATAGGCTGCTCATCAACAGTGACGCTAGGCCCAGGGTTGTAGAACAGCTGAAGGATTCCAGCCACTTGTCCCATACTGACCTGATTGCAGCTAGCTAGTCTCTCTGCTGTTGAGCTGGTCGGGTGTCTCTGTTATCAAAACGGATAATCTTGAAAATATAGTGAAAGTCTTTCAGAGATGTCTTTAAACGTAAAAGTTCTCAGCCAGTTTCAACATTCCACAGGGATTCAGTGGATTCCCCATTGGATCTGAAAACACCAGGAAGTATAAGAAGCTCAAAGTATGCATGTAAATGGGTTTGGTCCATTTCCTTCCACCTCTTCCCAAAAACACACCTCCCCTCCAAAATGGTGCATTTCATAATGATATTCTGGATGGTGTCTGGAATAAACAGTTCAAAAGTAGACATGTCATATACATGCATGACTGCCATATACATTGGCCCTGGTTGCATCTTTATCACATTGGCTGCAAGGCATGGTGGCTCCTTCCATGGACAAGAATATCATTCAATGTCATCATTGTTTGAGATCCTTATTTCTCTGCTTGTCTGAAAGTCAGTTCTATCCTCTGCTTCAAACTCACTGTCAGATTCTAAATTGACAGAAACATGCTCCCCGTGTTTTGAAAATTCTTCATCTTTGAAAGTGAACACTCCCTCCATGTTGTCTTCTCTCTCTTCCAAAAAGATGTCTAAGGCCATTTGAGTAAAGATTTTCTTTGTCATACCAGATTGTTTTTTGGAAAGAAGCCACATACACAGAGCTATTAATTTGTCTTGTCCCTCCCTGGTTCCATATTGAAAAGAAATTAGAATGATCAGTCTGTTGAGATTAGTGATTGTACATGAATGGGAATATTATTGTTGGAGGTTGGATTAGCATGGAGGAGTTGATGGGGGTATTAATGGTTGATGGTGATTTAAATTATTATTATGATTGGTATGATGGGATTAGGTTTGGGGTATGTGGAAACAATGCTTCTAAAGTGAATTTATTGTTGTTGTATAGACAGTTTTCATAAGTACAATGCTCTTGGCTCCCTTAACATGCTCTTTAAAGGAAATGAGCCAAGGACATTGACTCAAGTTTTCTTTTTTTTAGGAAACATTGAAAATGGGTTGCACATACCTGATAGCCACACAAAGGGGGAAAAGTGTATCTACCCTAAGTGATATAAATACAGGACAGGTTTAGAAAGAACAAGGCTGTCGATCTGTGGACAGAAGTTTGGAGCCAGATGACAAAAAACAGATTGAGCTTTGGTGTATTGTGTCACAATCACCAGTGACAGGGTAGGATTACATTTAATGCATGCTGAAATAGTCATTTAGCTGAATAACAAACAACTGACCAAGTGTAGGTTACGATTTATCTGGTTCCGATGAGCAACATTTGCTTCTGTGTTTCTTCAGACTGGAATTAAAATCTTTAAGACAATTGGTACCATTAATATTCATGTTAAAACTGTTCTTTTCCAAGTTCTTAGTTATTTATATAATCTTAATGAATTACTAGATTTTTAGCTAGTAATAATAGCTATATGGCTAACATATTTTTCTTTTGGCAATTATTAGGTACTACTCTTTAGTATGTTTTATGAATATGTTATGAAAACTGAACATAAATTAGCCATAGACCTTCCACCACTATCATCAATGCCATTATTACTTCACTTGAACTGAAATCTGATGTGTGTGAAAGCTATTGGGCCACCACAAGCCTATTTAGGCTGCATTTTTAACTATATAACATTGAAAAGTGCTGTTAACTTACTAACAAATGTAATTGCATTGTATTATTGCTATTATTTTTGAATATGACTCATTGTTGCAAAATTATTTAATATCAAAAATGTGACTTTTGGGTGAAGTAACTAAAAAAGGTGGAATACTCCAACTTTTATATCACAGAACGTACCTGAATATTACGTCATGCATCTATGTTGTTTACTTTCTATAATTCTTTTTGGATGTATTTAAATTATTTTATTCTTTGTTTGTTTTTAGGTTTTGTAATTTTAGTTTACTGTTGTGTTTTCCTATGCTCTTCACACCTTTGGTCAACTTTGGTTTTATAAAGGTGCTACAGCTGGCATTAACACCGACTTTTTTGGAATTTTTCAGAAAATTTCATTTGCTTGATTATATTTTCAGATATCTGTAAATAGATTTTGACTTGTTAAAATTACATTTTATATTTTAAAACATATATATATATATATATATATATATATATATATATATATATATATATTGTATGACACAATAAAGGCATTGGTAATTCTAATCTCCACTAGTAAAATGTCTTTTCACACACTGCATTTCTAATCAAAGGTTCCACAGAAGTCAATTCATTATTTAAAATGGAATTACAAGTATCTGATACATGAATGTCATCTCACCTAAATCTAATTATTGGTATAATACCTCTATTAATTTGATAAGTCCCAAAGTAATTTTAGATGTCGAAAACAGAAATTGACACAATTAAAATAAAAAGTGGCATGAGATGTTAACATTAAAGTGGCTTCACCAATTTGACTTCCGCTTTAAAGATGACCATCCAGAGATTTTTTTGCAGGACTGCTTTGTTAATTATCGGTTCTGCTTCAAAATAAAACTTTTCTTCTTCTTGAAGCTTGTGATATGTGTTTGCAGAAAGGACTAGCACAGATATACCGTACCAGGACTAGTACATTTTTTATTCTAATTCTTCACTACAGACTAACAAAATTCTTATTCTTCTTTCATCTGCTCCCGTTAGGGGTTGCCACAGCAGATCATCTTTTTGCATAACTTTTTGTATTGTTGTCCTCATATTGATTTGGCAAAATTATATATAAACTACCTATTGACTTTGTTAATTAAAACTAAATCAAAACCATAAGACAAATCACAAACCTCAGTACAGTGAAATAGCCTGTTCTTAGACAAATGTAAAACTTTAACAAAATTTATTTTTACAAAGGATTTCAGAAAATGACTGCAGCTTGCATGTTTTTATTGTATTGACTAACATTAACAGACATATCTGAATTTCTTAAGTTGGCCAATTCCAGTTACTCTTCAGCATTCACTTAGTTTTCCTAACCTTTACCTATGTGCCGTTGAAAGAAATGGCTTAGCTATTTTTTTTTTGTAATTTGAATTTGTATTATTCATTTAAAATTTAGTTCTATGCTACTTGTGGTTTATATTAAACATTAATAACATTAAGATAATTTAAATTTATGGTGACATTTTCACATATTCTGCACAATAGGTTAATTCATATAATGTCCAATTGGAATGATGGGCTATATGGTGGTGCAGTGGTTAGTGCTGCTTCCTCTGGTCGAAGGACACTGGATTTGAATCCCAACCAAGAACTTCCTGTTTGGAGGTTTTACATTCTCTTAATATCTGTCTGTCTTTTTGGTCTTGGTAGTCTGATTTTCTTCTCATACTAAAAAATGTTTGTCTTTTGTTGATTAATAATGATAATAATATTTATGTATTTTAATATTAATAATATATTTTGTTTACATAGCACCTGAAGCTCAAAGTGCTTTACAAATATTCAAAAGATTTCAATAGGAATAAAAGTACATAGAAAGGTGAAATAAATAACTCTGGTATTAAAAACCAAACAAAAGATACATACAGCTCATATTACCAAGTGCACCTAAATAGAGAAAAAGGGTAAGAATGATAAGTAATTCCTGAGCAAATGTTTCTTAACTTTCCTTTTAAATGGAATGAATTGAGCCAGCCATTCCATTTCAAAACCTAGGTGCAGTAGAGCTGAAGGACCCATCACCCCCAGAGCACAGGTTAGTCTCAGGCATAACAGGATTGAGCTGCAGTGGGCAGGCAGGACTGCAGCAATGCCAGAGGTTAATGATGGAAGTCCAGGATGAGGCCATTACAAGCTTCATAGGTTAGCAAAAGAATTCTGTATTCAATCCTACTAGACACAGGGAACAGATCAAGACTGATCAAAACAGATATGTGCTTACTGCTGCGGGTCTAAGTGAAGACTCTTGTAGCAGAGTTTTGAACCAGATGGAGCTGAGATAAAAGATTAACAGAGAGCTACAGGAGTTAATGCTGGATGTGATAAAACATGGACAAGCTTCTCAGTATCAGAAAAGAATAGTAATGAGCGGGCATTGGATTTGTGACAGAGGTTGAAGTAAGAAACTTAATTATTGTGAATTATATGAGTTGAATAATAAAGGGAGGAATCAAAATCACATCAAGATCCCTGGCAGGCAATCAAGGTATAATAGTTTCTTTACCTAAAAGTTAATTTTCTTAAAATGGGCTCTAATACCATTTACCATGAGTTCAGTTATCAGTTTATTTTAAATATCCATGCTCAGGCCAGCATTTATATTCTTCAAGGTAAGTCAAAAGATCTCTAATGAATATCTACACACTTAAACATACCTGACTACCATTAGTGTAAAAATAACAATAGTAGAAAGACTTTTAAGGACTTTTCTTTTTAAAACATAAACCCCTTTTCTAAAATGCAGATTATTTTTAATGTAGATTCACAGTATAATGTCTAATTCTCTTTTATTCTGACTTTAACAGCGTTTGGGTGTATAGCCCACATTTTACTTTCTATTGTACTACTGTATCACTCTATCGGTGCATCAACTTTATCCAGTAACATAACTAATCTGCTTAGTTCTGGTGGTAAAAGGAATGAAAGCTAGAGAAGCAGGCAGTTAATTTAATTTAATACTGAAACATTATGAATATCAATACTCTATAATCTTACTAAACATGCCAAAATGAGAGCAAATAAAGGTGTGACAACCACTCCATACAGCCTGGCAGTTCTTGTTGTTTGGCGTTGTTGGTGGCTGACGTTTTTGCATTGCTGTTGCCACACACATGCGCATGGTAGGCAGCTAAAGGGCTTGAGTAAGGGCAATTCCCAATCATTCACGGGAGATTCCACCTGGCTCTCTTGACGTCACTTCTGGGTCCGAGCGTATGGAAGAAGACCTTGCCGGTTCCGGTCCCTGTGATGTCATGTCCGGGCTTGAGCCTATGGCTGAAGACCTCCATGAGCTCGAACCCTTTGATCTCACTTCCTGTCTTCCCCTTTGAAAGCCTCCACCTTTTCCCTATTGCCTCAGTTCTGTTTTGGACTTCTGTTTTTTGCACATCAGTACTGTTATACATTTTGCAACTTTGCAGCCAGGATACCAACATACAGGTGGCTGCCCCAAACCTTTTTATGACTCTTATGTCTGGTTTTTGCGACACTGTTCAGCATTTTCACAGTTGTATGTGTTTCTCGTTATGGTGGTTCTAGAAAATAATGCTCTGAGGAGCTGATTCTCTGCTCTTATAAAGTTAAATTGTGTTTGTTCATTTCCTTATCCTGATAGTTACTTTATTACCCAGGGCTCATACATCTAGATTTCTGCCTTTTGAGGCACTACATTAGACTCTTATTAAGGTCTCATTAAAACTAACGGTCTCATCTCTGATGGGCAACCTATTACTCACTGTCCAACCTATTGTTTGAGCTTATTTAGCTCAGCTTTCTCTTAAAAGACATAAAGACATACATACAGGTAATTACCACACGGCTACAAATGTACAAATAACTGTTCAGAGCAGCTGCCAAAATAGGACATGAGCAAAATCTATTATGTCCAAATCAGTGCACTCTCCTTCAGTCCACTCTATTCATGTTCATTCCCATCAACCATCCCAAAGCAAAATATAATATGGCTGTTTGCAAACAAAATTATTATAACAGAGGTATGAATTTGTGCATAAGAATGCCCTGTGAAGGACTGGCATCCAATTTAGGATTGCCACACATCTTGTGTGATACTTTCTCAGAAGATGTGTCTTGGCCTCCACAACCCTGACCTTTATTAAATGATTTACAAAATGAGTGGACTGAAGGAAAATTTTTATAATGCATTTTTCATACTTTATTATTATCTTAAAATAAATTGAAAGTATACTAAATGTTATTAGAATTCAAGCTAATACTACTGTTAAAAAATAAGGTAATGAACAAGCAGGATTGAAAATACTCTAGCTGTGAAGAGAGTGGAATGTCAAACTGAAGGCTGCAGTAAAATGAGAATCTGCACAACACACACTTTATGCATGAAAAGTGTTCATTTTACACAGTCAGAAATGATAATCCAAGTTCTTTCTGTGGATGAACTCATGTTGTATAAAAGCACTGTGGTCAGTCAAAACCCAGCAAGACGCAGCATTGAGCTTTAGTTTTCTGTAAGAAAGACAAAGAGCAACAGTGAATAGAAATAAGGATGCCTCAGTAGACCCAATGGCTTTTAATGTATGCTTGTGGATGTGCCAACTCAGTGTTTTGTAGCATGTACTAAATGGGGTATAGGGAGCTTCACCTGTTACAACATTTGCTGAATACAGCATGCTAAATTGCTTCTGTGAATTTCTCCACAGTAGGGGTACCTACTGTAATTGCATAGCCAATTTTATTCTCAGTATCACTCAACACTGGTTATTATTTCCAAAGTCCTTTGTTTTATCATTAGATATAAAGCTTTCTTTTTCTCCTTTACAAATAATGATATAATTGGTTCATGTAGTTATACAGTATATATTATAGGTCTGCTGCCAGTTATCTGATTGTAATGATTTTATTGTGTTTTTTTTTTTTGTGTTTTTGGATTGTCAATTTATTTTTTACTCACTATAATGCTGCATGGGTGTAATATCAAAGCCATCTCAAAGGGGAGGATGCAATGTGGGTGACCACACTGGCACTTTCCCCACCTCTCCTCAATTCAAAATCCCTCTTCACACACACTCATGAAGATATTTAAATATTTGTATAAACTGACAGAGAGAACTCTTATTTTTACTCATGTTCAATCAAAAATAAATGGAAGAGCAGATGCATTACTCAAATTGGAGATGCATCTGTCTCACGCTGACTGTTTCATTAGCTTCATTCTAAAAGATATTGTGGAATGCAGCATAACTAAACTAGCTAGGAAAAAAAGGTTACTGGTGGAAAAATTGTATATTCAAGAAAAGATAGGAACAAATTATTACTGTGGATATAAGAAAAGAATAGGGAGGATTCAAATGTGGCACTTAAAGCATTTTTTGAAATGTTAGTTGTAAGAACAAGGAGCGAAGAAGAAAAGGACATGGTCGGAAACCTCATCAAGGATGCTATTAAGATACTTGAGAGTACAAATAGCATTAGTAAGTGCACAGGACATTTCATCACTGAACTGATATTCTGTTATCACTACTCCACACAAGAATTCCACAACACTCATCCCACAACAGCAGCCTCAGCTCCCCCTGCCCAACCACCGTCCTGCCCACTAAACAACACCAGTCTCGCCCTTGCCTGTCTCACTCATTGAGATGGCTGTGCATGTAGTTAAGTTTCCTGGGGGCCTTACACGTGGGTGCACAAGAAAATGAACACTTGAAGAAGATTCATGGCACACTGAGGATATACTGGATGGATTATGTCTTCAGACTGACCTGAGAGCACATTGGGCAGGATGGATTTGGGTAAACTTGGCAGATATAGGGTGGTCTGATAAGTCACTTCTCTGTATTTTGCCATCATGAACCTCACCAAGAGAAGCAGAGTGAGAATGATTGAATGAATGAATGATCATAAGAAGGCATGCTGTGGCCTAACAGCTCCAGTACCTAGGGTTTTTATTTCAGCCCCGTTGCTGTCTGTATTGAGTTTGGTTATTCTCTCTACTTGGGCTTTGCTCTGTGTATTTTTGTTTCACTTTAAGACCACCTGTTTACTGATATTTCTAAATTGGCCCTACATAAAAGAGTGTGTGGGGTGCACTAGTGTACCCTCGAACACCCCATACAGGTCTTGTCCTCATATACACCCAATGCTGAGATGTTGTGTTTTAACCTCCATGATCCTGAGCTCTATTAGTTGGTTCTGGTAATGAAAAAATTAGCTGAGAAAATTTTCATTATCATTGAAATATTTCCTTAATTAAAATTAAACTTTCATAATGCTAATTTCCAATGTACAAGCTCCAAACACAATAATATTTGTAGATTTAATATACGCTAAATTCAGGTTAAAAAGTGAATATAAAAACAGACAAGAATGTTCAAATGAGGAAAGCTTATTGCCTTTAAATTATTTCAGCGGTGGAGGTCCATGTTACAGATTTACAAGTAATGATCATTTTAGCAATAGACAGAATAATATCCATGGTAATCTTTATGTTACCTCAGTTGATTACACAACTTTTTTTACAACAATTTTTTCACACATATAGCTGAAGTAGTATTCATAATAGTAATTGTTCTGTTTCATTTACAGAGTTCAGTGAAATTCTTGTTTGCATTTCCAACCATTCAGCTTATCACCACTCTGTAGCACAAAGATAAGGAAGAATTAAAAACATAACTTTGTTTTAATGAAAAGAAAGCACAGATCAGCTTATGAATATGTAGCTAGTTTGTAGCTCCAAAAATGACAGCGTGCACAATTTGTTAGGTCTGTTTGTTACTTATTTTCTGTAAGAAGTTTTCCTAGTCTAAGAAAATTGCCACCGGAATTTGACTTTCACCACAAACTTCTTAATATGGATTCTTTATTTATTTCTACTTAGTTTTTACTTTTTATATCTGATATAATATGTATACAATTGCATTTTACTAGCTTCAGACACTCTGGATTAGACACCCTCTTTACACTCTGTAAAAAGTTGGGGTAAAACATATAAAGAATTTTGTGTGTGTATATACTGTATATTTAGGATGATAAATAGGGGCGAATACAAAGTAAAAAGTAAAAGAAATTTTGAATATCTGAGTCAATATTGAACCTACCCAAACAGATCTTGAATTCCATTCTGGCAAGTGGGAAGACTCACCCAATTACATTCCTTCAATGTACCAAGTTCTTTTACTCAATGCATCCCTGTCTTTTCTCTAACCTCTTCCTCATGCTAGTGAGGAACTAGCCTTCACCCAAACTCTCTTTCATTTTAAGTATTCAATCTGTGCTCTGCCTTAAGGTGTCTGTATTGAGTTTGCTTATTCTCTCTACTTGGGCTTTGTTCTGTGTATTCTAGTTTAAATTGCCTCACCGTGTCACTTATAGTTGTTAGCAGTGGTAAGAGCATGCTATTAACATCCTCTAGCATCCATGGGTCTTCTGACACAACTGAAACTTGAGTAGCTCATAAAGGGCTAGGTCCTTCATTTAGTCTATTAACACTTTTAATAATGCCTTGCAAACTCTTACAGCCCTCCATGACATCTCTCTCACCATTCCTAGATGGCCTCTACACCTGTCAGGCCACCTAAATCCTAAATGATCTGCATCTTACCACATAAGGCACAGCTCTCTCTGACAATCTTGGTCTGTTACCCTTACATGCTTTCCATCTGCTCCATCTGTCATTTTGGTCTTGGTAGTCTGATTTTATTCCCATACTAAACCATGCCTGTAAAGTTGTTCTGTTTTGGCAATATGGGTTCTGTCTTTCTCTTTGCAATCAATCTGGATTTATATCTCCTTAACACTAGAATTACCAGAGCCTACGAAAAAACCCGTAGATCCATCCCACCTTAAATCGTTTCGCACCTCTTCATCAGCATCTTTTGTGCTGTAAATGTGTCGATAAGCAGCAAGCAGCCTACTATCACATCCCCTCACCACCACACAGTTTTCTCAACTCAAGTCTGTTTCCCTGCGTGCCAGTTGCTTAGAGATGTGTAGAGTGAGAAGTCAAGCAAAATGACACCGTGTATAAATACTATATCGTTATTTGGAACACATGCATTTCATGTGTGTTCTGTGTCTACAGCAATCTGTGTAAACACATCGTTAAAACAGAAACGTTTTTCATGTTTTAGTAATAATTGACAAAATGTAGACATGAAGTGTATAATGTGTGAAGCCTGAATTCCAAATATCAAATACAGTAAACACTTTCACAGAAGGTACAAATATAACAGAACAAGTGTGCTTCTATTCAAGAATACAACTGCAGAAAAAGAACCCACGTTAGGGTGCGACATTGACATGCAGTTGCTATGACTGTATCATCTGTTGACTGGTAATCAAGACTTCACGGGTTCGACCCCGGACGAGTCCATTTTCAGAAGTGAGCTGCTCTTATTCTTACTATCTTAGAATAAAAACATACATTTGATTTCAGTCTGTAACAGCCGGTGTAAATGTATTATACTTATAAAGGTTAACTTTGCTTTTTTTTATTCAGTTTTATTCTTTCAGTCGCGTTCACGATACCCCCTCCCTCCCCATCTGACACTTCTGCTTTCACAGAAAGACACACTATAACAGAGGTGAACTCAGATGATAACAACGGTTCTACATCTGAGGAAGAATGCACGTCGCCATGCAGATTTTGCCATCACTGTACTTTGTATATGTATATGGGAAGCTCTGAAGTCTACTTGTGAATTTACGCTGAAGTAAGTAAGTAAATAAGTAAAGGTAAATAAGTAAGTAGCATTCGATATGGCTCTTATATACAAAGTACAGTGACTGCAGCAGAGTGACAAAAGGAAGGGGGAAGAAAGCTTGTCAGTGGCACTCATAGCCAATGCAAAAACCACAGCCTTAACTGAACTTTGTGGCAAGGCAAGGTCAATCAGTAAATTTACAGGCTGGATTGGCTCAGCGAGGTGAGAGAGTTCTAGTTGAACAAACCGTGTGTTACTTATTCAGATTTAATTTTACTACACATTGCTAATCGCCAAAGCAGCATTTTAGCTCATTATGAATAATAGTATTTTTAATTGAGCTGATAAAGACTGGATAATTGTTTGTGATCTGGAAATCATTGTATGTCTGTTTCCACTACAGGAGTTGCCGATTGGTGTTTTTGTACCTTATGCTTCTCTATTTATTGTTATTATACTTGTAATATATGTTTGTTGCTACTATTTTATAATGAATGACACTATGATGACCATAATTCAGCTTTGCCAATCTTTACGGACAAATGTGTGCTCCAATTATCAACAAAAAGTTGAAAAAACTAATGGAAAAAATGCACAGCCCTTTCCTCATACTCCAATGTCAGTACTAACTCTCTGCTCCCTCTGCGGTAGCTCACATCTGCTCCCTGTAGTGTACACCCTATTGCATAGGATTTGGAATGGAAAGGAAGATTAAGGAATCTGTTTAACTCCAAAGGAGATACCCACTGCTGGATCTCAACAGAGTAATACAGCTTATAATAAAGTTGGGTATGGATGCTGCATAGGGTCCAAATTTGCCAAAGGACAAGCAGGTGACCCCCCCAATATAAAAGGAATGAATTTGTCTTGAGTATATTTTGTTAAAGTAGTGCATATACCATATGAACATTATTTTAAAATGTGAAAACTAATTTTTAAAGGACTTTGATCTTCAAACAATATCATTAATGTTGTCAAAAGAAAACAGCATGGTAACAGATATCAAGGCGCATTACTTATAAAGAGACACTTTGAGAAACATAACTTTTTTTGTCTGATTAAATGTAGGTTGTAGGTTTAGAGGACACCTGATTGATTAAGAATGATAAAGTGAATAAATTAAACACATGCCAACTAACATTATATATCCAAAAAAAGATGAGGGCACAATTTCAAACTAGTTAAATATAGATATGACACATGTTAGAAAACATTTTTTTCTACTTAAAGAATTGCTAATGCATGAAATCAAATGCAGTTTCTGGTAGTGTGGTACAAAGCAGAGCACTTGGGAGCTTTGCATCTTGACTTGATTCTGTTTTAGAATCACTGGGGACAAGGAAAACTGATTGACTGATTTTGTCAAAAAAGATTTTCACATTGAGCAAAGATAAGTTACAGTATGGCACAACTTCACATGCACAGGGCACAGAGAGAAGAAAACATTTAAATCTTATCTTATTAAAGCCTAATTATGTGCACTGGAGGAGTAAGAAGAAAATCACACAAACAAAAATAAAACTAATGAATAAACGGTACTCCAATGGTCCAGTACTGCTGAAGGCATGGAATCTGTATATAGTTAAATAATTACCCTGACGTAAATTTACATTATTTCAATAAGATTTTGCCTAATTCACAAAGAATTAATAGGTGCAATAGTGCAAGATAGCTCAGGGAAAGGGACAGTCACAAGAGAGACAGTTAAGAGAGACCTGTACTGCCAGGCACACCACTGAGGGAATTCAAAGACCATCTTCCCCTCCTTAAACTCTTAACAGAGCTCACAATCAAAAAGATTTAATGTTATTTATCATATAGTTCATATAGTTCAACTTCCTATTTTCTGGTTTTGTACAGGCTGTCAGGAGGTTTTTAAGTGACCTGTGAAGAGGACAGAGCCTCTTTGTGGAAAGTTAAAACCATGTGTCCACTCTTCTACTAACAACAGAAATCCAAATCATTCCAGTCTTGCTTCAACCAGACAAAAGCCGTCCCTAGGAGGAAGTGGGAAAATATGCCATGTCAGATAGAGGGCAGGGAAGAGGTCACCAGTGATGTGCGTGTGGTTCATGGCTGGTGAGGCACTGACTCCTTCAGAGTCAGATTTACAAATACATGAACCAAAAGGAGTAGCTTGTTCACTATTCAATTGGCAGCATTCACATTGACTTTTGGTTATGTTTCATATCTCATCAGCACACTTTACACACACATAGGTATCCTCTTTAATAAAACCCTTGTGTGCGTCCAGTGTCTGTGTGTGTGTCTTCTGGTGAAGTGCGCTTGCGCGGGGCTACACAGCACATGGTCAGTCTTTTCCTGTGCATTCCCTATGCAGAGAAATACACACACAGGCGCACACGAGTCACGCACACACACAGGCACGTGCGAGTCACGCGCACACACACACGGGCGCGCGCGAGTCACGCGCACACACAGGCACGTGCGCGTCACGCACACACACACAGGCACGCACAGTCCGTGTGTGTGTGTCTTCTGGAGAAGTGGGCATGCGCGGGGCCACACAGCACGTGTCACACACACACACACACACACACACACGAGACAAACAGGCACGTGCAACAGACAGACAGAAAGACACAGACACAGAGGCATGCGCTTAAGAGACACACACGCGAGAGACACACACAAAGGCGCGCAAGAGAGAGACACACACAAAGGCGCGCAAGAGAGAGACACACACAGGCGCACGCGTGCATTGTTGCAATTTTTCAAATGTTCATTTTTTTCCCTTGTACTTAAAACTCATTAAAAAAAGAGTTTTTAGCGAGCGGGTCATAAGGCTATAGCGCAAATTCTTGCAGTGTTAGTTTTCTCTGTTGTTCAAGGTTTTCTTAGTGTTAGTCAATGTTTTTACATTTAGTTTACTATGACGCTGTGCTTTCTATGGTATAGTTAACTATATTTGTGCTTAAAAACTTAAGAAAAAATATATATTTACATACAGTTCATACGGTCTGGAACGGATTATGGTCGTGAACCGAGGTTCCACTGTATTACTGTCAGACAAAATTACAGGCATTTCACGGAAATACAAACCAGTATTACTGAGAGAGAAAATTAAAGGCACACAATACAGTGACACATATTACAGCCACATACAAGGTCCCTTGCCATTTAATATAGACTGTTCATACAAATGTTTATGCACTACTGTTCTAGCGCCCGTTATTTTAACGGGCTTAATGTCTAGTAAGGTACATATTTGGCTAAAAAAAACATTTATAGTAGAGAGAGAGCGGAGAGAGCGCATTTGCTCTGCACCCTCCATGTGTTCTAAATTTGCCGTATCAATTCCACAATTCATACTCATTCAATACAAATGAAAGTATAGAATGGTGTACAAAAAAAAATTTCAATTTTGACCTTAATTGAAATATTTAGTTGTTTTTAAAAGCTTTTATTTCTGATGATTTTATCAATTTTAATACAGACTGTTCTACAAAAGGATAACAAGAAAAACAAAAGAATACTTTATTCAAGGTCAAAATTTAGTTTTGATATATTGGATTGTTTTTTTCTTAGTCTGATCCCATTTTTTCTAAGTTGAAAACCGTCTCCTTTATGGTCTTACGTTAATTTGTAAATGAAGTCCATGCACCTATCCTTCTCCATGAAAATCTCTTGTCACTTTCTCGTAAAAGTTTCCTTTAGTTTTAAAAATCTGACTCTTCCATTTTGGCAGTCAGCCAAAACAAAAAAAATAAAAATAAACGGACTGCAGTGCACTTGACTCTCTGATATTGCTAGCGCCCAGAGCCTCTGTGTAGAAGAACAGCAGCAACAAGCACCTGTTGGGCTCACATGCAACATGCGGCACGGTACTGTCTGCCTCACCTTGTGCCTTTTCACAGTGGTTTTATGTCCGATCAGCAAGACTAAATATGTCACTCACATTCATTAAAGATATAAGCCATACTGTGGAAAGTCAGGGTGTATAATAAACGTGTCTGCAAACATCATATTGGCAACCTACAGAAACATAGCAACAGGCATGTGCCAATTGCATACATCAACTCCATGTGTAAGGGAGTGCGCAGTCAGAGGTAAGGCTTGGCTCATAGCTGCCGCACCTCATGTTTCTCCCTTGTATTTGAACAGGAAATGCGCAAATTCAGGGATTTTGACTATAAAAATAATTACGATTATTGTAATCATACAAAAACAAATTTATAGCACAGACCAGTGGACACATTTATTTTATGTTATCATTATTAGTTTTTTTTACTTTTCATGAAGAGCCTTACCTGACACTTTTCCCTGGAGGTCACAATGGTATAATGGCCACTTTGTGTACTGGCTGACCTGCAATTAGACTTTAAAAATTTTAAACATAAACTGGTTCCCCAGATTTTTTACATTTTTCATTTACATTTTTCAAACTGTTATACTTTCATTACTACAGATCTGGATTTCTGCACTTCTCTTTTCAGTCAGTCTTTTTGTACATATATAGAGCCTTTTTCATGCCACTACTGGAGTTTGGGCTCGAGCTAAATGCAGTGAACACATGATCCCTCAACTGGACCTGTTCTACTGTCTTATTGTCAGATACTGAAACTTTTACAGATCTCTGCTAGTGACTTGCAGTGTCATTATTTTTTGTTGTGGTCATTAATTGCCCAGATTTAACCTTTTATAAACCTGAAATCTTTGAACAAAAGCCTTCTCATTAGCCCTGTTGTTATCAAATATTCATTTTTTTGACTTCCACTCTTATTTGCTACTTCTTAGATGTGCCTGTGAATTTTAGGCAGTGATATTGTTTCTTCCATTAGCTGAAAAACAATCTTTTCTCCCTTAGACAGACAGATAGATAGATAGATAGATAGATAGATAGATAGATAGATAGATAGATAGATAGATAGATAGAAGTTTATTTGGTATTTGCTTTATTTAAGGGGTATATTAAGCTTTTAGAGAAGTTTAAGAAATATAGAAATACTAGCAAAATACCCGCGCTTCGCAGCGGAGAAGTAGTGTATTAAAGAAGTTATGAAAATGAAAAGCAAACATTTTAAAAATAACGTAAGATGATTGTTAATGTAATTGTTTTGTCATTGATATTGAGTGTTGTTGTCATATCTATCTATTTATATATATATATATTTACATATATCTGTGTATATATATATTTATATATATCTGTATATATATATATCTGTATATATCTGTATATATATATATATATATATATATATATATAGCAAAATACCTGTGATTGGCAGCGAGAAGTAAAAAGAAAAGGAAACATTTTAATAATAACGTAACATGATTGACAATGTAATTGTTTTGTCATTGTCATGAGTGTTGCTGGTATATATATATATAAATATATATATATATATACATCTATACACATATATATACACAGTTATATATATATACATATACACACATACATATATATACATACTGTATATATACATACTGTATATACACATATACATATCTACATATATACTGTATATACACATTTATATATACAAATCTACATATATATATCCACATATATATATATATATTAGGTGGGACTCGATTAAAAAATTAATCCAATTAATTAGAGGCTGTGTAAGAATTAATCTTGATTAATCGTATGTAATCGCACGTAAATTTGCCCCAAATCGCAAATGTTTTTTTTTAATTTAAAAGTGTTTTAGTGGCCGACAGAATCAAATAATAGACATGTACATGAATATTGTAAACTGAAGCTGTTTTAATTTCTGAAAAAAAAGCCTTTAAACTGCATTTGAATTCAAAACAGAAACAAAAATATCATCCCTGGTTAAAATTGGGCAGACTTAAAAATAAAGTGGTAGTTTAAGTACTTTAAGTAGATTTTCAGAATAGTATTGTCTTTAAATAATAATAACCAAAATTTCAACATAAAGTGCAGTTTTTCTTCTGAAAAAATAAGTCAGAAACATAAAAGGTAATTTGACCAACTTAATCTTTAAACTCTGAGTAACCTTAGCCAAAATTATTTTGTACATTAGGCTAAAACAGTGTGATCATTGAACATTTTGTAATTAGATGTAATTAGAATTACTAACGGTCACGGAAGTCCAATGATCCCCAGTAAGAGCCACAAAGTCCGCTTTCTGTAATGCATCTAATTTTGCTTGCTTTTCATTGTGCACAAAACCATGCTTTTATCAAGGCTTCTCGGAAGTCGAAATGATCAGTCGTAGGAACGCGCTTTATTCCGACTCTAACATTTTTGTAGCTGTGATGTGTGCATCAGTGTAATGGATGTACCAGGAAATGATGCATTGACAAAAGTTCCGTTTGCTTGGAATTGAAAGTGTGATTAAATGCGTTATTTTTAACGCGTTATGGAGTACATGCATCAAGCTTCTCAGCTGTGCTTGTGCTAATAAAGGGAAACATTTTAAAAATAACGTAACATGATTCTGCGTTAACCGAATATTTTTCATACGTCCCAAACCAAGGAGATCGAAGGTAAAATGAATCAGTAGCGCGTACATACTCAGTGCATCCCTCTCGGGAATCGAACCTCGAATGTCGGCATTAGAGGCTTAAGACTCTACAATTGAGCCACAGCATGTGGCTTGTCTATGCGAGTATGTACTGTAGATAGGGTATATATATACATTTAAATATATACCAGCGTATCGCAGTGGAGAAGTAGAAGTTATGAAAAGAAAAGGGAACATTTTAAAAATAACGTAACATGATTGTCAATATACAGTAATTGTTTTGTGAGTGTTATTGAATGTTGCTGTCATCAAGGATTTGATTATCATTATTTCTTTCAATCAGGGTCGTATTTGTGCGATGTGTTGTGTTCAAGTTACATTCCGTGTTTGTCAATCGTTGTAAAGATGACAGGTTTCATTCATCGATTCGTTTCTTACTGCATCAATAAACAGCTCGTCTTCTTCTTTATCTGAGACCTGACACACTGCATGCACGGGTTTTTTACACTGTCTTCCTTTAGCGGGACATTGACTTTTTCCACCGTGTGCTTTGTTTCCACAGTAGCTGCATTTATGAATATGCTTATCAGACGCTTCATATTTTTGCTGCCTTTTCAACTGTGTAATTCGGTTTTTGTTCAGCGCTCTTTGGAACTGTTGCTTTTTATCTGTGCACTGCGTCAGTTCACGTGAGCCACTCGGTGTACTTGCATCGAAGGTTCCCAGCTGTGCTGGTGCCATCTCGTGCTATGTCCATAGCTTTATTTAATGTTACCTTAGTCCTGGCACTTAAAACTTTCTCTCGCAGTTTCGCTGAGTTTGTGTCAAACACCACCCTGACCATCTCATCTTCCTCTCCATAAGCACAGTCCTTCACCCGTGAATATTTACCCGTGGCAATTTGCTATTGGATTGCGCTGACGGACGGCCTTCTATGGGCAGGCACTAAATTACAAATGCCAGCGGCAGCCTGTCTATGAACTTAATTTAAAGTGTAGGTTTACATCGTGCTTTGTTTCCGAAGTAGCAGAACTCGCTTCTTATTGTTTCGCTGCCTTCTCAATTATATAATGCATGTTTTCTTGAGCGCATTTTTGAGGTCTTCCTGGTTTTCTATGTACTGCGTGATTACGTGGGAGGCGTGATGATGTCACACGAAACTCCGCCCACGGCGTTGAAGCTCATCTCCACTACAGTAAATGGAGAAAACTGCTTCCAGTTATGACCATTACGCGTAGAATTTCGATATAAAACCTGCCCAACTTTTGTAAGGAAGCTGTAAGGAATCAACCTGCCAAATTTCAGCCTTCCACCCACACGGGAAGTTGGAGAATTAGTGATGAGTCAGTGAGTGAGTGAGTGAGTCAGTCAGTGAGTGAGTGAGTGAGGGCTTTGCCTTTTATTAGTATAGATTACAACAAACAACAATGACAATCCAATCTCAATCACACTCAAAGAATTCCAAAAAGAAAACAAAACTTCTAACTTGGCAAAGGGTAAGACAGCGGGCAAAATTAGGCATAAAGGCATATTGCTGTAGGTATGAAGGAGTACAAGTAGTATTTCTTGACACATTTCTTTTGAATAATTTGTTGCCTAAATATACTCAGTTATAGTGGCAACTTCTAGTGGTTTTGAGTACCAGGCCAATCTACTTGACACGCACACCTTATGTCTAAATGGAGACGTTCATGCAATACTGGCAAAGGAGAACAACTAGCATGACTTGCTGACATGGCCTTCTCCTGCAGGTTTGACTAGTAGGGTTTTTTGTAGTGATGAGCGAGCATGCTCAGCCGAACATGTGTTTGGCTCGAGCATCGCTATACTCGGAGCATGGCGCTATTCAAACGAGTACCACATGTGCTCGTGCGCCATGCTCGAGTCCTTGCCTCGCACGTTTTGCGGGTTGGAGACAGCCAATCAAGGGGCAGGTAAGTACTGCCCTCACTGTAATGCCAGTAGCCATGTCAGGTGCTGGCATTGCAGTGATTGGCTGGCCAGAACACGTCATCGGGTGCTAAACAGCATGCACTCGCATATAATATTTTAGAGCGTCAGCTCACCTGCAGGCACTCCCATATCATGTTTTAGAGCAGTGAAAGGCAACCTTTTTCGAGATGTGGCGCACTAAGTCCAAAAATTTTCTTTCACGGCGCACCTGAGGGACTGCCCATAAATAAATTCATGATGACACAATCTATGGACAATCGCCAATAAAAACAGTTAATTTTACAAGTTTGAAAGACATTTTATTAATAAAGGAATCAAAGGATAAATCTTAAATTTAATTAATGTAAACATTGAGATTGTTTTACAGCACATATGAGATTGATGTGAGGATCAATTTTCAAAAGACAGACACGCATTTCCTTGTCGATCATTTGAAGTCTCTCGCGTTTCTTAGACTTCATTTCTGTAAGTGTTCCGTTATCTGTTTTTCCAACATAATTTTTTTTTTTAAAACATTATCTTTTTAATCAACTAAAAGTTCAAAAACACTAGCAATTTTAAATATTTTACAAAAGTTTTTGCAGCGCCCCTAGAAAATTCCACGGCGCACCGGTTGCCCAACAATGTTTTAGAGCGTCAGCTCACCTGTAGGCACTGGCATATAATGTTTTAGAGCGTCATTTTTCCTGTAAAATTGATTTTTTTGGGGGGTTTTGGGCGTGTTTTTGTCAGTCTGTAAAAGTGGCGTACAACTCGGACAAACTGCTTCCTAGCAGCGACTTGGGAGTCCAAGATGCATCCAGACATCATCCCCATGCTGTTCCCGGTCCATTTGGGTGGTGTTTCTGTCACTTTCTGACCTTTTCCAATGGACCAGGCACCCTCCCCTCTTCAGAGCAGAGGGTGCCTGGTTGTCTCCCATTGACTTATATTATGCTCAGGTGCTCGGTAAAGCACACGAACATCGCGATGTGTTCAGACCGAACACCCGAACACTTTGGTGATCGCTCATCACTAGTTTTTTGAGCTGGGCAAAATTCCTTTTATCTTCCATGGGCAACAGATTGTTGCAGCTGCGGATATACGGTCTGAAGCAGATGTGGCATATGAAAGGCTGTGGCTCCATAAACCAGAATTGGACTTAGCAAGATAGTTAATCAATGGAGAAATGGAAGTTATACAATTCATTTATATTGTCCATTAACAAATCATTGCAATTTGGGAAGAAAATACTAAAAGAGTAAGATTTTTTGCATAATTTTATAGTTATCCTCCTCATCCTAATTATGGGTTTAACATTTTTGGGACTACCCAGATTAGCTGGTGATACCAGGAAAAAAGAAAACACACAAAAGTAGGGGTTAGTGGTCAGCCAATAAAACAGCAAACAAAATTACATTAAATGGAAAAGAGGCAATATCTCAATCCCTTCAGTATGAAATACTAGTATTAGTGGTGCTAGTAATTTACATGTTCAAGAATTATATACTTGTAATTATATACGAGCAGAGACAGCCATGTTTAGGAGAGTCGGACTAATTTGGTAAGTGGTGTGCTTGTTGCATTTTGTACGTATCTTTTTCTTTATCTTTTTTCTATTTCTTGATTTTTTGTAAGTACAGAATGAAGAAAGGATTCATTATTTCATTTTGTATATATCTTTATCAGAAGATCCATTTTTAAAGTATTTTCTTGAAGGAAAGAAAGCATTATTTTTATTTTGTAAAAATATGAATCCTTTTTTTGCTAACTGTTGGCTTTTAAATACTGTAAATAAAGACTCAATAGTTTTTCTTTTTGATTTGGTATGTGTCTCCTCCTTAACAGATCATCTGGTTATGAACTACAAGATGCCCAGGGTCCCTGTGTTCCAGGATGTTCCAGGATCTTGCAGGATCAGGGCATCACATTTCAAAATATAGATAAATATAAGAAAATGCTCAAAAGAGCCAAAACGAAGTTGCCTGAAAGGCTATCTTAAGGCAAACAAGTCCCAATACACATCCATATGTTAAAATCCAAAAACAGAAGGAAAAATAATCAAAAAAACTTCAAAAGCAAAAAAATGGCAATACTCACAAAGCACTCTGAAAACTCACTCAATGAATTGCTAAGGGACTCGCTTCCCAGCCTGTCTATAAATGCTGCATTGCGGTCCATTAGCAGTGATGCAAAAGGGGGGTCCATTGGGTTTCCAGGCACAATATACAAAAAACACACTTAAGTAAATAGATACAAAATTAGAATAATGAAAAAAAGTATATACACACATACAATAAATGCATGAAAAGTAATACATACCAGTGAACTAAGAAGATATCTGAAAAAAGAATAAACATAAACCAATGACAACATAAGCACTTTTGAAGTTTGTTTTCCCCCAATTGCTATCATTGTGTTGCGTTTATGGCACTTTGAAATAGCAAATTGGCAAGGCCTCTGAAAAACCCATAGAACAGATCTCACCCAAGGGCAAGCCTGACCCAGAAAAATGGCAGGTGTAAGGCCCAATTAAGTCACAAACAGGAAATAAGTCTTGAAGTTTAAAAAAGAATAAAACAAATTTCTTGAAAATGTTTCATCAAGGGGAGAAACCATAAAAACTCCAGCTGATATTAGAGAGAAGTCCACAAGGATCTTTATGGAATTAATGATTTATTTTTTTAAAAAAAAAGCTAAATAAAGAACAAAAGAGCATAAAGAGGCAATGAAGGAGTTGCCTAAAAGGCAATCCTAGGCAAATTCCCAAAAAACAAGTTCAGTAGTTCAGCAATTGTGGTAATACTCATAGTAAAAAAGTGCAAAGTCTCAACTTTGAGCATGCGCATAAGCCTCAGGATTCCAATGTTAAGCAAAGCACATGCGGCCACTCTGCAGACGATTTACCAATCAAAAACCAGTACTTGCCAGAGCCCCTCCCCTTAACTTTTAACGAGTGAAAGTGACAGTTTAAATTCAAGCCATAGTTCATGTTGTGTTTTGAGAAATATGATAGACAAAATTAAATAAATTAACAATAATAAACATGACACATTTATTTTTGCTCACATTTAATGCTCTTTTTCTTTATTTATGGTCACATTTAAATCTTTTTTTGTCCAGTATATTCCTCCATACATCTCTCTCTCTGGTGTAATCTGCCAACATTTTTAGCTCAGTGAACATTTTTAGCATACCTTCATTTTTATAACTGTTGTACAAATTGTCAGACTAATGCAGAAGAATATACAATAAGAAACAAGGAGGAATGTTAGAAATTATCTATACTAATAAAAAGGCAACGCCCTCACTCACTCACTCACTCACTCACTCACTCACTCATCACTAATTCTCCAACTTCCCATGTAGGTAGAAGGCTGAAATTTGGCAGGCTTATTCCTTACAGCTTACTTACAAAAGGTAAGCAGGTTTAATTTCGAAATTCTACATGTAACGGTCATAACGGTTGATAACAGTCAACAATGTCCGCTGTGTTGAACTTTCTTATTTATGGCCCCATCTTCACAAAATTTGGTAGGCAGTTTCCCTGCACTAACCGAAACCAATGTATGTATTTATTTCGATTGTATGACACCACTGTTGGCCCGCCATATTGAACTTTCCAACATCACTAATTTTCCAACTTCCCGTGTAGGTAGAAGGCTGAAATTTGGCAGGCTCATTCCTTACAGCTTACTTACAAAAGTTAAGCAGGTTTCATTTCGAAATTCTACACATAACGGTCAACAACGTCCGCCATGTTGAACATTCTTATTCATGGCCCCATCTTCACAAAATTTGGTAGGCAGCTTCCCTGCGCTAACCGAAACCAATGTACGCACTTATTTCGGTGGTATGACGCCACTGTCAGCCGGCATATTGAACTTTCCAACGTCACTAATTCTCCAACTTCGTGTGTAGGTAGAAGACTGAAATTTGGCAGGCTCATTCCTTACAGCTTACTTACAAAAGTTAAGCAGGTTTCATTTCAAAATTCTATGCCTAACGGTCATTATGGTTGATAACGTTCGCCATGTTGAACTTTCTTATTTATGGCCCCATCTTCACGAAATTTGGTAGGTGGCTTCCCTGCGCTAACCAAAACCGATGTAGCGGTTTCAGTGGTATGATGCCACTGTCGGCCACCATATTGAAGTTTCCAAATGTCACTAATTCTCCAACTTCCCGTGTAGGTAGAAGGCTGAAATTTGGCAGGCTCATTCCTTACAGCTTAGTTACAAAAGTTAAGTAGGTTTCATTTCGAAATTCTATGCGTAATGGTCATAACGGTCAACAACGTCCGCCATGTTGAACTTTCTTATTCATGGCCCCATCTTCACGAAATTTGGTAGGCGGCTTCCCTGCGCTAACCAAAACCAATGTACGTACTTATTTCGTTGGTATGATGCCACTATCATATTGAACTTTCCAACATCATTAATTCTCCAACTTCCCGTGTAGGTAGAAGGCTGAAATTTGGTACTTATTTTGGTGGTATGATGCCACTGTCAGCCGCCATATTGATATTTTCAACAGTCTTTGTTACTTATGGGCCCATCTTCAAGAAATTTGGTACGCGGGTTCCAACACTAACTGAATCCTACTTACGTACATATATACGTCCATAGCCTGCAGCTTGGTCACCGTGTGAGGTGGCGTTGGGTCCCCCATCCCAATGCCTCCCACGTTGCTGGCTGCCTGCCTATATAAGGCCGTCCATCGCTCCAGTCTCTACATTCCCTTCCTTGCTTCGCCACGGGATTCACGTCTCCCTGCTGATAACTACAGCCTTTTTATTTAATCCACGGCTTCTCCGCTGTTTTATTGTTCATTTATTACGATTATAGTTATTGTGTAGGTATTTTAGACTTACTTTACATTGTTCAGGTACCCATTTCCTTAATCATTCCAGCCGTACCCCCATTAACATGTCTATCGAGGTGATCACCATCGATCAAAGAACCGTCACTTACCGAGTGGTTTCCATGCCCGGAGATGGCACCTACCTTTTCCATTCTCTTTGTTACATATTGCACAGCCATATCAGGCTCACTCTTGATATCCGGAGGAACATTGTGTCTTATGTATTGAATGACTGGGACAGGTTCAAGGTGTGGACTGATGATGGTACAGGAGATAATTGTACTACACAGGAGCACTAGAAGAGTGAAATGCTTAAGCCCTTCACCTATGCATCTGCATGTGAGTTGATGGCTGCCGGTGAATTGTTCGGTTGTCGCTTTCAAGTGTACCGAAATGGCTAAATATTTTACACCTTTCGACAACCGCCAATGCCTCTTAAACATCTTAGATTGACAGGTGACGATTTCAGTAGTTGACACTTTGATGTTTATGAATGTTTAAACTCTCAAAAGCTGAATGTGAAGTTATCGATGAAACCGGTTGTATGCTTACAACGCTTGACAGATGTTGAATGTCTGTTCAACACAAGTCCTACAAATACTGTCGTAATTGAAACAAACAATGAAACTCAAACTGATTATGACAGCAGCAATCCAAGCTGTGAGATTTGAAACTGTACGTTGCATGCTCAAGAGTACAACCGGAGGACCAAACTCACAATGTGGTATACAAAGAGATCCTTAACAAATAATTATTGATATATTTTCCCTTAGTTTAAAAAGGTTTAATTTTCTTCTTAATGAAAATTTTAAGATAGTACTTCGCCACTACGAAGCGCGGGTATTTTGCTAGTTTATAATAAAATAAGTGTATCTAATATTTCATTTCAGTGTTTGCTAATATTAATCAACAGTAGAAAGTTTTTATTTCAAACAGAGTTGTGAATGGTCAAGAACCTTCATCCTTCCTTAACACTAGAATTACCAAAGCCTACGAAAAAACTCCCAAACCTGGCCCACCTTAAAACCCTTCGCACCTATCCGTCAGCGACTTTTATCTTGTAAATGTGTCGATCAACACAAGCAGCAAGCAGCCTGCTATACAATCCCCCCTACCACTGCAGAAAGTTCTCCCAGCTTTTTATTACTATTTAATTTAATATTGTTTCTTTGTATCAGTATACTGCTTCTGGATTATGTGAATTTCCCCTTGGGATTAATAAAGTATCTATCTATCTATCTATCTATCTATCTATCTATCTATCTATCTATCTATCTATCTATCTATCTATCTATCTATCTATCTATCTATCTATCTATCTATCTATCAGCTCCAGTCTTGATTATCTGGGAGTCATGTACCTAGAGTTGTATAGGGAAATAATATATCGTTATTTATAACACATTTATTTCATGTGTGTTCCGTTTCTACAACAATCTATGTAAACACGTTAAAACAGAAACGTTTTTCATGTTTCAGTAATAAATGACAAAATGTAGACATAAACTGTATAATGTGTGAAGCCTGAAGTCAAAAAATCCAATAAACACTTTCATAAAAGGTACAAGTATAATACAACATCTTCCGTGGTGCAGCGGTAAGAACTTCTGACTTGTAATCAAGAGTACCTCAGTTCGATCCTGACTGCCTTGTAAATTTGCCGTTTTGAGTAGTGAGCTGCTCTTATTGTTAATATTATACAATAAAAACACCCATTTTATTTGCGTCTGCAATAGCCAGTGTAAATTCATAGTACTGTACTTGTAAAAATGACAATTTTTTTTCACTTTTATTCCCTCAGTCACGATTGTGATACAACCCCCCAAACCCCAGATCTAAATACAGGAATAAGGAGAACCTCAATCTGAATTCACATGCAACTGTATAATTTGTGTAAATTAACAGATTGTTTTTTTTTCTGTATTAAACCACATTACTGTCCTTACATTAGAAGAAGTATAATTAAATTAAATAATTAAAAAAATAATTTGTCTTACATAAAAAAAACTATTAGTAACCCGTTTTTAAAATCTCAAAATACAATACTTGGGAGGAGAGATGGAAGAAACATCATCTTTAGTTATTTGTACCTAATACTTAACAATTAAAGAAATTGTGCTCTATTGAAACATTCCTGGAGATGGTATGCCAAAACAAAAGGTTGAGAATCACTGACCTAGCGATATCTCACAATATTTGATTACATATGTGTTGATAGTCTGCTGTAGTTAAACACTTGCTTTTATTAATAGTTCTACTATTAAACAAAATCGTGTGGTGTGACAGGGCGGCACATTGGAGCAGTGGTAGTGCTGCTACTTTGCAGTAACACCAGGATTCATATACTGGGTCCTCCCTGCATAGAGTTTGCATGTTGCTCTGCTTTCCTCCCACTGTCAAATTGCAGGTTATGTGAATTGGCAACTCTAACATTGTCCCCTGAGATGGTCCAGTGCCCTATCCAGGGTTTGATCCTGCCTTGTGCCCTATGCTAGATGGGATAGGCTCCAGCAGCCACATCCCCCTTAACTGCAACCCTGGGTTAGAAACCAGATTAGGACATGACCTGTGGTGACTATTTTTAGCAGTAACCAAGAATCCAAGGTCATGCTATGCCTCACAGCATTGGGTTTAATTTAGTGGCAGACCCTAAACACACGGTACAACATTTCCAGGGCCTTGACTTAAAAAACTTTGGGAACCACTAGCCTTAAACGTGGAAGAAACATTACCCAAATCCAGAAGGCACCATACAGTGTCACATACAGTAGTGGCTAAGCATTGAGACAGTTTGACAGTATAGTTTAATTTCCATCAGCTATTTTACAGTACCTTTCAGTTTTGTCAAATTTTAATATTAGAGACCTGTTACATTAATATTGTATGTGTGAAAATTTTAAACAAAAAGTATGTATACAATCACACATCAGTCTAGGCATCTGGATGAATTATTTCTAAATAATTACTCACACAGGGTGTGTTTGTGTGTTTGATGGTTCCCTGTCCATGGATTGTTCCTGCATTGCACCCTATACTGGCTTGGATAGGCCCCTAGCACCCCAACCCTGACACCCTATTTGGGACTAATTGGGCTACTAAATGACTGAGCCACACAAAACCATTGAAATCAAAAACTGATATTCAATCACAAGCTTTTCATGCGTGGCATAGTTGCACAGAGATGTTGGACCCTGCTGTGGTCACTGCCAATGCAGAGAGTACATGTGTCTTTGCAGCATTCTCACTGTGTACAGTTTTTTTTTTTTTACTATTTTAAAGATCTTTGACTTATGCTGATTATAAATTCCAATCTGGGCCTGAATGAGTGTGAGTGTGAGTGTGTCAGGATTCAGAATTAGTTCCTGACTTGCCAATATGACAGGGATAGGCTCCAGCTTCTTCTGCCTCTAAAAACTGAATTAGAAAGACTTGGTAATTAAATAAATGGATGCACCTTTCACAAGTTTAGAAATGTTATACTCTTATTTGGTGTAATGAAAGAATATTGATGAAGTCTACGAAATATTTCTATTAAAATAATTTCTGTCAAATCAGATTTTCTTTCAGCAGATATTTACATAGACATGAAATAAACAATTCTCTTCTCATTTCTACTTTCACTGAGAAATCTGACACTCATCAGAAAAGAAATGTATGATTAAATATTGTACTTTGTATCTCATAATGCCTCTTTATATATGCATCAAAATGAATTGCACATTTTGTATATTATTTCAAAAATATGAATAATGAATGCATTTTATATTATGCCTGCAGTATTTTAATATGACTGGTTATAGTCATTCTACTTTCTACTGTACTTTTCACATTTTTAATAAATAAGAAAACACATTCACTTATGAATTAAATGGTGAAAAATTAACACAATGCATTTAACTCACTCCATAGTCGAGCAAATAGTATTGTTGCTGTAGGGAAACGGAAATAAGATGCTGATAACAATCTGTCACTCAAAATAGCTTATTTTGAATAATACATTATGAAAGTTTATATTTGACTTTTGGGTTGTGTTTGCCTGCAAAGTTAACTTTGATAAGGTTAATTAAACTGAATACATTACAATAAATTGGATAGCAATGGGTAATAATTGCATTCTTTAATGTATTCCTTCTCACAGTTATTGCAAAATTCTTTATTTTAATGCAAGAAGGAAAACGACACACTACTTGAAAACCCAGCTGATCAATAAAATATGCACTGTCAATAACATTATTCCAGATTTATCTAGTCTATTTCCAAAATGTTTCAATATTTTCATTAAACTAATAAAATTGCGAACCATTTTGGCAGTGGCAGGCACTCTGAGGTTTTTAGCAGTACTAATTTGCTTTCACTAGCTAGGGGCTGCTTTGCAAATTGACTTCATTAGACAATTCTTAATAACTGCCTGTTCCTTTGTTCTCTGTCGTAGAGGGGTAAAAAAATGATGGTGTGTTGTAAAGCAAAAATGGCAAAAACAAACATGAGTGTTCTTTGTCATATTCCTTTTGGACCTTATTTTCTTATATTTAAATATACTTTCCCTTAAGGTGCATTGTCTAGCATTCAGATTTTTTTTTAATCATGAAAGTTTAATATCTGTTAATATGCTGCTTTTCCAGACAAATCTTTAATATGTCTTTGCTTGGAGATATCTTTAATCAATGGGTTGCTTTATTATACTTGCTTCTTGGAGACTGTGTGCTATTATAAAGAATGGAACACTCGGCTTCCTAGATACTGCTGCTGTTATATTATAGGGAGCTCACTGCCAGACTATCCTTTGCTACTGTAGTGGGAGTGTCAGCTTTATACTTTGGATGAATATGTATTTTGTTGTGTAAATGCTGTGTGTTCAAACATTGTAACAGGAGTAAGAATATGAACTTAAATAGTATTTAAAATCTGTTAATATGACTTTAGAATCAAGCGTTAAATGTTTTTTGTGTAAATGCATAAAACGTCATAAATTTGATCTGCCAGAATGAAATCTTTAAACATTTAGTTTGTTTTTAACTACCCAAAACACTGGATTAATGAACAGAAACTTTATTTCACATGTGTTTTGATAAAAAACACAAAATAACTAATCACAGAAGTATTCATTTCCTTCAGGCCAACATTTACTAGGTGCACCTTTTATAGCCATGGCAACCATGAGTTTGTGGGCACAGTTCTCAATCAGCTTTGCACATCGTCACGCATGTGTGTCCGAGGATCTCCTTGCTGACTCATTCAAGGTAAATGGTAACCACCCTTGGGTGAGATAGGGCGCTGGCGCTGTGTCTCTTTTTTCCCGCAGCTCCCAGAAACCTCCCAATGAAGGAACTTAGCTCCGCCTCTTCCGGTCCTCCTATTATGAAAAGCATACACAGCATATATATATATATATATACAGTAATCCCTCGCTATATCGCGCTTCGACTTTCGCAGCTTCACTCCATCGCGGATTTTAAATGTAAGCATATCTAAATATATATAACGGATTTTTCGCTGGTTCACGGATTTCTGCGGACAATGGGTCTTTTAATTTATGGTACATGCTTCCTCAGTTTGTTTGCCCAGTTGATTTCATACAAGGGACGCTATTGGCAGATGGCTTAGAAGCTACCCAATCAGAGCATGTATTACATATTAACTAAAACTCCTCAATGCTATAAGATATGCTTCCCGCGCGATGCTTGATTGTTTGCTTGTCTCTGCCTCTATTCACCCTCTCTAACATTCTCTGCGCCTGACAGAGGAGATGTGAGCAGAGGGGCTGTTTGCACAGAGGCTGTTTGCTTAGAAGATACTGACGCTCCTCTAAAAAATGCCGCTGCCAGGAGTTGATTCTACAATTAAATAAGAGAAAAATAAAAAGAGGAATAACCTTGGAGGTCAATCATCACCCCAAAAGCGGATAGTAGACGTCACGTAGTATATGTTTGCCAAATTTCAGGTCAATAGTCCAACTGGTTTGCGATCTGCAGATGATTTAAAATCTTGGAAAGACAAACGAAAAGCCATGGTAGTGTATTATATAAGAAAATATATATTGTGAGAGTCGTCATGCTGGGACTAATATCCAAGCCAGAGCTGAACTGGGATCCTTATTCGGTATGGATGCCTATATCGTGGATTGACAGGGGAAGACAATTTATTCAGGGCATTGTCTCCCCCGACACACTAGGTGGCAGTTCCCCTGGGTTTCGGTACTGCTATCGAGAACCACAGGGCATATTGGGAATTATAGTGCTTTGGATCAGTCCTGTTGGGTTCCGTGGGTGCCACCAGGGGGCTCTGAGGGGATTTGCAAGCTTTACTTTATTGGGTTTAAGATGTACTCAGAAGTACTCCTGAGCCACAGTTTCAGGACACCACAATTATTCCCAGATTTTGCATAAAAGAAGAAGCCTGCTTCAGTACATGGAGCCAGAGCCAGGAGGAAGAAGACAAAGCTTGTCTGGAAGAGCAAAAGAGAGATGAAAGGATTGCAGCATGGTTGAACTGTGTGTTTTGAAGCCTTTGTACATGGTGGGAAAAAGAATGAAAACTTTTGAAACACATTAGCACTTGTGTCCATGCCATTGTGTAGGGTGTTTGAAGGGCTGCAACACCCTCTGGTGTTCACAATATACGTGTATAGTAACTATGAAAAGCATTCACTGCTTTGGAAGGCTTCATGTTTTATTGTTATATGACATTGAATAACTATGGATTTCTTTTGCCATTTTTGACATTGATAAAGAGAAAAAGACTCTTTAGTGTCAAATTGAAATATTGGTTAAGTGGTCTAAATTAAATACAAATTTAATAAAGAAATTAAAGTGATTGCATAAGTGGTGAAAACCTTTGCACAGTACTGTATAAAAGTGATAATAATTATAATTTATTTAAAATATTTCTTTCAGAATCCAAGGACTCAGTAAAGAAAAAACACAAATTAAATAAATAAACATGTAAAAGGCATAAATAAGTAACATGAAAACATTTTAAAAACTCTTTTAACAAACTTATTCCCTTTGGCCTTTGGTTATTACCTTGTGCCAGTGCTTAAGAACAGATTTTTGTCTGTCTGACTCTGTAGTAGGAAGTATATAAAAAATTTATTGATGAGACATATTGAAGTACATTTGATAATTGCAATGCTTCTACTATTTGTATTTAGGAGGTAGAAAAAAATAAAGTTGTTAATTCCATTTAATAATTAATTGAAAAATCTATTTTAGTACAGGTTCATCATCAAGAGTTTGTCAAAATATACTGACAAAAGAAATGCAAATATACAGACATGCATTATTTATTTCATAATGCATTGTGCATCATAAGGGCCTAATATTCTTATCCTCAATGAACAATTTTACACTTCATTGTAACACGGAGATTAAACATTATTAAGACATTCTCATTTTATTGTTGATTTACAGATCATTTAATGCTAACAAAGAATGCTTTTAGGCTTCACTGGCCATAAAACTTCGTATGAATTAAAATACAATGAATCTGTGCAAACTGAAAAAAATATCAGTTTAGGCCACCGACATTCGATATGATTATCTCTGAAAACAGCATTATTATTCATAATTTGACAAAGAAGCTGTTTATTACATGGAAAATGACAATACTCACTCAGAAGCAGCAGGTATTTTTTTAATTGAGATCTAACCCTCTTTTATTTTGGCACAGTTTCCTGAATACAATGCAGGAAAACTGTCTAATCCATGGCCATATTTTGATTAACAAGAAAGCCTTCCCCAAACAAAAACCTTAAAATACCCATTTTAGGGTATTCTCTTGAATCTAGAGTTACCCCTCACTCTTGGTTCAAGTATTTGACATCTCTTACCTGAGTCAAACACCAGTGCAACATCCCTCATTGTGGCAGATGAGAACATTTTGAAACCTTTTCCCACCAGCAATAAGAGATGCTGCTTCCTGTAGGATTGTGGATTTCTTCTTTTGAGTTTGATTGGGTGTAATTAAATCACAACAGTGGTTTTCCCTGGTTTATCTCCGTGAGGCATACCTGGTCCATATGTCACAGATAGAGCCTGCCCTAAAATGTTTACATAACACCAAGGTTCTTTTGGACCTCTATATAAGCCTTTGTGTCAGCAAAGCTCTCAGACTGTATGGTTTGAAGCCTGGTATCTTTTCTGTATGTGCACATTTGTGCACATTTCACTGTTGTATGTTCACCACAGGGTTCAGGCTGGAGCAATGATAAACAGGAGCCCACGTATCTGTTTAACATTTAAACACTATATTAAGATACATGCACACTTATGCCAACTAATTAACAATTAAATACAAGCAGTACTTTAAAATCCTGCGTATAATGCACACAATTTTCACTCATTTTTTTTCTTTAAAAATCGGGATAAACATTATAAATGAGACATAATTTTAAAAAGGGATTTTCAAAAAGGCTGCACAGTAGGAATATAGGTACTTTTATTCTTTATGTGTATAATTTATTACTATTTAATTTAATATTGTTTCTTTGTATCAGTATACTGCTGCTGAATTATGTGAATTTCCCCTTGGGATTAATAAAGTATCTATCTATCTATCTATCTATCTATAAAGTGCTTGGTTTCACTTCGCTGTTGGGTGGAGCTGTGTTAAAGTTCTTACTTAAGACATCGGTGCTCATCTTTTGCTAACCGCTCAGACCGCACGAGCATTATACCACATTATAGCCAGTAATTTCAACTTGAATATTGGACTTGATAGTAGTAGGTAGGTGGTTGTTGTGGTCCTTCATTAGGTAATAATTTTAACCCGTTTAGGGCAGATTTTTTTTCCTTTTCTCCCAGGGCTGAATATTTTTCCAAAACACTCAGTTTTCTGAAAAACACACAAAACAATAATTTCTCACATAAATCAACCTAAAATATTAGTTACTGCATACAGTGGGGTGTCACAGTGTGTTAGCCATCTCTGACTATCATGGCAGCACAGTGGATGGGTGGGTGGGGGCAGCTGACAAGTTGTTTTCTGAAAAGCACACAAACCAATGCTTTCACATATAAATCAACATAAAAAGTCTGTTGCTGGTTCTGTGGTCACTCTCGCTGCATGTTCTCTGTCTCTGGCGGCCGCAGCAGTGGTCGCTGTGGATGCAATCTGGTTTGTACCTCTTGTCATTCCAGATTAACGTTATTGTAGGCACATCAACTGCTTGATCGTGTCCAGCACCATGACCAGCTGATGCTGGTACCACACTTTCATTTTAGATCTCTATTTCCAGATCTCTTTCACCAAAATTGGAGTCTGACAAGCCAGAGTGCAGTTCAAAATAATAAAATATACGCAAAATACTGTCCACTGAGCATTTTGCTTTGCACATTCGCTTTGCTCTCTCACCAGATGTTGATGCAATTTTTGCCATTCTTTGCTTGTCGCTACTTATGCATGATGGCGATATTTATTAAGATGGTATCAATGCCAATAGCATTAACTCAACAGCACTAGATGAGCTTCTTACTAGTAACAGCAATGACGACTGTTCTTCCAGTTAGGTATACCTGTATTTAGAGTTATGTATTTTTGATTCGATTTTAATTGTTATTATTTAATGCAATTTAAAATAAAATCTTGCAAATTAAAAAATTGTTACCTAATAGGTACTTATCTACTTGTTATTATAAGTCTTGTTAAAAATGTAATGTACAGTAGAGTCTCACTTATCCTACCTTCGCTTATCCGACATTCCGTATTATCCAACGTCCCACCAAAAAAAAAAAAAAACGCATCAATCGGCAACAAGAACTGCTAGTTGAGAGTGTGAGCGTATTCTATTTTTTGTTGCTCCAGACTCTACCACAGCTAATTACAGCAGAACCTTGGTTTGCGGGCATAATTCATTCAGGAAATGTGCTTGCGGTCCAAGGCACTTGTACAGTATATCAATGCGAATTTCCCCATAAGAAATAATGGAAACTCAGGTGATTCGTTCCACAAACCAAAACTGTTCATATAAAAATGATTAATACAAAATATAAAGTAAAAATACATAAAGCAAATTAACCTGCACTTTACCTTTGAAAAGAATCATGGCTGGTGTGAGTGAGTTTTTAAACGACACGCAAAAGAGTGTCACAAAGCAATCGCAGGCTCCCAGCGCTGTAGCAGTTCGCCATAAAGGCCAATCCGAAAAGATCGCAGACATGCTATAAGCGCCTGCCATCGATGGATGACAAGGAACATTATAAATGCGCAGGGCACAGTATTACTTTCCCCCCGACCCTGCCTGACTGCTGTGTCTGTGTATAGGAGAAAGGCAGATCCTGCTAAAATAAATAACCGCGCTGTTGCTGTTTCAAGCTTAATAAAGCTGGTGTTGCTAAAAGTACTGAGACTCAGCTTTGTGTTTTCGGGTGCAAGACAGGGACTCGCACATCACAGCACAAACACACACACATGCAGTCACAATGCTGTAGTAAACAGTATTTGCTCGTACGGGTGTTGACTATATGAGTGACAGAGTTAAGGCTCTAGAAACTGCAATTAATTACATTAAGCAACAAGAACAAGCTACAGGAATCGACATAATGATGCTGCAAAGATGGCGAGACTTGACAGCGAAAAAAACGGCACTCGTCAGGAAAGCCGACTACGATCAAAAATGTTTTTAAATCATCACAGGACTGAACTTTTTAAGTACAGTACATACTGTATTTAACTTCAGACAATTCTGTAACTGTGAGTTCATTTTTTCAGTTAGTTTATTCTGTTGTTTTGTTGTAAAACATGATTATTAGCTTAGTAATGTGTAAAATTATAACATAGTTTGACGTTTAATAGGCTTTTTCTTAACACCTGTCATTATCCCACATTTTCGCTTATCCGACGTTCTGCCGGCCTGTTTATGTTGGATAAGCGAGACTCTACTGTACTTATATAGCCCTGTGGTGGGCTGGCGCCCTGCCTGGGGTTTGTTCCCTGCTTTGCGCTCTGTGTTGGCTGGGATTGGCTCCAGCAGACCCCGTGACCCTGTAGTTAGGATATAGCGGGTTGGTTAATGGATGGATGGATTGATGTACTATACCTAATGCAAATAAAAAAATGATTATAATAATTGTTATTACTTTAACTTTTGTTTAAAAAAATGACTCAACTTTTAATAAAATTTTGAAATTTCTTTTTTTTACCTGAAAATTTTGGGCTAAATCAGCATGCATGTTATACACAGGTGTGCATTATATGCGAGATTTTACGGTATGTGACTTCTACTGTTATTATTGGAATTTAACAGCACAGCACTATTTCAGAATCAGTCTAATTCCTGCTTCACCTATTTTGTCTTTACTACCAATAGGTTAGCTCTGCTACTACATCAGAAAACATTACCAACAAAATCAAATCAACAGCATATTTTGAAAAGTATTTAACTTTCTAAAAGGATATACAGCAATCAAGGGAGGCACAAGGTACACAGGGTGACCCAGCAGCATAGCTCTTTTCTTTTTTCTCTCTGTCAGTCCTGGATCTTGGCTGGACATCTAGGAGTCTTGAAGGTTGTAGTCAAATCATAAGGATTATCTCGGAATGTCCGTGCAGCAGCAGGAAAAAAATAATTATAAATAACACAAAAAGTGTAAACAAAGGGAAAACAGAAGAGCGGGAAATATCACAAAAATGAAAGAAAAATGAAAAAAACTGAAATACTCAAACAAAATCTTAACATAAGTAAACCAAAATCCTGCCATAAAAATAAGTAATGTTAAGAAACCTAACAGGCCCCTTAATTGTTTATTTTTACTTAACCAGCAACCAGACAGCAAGGGGAGGCAAAGTTGGACAGAAAATAGTAGTCCTCCAGAAACTGAATTTGACACTCCGCATCATCTGTTGGCTCATTTTGCATCTCGTTAATGCTTGGCTACTAGTTAAGGAAGAAAGAAATAAAGTTAGTTAAAATTAAAGAAAAATAAACAAGTGTCATTAGTTTGAGTGGCTGGTTACTAATTAAGAAAGTAGCAAGAACAAAACCATTGTGGCCCTTCATGGTCTGAGTTTGACACCCATGCCATGTTCAATATCCTTTGAACCTTCAGTACATCTTTTACTAACAGCCCTTTTTTTGTTTAATAATAAAAAGAGATCCACTGATCACAGAATTCCTATTCTCACTGAAATTGCTCTTTGTGAAAAGGTTCAAGAAGCTGATTTTTTTCAAAGTCAAAGTCACTTTTAATACATTAATATTCAGCTCTTGTTCTTAACCTTTTGCTGATCTTATTAACACCCCATCACTAAAATAACATGGAATTGGTCTTTTTTTTTAGGTGAGTACTGAAACTTGTCTTCATGAAAAGAAAGTTTCAAGTCATTGTTCTTAATGAATTAATTTACACCTAAGTGGCCAGAAAGACAAAACTCTCAAACTTTGTGTCCAAATGAATAAGTTTGGATGACAATGATAGTTACTGCTTTGACAAACTGCAGATGCACGGTGTAGTAGCTGCTGCTTTCATGATTATATGCAAATGTTGTTTTGCAGATTAATTTTAATAAAAGATGTAGGTACTATAAACTATATTGTGTTTTAAAGTCTTTAGCTGCCTCTTAACTGAAAAAATTGGTAGCATCTGGGCTAAAAATGGTAATATGAAAGATTATTGCATATTCATTTATTTTTACTTCTAGTCTGCATGTTGATATTTAAAAAGGAAAAGAACCTCATCTTATTTTCATGTTGCTTATAGCTCTTTTCAAAGGCCCTTTTATAAATACATGCTAATTCTATGTGTAAATACAGAAATGGTAGAGTGAATATCTCTGCAAAGCTATGAAAAGCACAAATACAGTGACATGCTGACTATTTTACTGTTTGCTTCAGCCACAAATGTTAGAAAAACCAACAATAGTAACCTCTTAAAGGCAGAATGGGTCCTCATACTATATATATATATATATATATGTGTGTATATTTATATATATACATATATATATATGTGTGTATATTTATATATATATATATATGTGTATGTGTATATTTATGTACGTGCATGATAGGTCAATTTACAGCCACTGTTATTGACGTTAATGAACATCACTGCTCGATTGTGAATTACTGTCTCTATTCAGTAATCACTAAAAAATGTATTTATAACTGCTCACATTGCTTCATTAAATGTGATGAAGAAGATCATAGACAAATCTGAAAAAAGAATACTATAAGCTTGAGTTATTTCATTTAGCTCAAAAACATATATAAATTTAGCTGAAAATGGTTCATTGCACAGCTTGGACTATTAAGTATACAGTATCAATTTTCCAGTGGAAAAAGGAGAAGAAGTAGGACAGGAAAGGAGCAACCTGTGGGCAGAGTCATTCAGTACTTGGCAAGCAAACACGAGTCTGGCATCAAATCTTAGATAGCAGCTGATGTTAATAGCACATACAGTATATGCTTACCACTTTTCTCTGGTTGCAGGAAGATCCCACATAACCACCTCAGTAAAAAATGTCAGTGACTGTGGCAACTTGTTGACTCTTTCACAGGCAAAGTGACAAATGTCACCACTGATGATTTTTTTACGTCACTTTCCCAATACAATAAAACTGCTACCCTCCATAAAAAGGCCAGGACAACTATTCGCAACAACAGTGATGACAACTGGGAAAGCTACACTCACTGTTTACATGTACAAGCCAAGAAAGAGTGTCTAGCTTGTCAGTACCGTGCATTGCATTGTTAGAATCAGCTCAGACAGAAAAAAAAAAACAGACACATTAAAAAACTATAACTGCACCAAAGTACATGGTTTGCTATTCACAGTACAACTTATTTTTAAATAACAATATCAGTTTTGAAAAAGTAACACCATTAGTGTTTTCTTTTAAACAACAACAACATTTATTTATATAGCACATTTTCATACAAAAAGTAGTTCAAAGTGCTTTAAATAATGAAGAATAGAAAAATAAAAGACACAGTAATAAAATAAAATAACTCAACATTAATTAACATCGAATACGAGTAAGGTCCAATGGCCAGGGTGGACAGAAAAAACAAAAAAAAAACTCCAGACGGCTGGAGAAAAAAATAAAATCTGTAGGGATTCCAGACCATTAGACTGCCCAGTCCCCTCTGGGCATTCTACCTAACACAAATGAAACAGTCCTCTTTGGATTTAGGGTTCTCACGGAAGGACTTGAAAATGATGGTCACATAGACTTCTGGCTTTTAATCCATCCAACATTGTTGGAGCATCATGATGCTTTGAGTAGGTGGTGGTGGTGCAGGCCACCACCGCAAAGAAACCAGAAAAAGAAATAGAAGAGAGAGTAGGGGTCAGTACGGATTTTAGAGCCACCATGAATAGTTATTATGATGAGTTGAACATACAGAATAGCAGGATTAAGTTAAAGTGAAGTTATAAAAAGGCCATTTTAAAGTAATATGTTTTCAGCAGTGTTTTAAATTGTTCTACTGTATTAAGCCTGGCGAATTCCTATTGGCAGACTATTCCAAATTTTAGGTGCATAGCAGCAGAAGGCCGCCTCACCACTTCTTTTAAGCTTAGCTTTTGGAATTCTAAGGAGACACTCATTTGACGATCTAAGGTTACAATTTGGAATATAACGTGTCAGACATTCTGATATATAAGATGGGGTGAGAATATTTAAGGCCTTATAAACCATAAGCAGAATTTTAAAGTCAATCCTGAATGACACAGGTAACCAGTGTAGTGACATCAAAACTGGAGAAATGTGCTCAAGTTTTATGTTCCTAGTTAGGAATCTAGAAGCTGCATTCTATTAATGTCTGTTTTGGGTAGTCCTGAGAGGAGTGCGTTACAGTAATCTAGTCAACTGAAAACAAACGCGTGAACTAATTTCTCAGCATCTTTCAGTGATATTAGAGGTCTAACTTTTGCTATGTTTCTTAAGTGAAAAAATGCTGTTCTAGTGATCTGATTAATATGTGATTTAAAATTCAGATTACAGTCAACAATCACCCCTAAGCTTTTTACCTCCGTCTTGACTTTTAATTCTAATGTATCCAGTTTATTTCTAATAGTCTCATTGTATCCATTATTGCCAATCACTAAGATTTCAGTTTTCTCTTTATTTAACTTGAGAAAGTTACTATTCATTCATTCTGAGATACAAGTAAGACATTGTGTTAGTGAATCAAGAGAATCAGGGTCATCAGGTGCTATTGATAAGTACAGCTGTGTGTCATCAGCATAGTTGTGGTAGCTCACATTGTGCTCTGAGATAATCTGACCTAACGGAAGCATGTAGATTGAGAATAAAGGCGGACCCAGGATAGAGCCTTGTGGAACACCATATCAGATATCATGTGTCTTCGAGTTGTGATTACCACAACTAACAAAGAATTTGTTAAAGACAGTACAAAGTACTTTCTTCCTTCTACACTTGCCTTTTTTGTTGATTGAAAACTGAAATTGTTAACAAGCTTGAACACTTTTGGGATGGTTAACTCATGAAATGGATCAAGTAACAGATATTTTAAATAAAAGTAGTACCCATGCATATGCAGTATATTTCAAAATAAAACTGGTGTGATACTCCAAAAGTGCTCTTTTTGAGTTTTTAGGTGAGCCATAGCTAATAGCTTTGAGAGAGGATAGGATAAGGAAATACTTTAAATTATCATTTTATGCTGTTCTTAGTGAAGAGAAGTGCCAATACCTCAAGGGGATTTTTAAAATTAAAAAATATATATATTCATGAACTGTGGAAGGTTACTGTAATTCATATGGTGATTTTCATCAAAATAAAAAATGGCAACGCAAAGGCCATTTGTTGAATTAAAATGATATGACCTGTCTGAAATTTTGGATTTTTATGAAACAAACTTCTCCCAGTTGTAGGTAGCTTCTTTCATTCCTAATAGACAGAACCTTGCATGCTACTCTGAGTACAATGTTTGGTTACAGTTTTGGGCTTTGGTGTTCAGATATTATTGTGCTCCCCCGAGCTTTTGATATGTGCCGATTTATGGACAACGTTTGCACCTTTATTACTCCTAATACTATTTACCATGGTGGCAGTACCAGTACATGTAAACGTGTATGAATGAAGACTCATTTAAGTCTTTGTATGTATTTGACTGGCCATGTTGGCACATTTTACTCCAAACAAAAAAACAGTCCTATTGTGTTCAAAATGCTCCAGCTCCTGTCTACCCTGAAGGTGGATTGAATGGGTTCAGTAAGAGGACAGAATGATGTAAGTGTCTTTGTGCGTATGTTCTATCAGTCACTGTATGTGGCAGATAATCTTGTGTAATACAAATACAAATGATTCTAACTGGTAGTATGTGACAAAATTGGGCATTGCTAAGCAAAGGACCTCAGGTGACAAGAACAAATATGTGTTATATTTCAACCAGGCTTCCTCCCTGGCTGAAAGTTTTGCTTACTTTGTTCATTGTGCATGTTAACATTATTGATTATTTAGTTTCCCATTTAAGCAGCTTTTACTATGTGTTTTGGAAGTGGTCACCTGCTCATCACGGTCAAGTAACTGCCTTCTGCACTGTATAGTGTCTTGTGGGTCATTGTGCTTGTGAAGTTGGTGATTTTCTCTTTTGATTATTCTGTGCTTTTTGTGAATTTCTAGATTGTTGACCTCTGTCCTCTGTTTTTTGACTATTCTTGGATTTTGTCTTGGCACTTTTGCTATTATGATTGCCTATTTTGAAGGCATTGCCTTCTGTAACTTTTGTCTGTTGCTCTTTGGTAGTTCACTGTTTAATAGTACATTTTGTGGAAATAAATCTTTTTATTTTATAAATATTCTGCGTTGCCTTTTGTGTGACTAACCAGATTTTGGCAGTTTTACCCCTGCTAGGGGACATTTTGAGTGTTTTTGGGACTCAATGTGTTTATGAACTCTTTAGCTTCATAACAATATGGCTTCACTTTTAAGAAATAATAAATTATACCATTATATTTAATGCACCCCCACATATGGCATAAAAAGTAATCAAAATTTGTTAAACTGAACAAAAAGCATGAGTTATAAATGACGGGTTTTAATTTCAGCAGTGGAGCAGTAAAGGAATGAACTGAGCTAATGAATGTCTTGTGTTAATGTGATTTCCTGTGTGATCAACAGAAACATAATCATGGCAGTTTGAAAAAAATGCTCATTCATGTAAGTTCATATTGTAAACATTAGCAGTTTAAAAGTGCATGATATTACAATGAAGGCATCTTTCGCTAAAGGCCATCATGCTGATGTTAGATGTCAATGTGCTGCCAACTGTTTATCACTCTCACATAACATTCACAAACCTGCTTAATCAAATTCTCATGCCAGGATCTACCATGGCATCTTTGGGTACAAGTTGTGATGCTGTGTTACAAGGCCACACACCCACACCCAGACATAACAAATGATGCGCTTGGGATTCAAACTGAGGCCTCTGTGTCTGTTCATAAGAAAAATAATCACTACCCCAAATGCTCATTAAGTCCCCAAGTATACTTTTTTAGAAATGATTTTTAAAGTATTCTGTAATTTAGAAAAGTAGAATGTTAGCATGTCCAAGGGGTTTCCTGCCTGGCTCCTCAGTTGTTTATGCGCCTGCTGGCTTTTTCAAATCAAATTTCTAATCAGGCTGATTTATGCTGTTAATTGCACTTCCAATTTAATTTGATGGCTCATTTTTGCTTCAGCCTCAGATGTATGCCCAGCTACTTTTTAATTTTTTTTAGTTTTGTTTTTTTATGGTTGCACTTTAGAATTATGGCTACCAACAGTGCTTCTATTTAGTCACTTACTGCTACATAATAAAACCTCCTCAAAGACTTTATTTGGTCTTCAAAAAACTTACAAACTACCAATAAAGTAATTATTCATTTTTCTTCTGTTTATATACAGGTATATATATATATATATATATATATATATATATATATATATATATATATATATATATATATATATTTTAATTTGGAACTCCCAGTTATTAATTATTCACCAGCCTTACAGTACAGTATGAATTAACACAGTGGCTGATGGACCATTTATTACCTGGACACTGCAGTATAGGTTTGTATTTGATAAATAATGACCTCAATCAAAACTCATAAAAAATGTAAAGAAATGTATTTGAAAGCAACAGATTTATTATAAACAATAACTCTGTCAAAAGTGTAAAAAACTGTTAAATCCTTTGTTGTCACCAATAGTTAGACTAAAAGTTTCCATTTGAATGAGAGTCCTAGAAGCATGGCATCTCTCAAACTGCAGGATTAAAAGCATAAGTTCTGTATAATGTGTGTCTTTGTGGTGTTCATGCTTGTTGCACACAACACATTTTGCAGTTTTTGACTGTTTGCTTCTAATGGATGGCAGAATGTTCATGTAGTGCTGTCCTGATAGTTATGACACCTTATAATAAGAAACACCATCGGGGCATCTATCCACATCAGTACCACAGCCTACAGGTTCAACATCATCCAATTGATTGCCACTATCTCGATCACTATCACTATCATCAAAATATTCATCTTGCAAAAAATCTAGTAGTTTCAGAACATCAGCAGCTTTATAACTTTTTCTGACAACATAACTACGGACTGTCTATTTACTGTATAGCACTATTTACAGCAAGCTGTTGCAGCTATTCACTAGACAGAGCACTGTAGTAGATGACTGAGCAGCAAAGGTTCCCAGCGAGTTTGCTGTATTTATAGAGGCTGTATATACAAGTTCTCTCGTATATTGCACCTTAAAGGGCTCAATGAGATATGATTAAAGTCGTACCTCGCATTCAAATTGTTAAGAAACAAATTTCTCACTTAAGCCACTTTTGACCATTCCAATGTGCGTGTTTTAGTAAATAATCATTCTGTCATTTAAATTGCTACGTTGAACATTATTTTGCATCCATTTTTTATAATAGTTGATTATAAAGAAGGATTTTATTTTAATTTATATCTTTTATGGGGGGAAATGTTGGTTATTTCTACAAAGTTTTATATTCTTTAATGTATAAGAGCAGGCTTGTTTGTACCCAGGCCCTCCTTGACCATTCAAATTAACGTTCAATCCTGCACCAAATTAACATCATTCTGGACCAAAATTTTTAATTACCTTTCAGACAGCCTTGGTGTCACAATCCCTCCTAACCCATTAACAGCTGTGTTTGGGGTTCTTCCAGATGGATTTAAAGTGGAGAAGGACAAATAAACTGTGATTGCATTCACTACATTATTGTCAAGTAGACTTATTTTGCTAAACTGGAAGAATCCTAACTCTCCTCTTTTAAGTCAGTGGGAAACCGATGTTTTATATTATCTGAAACTGGAAAAAATCAAATACTCAGTTAGAGGATCTGTACAGATTTTTTTCAAAACATGGCAGGATCTAATCAATAATATTTTAGAATAAGCTTTTAAAGCACTGAGGAAGCAATTATTTCCGCATTTCTTTTTCTTCTCCATTCATCTATATTGCTTATCAAACTCAATTTAGGTATGTTTACAAGCCTTAAATTTTACTCCATTGGCCATGCTCTCTCTCTCAGGTTTGGGGGTCGACTTGTTCTCAATCCAACTTTTTGTAAAAATTGATTGATTTATATGGAATGATTACAATAAAATTAATTAAAAAAAAATAAAATAAAAATTAACGTTCAGTTGGTTGGCTACAGAAGTTTAGTGAGCAGTATTTTTTTTTCTTATTTGAATTTTTTTATTCACTTAAAGAACCAAACGCAACAACAAAATATATTCAATAAAAATACATAACATGTATAACATACAGTAAGTAATATGTTGCAAAAACAATCCATGAAACACAGTGCTCAATCCCTAAAGCCGGATAGCTATACAACAAGACAGCCTCATCTAAAGTAGTTCTTCAAATAGAATAAAACAACAAATAAAGCAGAAAACTTCAGCACAGGACTGGCATGCCTAGTTTGAATTACATTAATGAATACCTGCCAAATTCTAAAAAAAAATCCTTAACATATTCTTGTAAAGAATTCTTTTTTTCCATTTTGAGATAATATAGAACGTTGCTTTCCCCAAAGGAAATAAGGTGAATTAGGATTCTTTCAGTTGAGCAAAATAAGGCTTTGTGCAAGCAGTGTGGTATAGGATGTCAAGACAGATTTTATTGTAGAATAATATTATTTCATCTGGAATGAGCCCAAATATTTCTGTTTAATTTTATGAGTGTGTTTAGATACAAAGCTATCTGAAAGATAAAAAAAAAAATTAAAACTTGTATAAAATTATTTGAGTGTAGAAAATCCCCAAAATCTGTGATGTGGTGATGCGGACACTTGATGATATCACTCACAGCATAGATCCTTGCCCTGGGTACATTTTAGGCAATTGCAGAGATAATATATGTGAAAAATGAATATTTCCATTCACTTGAGGCCTGATGGTTGTTTTGTGATAAAACATTATTCAAGGACAGTTTCATAAGCCAACTGACAGTTACACTTGTTAGATTATCTTATAAAGACTAATTATCACAGAATGCATGGTGTATTGTTGTTTGGTTTACTTTCTGTTTCTGAGTGTATACATGTTTATCAGTCACTAATAAAATCTATGTATTTATTTTCATATTTTTGTACCTGTCCAGTAATTTTGAAAAAGCAGGTTTAGGGTGGCTATTTTTATTGCACAAAGTAAATGCAGATAAATGTTTAAATGGGTTCTTTTATTCCAGCCTATCTTGTGACATTACTCTGTGATGGATTATTACCACTCTTTATGAAGACCACTATATACAATGTATTATATGCTTTGTAAAACCAGGTGGATGTTCATCTGTAGGCTTTATGGTTAAATCAAAAACAAATAATAATCCATCTTCTCAGTCTCTATTATTCAATTAATACATAGGAACAGCAAAAACAATACAACATGGTTCTCTTAATTGCATTTTTAAACCTTTCTTGAGTGTATCACATATGATTTCATGTAATTTGTACCCAAGAAATATTTTATTGGTTAGTAGTTGTCCTCAAACATTTAAATGTGAACATCTTTAGGATTTTGTTTTTTCGATCCTTCCATCCATTTTCCGAAGTTGTCTGGGTACAAGTTGTGATGCTGTGTTACAAGGCCACACACCCAGACATGTCCACAAAAACAAACGATGGGCTTGGGATTCAAACTGAGGCCTCTGTATCTGTTCAGAAGAAAAAAGGATTGGGTCTGCTGAAGCTAATCCCAGCCAACACAGGGTACAATGCAGGAAATAAACCCCAGGCAGGGTGTCAACCCACCGCAGGGCGTTCGCACACACACACACACACAAGACAATTTAGAATCGCCAATGCACCTAACCTGCATGTCCTTGGACTGTGGGAGTAAACCAGAGTACCCCAAGGAAACCCACAGGGAGAAAATGCAAACTCCACACAGGGAGGACCCGGGAAGCCCACTGCGCCACTGTGCTGCCCTTGTTTTTTCTAATGTTTATTTTTTTTGTTTCTTGATTTCATTTAGATTTTTATTACATATTCATTTCTAAATGATTCATGTGACCAAAGCACTACCTAACACATCAATAGAGAATCTGTGATATTGATTGGAATCAGTAAAAATGTAGTCAATTATAGTAAACCAATAACGGTGTACTGCACGATAACGTACAGTGAATATACTTGACTTCAGCATTCCCAGTTTTCATACTCTTTCTCTGCCTCTGTTTAGCATTCATTTGCTCAGAGGTTGATGCACTTGCTGCTTCCTAAGCAGCTCTTCTTTTCTCCACCCTAGTGGCCCGCTGCTTCTCTTCTTTTGTCGGCATCTTTTTTTACGTTAAAACTGATTAAGTTAGTTTTTGTGTTGTAATTAATTAGTACATTTTCTTTAATTTTTCATTTAAGCTGGCACTTAAGTCTTCAATCTGCCTCAAGAATGATTAGCAAAGGTGGTAGGCAATGAGAACGGTGCCCATACGCATGTGCCGCACGGCCACCCTGCTGCGCGCTGCTGAGAGTTGATTCTACAATAAAATAAAATAAAAATAAAAAGAGTAATAAAATCACCACCCAAAAGCGGATAGTAGACGTCACGTAGTATATGTGTACCAAATTTCAAGTCAATAGGGGAAATGGTTTGCGAGCTACAGGTGATTTAAAATCCTGAACAGACAAACGAATAGCCACGGTAGCGTATTATATAAGAAGATAGGAGGCATATCTTGTATAGACCAGGATCCCCAAACTACAGCCCAAGGGCTGACTAAGGCCCTAGATTGTTACTTTATCAGCCCTTTAAACAATAACTGTAATGTGTGTAGTCTGGCCCACTGAGCATTAAATTCCCAAACAAACCAAAGTAAATGCAAAGGCACCAGGAGCCAACACTGAAATAATACATAAACAATGTCAAAGAAAAGAAAAAATGATTCTAAGTGCAGGATGTTCAATCTACAGTGGACCAATGACTATTTTTTTATTCAGCGGAAGGGCAAAGTCATTTGTCTCATATATCACGAGTCTATAGCTGTCTTCAAAGAGTACAGTTTGTACCAGCACTATGAATCTCAACATAAAGAAAAATACCCCTGCTAAAATTAAAAAATGGATTGATGATTCTGAGAATGCATTTTAAAAACAAAAACAGCTAAATACTTCATCAGTTTGTGCTAGTTTTCAAGTAGCCAAGCTCATAGCTACCAGTAGTAGACTGTTCACTAACGGAGAGTTTGTGAAAGAATGTCCGATTTCTGTTGCTAAGAAGATGTGTCCAGAGAAGGCCAGCTCGCGGTGCGGTGAGTCTTGCTGCATGAACAACTGCACGTACGGTGGAAGAAATGGGTAACAATTTTGTTGTGCATTTGCAAAGGAAATCTAAAGATGTGCTATTTTTCACTGGCACTTGATGAAAGCAATGCTGTTTGTGATATGGCACACCTTTTGAGTTTCATTCTAGGAACTAATAAGCAATTCAAAATCACAGAAGAGCTTGCTGCACTGCAGAGTATCTACGGCACACCAACAGGTGAGGACATCTACGAAAATGTCAGCCAATCTGTTGATAATTTGGGGATTAACTGGTCTAATTTAACCAACGTGATGACTGACAGTGCGCAGAGCATGGTGGGTTCTGTGAGAGGAGTGGTTGCACGCATCAACGTAGAGATAGACGAATGCAATCACATGCTTCTGTTTGCAATGCAATATTTGATTTACCAGCAAGCACTGGGCTCCAAATCAGTTAAGTGGGACCCTGTCATGAAAGTTGTGGTGTCTTGAGCAAATGCTGTCAACCATTGATGATTTCAGAGTTTTTTGTCAGAGATAAACACTGCATGCAAAGATGTTCTGTACTACACGGATGTGCACTGGCTAAGCCGAACGCAAGTTTTGAACCATTTTTATGACTTGCACTCAGAAATCAACACATTCTGCAGTAGTTCCAGAGCTTAGTGATCAAGAATGGAAATGGCACCTTTCTTTTTTAACAGATATAACAGAGATACTAAATGGTCTCAACAAGCAACTTTAAGGGAAGAGGAAATTCATCAGTGACGTGCATTCACATGTAAAGCACTTGAAGTAAAACCGAGCCTCCTTCTTAAACCGGTAAGAGAGGAAAATGTCTGCCATCTTCCCAATACTCACAAACAATCAGCTGAAATGCCACCACTTATATTCCCAGTGGACAAATGTATAGAAGCCTTGGAAATGTTGCAGAATGACTGATTTTGAAAGATTAGTGTACATGCAAAAAAGATATTGTTTCAGAAACCTTTTGCCACAGATATTGAGATCATTGATCCCGTTTACCTGCTGGAACTAGCAGAAGTAAAAAACTGTGACAGTCTGAATGACGCATTCAAGTCAAACAGCCAAATTCATTTCTTTTCTTCATTCCCAACTGGGATGTTACCTTATCTTAAAAAAATGCACTGAAAATGACAACCAACAGACCTTTTCCAGATTAAAAAAACATCAAGTCACTGACCAAATCCATACTCACTGATGCACACCTGCATCACCAGTTTAGACTGGCAATGATAAACATGGAAACTAACAAAGACTGCCTTGTCAGCCAAAGACAGACTAATAGTTCACATTGATTTATTTAAGTACTAAGATTAAGTACTGTTGAAGTTATAAGCTATATTGTAAGTTCATTACATTTCAAAGAGCCTGTTTAATTTCATGAAAAACAATGTGTCTCTCGAATGTACCTAGATTTATTGCATTATGCCCATATTTTTTGTATTTCATCCTTACTCTGGCCCCCTCCTAGTGTGAAGGATAGTAAGCTGGCCCCTTGATTAAAACATTTGAGGACCCCTGGTACAGACAGCTCAGAAGATGTAAAGGAGACTAGTCCACACACTAACACTGACAAATCTGAAAATGTCATTTTCATTTCAAAGGTCACGTGGCACAATTAGTTTGTTTATATGAGCTTCAATAACCAAATTATTCAGAAAAACCTGATTTCTAAAATTCCATGTAAAACATAATTCCAATTAAAGAAATCAGGTTATTGTCCTCTGAGAAGACAAGTTAACAGAAGTAGATTTCTCTGTGAAAAATCCCATTATGTAGTCATGTGAACCTATAAATGGGTTACTATTACGGATTTTCTAGTCTGCGCATGTCCATTGCACTCTTGTCTATCTGTTCATGTATTTGCTTTGTACACACTTTCAGCAGCCATGAGAAAAACTATCCACAAAACAAATTTCCAGAAGCCAATGTTCAGACAATCTCATTATTCCTTCTTCTGACTGAAATAATTTGTCTCAATATTTCGAAAATCACTACATTTAATAATTCTTTGCATTTATGCGTATATAGTGCTTTTCTTACTACTCAAAACACTCAGCAATTGCAAGTTAAGAGACTTGCTCAAGGGCCCAACAGAGCAGAGTCCCATTTGGAATTTTTGGGATTCCAACCAGCAACCTTCCCATTGCCAGTGCAGATCCCTAGCCTTAGAGCCACCACTCCGCCAAACATACAATGCTAAACTCAGCAGCACAAGCAGTAGGGCAACACATAACCTAACGCATATCTTATTGAAGTAAAAATACCTGTGTTATTATTATTCCAGCAGCACTGCGTATAAGGCAAAAAGTATACATACCAGGGGCCTCATGTATAAATGGTGAGTATGCACAAAAATGTTGCATAAGCCTGTTTCCACGTTCAAATCGCGATATATAAAACTTCAACTTGGCATAAAGCAACGCATATTTCCACGGTACCTCATACCCTGCCATACACAAGTTCTGCGCTCGGTTTTGCAGACTGGCAGCACCCAGCTTCAAAGCAGTGCTACTGTTCCTGTGTGGTTTCCCTTTCTTTTTTAGATCCACATCTCTGACATGGCTTTATAAATACACTGAAATTAACCGCATATTGTTTATTAGTTTAATGTATCTAATTGTAATTAACCTGTAACAATATAATGGTCCACAGAATGGGCAAACTATTCCAAATACCATAGCTGCTTTAGCATTTTTACTCTCACTGCACCTTCTTTTTCTTCTTTCAGCTGCTCCCGTTAGGGGTTGCCACAGTGGATCATCTTTTTCCATATTACTCTCACTGCATCACTCGGAGCAGCTGATCGGAAAGAGAATTATCAGTATACAGCATCAAGCACATCCTGCCTCAGCCATGCTGCCTATTTGAACTGCTCTCACATGGCAAATGCTTCAAAACCTTTCCTGTACGGACCTCACGGTTCAGAAACAGTTTCATCCCAAGAACTATAAATGCACTTAATCAGTCCATCAAGTGTTCCTTGTAGAACTGTCTGTACTTATGAGTACAATCACCTCACTGTAAACTTGCACTACAGTTATAATATTGCACAACCTGAGCCACTTTATAAAGTGCGTATTTACATATGATGACGATATCATTTTTAAGATGAAATGTAGCAAGATATGTTTATTATATTATACAGATAAAACTTTAACTTAATTTAAATAATTGATATTGTTAATAATTAAACATGTGAGGACACAGTGTCGCTGCACTAGCAAGGATTTGGCGCTCCGTTCACGGATTGTTCCTGCCTCGTGCTGTATGCTTGCTGGGACTGTCGTGACACTGGAAGGATAGAATAATTAAACATGTACTACGAAGATATTTCAATGTTCCTTAAAAGTTTTGAAGAATCGGCGTTCTAAGCTTACAGATGGCTTAACATCTATTACAGAGCTGATTGTGTGGCGATTGGGTATTTGGAGAAAGAAAAGTAAGGACAGGAATTGGGGGTTAGTACGTTTGAAAGAGACAGTACTGCTGCAATAAATTATTTCATCGATGGTCGCGCACAATCACTGCGCCACCATGTTCCCATGTTTAAAGACATGCTTTAACTACTATCATCATGAAAACAATATCAAGTATACATCTCAGTATTTCAATTATTCAGAGAGCTGTAATATTATGAATGTAATGGATTCTGTATCCTGTCAGAGGAAGAGAATGCATGGAAGAACATAGTGATTCACACACATAGCGCACATTGAAGATCAAATACAAAACAAAGCATTTAATGTGCTACTTTAGTTACGATGGGATTTAAGAAACTAGTAAATTAAATGATTTTAAGATGAAGTTTATGATGTTCTACTTTAATGACAAAATAAACTGATTAAAGTGGAAATTTCAAGATTAAAGTTGACATTTCGTGCTTTTTTCCCACTGTGTACCTATTTTTGTTTTCTCTGTACCCTAATAAGCTTTCATATGAAACTCAGACGGTGGGCTATGAGTCGCCTTTTCATGGCAACTTTGAAACCTGACAACTTCTTTTTGATTTTGGGCACTGTGTGACTTTGTGAACTTTAGCTTTTGAGTTTCTCCAACACTCTATGTGATTCGATCAACTTCCTTTTGTTGTTTAACACTAGAATTACCAGAGCCTACAAAGACACTCGTAGATCCATCCCACCTTAAATCACTTCTCACCTTTCCATCAGCGTCTATTGTCCTGTAAATGTGTCGATAAGCAGCAAACAGCAAGCAGCCTGCTATCACATCCCCCACCAGCGCACAGTCTTCTCAGCTCAAGTCCGTTTACCGCGTGTCAATTGCTTGGAGTTGTATAGAGTGAAAAGGCAAGCAAAATCACACCTTTTATAAATACTATATCGTTATTTGGAACACATGCATTTCATGTGTGTTCCGTGTCTACAACGATCTATGTAAACACATCGTTAAAACAGAAACGTTTTTTATGTTGTAGTAATAATTGACAAAATATAGACATGATGTTTATAATGTGTGAAGCCTGAAGTCCAAATAGCAAAGAAACACTTTCACACAAGGTACAAATATAACAGAACAAGAGTGCTTTTATCCAAAAAAAGAACCCGCGTTAGGGTGTGACATTGACACACATTTACTATGACTGCTTCAAAACTTCACGGGTTCGATCCCTGACAGTTCGGTTTTGAGAAGTTGGCTACTTTTATTTTTACTATTTTAGAATAAAAACATACATACATTTGATTTCAGTCTGTAACAGCCGGTGTAAATGTATGATACTTGTAAAGGTTAGCTTTTTTTTTTTTTTTAATTCAGTTTCATTTTCTCAGTCGCGTTCACGATCCTAACCTATCCCCCCCCACATCTGACACAGCTGTTTTCACATAAAGACGCGCTATAGCTCTGCACTGTACTTGTAACTTTACGCTGTATGATGCTTGCAAACTGAAGTATCTGCTTGCACTTATCATGGCATCACACGTGTATTTTTTGAGCATGCCTGCTTTATGACCACAGACTCAGAAAGTCTTTCTCCCGTGAAACAACTGGGATCTTTTCCTAAATAAGGAGTGGCATTACACATGTACTTTGTCTCCAAATCTGCCGCAATCCAAAACTTTATGCCAAATTTGTCAGGCTTGACAACAAAGCACAAGGCGTTACTTTTCACGCTGACTGGGATTTATGTAGCGGAAGAACGTGGAAGTTGCCGTTCGCACAGATTTATGCATCTGGATTTTTTTATGCGTAAGCACATTTCCTCTTTTGTGCTTATGTCATGTTTTAGTATGAATTCTACGCACAGCGTTATGCATAAGGCCCCAGGTCTTTTGCAGGGCCTATTTGCACAGCTAAGCAGAAAAGAGTGTGAAATGTTCAATCTGGCAACATAAACCTATAAATAAAGCATCAGTTTGACTAAATTATATTATAAAAAAAGAAAATTGTCGTGGGTGTCATGCTTATTTTAAAATTTATGGTGGCCAATGATGAAGTTTAACCTGTTTTTTGCTCAGTTTAATGATATTGGAGCATTTTGTTATAGAAGATCTCCAGTAGATTACTTGTGCATGTAAATATGAATTATTAAGAAGCCAGGTTTCTACCTTAACCAGAGTATCCACTTTAACCTGATTATGTAAGTGTATGTAAATACGTTTGAATGTTCTTCCTGTTTGTGTGTTGTTTTTTACCTCCAGGTACTCCAGTTTTCTTCCCACAATCCCAAACACATGTCCAATGGGCTCATTAGTAACTCTCAGTTGCCTTCATATGAGTGAGTAAGGGTTGTATGTGTGAGTATGCATGAGCAGCCTCGAGTCTTTTAAGTATATGGGGCTAGTTGCTTTCAAGGATAGGCAGTTATCTCCCTGACCCTCAAATTGTGCAAGTGGGTTCAGAAATGAATGGATGAATAACTGCTTGAAGCAAGAAAGAGCAGCACATTGGTTCTGTAGCTGTGTCTGGTGACTCACAACTCTAGAAATCTGAAGTTATTTCCTGGTTAATCACTGTCAGTGTGAAATTTACACATTCTCAATTTGTTTCAGCTGGCTGTATGTTTATCACACCATTCCATGAATGTGTACATTATGTCAGCTGATCTACAGATCCACTCTTTTCTTAATATAGTTAATTTAATTTGCGTGAAAATCCATTCTAAAGTATTTCAAACTATTTGAGTAGGCTTGGTCTTTGAAGTGTGTAATTTTGAAATCTGGAAGCATTAATCTTCAAGACTAAAATTAGAATATTACACAGCGTCCACTTTCAAGGAAAAACAATAGTCAGGTAAGCATTGGAAGGAGTGATATAGAACAACATTTTGGTTTTTTACCTTTCTATTCAAGAAGTAACTGACATGGAAGAAAGCTTTAACCCTAACTCCACTCACTAGTACAGTGATAAAAAGGTCCTCAATTCTTCATGAATTGTCTGATGACTACAACGGGTAAAGAAACAGACTAACCAAGAGATTTAAAAGATCTGACATATTTACTTCCTGCATTTTGTGAAAGTGCAAGTTCACAAAAGTTCTTGTCTAGAAAGATATCAATATTAAACAGACCATCCTTCTGGGACCTTAACCCTTATCCTATTTGTGGTCATTTACAACTGATGGGCAACATACAACTTGATGTGGAAAAGAAAAATTCTGAAAATGATTGAAGAAAAAAAGCAAACAAATTATCCATAAAGGTGTATGCTAGATTCTAAGTGGAACAGAAGCTGCAGGCTCCATAAACTTTCAAATGGATATAGCACCCAAGTCCAACTCAGCTTCAATCAAAATCACCGTAATTAAGTGTAAATACAAGTTCACATTGCATCAATTGATGCTGTACTTCTCTGGATATGCCTTCATATCTCAATATAGAAACATGCCTGAGGACCTCAGCTTGAGAATTTGAAAACTTATCATTTCATTCTTCTTTTTAAGTAGATTTTTTGTATGATTTGAACTGTTGTCATGTTGAATAATCCAATTGACATTTAATTTGTGTATTAGTAGCTACTGTGTTGCATAATAGCATTGCATTGAGAATAAGCACACAGAGATAAACCTGACCAAAATAAAATAACCAAGATGAAGGAAAATAACAGGAATATCATTATCATTGATTTTACAAACTTTATTTTTAAACAATCTTAATGGTATTTAATTAATATGCCTGATTAATTTCAAAGTGTAAAATCTGAGGGTTAATTAAATTTTGAAATAGAAAAATGGTAGAACACAACATTTTATAAGTTTAGTCTTCATTTAGTATATACCTGAAGTGAAGTAAGGAGTGAAGACATAGCGGTGAGAGTGGTACGGGGTACGGAAGGCTGATTGCAAAGCCAAAGATGATGAAAAGGGTGGGAGACCACAGCAGCTTCAAAAAGTAGCTGACTAAGAAGATAAAAAGTGAAGGTGCAGGTTAGTCTGTTGTTCTCTGCTTTGACAATGAATGAATCAAGTTAAATATAATTGGATAAAATGGCATTCCCAAACTTGCTTATCCAGTTTTGGGTCGCAGGGGTTGGAACCTACCCAATTGGAACAAGAAAGGAACTAACCTCTGGATGGAGTGATAGTCCATTGCCTGGCAAACTCATGTATATACTTAAAGGACCCTGTTTAGAATTACCAAATTAACATAACCAAGCCTTTGGAAATTGAAACAAAACCAGAGTTTTGGGGATAATGTGCACAGCACACAAAGGGAGTGTCTGGGGACAGGATTCATACAGTACAAAGAACACTGAATCTGCAATCGATTACATCTGACAATATGTAATAGTTTATAATAGTAATAAGATTAATTATATTTAGTTTTTCTGTGTAGACGCAATTGCAAGTGTGAAATTTCATTCAAAATAAAAACTACACTTTAACCTTAGTTATTAGTCTTATACAGGCCCTATATAAAATATTCACCCCCTTGGAAGTTTTCATATTTTAGTTTTATATTGAATCACAGTGGATTTAATTTAGCTTTGTTGACACTAACCAACAGAAAAAAAGACTCTTTAATGTCAAAGTGAAAACAGATTTCTGCAAAGTACTAAATTAATTACAAATATAAAACACAGAATAATTGATCGCTTAAGTCTTAACCCTTCAAATCAGTATTTAGTAGATGCACCTTTGGCAGCTATTCCAGCCTTGTGTGGACGTGTCTCTGTCAGCTTTAACAGATCTGGACACTGCAGTTTTTCCCTATTCTTTGCAAAAATACTCAGTGGGGATTGTGAATGAACAGCTTTTTTTTCAAATCCAGCCATAGATTCTCAGTACTCAACCACTCCAGGACATTAACATTGTTAAGTCATTTTGGTGTTGCTTTGGATTTATTCATTATTTTGCTGAAAAACAGATCTCCCAAGGCACAAGTTTCTTGCAGACTGCATCAGGTTTTCTTTCAAGATTTCCTTGTATTTTATTACTTTCATTTAACCCTTTAACCTCATAAGATTTCTGAGACCTGCTGCAGAGAATATTCCACACAGCATGATGCTGCCACCACTGTGCTTTACATTTTTGTGTTTTGCATATTACACAGTATTTAGTTTATGTCAAATAGGAAGTTAAGTCTAATAGCCAAAACGCTCTGCCTACTTCCTACTTATTGTATATCACCTACTTCCAGCTTACTTCAGATAATCCCATGTTCCTTCTGCTGAAATGTCATGTGCATTTTTTTAAACAGTGGCTTTCTCTTTGCCACTCTCCCATAAAGTTCTAAGTGGTGAAGCACTTGGGCAACAGTTGTTGTATGCACAGTCTCTCCAATCTCAGTTACTGTAGCTTTTAACTCCTTCACAGTTATCACACATCTCTTGGTGGCCTCCCTCATTAGTCTTGTTCTTGGGTGAACACTCAGATTTTGTGGACAGCCCGTTCTATTTTAACGCTGTGTCACACATTTTCAATTTCTTAATGTTTGATTTTTACTGGACTCCAAGAGATATTCAGTGACTTGGACATTTCCCCCTCCATAATCTGACTTGTGCTTATCAGTAGTTGCTTGGAATGTTATGTTTGTCTTCATTTTGTAGGTTAGGCCACAATACTGACTCACCACACTTTGGAACTTCCATATTCTACAAAGGTGTAGTTATAGTCCTGCCACGTGCAAAAGTTCGCTGATGACACTGCTATTGTGGGCTGCATCAGGAGTGGGCAGGAGGAGGAGTACAGAAAGTTAATCAAAGACTTTGTTAAATGGTGCGACTCAAACCACTTACACCTTAACACCAGCAAGACCAAGGAGCTGGTGGTGGATTTTAGGAGGCCCAGGCCCCTCATGGACCCTGTGATCATCAGAGGTGACTGTGTGCAGAGGGTGCATACCTATAAATATCTGGGAGTGCAGCTGGATGACAAATTGGACTGGACTGCCAATACTGATGCTCTATGTAAGAAAGCTCAGAGCAGAATATACTTTCTGAGAAGGTTGGCATTCTTCAACATCTGCAGTAAGATTAATAAAGTATCTATCTATCTATCTATCTATCTATCTATCTATCTATCTATCTATCTATCTATCTATCTATCTATCTATCTATCTATCTATCTATCTACTACTGTACCATCAACTAAACCATCTTGACTACAGACATGTGATCTCCACTGAACTAAATATGTGACTTCTAAAACCAATTGTCTGCACCAATGATGATTTATGTGTGTCATATTAAAGGGAGTGAATAAAAATATGTGTGTCTTACATTTGTGATTAATTTAGACTACCTTGCAGGGATCTGTTTAAACTTTGACAATAAGAGTCTTGTTTGTGTTGATGCATGTTAACAAAGTCAAATTAAATCTACTGTGACAGTATAACAATAAAAAGTGAATACTTTTTTATAGGCACTTTAATTCAGACCCTTTGAACAAGGGATGTGCAGGCAAGAAAGGAAAACCCAGCATAGGGCCAAGGCGCAACAAAATAAAGCACAGTGAAAAATGAAGGTTATAGTGTTGATGGCACTAGTCATCATTTCAGTGCAAGAAGAGCAGTGCTAGATGGTAGTCTTTCTTGCATGTATGCTACATGGCCCCAAAGGACAACAAGACAACAGGCAGGGGCAGCAACATAAGAGAGACTGAGCATGGAGACCTAGATAAGAGTATGCCATGCTTCTGTATGATGTTAGATTACATGCAACCCATTGGTTGTTGCAGTTGTGTCGATTGAGGAAACACCAGAGACAGTGGCAACCTTCATACCTCAGTAGACCTCATAGATGGGCAATGCTGTGACTTATTCAGAGTGGGTAGCCTGGAGCTTACCAATATAGTATTTCCCATAAAGAATTATTAAAGATTTATAGGTGCAGCATTCTCATAGGTGATAGGAGGGACTGTGCCTTGGTGGCATTGGCACTATTTAAAACCTCTCCCCAATCCCTGAAGCAATTCCAGGATTAACTGTAAGTGACCTCAGAAGGGTGTTTAAATCTGTCTCACTGCTAGAGGTTAGTGGAGTCTGAAATTTGGAGAAGAAAATGCCCAGATGGTTTCAGAGATTGAAGTTAAGAAAGAAAGTGAGATCTTTTTGTCAGAGTTTAGGATCGGTAAGTAGACAAGCTACCCCAATTTCAGTAAAAGGTAGGCCTAGAGTAATAGCTATGTTTTGTTATGCTTCTACATTCAACCTTTTCTATGTGTTTTATCCCTCTTTTCTATTTATTATATGTAGATTTGAGTATCTTTAGCATGTTATGGCCTATTCAAATTTATCTTAGTGCTAGGGAGTTGTAAAACCCTAACCCTAGTGCTCAACAAAATTTCATTTTATGAGAGTGTTGTTGGGTAGTCATTCTTATCATATTAAACACCTTTTATGAAATCAAGATAAGGAATAATCCCCAACAGGCTTCATGGAAAACCTTTCTCATCTCATTTTCAATTACTTTTCCTCGTGAGAATGGTTGTGACAGCAGTCTGAGCTGTTCAGGCCAGACCTCTTTAAATCCAGCAATGTTGTTTCGCTCCTACTAATGAATTCTCAGGTACTCCCAAGCTGAGGCTGAGTGTGTCTTGGGTTTCCATACAACAGGCAGCTCCACTCTGAGGTCCTTCTGGATTGTTGAGCTCATTTATTCATTCCAGCTGATTTGCTCCTTGCGATGGATTTCCTTAACAAAAAAAAAAATATGTGCTCCATTTTTTTTTCATTCTGATTTGAGCAGCCTCACAAAATTTCACTTAGTGGTTGCTTGTGAGGATAATCAGTAATGTCAAAAGTGTGCAGTTACCTGAATGAATATTCTGTTTCAGTATTATAATAATCATTGGTTCACCTTTAGACAGTTAAGGCAATATAGAAAAACCTTTCAGTGAAATCTAATGGCAAAGTATTCTGTAATTCTTGTATGCATATATTTACAGATTGAAAATAATGTGGTTTTTGGTAAGGACCATTATTTTATGCAACACCTTTCATTACTGAACAGCATCCCAAGCACTCCACATATATTGAACATCATAATTACTTACATACAAATTTTTCACAACAGGGTCACAGATAGTCTTGTGATTCTCAGAGAGTACATGGTATGGATTAATCTGGTAATTTGAATTTAAAGGGTAATGCCTTGACTACTTGAGCAGGTTATCTCCAGTGTATGGGAATGTTATTTTTAAAATGAACTTAGGGGCATTACTCATTATTTATAAAACAAAATAACTAAATATGTTAAATTGTTATTTATTCTAAAATGTAACGTGTTACAAATAGTGCATTGCTTTTACACTGCTTTTTCTTGTAATGTATGAACATCTGCACATTTCACTGCGCAACATTTCTTATTACATTCTAAACTCATGAAACTGACCAGACTCACTGCCAAATTTGTAAATTTCTTGTGTTTTATTAATAAGTGTAATCCTTCATGTGCATTGAAGTAAATACCATCCCTCCCTTTTTTCATCCCCACCCAATCACCTGAAGATCTCATATATGAACACTGGCCTCTGCACCACCTCATCCCACTGTTTGGGTGTATGACTATTCCCTGTAAAAGACCGGTGAACTGTTCACCATTCTTGCTTCTTGTCTTACTTTGTCTTAGTGGTGCTGTGCTAATCTTTATTGATAACCGAAGATCCCTAATCAGGATTAAAGGTTTACTTGTAACTATTGTTCATCTCTTCTTGTAAATTGATTACATGCTATGCATGTGCTTAACACTTCCTCAGCTGTCACCAGATGGCTGGTGTGCACACATGCACAATTTTACACCTACAGTAACAGGTAACATCTTTGAAAAAAAAGGTGGCAGGAGTAAGCTTCCATAGAAATGCAGTAAAGCATATCTGTTTTTTTTTTCATGAACACAGGTATTTTGCTTAAATAAAAGAGCTGTGTGTTATTTTACTAGGTAATCTGACTACATAACAGGTTACTTTTAACACGTAACCTCCAGTGTTGGTTGTCTCATGTCAGAGTGAGGGAGAACAGGGGCTGCTAGGATGTGGGACACCACGTATGTGTGCTAGATGCCCCAGATGGACAACAGGCAGCATAACCAGTTTGAGATGGAAAAAATGTATATGGAAGTCAGGATGGATTATCGACTTTCACTGCACCAAGCAGACTCTATGTCTGGTCACTATTTGGGGAATGGATGTAGAGGTTGGTCTACATTAATGACAGGTTGGACTGGTCTTGGAACACAGAGGAACTATATATGAAAGGGCAGAGCAGGCAATTTTTCCTTAGGAGAATGTGTTTCTTTAATGTGGGAAGTGACATCCTTCATATCATCTATAACTTTGTGATGGCCAGTGCGATTTTCTAGGCTGTTGTGTGCTGGACTGGTAACATCACTTCAAGAGAGGCCCACCAAATCAACAAGAAAAGTAAAAGGGCAAGCTCAGTTATAAGACACACTCTGGACTATTTATCTCTGGTATTTATTCAACAAACGGGAAAGTGACTTGGGTGATTTTTTTTCTCCAACCCACCAGGGGAGATCTTCAAGAGACAATGATGGTCATGTTCATTGACATTGACAGATTTGTTCATGAAGAAATTATTCCATATAGAAGGACAGTCTTTCAGTAACATTATAGAGATTGCTAAGCTGTCTATAAGGAGACATCAAGGAAAGAAGTTTCACAACCAAAATTGCATTTTGCACCATGGCAATTCACCTGCACTCACTGTGTTGTCAGTCAAAGAGTTTTGACCTACTGTAGTTTATTAGCCACATTAGCCAGATCTCACTTCCTGTGACTTCTCCCTGTTTCTGCAATTAAAATTGAGAGTGAAGGGAAGAAGATTTGCTACTGTGAAAAAAATCCAGGAAAAAAATACAGGAGGCTCTGGACACAGTAACTAAAGATGAGTATAGGAAATGTTTCCAAGAATAGGAAAAGCACTGAGATAAATTTATTGCATATTAAGGAGATTATTTTGCAGATCACTAAAAAGGAATTGCTCCATTTTATACTAAAGGTTTTCTTTTAACAATTCTGGAAATGTTTGGATCCACCCTCATGTGTTTTTTATTTCTACTTTGCATTTCTCTAATATGACATTTAATAAGTTGTGGCAGACGGCCGGCAGCTTATCCCGGCTGGGATGCCCAGAGAAGAGAAGGAGGTGAGAAGGTAGCTACTGTGGGATACTGCCTCCCCCAAGACACCAGATGGCGAGTTCCCTAAAGCATAGCAGTGCCCCGGATTCTCACAGAGCACCATGGGGTTTGGAGTTAGGCTTCTCAGCCCTGCTGGATACCGTGGGTGCTACCAGGAGATGCTGTAGGGGGTCCTGGGGACTTGTATCTTTTCCATAGCCCAGAAGTACTATCGAGTCACACGGAAAGAAACCCCAAAGTACTTCCGGGCTGAAGAAAAATAAGTTCTCCATCTGACCCGGATGTGCTGGCAAGTCACATGGACGGAAGAGGAGAAGCACTTCCCGGTCAAGGACTATTTAAAGCACTGTTGGAGACCCAGCAGGGTGCCAAAGTCAGGAGGTGTGTGATAGAGCTTGAAGGGAGGAATGGAGGAGAAAATATTGTGCTTTATTGTGTGAATTATTGCTATTATTGCCTGTTTATTGTGGTGGAGGTGCTTTGGGCACTGTACAAGAAGACAAAGGAAATTAAACAAGTTCTTGGTGCTTTTAACTTGTGTTGTCAATGTCTGTGTATTGGTTTAAGTGCTGGTATAGAGTCATCTAGTGTTACAAAGTTAAAAAATTAAAGAATGCTTGATCAAAGTATAATATTTTGGTAATTTTGGTCTTTCACTTTGAATCCAAATCATACTAATACAGTTCTAATCTTATGCCTTGGCAGTGAAAGTACAGTATGTTTTAGCTGTTCGTAATCCTAGAGATACTAATTCAGCGTGAGCAGGAACACTCAATAAAACTGAATAAAAAAAAATAAAGTGACGGTGAGATATGAAAAAGGCAGGTTCATCAGCGTTTGTGTGTCAGATTTTATCCATCCAGATCAGAGAATTTCCAATTCCATTGTCTCAAAACACCACTCACATCTACAGTTTATTTAAGTAACCATGTCAGATTTGGGGTGGTGGTGGTGGTGGGGGAGTGTTGTATCGTGATCGTGACTAAGAGAATGAAAGTGAAAAAAAAACTTTTACAAGTGCTATAAATTAACACTGGCTGTTACAGACACAAATCAAATGTATGTTTTTAAGAGTAGCTCACTACTCAAAACGGTAAATTTGCGGGGGAGATGGTTTCAAACTCACAATCTCTGGATTATAAGTAGGCAGATCTAACTGCTGCACCATGGAAGCTGTCATATTGCACCTTTTGTGAAAGTGTTTATTTGATATTTGGCCATCAGCCTTCACACATTATACAGTTCATGTCTACATTTTGTCATTTATTACTAAAACATGAAAAACTTTTCTGTTTTAACCATGTGTTTACATAGATTGTTGTAGACAGAAAACACACATTAAATTATTTCCCCTTACAATTCTGGGTAGCTCACTCCTAGATAATAAATCAAGGCAGGAATTGGGAGAACTTCTTGCCCGTTCTGAGGTGGTGGGGGGATGGTATAGCAGGCTGTTTGCTGCTTGGGCTTATCGACACATTTACAAGACAAAAAAGGCTGACAGAGAAATGCCAAGGGATTTAAGGTGGGCTGGATTTACAAGTTTTTTCATTGGCTCTGGTAATTCTAGTGTTAAAACCACTACATTACATTTGGGTAACAGGGTCTGAAATCTGGAGCAGTTTCAGTATTCAAGTGGCTGAAGGCAGACAGACCAGTTTGAGATGGAACGAGAGAGGTGGAGGGTAAAAAAGGGAGCCATTATTGGCTTTCGGTGGACAGGCCATCCCTCTAATGGTGTTACTGATTGACACCTGTTAAATGCAAGCGTACAAAACACTTAATCTCAACTCGTTTTTTTTTTGTATTTTGTGTTCTTTTATTAGTGTTATTTTGGGTGCAGAGCAACAATTTCCATTTTCTTCATTTAAGTCTCAAAAATTGTAATTAATTATTAATGATAATAGTATAATAATTGATGAATATAATGTTCTGAAATAGATACACAATTTAGCCCATAATATACAGGTTAGTATTTCTTTAAAATATGCTTGGAATGATTTCTCCTGATTAAGCTAACTCGCATAGTATGAGGTTTATTAAAATGGGTTATGCTGCTGAGTAAATGGTAGGGTGGACACCATTAGTTTCAATAAATTCATACTTTACACTTTCTGCTTAACACAGTGTTTACAAAAATAAATAGATTCTTGCTTACTGCATAGGCAAATTAGGAGGCTTACTGTGATACTGAAAAGACACAGTGAAACAGAACTTACAACCATAGGGTTTAAAGCCCAGTAATTGTTCTCATTAGGCTGTAATGTCTGGGGCATAGGTGAGGTGCAGCACAGTTTCATTTCTTGTGCTATTACAATAGTTAAGAATATATGTGAAATTTCAAATTAATGAGCATATAACTATTACTATTATTACTGTCATCCCTGTTACACTGGCCAAAAATTAATTATAATAATACCAAAGCTCTATTATCGTGTAATAAATAGCAATCACAGTAATATGCTATCAACATCAAAAAAAGAAGTAATAGAGCATCAAATGAGATTAATCAAAAATGCAAGAATCAGGCCAAGTCAGGATTCTTGTATTTCTTTTCTCTCCCATAGCAAAATCTGTAGGGCTCACCATGTGGGGCCAGTGCTGTTTAGCAATATGGCAAGCACTGTTATACATGCCTAACATTGAACAGTGAGATCCAATATAAATTCCACCACTGTTTTCTGAATCTAACTTGAAATGAATCCTTTAAACCACACATTATTCTGTGCGCTACAAAAGTATTTATGAAACAATATTGATCATAATAAACATGTCCAATTTCCACTTGGCTTGCTGGGACTGTTTAGTGCAGCTTCAAGTAACTTAAGTGTCAGATTTTAAAGGCTTAAGTCTTTTGCTATAGTCTGATGCTATTTCTTTTTTGACAAGCGAGTAAAGCTCTAAGGGGTAAATCACAGAGCAGTTACTGCCAGTTGGCTCGTTGGGTTGGTTTTTAGTGAGGAGACAGTAATAATGTGTGTTATATCATTAGAGTATTGATCATTTAAAGAAAGGTCCAGGTGTATTAAAATCTTTGGGATGTCTTACTGATTTTATTTTTCTCTTATGTCCAGGGGCTAAATACAAATTTGGAAGGTGGAAGAAGTTTTTCAATATGAGGAGAAGGTAGGAGAAAAGTTAGGGCAAGTAAGCAATAAAAAGTGCTTCATATGGTGAAATTTGGAAAGGGTGACACACTCAGTATTTAAAAAATACGTCTTTTCAGTGACAATTTTTTGCTCTGGGCTGTTTTTCATGTACTGTTCTGAATACTGCTCATGCTACCAGTCAGAGCTGTGCCACAGCCTCGTTTCTGAACTGAGATACTCCTGGGGGTACCCTGGTTTAAGTTGTGACAGGAGCTGCTGCTTCAGATAAGCTGCAGTTGCTGCCTTGGGCTATGGTACTCATGATGTTCTATGCTAAGAAGCTGCTGGTCTGCTGTCGTTGCTCTGAGATGAAATGTAGTGTTTTTGACTCCACCACTGGTCTTGATCTGACTGTAGTTGCTGTTCCTGGTCTATGCTAATGTACTACTTTTACTTTACTGCCTGTGCTCCTGATGTTGTTATACCCTTAGGTTTTTCCTTTGCTGCCTCAGGCTGAGTGGCTACTATTATTATTTGGTGTTAAGCCTTTGTTGCATCTTTGAGTTCCTCTCCTGATGCTTCTCTATGTTTAGGTGCAGTATTTGGCTATACTCTTGATGATAATCTATGCTGAGGTACTGATGGTGCAGTTCATAGCTAACTGAGATGCTGCTGTTGCTTCTTTGTCCTGGGCTGCTGTTGTAGCTTTGGCTGCTCAACAAATGTTGCTGTACGAGGTGAGACACAAAAATAACTGGATTAGTAAAAAAATATTGATTGATGAGTTACAGTATTCTAAACATTGCCACCTTCTATATACTCCCCATCCTGAACTCTACACTGCTCCATACGTTTCTTTCATTGATTGAAACAGTGCTAGAAATCTTCTTGCTTAAGGCTCTGCAACAGGCTTGTAGTTTTTGTTTTCACTTCATCCATTGAAGAAAAATGTATTCACTTCAGGTCACTTTTGATTTTCGGGAACAAGTAAAAATCACAGAGAGCTAAATAGGGAGGATGACTAAGGACAGGAATGCTTTTGTCAGTCAAAAAGTACTTAACGGAAAAAGAGAAAATTCACACGAAATTTGATGTTGATTCGCTGTTCGATTTTTTCATCTGACATTATCACGGCAACTCATGTAGTGATTGTTGTGCAAATACTGACTGGGCTATTCACAGGACAGGGCGTGTAGGAGGGGATATAGTTCTATCATTCATGTCCGACCGACCTCCAGATGGTTTTTCAGGACAGCGCCAAGAGCAGTCCAGATATTTTTGTGACTCACCTCATATATTAAAATGCTACTGTTGGTCGTCCTCCTGATGTCACTCTTTGTTAAGGCACTGACTTATTGTGTATATCAGATTCACCTGTGACATGCCTAACGCAAAAGGTACACACTAACCACTTATGTTCTTCTCTTAATACAGAATAGCAAGAAATATCAAAAACAGCTGTACAACTGTTACCTTTAACCTGTTACGTGTCTCATTGTCAGTATTGTACCCTGTGTATTTAGCCCTTGGAACCTCTGATAGCAAGCTGCTTTCATGCTGGGGCTGTGTTTCCTTCCAAACTACTGCTTCAACCCAGTTTCACCATCAACAGAGAGCTTCACAAATGCATTCTTTTGTGCCCTTCTGTAGCTAATAAAGGAATGCACAATAGTTCTCTGCCACACTAGTAGCAATTCAGACAGAGACATTACGTTTAAGCTTTATTTAATAGATACATATTTTTGCATCAAAACCAATAGCAGCAATTATAAACATTACAAAAAATTGTACAGCCTCTGTGGGTTAAGTCTTGATATCCACATGATATTCCAGATGGTCCAGTTCCTTAGTTACAAATTGTATATCTTTAAGCGAAAATGAAAAGAATGATTTCTTGCTGGAGAGAGAGAGCTCTTTTCCAAGTGTCCAGCAACTAAGAGACAAAGATCTATAAAAGTGTCAATTTTCAGTTCTTAAGACATAGAGAAAGACTCCTTCAAGTTACCATATTTACAACTGAGCTGAGATCATTACAAAATTGTCAGAAAAGCAGAATTTAAACTAACAGCTCCACGAGGGTTAAATTGAGAAAATTCTTTTTTGAAGAAAAAAAGGATCTAATAGCAAGGCAAGGTCTTTCTTCATATATCAGGGTGGACAGTTTCTCAAAACACAAAAAATGGTAGTAAATCAGTATCACAATTTTATATTTCCATGGGAATCAAAAGCTGCACTCCTAAATCCTGCTTTGCCTTTAATATTTTGCCATGTAATTTAAAACAGGAAGTGCAGGGGTGGGGCACAGCATGTAAGTGGAACATTCCTGCTTCAACTGCAATTGGAGGAATGGGGTGGTGTGATACAGGATTGGTTTGAAGTTACACTCCGCAGTATAAAAGGCACTTCCTTCTTGCAGGGGTCATTGTTTGACTCAGCTGTTGTGAGAGTTTGGTGTAGCTTAATCTTAAAAGTACATCAAGCATGGCGGCTTGTGCCTTATTTTTTGTATATATTTACTTTTTGTAGGAAGAATTATAAATATCTCTTAATTACAGTACAGTTTTGGTGGGGTTATTTATATGAATTGGGTTTGTGGTGCACTTTTTGTCAATTTGCATATACATTGATTTTTCCTTTGTAAATATTTTTGTGGATTGTAGTATTAGAAGAACTGTGTTTTTTTGTGTAGTATTTTCCTGATTGTACTTTTATTTAGGAAATGTACAAAATGCCTTTGTATTTACATTTATTGCTTTTGTTTCTTTTTCATTTTGAGGTCTTGCAAATCACATTGTAAATATTGTATAGTTTCACTATTTTGTAGGACATTTCCTCTTAAGAGTTTTGTGTGTCGGTCACAATGAGAACAGTGTAAAAAAGCTCACCTGATACTGTTTCCTGTACACCTGTAAGTAAAAACCCACTTTTGTTTTGCAATAATATCTTTTGTGTCTGGGTCTTCCTGTCTAACACCTATTCTGATCCCAGTCAGTTCCGAACAACAAGAAATCCAGTTTGTAGTCTGATGCCATCATTACCACTATGAGCTTTTCACAGGTTCTGATGATGCATTGCAGAATGCTCTTAGCAGCATCAAGCTAGACAGTTATAGACAAGGTCAGAATGGACTATATTATTCCTGTGTAGAACTGGACCTGTATTGCTTGAGGGGGATTGAATTTACTCATCTGACACAAAAACAACACTCTCTGATGGGCTTCCCTCATAATACATGTGATGTATTATTACAATGACTTCACACCAAGGGTCTCCAGCTCCCCTTCACTCTCTGGACCTTGTGTCTCTGCTGATTAGGTGAGAAGAGAGCTGGTTGCTGAAAACATATGCCAGCCAGCTCTGGGTCCTTTAGCACCTGTTCTCCCTTTAACTGAATTTGCAGAAGTTTCCTCAGCTGTTGAAAACATCCCAAGTGGTCCCAGTGCCAAAGAAAGGGCATTCCAGTGGTCCCAAGGTCTTCAGACCAGTTGCTCTTTTTTCATACATCATGAAGACCTTTGAGAGGCTGTTACTAATATAGCCACAACCCCTGGTTTCAGAGCATCTGGATCATCTGCAGTTTGTCTATTAGACACATATAGGTGTGGAGGATGCTGTCATCTACATGTTCAACACAGCCTATTCCCACTTGGACTAAGACAATACCACAGTCAACATAATGTTTGACTTTTCCAGAGCTTAATAAGGAGTATCAGGTCTTTTGATGTGTGCAGAAAGCACCTGGAAATGTTCTATCAGTCCATAGTATCCAGTGGTACACCCTACGCTGCTGTCTCCTTGTGAAAGCAACCTGAGCTCAAAAGAAGCACAATTGAGCAAACTGATCCATCCCAAGGCAAACCCTGGAAACAGTGTAAGCTGTTGTGGAAAAGAGGACAATGGCGAAATTGGATGCCATAATGAACGATTCCCTCCATACTTTCCAGGAGGCACTCTTTTTGGAGCTCTTTTAGCCACAGGCTCATTCCTCCATGGTATTTATTATTTTATGTATTTATTAATTTTGGTCAATTGATTGACTGATTGTCCATATTATCTGTCCTGTGAGTTTGTATTCTTGTTTTTTTCTTACAATTCCAAAAGCTAAACTTAAAAGAAGTGGTGAGACGGCCTTCTGCTGTTATGCACCTAAAATCTGGAATAGCCTGCCAATAGGAATTCACCAGGCTAATACAGTGGAGCATTTTAAAACACTGCTGAAAACACATCACTTTAACATGGCCTTCTCCTAACTTCACTTTAACTTAATCCGGATACTCTGCATGTTCAATTCATCATAATAACTATTCATAGTGGGTCTAAAAACCGTACTAACCCCTACTCTCTCTTCTGTTTCTTTACCACCACCACCTACTCAAAGCATCATGATGCTCCAACGTTGATAGAGTGAAAGCCAGAAGTCTACGTGACCATCATCATCAAATCCTTCCGTGAGTACCCTAAATACAAAGAGGACTGTTTCATTTATGTTAGGTAGATTGCCCAGAGGGGACTGGGCGGTCTCATGGTCTGGAATCCCTGCAGATTTTATTTTTTTTCTCCAGCTGTCTGGAGTTTTTTTTTTTTTCTGTCCACCCTGGCCATCGGACCTTACTTATTCTATGTTAATTAATGTTGACTTATTTTATTTTTTACTGTGTCTTTTATTTTTCTATTCTTCATTTTGTAAAGCACTTTGAGCTACATTTTTTTGTATGAAAATGTGCTATATAAATAAATGTTGTTGTTATTGTTGTTTTATATTTCTTTTGCTGTATGGTCCATTTGAATTCCCCATGATGTTAAAGTTTTATCTAATCTAATCTAATATATTGTTATTGTCCAATTTAAAGTTTTGTAATAGCACAGGCCTATTACTTGAGATCTATAGGCTGTAAAGTTTAAAGCATTTCTCATATAGACACTGATGCCTTTGGCTGAGGTGTTGCTGGTGCTGCTCTCAACTGAGGTGTGATTCTTGGGTGCTCTACTAGAACTGATCTGGCCTTAGCTACCTTGAGTGTTCTGGGCTGTGATGCTGTTACTGCTGCAGTTTGAAAGACTGATGTACTAACTTGGGTTGAAGTATTGTGTGTATGACCTCAGACAAAGCTCACGTCTTGACCTATATGAGGGATTTGAACCTCCACCTACTTCAACTTTTCGTTAAATCCTAATATAGTTACAATCCAGTGGCAGCAGAGGTGAGTGCCTAATAAATAAGCAGAATGATATTGTTCATTCATTGAAAAGGTTCTTGCTAGCATTGTAGCAGAGTAACTTGTTTGTCCCACATTGTTTATAGGCATTACATCCAGACTTATTTTTGGTAGGATTGAAGCTGTGAGGAGAGTTGTAACGAAGCCTCTTGTCACAGGGCAAAAAAAGGAGACCATCCTAAATACAATGTAGGGGCCAACCCTGCATATTAGTGCTAGAAGTCATCACAGTGAGTAAAGGCATACATATATATATATATACAGAGAGAGAGAGAGAGAGAGAGATAGATAGATAGATAGATAGATAGATAGATAGATAGATAGATAGATAGATAGATAGATAGATAAAACAAAATCCAGTATACAGTATTGAAGAAGATGCTGATAATGTGGAGGAGAGTGATGGCAAATCACTACAGGGAGAAAAGTGCCCTTGATTGTATGTCTGACCTCAAAGTAGTAAGGGATTCCTTGCGAGTGTGTAAAACCGGTAGTAAATATTGTAACAAGTTTGTACTGTGCTGGTTTTTGTCTTGATCTTCCCTGGAGTTATTCACTCTGTGCATTTGTGTACAGCAATAAACAAAGTTTGTTTTTTACCTCCAGGTCAGCATATGTTTTATTGTGCTATAGTTGGCTTTTTTTATAGTACTCCCGAGAGCAGGTTAAATTGCGTGACAGAGGCTTGGGTTACCTGATGAAAAGCTCACCTTGCTTTATTTTTCTTCTTATTCCCATAGGATGTCATGCTTTTCTTCTGTTCTTCCTAAGAATAAGAAGAATGTTTCTACCTTTTTTGAAAGCAGCATTCAATCACCCAAAAAGGCTCTTCCCTGAAAAAATGTCATGAGAAAAATGTATGACCCAGGAACCTGTTTACATGCTCAAAACTTTTATTTTCTTCAGCTTTCTGAGTTTAACTCTGATTGTAGGATTCACGCTGCCTAAAAGTATTTTCTCTGTTCAAAATGTATTTAAATTTAATAGTATTGTTTTTGAAGATTTATTGAAAGTCATTATTTTCTCCTAATGTCAGAGTTGTTTTCACCTAAATCTCCAAAACAATGCCCGGATATTAATTTGGAATTGATTATAGAACGTGTGTTATACATGTGTAAACAAAATGTAAAGTAATATAGCAGTATTTAATAAAATCAGTGCAATAAAAACATTAACCACAGTATATTAGCCCCTAAGCAAATTTGACACAATTACTGGATCCATTCACAATGTTCATGTGTCCAATTGTATCATTTATACATTTAACTTTATCTTTTTATTTTTCTTGTAATGTCTCTAAAAGCAAACTCAATTAAATAAACTAGACTCAATCACTGCATGGCTAATTAGCTAATTAGAGATGGTGGTATGTGTCTGTTAATTTTCTGAAAAAAAAGTTTACTGTTTTTATCTTCAATTTGTTATTTTGTCCAGCCCTTGCGCTGTGTCATATTGATGAACAAATTTCCAAAATAGTGAAGTGATGTTGTCATCAACACACGCATGATGCAAGAACTGGTAGATGTGTCTTACATGCATGAATGCATATGTCATCATGGGTGTACATTAGGACAATCTAGACAAGAACAGGTCATTCAGCCCAACAAAGCTTAATTCTTCTAAAAAAACATCAAGTCTAGCTTTGATAGTCCCTAAAAATCTACCTGTCTACCATGCTACTTGGTAGCTTATTACAAGTGTTTATGGTTCTCTGTGCAAAGTCTTGATCCACTGTAATAATTCCCTTCATAATTTTAAACACTTCAATCATGTCTCCTCTTAATCTTCTTTTGCTTAAACTGAAATGAGCTTAATCACTCCTCTTTGGACTTGTTCTAGCCCTTCTATGTCCTTTATGTAGCCTAGAGACCAAAACTACACACAGTACTCCAGATGAGGCCTCACCAGTGCATTATAAATCTTAAGCATAACCTCCTTGTACTCTACACACCAGGGCGCTATATAACCTAACATTCTGTTAGCCTTCTTAATGGCTTCTGAACACTGTCTGGAAGTTGATAGCAAAGAGTCCACTATGGCTCCTAAACCCTTTTCATAAGGTGTACTCTTGATTTTCAGACCTCTCATTGTGTATTCAGACCTAATATATTTACTTCCTGTGTAGTACTTTACATTTACTGACATTAAATTTCATCTGCCACAATTCTGCCCAAGTCTGTATGCTGTCCAAGTCCTTCTGTAATGATTTAACAGATTCCAAATTATCTGCCAATCCAACTATTTTGGTATATTCTGTGAACATAACCCGCTTGTTCCTTATATTCCTATCTAAATTATTTATATCATTTTCTTTAATAAAACCCTTGTGTGCGTCCAGTGTCCGTGTTTGTGTCTTCTGGTGAAGTGCGCATGCGCAGGGCCACACAGCACGTGTTCAGTCTCTTCCTGTGCATTTCCTGTACAGAGAGATACACACACAGGCGCGCGCGAGTCACACACGCACACACACAGGCGCACAGTCCGTGTGTGTGTGTCTTCTGGAGAAGTGCGCATGCGCGGGGCCACACAGCATGTGTTCAGTCTCTTCCTGTGCATTCCCTGTGCAGAGAGAGACAGACACACACAGGCACGTGCGAGTCACACACACACAGGCGCGCGCGAGTCACACACACACACACACACACATGCACACGCGAGACAAACAGGCACGTGCAACAGACAGACAGACACACACACACACAGGCGAGAGACAGACAGACACGTACACAGACACAGAGGCGTGCGCTTAAGAGACACACACGCGAGAGACACACACAAAGGCGCGCAAGAGAGAGACACACACAGGCACACGCGTGCATTGTTGCAATGTTACTTTTCTTGGTTGTTTATTAAATTACAGATTTTTCAAATGTTCATTTTTTCCCCTGTGCTTAAAACTCATTAAAAAAAGTTTTTAGCGAGTGGGTCATAAGGCTATAGCGCAAATTCTTAAAGTGTTAGTTTTCTCTGTTGTTCAAGGTTTTCTTAGTGTTAGTCAATGTTTTTACATTTAGTTTACTATGACGCTGTGCTTTCTATGGTATAGTTAACTATATTTGTGCTTAAAAATTTAAAAAAATATATATTTACATACAGTTCATATGGTCTGGAACGGATTATGGTCGTGAACCAAAGTTCCACTGTATTACTGTCAGACAAAATTACAGGCATTTCATGGAAAAACAAACCAGTATTACTGAGAGAGAAAATTAAAGGCACACAATACAGTGACACATATTACAGCCACATACAAGATCCCTTGCCATTTAATATAGACTGTTCATACAAATGTTTATGCACTACTGTTCTAGCACCCATTATTTTAACGGGCTTAATGTCTAGTATTTTATAAATAACTCTAGCGCTGACCCCTGTGGAACACCACTCTTAATATCAGCCAATTCTGATAAGGTTCCTCGCACCATCATCCTATGCTTCCTGTGTCTGAGCCAATTCTAAAAACATCACCCTTAACTCCCACTTCTTTTAGTTTGATGCCAAACCTCTCATGTGGCTCCTTAGCAAATCATTTCTGAAAGTCAAAATAAATAACATCATCTGTTACACTTTGATCATATCCTTTTGTTGCTTCCTCATTGAATTCCAGCATGTTAGCAAAACACGACCTCCCTCTTCTGAACCCATGCTGACTGTTCAGAAAAATGTCTGTACTTGCCTTCTGTACTGCTCAATTTTCCTGTGATGCACATTAAGCTTATTGGCTTATTGCATGGATCTGCCCGGTCATTCATTTTATGTAATGAGATATTTGCCATTTTCCAATCCTTTGGAATTTCCCCAGTGCGCAGTGACGTCCTTAAAATATGTGTTAAGGGTTTATATATGCACTTGCTAACCTCCTTAAGAACTTGAGGCTAAAAATTATCTGGTCCTGGTGATTTGTTTGAGTTCAGCTGTGTAGCTGCATGTCAAGAATTTCCAAAACAGTTTAAAATTCAGCTGCTTGAAAGGCTTGAGCATGAGTTAGTATAATTTGTGTACTAAAAATTCCATAGCCCAAATGTGTTAATTTTAAAGGTTTCAGTGAAATTAAAAGCATACAATTCAAACTGATAGTAGAAGAAAATTGATATTAAATGCAAAAAATAAAAACTTCTTGTCTATTATTGTTTATTTAAGGCTTAAGTGTCTTCGTTATATTGCTTTAACTTTCTTTATGCCATCACATCATTCAATCTAACCTAACTAAAAGTTCATGTTTCTATCTAACTGTCTAAAACGTGAAATCATTTAATTGGCACTCCAGAAATATAGTATAAGATTAAGAGTTAAGAGTTTTCCAGTAATATGTTACCTTTAGGGTGGCGCAGTGGTAGCGCTGCTGCCTCGCAGTTAGGAGTCCCGGGTCCTCCCTGCATGGAATTTGCATGTTCTCCCCATGTCTGCGTAGGTTTCCTCCGGGCACTCTGGTTTCCTCCCACAATCTAAAGACATGCAGGTTAGGTGGATTGGCGATTCTAAATTGGCCCTAGTGTGTGCTTGGTGTGTGGATGTGTTTGTTTGTGTCCTGCGGTGGGTTGGCACCCTGCCCAGGATTGGTTCCTGCCTTGTGCCCTGTGTTGGCTGGGATTGGCTCCAGCAGACCCCTATATTCGGATTCAGCGGGTTGGAAGATGGATGGATGTTACCTTTAGAGAGTTAAACAGAATTTTCCATAATTTGCAGCTATGATAAGGTTACATTTTATTCAAATTAAGCAAACACTTATGTAAATTAAATATTTACCGTTAACTTGCTAGGTTTGGCTCTTTCAATGAGTGTTATGTTACAGCCATGATTTATGTGTATTTCCTGTTTCATTTTTTTATTTTATTTTTTTTTTCATATTTTATGGAATTTCTATAGTTTGCATATCATTTAAGTTGTATGTACTGTTGTGACGTGTGATTTTCTGTCTTGCACACCAAAACATGAGGCTGAGTCTTAGTACTTTAGCAAAACCAGCTTTATTCAACTTGAAACAGGAACAGCAAGGTTACTTATTACAGCGGGATGTACCATTCTCCCATACACAGACACAGCAAATAGGCAGGGCCGGGGCCAGCTCAGTGGCCAATTTATACTGTTCCCTGCATTTATAATGTCCCTTGCATCATCCATTGGTGACGGGCGTGTATAGCACGATCTTCATTGGCTTGTAGTTGTTTCTGCTGCACTCTGCGAACCTGTGATTCTCTTCCCCGTAAGACACTTTATTTACATTTTGTGTTTTTTAAAGCCAGTGTCCACTTTTTTTGTATAGGTTGAAGCCTACAGGTAGAAGTGGGGGAATGGTTGCCTTGGAGTGAGGCTACATTACATCAGGCTAGTGAATGTCATGGCTTACTTTGTGGAGCATGTTGGAGGCCTCACTCCCACACTTAAAAGCCCAACAGCCCTATTGATTTTTGCTTGTTTACTTTTCTCTCTCTCTCTTTGGCATTCTCTGCTCCTGACACGCGCACTCCTTTGAAGAGGAAGATATGTTTGCATTCTTTTAATTGTGATAAAGAACTGTCATCTCTGACTTGTCATGGAGCACAGTTTAAACTTTTGACTAAAGGGTGTTACTTTATTTCTAGAGGGCTCTAATAATGTTAAAAAAATGTATTTAGAAGGTCGTAAACAGGTTTTCTATACTCTAACTGCGAAAATATTAGATTTATAAATAAAGAATCCTACTTCGTGCTAGGAAAACTTTGGTTCAAATGACAATCCTTCCCATTTTGACTATGGTGATGTTATTTACAGATCAGCATCCAAAGGCCTGCTTCAGAAGCTCGACGTTCTTTATCACTCTGCCATCCGGTTTATAACAAATGCTCCTTTCAAAACCCATCATTGTACCCTGTATTCCTCCTTTAACTGGTCTTCATTGTACACCCCGTAAAGTCCATTGGCTTATGATTATTTACAAAACTCTCCTTGGTTTTTCCCCTCCTTACTTACAGGAATTGTTACACTTTTCTTCTTCTGTGTATAATACTCGTTCTGCTAATCTGATTCTGCTGACAGTTCCTAAGGCTACTTCTGTACTTGGCCTGTCGTCTTTTCAGAACGCTGCTGCTAGAGACTGGAATGACCTGCAGAAAATGTTAAAACTGAATAATTTCATTCCTAAATCAGTTTTCCAATCACGGATTTCAGCTTATTATAAAGATGTGTGTCGCTGTTACTTAGGCTAGCTGCTCCAATTCACTGCTGCTCTATTCATTGCTGCTCCAATGTTCATATTGTTTATATAATATTTTTATGACATTTTTTTTTTTTTTTGGTAAACATGTAATCTATTTATTGTTTCTTGCTTCATTTCTTTCTTTATTTATCATTACTTTTTTTTTTCGTAATTTCGTTTATATTGTATATGTGTATCTTTCTTAATATGTTTTATATATTGTTTTAATCCAGGCCACATATAAGAAACATGTTCTTAATCTGTTTTGCCTTGGTTTTTCAAAGAAAAATTAACTTTTTCATTTATCTGTCCCCCATGTTAACGATGGGTTGTCCCCAGGCCGGCGGAGAATATTTATAAACAGTGTGGGAGAGTTTCTTACAGTGCTATTTGCCCCTTCCTGATTTCTTTTCTTTTGCAGGCCACAAAAGTTGTACAATAAGAAACATGCATTATTATATTCTTAATCTGTTTTGCCTGGTTAAATAAAGGTAAATAAAAAAATAAAAAAAATAAAAACTTCGTGGAAATTCATTTATCTGTCTGGAGCGGATTAACCGCGATAAACGAGGGTTTACTGTATAACTGTGCGGAGAATATTTATAAACAGTGTGGGAGAGTTTCTAAGGGTTTAAAATACAGTGGTGTGAAAAACTATTTGCCCCCGTCCTGATTTCTTATTCTTTTGCATGTTTGTCACACAAAATGTTTCTGATCATCAAACACATTGAACCATTAGTCAAATATAACACAAGTAAACACAAAAGGCATTATTATATAAAAGTAACCATACAAATATATGGTTTCTACTCAAATATAACACAAGTAAACACAAAAGGATTTTCACCTATCGCGGGGCTCTGGAACACAACTGTTCATAAAAGACCAACAACTAAAATCAAACATAAACATTAAGCTGATGAAATAATACAATTCACTCTATAAAATTTTTACTATTTTAGCCTTTTAAATAAACAGAGTGTCCTTTTCTTACTGCTGTTTTAAAGAAATTGCTGGTAAATTACTTTGATCCTATGTATAGATTATTGTCTGTAGGGAAGTAATACGCTTTTAGGCCAAACTATTTTATCTAGATGTAGTTTTAATGATAACTAGCACCCTATGGTGCACTTGTATAAATGATTTAACAATTGTGTATGTACATCTGTCCAATGTGTGCAGCCACCAGTTTTAAAGGAGTCAACCAGCAAGTAGATGTGGAAACCCATATTAATTTCACAGATTCTTGACCAGATCATTTTATATTTATTTGGGCCACTCGCATCAGGTCATGTATGATCTACTCTGTAGTTTTGACAATTTAGCTTCATGACGTTAATATGCACTTTTGTAATTTTTTGGGTAGTCCAAGTAAAATTCATAAATATGCAATATTAAGTCTGTATAGCATGTTTGGACCAATCAGGCTCTACCTTTAGAAACTGTGCAATATAGAGTGAAAAATCCAAAATCTAAAGGTCTAAGCATCCCGATGTATAAATTCTGAGTACCAAAACATAGTAGAGGCTTTTATTATAACAATGAATATTCACTTTTTAATTTCTATGTATTAAACATGCTTTTGAGCATTTTATATATAAGCCTAGTAAATCTAAAAACCCCACTGGGAATATTGAAAATTTTATTAAGAAGCAAACATGAGAATTTAGGCTGAGCTACGCTGTGCAAAAACAACTTCAGGGAGATCCACAGTATTTACATATGGTTTCTGGTTTTGTTTTGTTCATGCATTGTCTATGAATTATTTATTTATTTAATTCCATTAACATTTAATCTTCCTATCTCTCCTGCGTTTCATTTCAAAAGGAGAAATGTTCTCCATTGAAGTTGTACCACAAGACTCCAATACCTTTAGCTAAAAGTACACACATTATTTTTCTATTGTTAAATTTTCAGCTTATCCCTCTTAAGTACTTTAATGTATTTCATGTATAGAATTGGTGCCTGCCAAATACATCAAATGATTTATTTAGTTTCTGAGTACACTTATTTCCAGGCAGGTTCTCTAATAATAATTATAATAATAATAGTCAGTCAGTCATTGTCCAACCTGCTATATCCTAACACAGGGTCACGGGGTCTGTAGCAGCCAACACAGGTTGCAAGGCAGGAACAAACCCCAGGCAGGGCACCAACCCACCGCAGATAATAATAGTAATAATAATAATAATAACAATAATTAAACCAATTAGGTGTAGCTTTGAACAGGAGCCATTTTCAGCAGCAATGGGGACAAAGCAGAACCTAGCCTTGGATAAAGCCACCTGTGCAGGCCCAATTGGGAATTAATGATTAAACTAAATGACTGTTTGATGATAACCACAGGAACAGAATGCAAACAGAAAACAATCAAGTACAGGATTTGAACATGGGATAAGCAATCCATGAAGCAGCAGGACTAACCACTGCAACACATGTCAGCTAGCTTTTAAAAGCAACCTTTTGGAAAAGTTAAGCCACCTTAGAAAAGTGGTGATTCGTGGAGCAGTCTGTATTTTTCAAAAAACACTGATTAAATCATAAGAATTAGATATGTTTCTTGTTAGCAATGTTACCTACCATGCATGTGAAGAAATCTACATGTAAATAAAATTATAATAATAACAATAATAATGAATTAATATGTGGTAGTTTGCATGGTGTTTACTATTCAGTTGTAATTTGTGTCTAGCAGTAGAAGTCTTTACTTGATGTTAAATTAATCTTTATTACATTAGAATTAATTAATAATCCAGATCTGACTTTGCAACACTCAAGATCCAAAGGCAATTAATTAAGTTTCCAATTAGTGTGTTTTTATGGAGGAACTTGGTTAAGACATAAACCTGGTTTCTTATACAACCCTTTTTATATGCATGAGTCCACAAAAAGGAGTTAAATATCATTATAAGCCACTGTGATTCCAAAAACAAGCCAGTGTGTCACTTGCAGTATACCTAAGATAGTACTGTACTAGCAGTAGATCAAGACCAGGCTATGTAGTACAGTACTAGGAAGAGATGTTCTACAGGCCTAAGTACTGTTCTCAGTAAACAGCGAAACAAGATCAGTCCCAAGTGTAACTAGTCCGCAGCTAGTCTTGATTTGGCCTTATGTTGCTCCTTGGTTTGCTCAGCTGGCCATATGATTGCCCATTAATGGAGGCATGCCAGCCATTAATATTTCGCCCTCTCTCAATTAACAATGTGCAAATATATGTTTCTGTCAGTTTAAAGAGATATGGCACAGGGAAAAAGTGCATCCTCATGTAAACTTGATAAAAATATTGCAATTGTTAAGCTGTTATTATTGTAAATGCTATTCATTTCAAGACATATTAAAAAGCCCTGAAATCCCTATATGGGAAGTAGTAACAAGGAGAGGTAAATGTTAGTAGAATCATTTCTGAAGCATAATCGTCTCTCTGCAATTTATTTCCCAATTATGTAGATAATACAAAAGAGGTCATACTTGTCCATACATGTCCTAATAATCAAATTAATCCAAAAGTAATCAAAGTATAGAAAATACTAATTCAGAGCCTAGAGGATTTTGTAAAGAATGTCTCAGATTTAACAGTATAGCACAAGCTCTGCATAACAGTATTAAAAAGAGATACATTGTATTATATTGTACATACTGTGAATGATCTTATATACATACATCCATAACACTCTGAAGGAATACAGCGCCTTTCAATGCAAACTATTGGAACCAGCATCAGAACAGCATACAAACAGATACTCCTCAACAAACAACCTACCTGTTTAATGACTACATGGACTAATGACCAGCTCTACGACCAGTCGGTATTGTATGCTGTACAAGAACTTTGGTCATGGAAACAGCACAGAGACATCTCATCATCAAGCAACTCATCCCACATCAGCCTCTTTTAGTCTCAGTCTTGTTCCCACAGTCTGTCATTATTCACAACACTAGCGTTCACAATCTCTAAGACTACATATTTCATCTATAAATTTGTTATTTATGATGCACTCCATGGTACAAGATGTCAATGAAAAGGAAGAGCATGACTTCACCAAGAAACAAACGAAGGCCATCGATTTTGAGATGAAAATGAAGATCATAAATGACTTTGAAGCTGGTAAGAAAGTCAAAGCGATAGCACATGACTTGGAGCTGGCACATTCGACCATTTCAACAATCTTGAAGGATAAATATAGAGTGAAAGGGGCAGTGAGAACATCAACAGAATTTAAAGTCATAATAACTAGGTAGTGGAAATGCCTCATTCACGAAAAGGAGAAATTAAATGGTTTGCCAACCAGATGCAAAAAAGAATGCAGAGGAGCCTTTTAGTAATTCAAGTCAAGGCACACAGCATCTTTGAAACTTTGAAGGCGCATGAAGGCAAAGAATTGGCGGAAATATTTATGGCAAGCCATGGGTGGTTTCAATGCTTTTGTTGGAGATTCAATCTGCATAATCGGAGTATAAGCGGTGAGGTGACATTAAAACAATATCTAAAGATAGTAGATATAAATCCAATTCTACTACAGTATGCTTGAAACATTGGTCAGGGTCGGTTCTTTGTTTATCAACCAATTCGCTTAGCAACCTAATCATGGGAATTGAACTCGGTCGTTAAGTGAGGAGTGTCTGTATAATTATTTTGATGTATCACTTGTCTTTTGCTATGGCATTCAGTTAAATATATCTTTAGTATTGGTTCCTTGCTAGTCCACAGTTTTGGGACACACTTCAACAGTGCTAAACTGTAAAGTTAGTCTTATTACAGTTAATAAATACATACCATGACCAATCAGCAAAGGATCATCCCAATCTGACAACATTCTGTAACTGACTCAGTGTCACTTAAAGTTATTCTGCTGACTGACACAATGTATTTCAACCAATGCAATCAACTGAGCATTTACCTGTTGAAATTTATCTTTGTGGATGCTTCTTCTGTTTCCTACTCTTGGCTGCTGGATGCATGTGCAAAGCAAAGACAGGTGAGATATTACTTAGTTATTTTGAAAGATTTTACTGACAATAAATGAACATGTGTAGGCTGAAGACCAGTTAATGATTTACATGGCAACATAATCACAGAGTTACTCACAAAGAAATCTGCTTGTGTTAACCCAGTATCTCAGAGTCCAAGATCCCGGAGTATGTATACATGGCATTTTTGAAACAAGATTTCTGTGAATATCTGGGTTATTAAAGCATACTTAAATTCAGTGTTAATTTTTTTGGTTGCTTTTATTCAGTTTTCATGGTGTTATGTGATGACAATTTCATTTTAAGCACCAGAAATAGCAACATTGCTTTACTGTCTGTCATTTCTGCTTAGCACAGTGAGGAGTGCCTCTTAAAAACAAATTCATTGTCTAAAGGCAAGAGGAAATTGTGTCCATTTGTGTTGAATTTTAAGGCTAAACAAATTGAAAAAAAAAATGTTCAAGAAGAAAAAGATAAAATTAAGCATTATGTTTAAGAGAAAATGTCTAATGCTTGAAAACATTAATCTTAGACAAAAAAAATCTATTGTCACTGAAATATGACACGACAGAGCCATTGAATTTTTTCATTAATTTTCAAGTGAAGTAGGTTGTGACCAAGGCAAAGTAGTTTGCGTGTAACTAAAATGTAGCCTTCAGGATCATCTTTAATGCTGCATTGTTTCAGCATTTACATGAAAAATTCTTGCCATTATGTAATCTTTTTATTTTGGAGTAAAGATTTCTTTAAGGAAAATCAGTAGTTTATAATGTTTAAATCCTGCAGTTATTTAAATATTACAACTTGTTTATTTCTTTCTTGATTTTACTTTATTCAAATTTCAGCTATTGTGTAACTTCTCATGTATATAATATATACAGTAGATATACAGTCTAGAGATATCTTTGAGAATTCTTTTTAATTTCACTCCATTTTTAAAATGAGGCTCTACGTACTCCATTATTGTATCTTGTCTGATTACTCATCAGTGGCATAATATCTGGGCATGTAGCTTATATAAATGTAATGAGTCTGGTGCCATGAGGGGCCAAGAAAATAACAATTTCCCAATATAATGGATGCATAATCAAAGACTGATCAACTTCTCTAACACAAGCTACACTTGATGTTGTTATTTCCATCATGGGTGAATTTAAAATTATTACTGTTCAGTAAGTCACTTTAAATAATAATTAGCTGTCATGCTGATGGACAGCTTTGTGTTCAACTGCTAATTTACTCAGAGTGATAGACATTTACACCCTTGATTGAAATGATGTCCTTAACGAAGGACTACAGCTCGTAATACACTTATACTAAAAGGACTTGTCCCCAGTCATCCCATATTAGAAACATAGCAACATTTCCAGAGTTGACGAGTGTTTTAATTGTCGGGAGCAGTGATGGAGTCGCTATATTGTTGCTAGCTCCAATTAAGTTTGCACTGTCTTGATTCATTTATTGCCATCACATTACTGTGACATCATCTGATTGTCAAAGCTCAGGTTAATGAAAAAAATAACTTGTATGTGATCATGGGCCATGTTCCTTCAATTGAGAACATTGAACAGAGCATTTGACATGAAGGCAATAATAGACAGATTTGCTGAATGGAAGGTAGGGAGTAGAGTTGAAATGAGTCAGTATGAGATTTAGTTAATTATTGTAGTTTCACTTTACCACTGTTGTGGTTATGGTAATAGTCTGATGCGCTAGTTGTGTACTTACTGTCCCAGTTATTAATACTGTAGTCTGCTGCAGCAATCATGCAGTTACATCCCAATTATTAACAGACTGCTGTGACAGTTTTTGGTAAATTGGGGTGTTGACTTCCCAGTTATTTGATATGATAGGTACTTGAATCAGATGCCTAGTTGTTGAAGTGGATTCCAAAAATATTAAGAGCAACAACAGTGGTTTTAAAAAGAGACTCTAATCTATGGCCTTGCCCATTTGATAGTTAGACTGCATTGGACCATGTATATACTCAATCACATGCATTATGTTAGTATAAAGTACATATGTTTAGTGAACACTATAATGAATTCAGTGTCATTATTTATTAGGATATGTTTTCCACTATGAATTAATGACTCATATTTTATTTATTTCTGGACTCAGGTTGTGTCTATTTGTGTGCCAGTTTTAAGGGGCCTAGACCCATAGCCTTGCATACTCTCCTGACTTATACAGATTATCTTGCTACTTTTCTAAGATTACGCTGTTAATAGACCTTTTAATTGTATTCACAACTATGAAATATACATTAGTATTATAGTCATGTTTCTAGCTGATAAACATAACATAATCTACAGTATATAATATTTGAAAAGATGTTAATAAGCTGTTTTAAGAGATTAATTCATATTGATTATTCTATTGTTACAAGCAAGGCACTAACAATGATAATGTATTAATACTGCTATATGCAAACATCTCCTGACAATTTTACAATAGCAGATACAATATAAGTATTTTTAAGCTTACCAGAACAGCTTAACAGGACAAAATATGCTTTCTGCAGTGTATATATAACAAATGTTTTTCAAGGTACCATTTACAGTATATACAACTAAAAATAAAGTAGCCAATGCAATTTAACCCATCCAAATGCCAAAGTATTGGTTAATTAGATTTAATACAAAACAAAATCAAACAGATTCTTTTCTTGTACAAGACCCACCAAGCAGAAGCTACTGTTGTTTCATAAAGTGTGTAACTCAAATGAATGCATTAGTCCTTCCTAATCTCATAAATTTGCCAAGCAATATAGGTTGCAAAGGTTTTTTCACTTCCCAGGCACTGGCAGCCAGAAATGTTCTGAATTAATAGATGAACAGACACACAGATATTTAGATAAGCTATTAACAATATTTTATTAACACTGCATGCAGTAGAAATACTGGATATATTAGCTTAGTAGTGATATACAGTATATTGAGAGCAGGGTCTGAAAATTTGTCCTATTTCTAACTATATATGCAGGTTGCCTGTGTACCTGTGCTACCTACTGTTTTAATGAATAAATATTCCTGTCAGTAGTCAAATCTATGCATTCATTTATCTAATTTCTGATCCACTTATCCAGTTAAATCCACACTACAGCTGGCATAAGACACAAGCCAGTCAGTTCCAGACTACCCTCAAATAAAATTTCCTGCACACATGTTTGCTAAAAATAATTTTATCGAGATACCTATCGGCCTGAAAATATCTCTTTGGACTTTAGGTACAAACCCACACAGAAATGGAGTAAATATATACTCTCTGTAGAGAACAAAAAAAAAAAAAACCCTGAATCTAACTAGGACCCAAAGCCAATTACTACAGCAATGAGATCATCAAAGTTTTGAAACATTGCAAGTTATTTGTCATATTGTACAGGCCTAATTTTCATTAAAAAATACACAGTTATTTTGGAGCAACACTGTTTCACGGTAGGCTTGGCCCTTGGTTAATTACCAACTGGAGAGTTTTCATGTCATCCTGGTGCTAACAAATTCATTACAAAATTAGAGTAGTGTGAATTCCATCAATCTGCTACCTTATTTTTGGGTTATCAGATGATAAGACATAGAGTCAAAAGCCAGGTTCATTGAAAGGAGCCAGTTTCCATTAAGTGGGTTCACAATATTGTGTGACTCACACGTTTGGAAACCCTCATACAAATTTGCCATTTCAATTATTAGTGAATGCTTGTAGTGTTAATATTTGTTGTGATCTTCAAAAATGGTGACAAGTCTCAAAATCTAAATGTTCCACCATAACTCTGCACCAACAGAGTAACCTTTATCACTACAGACAGCCTGACCCCAAACTCAAAAGGCAGGCTTTCAGACACCACAGGCTCAAAAGATGGGCTAAAGGCGTTAAAGACAAAATACATCTTCAAAGATTGAAAATTAAATAAAAAATGTAAACTTTATTTATTGAAAATATTCAGAAAGTGGGATGAAAAAAACAAGGAAGCAAAATAGATCTAAAACGAAATTTAAAGCGTGCAAATACAAAAAAAATCAGTAAACATTTAGAGATAGCTTAAGACGTGAGCAGGGGTCAAAACCAGGAAATCCAATATGAGAAAATCCAACCACAATACAAGAAGCAACTTCGAATTAGCCTGTGATGAGAGGTCCATGGCTCAGCGCAATTTTTAAATAAATAATCATGTCCCGGGAAGTGCGTGCTCTGATTGGGTGTAGGTGTGCATGAATATGCTTCACTCCGGAGTTGATGGGGGTGCTTGGCTGATCACGCATTCATGTATAAAAGTGAGCTGATCATTCAGGTACCTCATTCACACCTTGGAGTTAGCAGCATCTCACACCTTCAATCAATTAGGCACGATGAATGTGAACAGAAAGGAAGAAAGCCGGTGCGAGAAAGAAGGAAGCGACCCAGACCATCACCTAGCCATGATAAAAACTGTTTCTGTTTCGAGTCATGTGCCTTTATTTTCATACCATCCATATACAGTATTGTAGCATACAGTGGCATAAAATAATATTCAGCAGTCTGCAACACAAGACCGGACAAGTGGTAGATAAATAGCAAACTATGCTATTCTATAAATACATAAATGAATAAATAAAAGGTACATGAATAGATAACAATAAAGTAAAATAGACAGTAATAAATAAATTAATAACAACATCTAATAATAAAGAAAACTGTTGGAACAGATGTTCTGTATATAGATAAACAGCTGCAGCATTATGTAGCCAAGTCTCCCAAGGCTCAACATAAAGGGCACGAGGAAGAAAACATAGAAAACTAATACATGTATTAACATAATTCATAATTGCAAAATAATTGATAAACAACAAAATATTGTACAGATAAAAAGTGGAAAAAATACAAACCAAAATATAATCCATAACACAACATACAATATAACGGGTTCACAAATTTATCCCTGGGGTATCGCAGTGGCTAAGGGTTTTTATTTCAACCAACTTCACAAATAAATATTTCAGTCATACTTCTAAATGATTTTTTCTTCTCTTAATTTTCATTAAAAAAAAAATGCTCTAACATTCAGTGTCATGTGGACTTACTTGTGTCTGTATTGCTCATCACTAATTGTCAGTTTCAGTGTCAATACAGTTTAAGCAGCAAATTCCACAAAAATAAGGTTAGTTGAAAAGAATATGGTAAAAGACAGTTAACATTTAAGGATATGGCAAAAATACAAATTTCAGAATTTTGTTTACATGTAAATATACTTACACACATTTCTGAATAAGATGAAATAAGACAAGATAAAGGCCAATTAAACAGTAAGACAGAGCCACGTCTTTGTGAAACTGGTTGGAATGAAATCCCACAGCCACAATGGTATCCGAGGAGTGAACGTAGGAGCAACTGCAATAAAATTTTTAGAAGTCAACAGAAGGGTTAAATAAAAAGAAAACACACTTAAGTCAGGCGTAATTGTAACATTATCAAAGCAATACTCTTGTAATACTTTCTTGATACTGAAAAATGCATCCCTCTGAATTTTTTCCCCAAACAATTTACTGCAGCAGGACAAAATTATGTTGTTGATGTTGTTGGAACCACAGAGTTATTAGCAATACAACTGACTTTGTAAGAATAGAGGCATTGGTGAGAGGGTGTGGAACAACATTTTATAATCATACTGATTATAAAAATTGAACACACTTAGTCTCTCAAACGTTTAAAGAAAACATTAACTAGGTAGGCAGTATTTTCCAGCTCTTTTAATCTCATGAAATATTATGAAATATATTTTAAAGCTGAAGTTGATGTTAATGAAATTCCTTTATGTTATAATAGCTGGGCCTCCAAACTCAGAAAAGGCTTCAAAGTCAATATTAAAGCCTGAAAATGCCAATAAGGTTTAGAAACATAAAACAGGCCTGTCCCAGAAGCACAAGAACACAACCTGTACTCCCAAAAGACCATACATTCTAGAAATAGTAGAGGATAACTGTAAAATCCCTGTCCAAAAGAAAAAGTGAATTTCTAAATAATAGTCACAATCTGAAAAAAGTAAAAAAAAAACAAAAAACTGTTATCTGAGATAACTTAAATAGCAATTAAAAAACCAGATCCACAAACAAAATTATTATCTAAGAGAAGAGCAAAAAATATAAAATAAACCTAAAGAATCTGAATTTAGAAAACCAGAATCCAAGAAAGGGAAACAAAAGCATGTGCTAATGCTGAGACAAGCAGAAGAATATATAAGGCATTTTACTTTATATCTGAAGGGATTAACTTTAAAGAGGTGAGGAAAAATATGGAGCCAGAATTACAAGTAATACAAAAACATAAACAAAAGAACAAACAAGTGAATGGGGGTAAAAGTACAAAATTCAATAAAATCAAAAACGTTATAAAACAAATGTATAATCCTTAAACTTTAGAACCAGAACCTGTCATTCAACAACAACAACAACAACAACATTTATTTATATAGCACATTTTCATACAAAACAGTAGCTCAAAGTGCTTTACATATTAAAGAATAGAAAAATGAAAGACATAATTATAAAAAATAAATCAACATTAACATCGAATAAGAGTAAGGTTCAATGGCCAGGGGGGACAGAAAAACAAAAAAAACTCCAGACGGCTGGAGAAAAAATAAAATCTGTAGGGATTCCAGACCATGATACCGCCCAGTCCCTCTGGGCATTCTACCTAACATAAATGAAACAGTCCTCTTTGGATTTAGGGTTCTCACGGAAGGGCTTGATGATGATGATGGTCACGTAGACTTCTTCCTTTTAATCCGTCCATCATTGTTGGAGCATCATGAAGCTTTGAGTAGGTGGAGGTGGCGCAGGCCACCACCACAAAGAAACCGGAAAAAGAAACAGAAAAGAGAGTAGGGGTCAGTACCGATTTTAGAGCCACCATGAATAGTTGTTATGATGAATTGAACATACAGAGTATCAGGATTAAGTTAAATTACGATTAAAATGAAGTTATAAAAGGCCATGTTAAAGTAAAGTTTCCCCAGGAAACAAATTTAGGCTTTACCGACCTTGCAGCTCCAACTGATGTTATTTATCACATTAATTCAGTCTTCTGGAAAAACTCATTCCAACGCTCCGATGGAGTCCACTTCATTTCTTAGGAGTTACAAAAAGATGCCCTATTTTGCGGCCACGATTGAATAACTGCTGGACATTCAGCTGTTACTAGGACAATGGAAAACAACACCATTTTTGATGGCCTTCATTAAAAAAGTATATTCACAATTAGCTGCTGGTTAAGCGTGTAAGTGAAATAAACCTTCCTTTGAATGTTCTGTTAACTTTCTGCAGCTTTCACCCCCACAAGCAGACTATGGGGACATTTTGTTTTAGGTTTTATGTAGCCATTTTAGTTTTTCTAAAAGTGCACACTCTCAACATGCTCTCTATTGCAATGGAATTTTTTTAATATTTTATTTAAGAAGTATTTAGATTGTATGGTTTTTCAGAATCTGCTTTCTGGAAGGAGAGCTCTGTTGTAAATAGTTTTGTGGATTTGTTTGATTTTTATTATTAACCATAACATTTTTATGTTTTAAGTTTGTTTTGATAATTTCTAAGTCTGTCATTTGGTGGATTTTTTCTCAGGGACAATCCCATATTCTAAGTGGTTATTAAGGCTGTTGTTAGATCTATGAGACCTTTGACATTGTGGCAGCCATGCTATATAAGATTGTGGCACATAATACACTGCATCTGAGCTTTGGATAAAATTATAAACTCATTTGGTAATGATTACCACAAAAGTGTGGAAAAGTATTGACTTACAATTGTAGTTCCAAGCCAGTAGTGACAGTGCACTTGGTGATGGAGTGAGTGAGTATTGTTAAAGGAAAGCTCTCAACTGGTGAGATAAAGAGAGAGACTAGAGGAAGAAGAGAAAGAAGATAAAGATTGAGCAGGAGTGGGGTTTAAAGGTGCAAAGCAGGTCAGGAAGTGCTTTTGTTACCCCTTATATCAATTAGGTATTAAACCATGCATAATCAATCCCATTGTATCTGTGTGTTTATTTCTTTGCTTATAATTTTGTATGTCATTTTTCTAATGCTCTGTGTTACTCTGTATATTTATTTTGGTAAAATAAACCATTTTCCTTTATATCTACTACTCAAAAAATTAAGGTAATGCTTAAATCACACATCGGACCTCGATGAATGAAATATTTACTGAGTAGTAATGTGTAATTCATTGAGAACAAAGTGATGTAACAATGGTCAATGGAAATCAAAATCAAACTCAAAAATTGAAATCACAGGCTGATTTCATAATGGCAACTCATAATGTGAATCAGTTGTTCATATGGACCCCACATGTCTGCTTGCAATCCTGACAGTGTCTGGGCATGCTTCTGTTGAGATGGTGAATGGTGGCCCTGGGGGATCTCCTCCCAGACCGGATCAGTGATCTCCTGGACAGTCTGTGGTGCTAGTTAGTGATGTTGGATGCGCCAATACATAACGTCCTAAAGGTTGTCAATTGGATTCAGGTCTGGGGAACATGTGGGCCAGTCAGTGGCATCAATGGGTTCATCACCCAGGTGCTGTCTACACACTCTTGCCACATGGGGCCAGGCATTGTCCTGTACCAGGAGGAACCCAGGACCCACTGCACCAGCATGAGGCCTGACATTGGCTTTGAGGATTTCATCTTGGTACCAAACAGCAGCCAGGGTACTGTTGCATAATAGGTGGAGGTTTGTGTGACCCTTCAAGGATATGCCTCCCCAGACCATTAGTGACCCACTGCCAATCTGATTAGCTGGATGATGTTGCAGGGTGCATAATATTCACCATGGTCTCTCCAGACTCATTGTGAACCTGCTCCCATCTATGAAGGTAAAGGGACGCCAATGGCGGAGCCACACAGTGATGGGATGTGAGCACAGTTCCCACTAGAGGACATCAGGCCCTCTGGCCATCCTCATGGAGTCTGTTTCTAAAAGTTTGGCCAAAAACATGCAGACCAGTAGCCAACTGGAAGTCATTTTGTAGGTCTCTGGCAGTGCTTCTGCTGTTCCTCCTCGCACATAGGAGAAGATATTGGTCATGCTGCTTCTACAGTCCTGTCCAGCCCTCCTTGTGTAAAAGCCCATCTGCTGATATCTCCTCTGTGCTCTTGAGACTGTGCTTGGAAGACACGGCAAACCTTCTTGCGACAGTACATATTGATGTTCCATCCTGGAAAAACTCGACTACATGTGCAACCTGAATTGACTGCAGGTACTCCCTCATGCTACCAGTAATGACCAGGATGCAAGAAAAATGCAAAACTAGAGAAGAATCAGTCAGGAAGAATAAGGAGATAGAAATTGTTTGTGGCCATCACCTGCTAAACCATTCCATTTTTGGGCATTGTCTTGCTTTTGCCTCTCCAGTATACCTGTTGCCACTTGCATTTGCACCAAAGCGGTGAAGCTGATTCATAATCACTTAGGCTTCCTAACTCGACCAAGTGATATCCCTGAAGCTTAACTGCCTTGGTGTAAGACTGTGATGATTAAGTATTCCCTTCATTTTTTGAGCAGTGAACATAGGTCTCCCTGGCTTTATTTGGATTCAAGATCACTTTGAGATGTTTCTGTACAGGCCAAAACACACACAGACGGACATATGCACAGTATTTACCTTCACTTAAACTGAAACACACTCAAGACATTATACAGTATACCTTTGTCTTCTCAGTTCCTCTTATTCTTATACTCTTATCCCAAGCCCTTCTTAACCTCTACCCTTCTTGAAGGTTGGCAGACTTTTACATTTTTCTACTTTGCTTGCCCTTATTTGTCTCAATCCTTTCTTACTTATTCTAGTTCCTACTTGAGTGATTTCAAATTGAATTCTTAATCTGACCCTTGGCAGCTCACCAACTGGCCTAAGTGCAGAGAGTTCATGTATCACAAGATACCTCAACTGCCATTTGCACTCTTCCCTCCCTCTGCACTGTTAGCTGAAAGCCTGTGCCCCTTGCGTAGTAAAGGCTTTACTACTTTTATAAACAAATTGAGTGGGTTTCCTGCAAGGGTGGTAACCAGTCCAGCTTTAAATGTACTACAAATTAGAGAAGCCTACAAAGTTGTCTTTAAGCTGAGGATTTGATAAAATCCTTGCAGAAATGCTGCTGTTTCACACTTTCTTTTTATTTCTTCAAGCACTTCCTCCCTCCAAACAAGAAAAGATGATCCACCGTCCTTTCAGCTGAAGATGGTGATAAATTATTGTATGGGTTCTCTATGCAATTGTAAATTACCATATAAAATATCAGTTGTGTGCACAATGGAATCTGTACACCTCAGAAAAAATGTCTATTATATCTGTGTGCCTCAGTGGTATAAAACTAAAATCTCCTGTTACAGATAATGCCAAGAAACAGATTAGGGACTCTGTAAAAGATAAATAGCTGCAATGTCTACCTAGACTGCAGGAAATATTATAAAGTCTGTGTAGAATACTAAAGTGATGAAAAGTAAACAATATCCAAGATTAATTGAAAATGAAAATTGAACATGTTTAATAAGCATGACTACTATCAGTGCTAACTAATCACCAGTGAAGAAATATTTAAGAAAAATGATTCAAAAGTCAAGTTACACACCACCATTTGTTTAAAGGTGCCTATTACAGTAGTTGTTCTAGATTATAATTTTAAATATGAAGTCTGTTTCCCTGTCTCCACAAGCATTTTTAAGAGGACAGATGCAAAATTCTCTTTTTAAGATGGACATCTGAACTTCCAAGAACTCTTACATGTGTTAGTCTGCACGTTTGGTATTCTATGTTAAATGATAAGTGGCAGACTGAAATAAAAGTAAAGTTTAAGTCACACTGCTAATACGCAAAATACTATACAAGACAATGTAACACAGATACATAAGTCAGGTCTACCCACTAGTACAGTTGTCTTTCTTGTATACTGCCACCTTTCTGGTTTCCTTACTCCTCCTCACTTTATTTCATCTATGCATCTATCCAGAGTGCTGTACTGTATGTTATTTTACAGGCTTCTCCAATTTTCTAAAGGAAAACTTAAATTGTTTTCAGCCTATTTATTTCTTTCTCTAATTTGAAACTATAATAATTTTTTGCAGCATCCACATTTCAGTAAGAAGTGCCTAATCTCAAGTAGTTCAATAGGCAGTGTAGAGTCTAAATGTTATTTTCAATGCAAATTCATTAAGGTAGTATTTTCATACACATTGAATAATTGAAGAATTTTAATGAGAACTGTCCATTCAGCGCAAAAGCTTGTGCATTCTACTCACCTAATCTCTCCAAATAATCAAGTTGTTAAAGTATCTATCACACTATTGTTATGCTATTTCAAGTATCTATGGTTGTCACTTTCTAATATTTGTGCAAGCTATGTCCTTACATTTTCATATGTGTTCTCACACTCTAGTCGAAGAACTTATTTTAAAGTAACAGTTGGTATCCATCATACTAAATCACCTCATAATTATAAACACTTCAATCACGTCTTTGTTAAACTAAAGAGGTTCAACTTATTATCTTTCATAATAGCTCATGCCACACAGTCCTTGAATTAGCCTAGTCACTCTTTTCTGTACTTCCTGTACGGCTGCTATATCTTTTTGAAATATGGAGACCAAAACTACACAAATTACTCCAGATAATGCCTCTAGAGTGTGTTATATATCTTAACTAGCAGAATACCCGCGCTTCACAGCGGAGAAGTAGTGTGTTAATGAAGTTATGAAAAAGAAAAGGGAAAATTTTAAAAATAACGTAACATGATTGTTAATGTAATTGTTTTGTCTTTGATATGAGTGTTGTTGTCATATCTATATATCTATTATATATATATTTATCTATATCTATATCTATATATATATATATATATATATATATATATATATATATCAAAATACCAGCCAGCAGCGGAGAAGTAAAAAGAAAAGGAAACATTTTAATAATAATGTAACATGATTGACAATGTAATTGCTTTGTCATTGTCATGAGTGTTGCTGGCATATATATATATGCATACATACATGTGTACATATATACACACACACATATACTATGGGGTGCCAAATAAATTGATTTTGTGAATATATAAAGTCGGCGTCAGAATATATAAAGTCAAAACTTGAATATATAAAGTCATTCCTGAATATATAAAGTCAAAACTTGAATATATAAAGTCATTCCTGAATATATAAAGTCAAAACTTGAATATATAAAGTCAGCGTCAGAATATATAAAGTCATTCCTGATTATATAAAGCCAACATCGGAGTATATAAACTCACTCCTGAATACATAAAGTGAAAGTCGAAATCTATTGATTGAAACGACTCTGAACTGAACTAAGTTAACAAAAACGTATTCAGAAAAATAAATTAAAAAAACACTGTTCGGTTAATGTTTTGAAAATGATGCATGTGCCCTGCCCAGGATTGGTTCCTGCCTTGCGCCCAGTGTTGGCTGGGATTGTCTCCAGCAGACCCCCGTGCCCCTGTGGTCGGATTCAACGTGTTGGGAAATGGATGGATATTCCAGCGCTGACTTTGTATATTCCGACGCTGACTTTATATATTGAAGTTTTGACTTTATAGATTCCAGCGCTGACTTTATATATTCCGATGCTGACTTTATATATTTAAGTTTTGACTTTATATATTCCAAAATATTCCAATGCCGTCTTTATATACTCAGGTTTTGACTTTATATATTTGGGAATGACTTTAGGCTATATATTCAAGTTTTGACTTTATATAGTTAAATGTAGTCATCATTGCATAACTTTTTCTTTACCATAGAAATTTAAATACTAAATTCAACTTCCATTCCTAACAACGATATTTCTGGCGACTAAATAGAAGCTGCTTATATCCAAATTCGAGCTATTGAGCTGTCACCTGACTGCCTGAATAAATCACCCTCGCTTCGCTCTTACTTTTTTACCGTTCATTTAATCATGGCTAGTGGCAGAAAAATTATAAATTATTGATGGCGAATCGATTATTCATAAAGCTTCAATTGGTGATCTTTTTTTCTGTGTTGACCTCATATTTTTTCATACTTCTTCTCAAACCAAGAGGGTGCGAGGCTAAAATGAATCGTGAAGCGCTGATCAATGTAATTGGTGTACCAGGAAATCATGCATTGACAGAAGTTCCCCTTTGCTTGTGATTAAATGCGTGATTTTTAACGCGTTATGGAGCACATGCATCGAAGCTTCTCAGCTGTGCTTGTGCTAAGAAAAGGAACTAATTTAAAAATAACATGATTGTCAATGTAACCTTTTGTAAGTAGTGCCTGGAGGATTCAGTGTGGAGAAACTCTAGAGACAGCGTGTGTATTAACTTGTGGATTTTTCTGTGAGTATCTGGTGGCAGCGTCACAAAGTCGTAACACTGCGTTAGCTGCGGAGCGCAGCTCAGAGCGAAATGAGATAAATGGGAGGGGAGATGATGTCGTGACTCCCCCACCCGCCTTAACTGTCAATCCCCCACAAACACAGTCTCTCAGAATTTGCATAAGCACAGCCCCTCACCTGCAATTTTAACTTAGTTACAAAGTGATCAAAACTCTCATTTATATCCTGCGTCCTCTCATTAAACTTGTATCCCGCATTACCCGTGGGCATGACAAACGCCAGCGGCAGCCTGTCTATGAACTTAATTTAAAGTTTAGGTTTACACCGTGCTTTGTTTCCGAAGTAGCAGCACTCATGAATATGGTTGTATGTCACTCGCTCGCTTCTTATTGTTTCGCTGCCTTCTGAATTATATAATGCATGTTTTCTTCAGCGCTTTTTGGAGCTCTTCCTGGTTTTCTACGTACTGCCTTGACAGTCAGTTCACGTGATTACGTGGGAGGCGTGATGATGTCACACGAAACTCCACCCCCACGGCTTTCGAGCTCAACTCCATTACAGTATATGTAGAAAAATAGCTTCCAGTTATGACCATTACACGTAGAATTTCGAAATGAAACCTGCCCAACTTTTGTAAGTAAGCTGTTAGGAATGAACCTGCCAAATTTCAGCCTTCTACCTACACGGGAAGTTGGAGAATTAGTGATGAGTGAGTGAGTGAGGGCTTTGCCTTTTATTAGTATAGATCATCACCTCCCTTGATGTATTCCACACGTCGTCATGTTATATCACCTGGCATCACATCATCCTTTGTCATGCACATATGCTGCTTTATGTGTTGGAGACTCTGCTCAGGAAAACACTGTGAAAGATGGCCAGCAGCTTATCCCGGTCCATATATCCAGGCCGCTAGATGGAGTCCTCCCTGCAGCATGGAGGTGCCCCGGATTCCAACAGGGCATTATGGGAGATGGAATGTGACTCCACAGCCCTGCTGGGTTCCGCGGGTGCCATCGGAGGACGCTGCAGATAGATACCAGTATTTTTATTTTTCCTATAACCCAGAAGTACTCCCAAATCACGGGGACGGAAGAACTGAAGTACTTCTGGGATGAAGAAAAATAAGAGTTTTCATCTGACACGGAAGTGCTATGGAATCACATGGACAGAAGCACTTCCGGGTCGAGGACTATTTAAAGGACTATGGGAAACCCAGCAAGCTGTGCCGGAGTTGGGAGGAAGTGGGATGGAGCTGCTGGGTGGAGAGGAGGATTGATTTATTGTGTTTATTTTGGATTATTATTGTGTATTGTGGAGTTGGAGGTGCTTTATGCAAAGTATTGAAGAAATTAAAATTAATTCTGATACTTTTACCTGGTGTCTGAATGTGTTGTCTGTGGGTTTTGAGGAACGACAGCGCCCCCTACTGTCACAACACACATGTGCTAACATAAGAATGGAGGAGGAGCCTATGGAGGAATAACCTCACTTCTACATCCTTCTGGAAGTCCAGCTCCTTCTGGCCCTATTCCTGTATAAGCACCATGATAGCAAGAAGTGGAGTTCATTATTGGACCCGCAACTGCTGCAGCCACATTAGCCTGCAGAAGCTTTTGAGTTTAGAAGCCAAGAATGATGTTTAAGTTCTGAACTTAACTTTTTTTTACTTTACCTTATTAGCATTGCTGCTAATAAACACAGATCTTGATGGAACATTAACATTTTATCTTGAAGTGTCCCATTTTCTCTTAATTGTTTCTGTACTCCGTCTGCATGTAGATAATTAAAAGCCACGTTCAACTCTTAGGTCCATCTAAAAAGGTCTACATTCAAGTACGAAATGTACTCGTACAATTAAAGCAAAGACCTATTTTAACATAAAATATCGTCTAAAATCCTTTTAACATTTAAAGAACATGAAATAAATGCATAACGCATGCGTTGGAGTTGGATACATTTCAATGGTTAAGGTTACTACAGTGATTAGAAAGATCTGTAGTGACATCACCACAGAAGTGGGAGGAGTTTCAAAAATTATATTTGAAGCCAAGATTTGAAGAGTATGCTGTTTGAGAACCAGAGAGGTGAATCTCTGCTGTTTTCAGTTGTCCTCTTAGCACCAGACTGTGATCTACAATTGATTGTGAAGTGATTGGGATGAGAATTAAGAGTGAGTCTGATGTGCCAGAATTTTATGATGGTTGCATAGATTTGAATACGGTGCATAGATGTTTTAATAATTTTAACAATATTTGAAAAATTGTGTTACAGTGCAAAAAATACAACAATACAATTGGAAATACATACAACCCTATATCGTATTGAGGAAACAACCCTGGATGGGGCACCAACTTGTTATTGACATATGAATGTACTTCTGACTAATTTAGGGGAGCCAATTAACATTACCTGAAAATCTCTTAGAAGTGGGAGGAAAGGCAGAGTACCTGGAATAAGAACACACAAACAAATGGGAGACAATAGCCACACTAGCATTTGAATCAAACCACTTGGGATTTTAAGACATAAACAATAGATATTGCACAGCCATGCCAGCACAAATGTTATATTTTAATAACACTAGTAATATCAAGTGAAAATATGATTTTTGGAAGATCACAGTATACAGTTATGAATAAAGTAAGAACAGAAGAGAAAATAAAAAAGGAACAGAGAAGAAAATGTTACCTTAATGAGAAAACAATGTTTCATTAGAAAGTTTTCTCATATTAAAGACTTTGACATAAAAGCTTTTTATAGAAAATGAGCTTGTGCAGTGAGGTTAGAACTTAACATACCGAATCAAAGGTTAAACACAAACAGAATTAGAATAGTATTTGGGCAGAGATCTGCACAAAGCCTAATAATTGTTAAAAGCACATGACTTAGGTCTAGATCACCTTCTGAACTGTATATTGTTGTCTCCCTGGAAACATAATGCTTGAATGGCTTGGTAGTCAGAGGGCAGGGAGAGATGAATTATATATACTGTATGTTGTATGACTTTTCATCCAACCATTTTATACACAGCTACAAATGTGAGCAGAAAACATTTTTTTTTTTTTTCAAAACGCATAGAAAATTACATGACAAAAAAGATTGTAAAACATATAAGATGTATCACTCAGATTCTAATCCTTTCTATCTGATTTCTGTTTAATATACTGCTAAGAAAGATAATTGTCAATCACCTTCAATATATTTCTCCTCTGGAGTAAACGATACACTTAAATCTGAGGTATATTTGCAATTTATTCAAATAATAAATTCTTATGAAAAATATAATGTTTGAAGAATGCTTTATTTTTCCAGGAACATTTCATTCTGTTGGTTTAATATTAGTGATTGGTGTTTCATACTTCCAGAAAAAAAAAACATAAAAACAACTCCACATGCAATATATAGTACATACCATGTAGAAGAATCCATGTTTTATAACGTTCTCATTTAACCTTGATGTCTGTCGTGCTGGAGACCTTGGGTGGTTTTGATTATATGGCATCTTTAAAAAATATGCATATAAATGCAACTGAAAAATATGATGTGATATGAAAACACCTATATTTGTTAATAGATGTTAAATAATGCCATAATCAATACTGTATGTCTTATATTTGGAATATTTGCTATTAAATTATATTTACTTACATGCTAGCAAAAATGTTTAAACATTACAAGTAAACATCTTGCTATTCCCTATTTTTTTGTATTTCTTTATTGTTTTCTATCTTTTTCTGCCTCATTTTGTTCAGATAAAGTAATACATAATTCAGGCTTAGTTCCAGTCATACTTTTGGGCTTATATTGGAATTTAAGTTCAAGTTTAGAGTAATTAATCTAACTAAATTACATCATTTGTGATCATGAGCCCTGTAATGCAATGCCTGAAGAGATTTGTATTTAATGATTTATCCAGAGCCAACTAATGTCAGTAGATAAATGCAAAGTTGTAGCCTACTTATTTTAAATTGGCTCACATTAAATTATCAAAATTTAGACAAATACAGTAGATAAAGAAGGGTGAATGTTGCATTTTTTGTGTGTGAATACTCTTTCCAAGGTGAATTAACACTTATTCTGCATTGGAGAAGCATGAAACTAGAGTTGCTGTACAATTATGAAATGGAGGATTTTCTTTGCGATAAATGTTTTGCATTTTGGTGGACTGCTGATTTCTACAGACCTTGCCAAGGTGATTTCTTGTCAGCAGCAAAGAGGCTTATGAAACTTCTCCTAACATCAAAAAGGCATTTGTAGAGCATTTGAAGATCCATCATCACCCAAGGAAATGCAATATGACGAATAATGTCCAGGAAAAACTGTTCTGGACCCTGCTATTGAAACAAGGATGCCACTGAGGAAGGGCTGGCCCTGTCCATTGGACTTTTACCTGAGGTGTGAAACCGTACTGGACATCAAAGAAAGAAAGTGAGACCAATAAGAGGTCTTCAGGTTACTTTAAGAGACCATGTTGCATCACTTTTAGTGAAATGGCCATAAAAAAGGTGTAAGAAGGCCACAAGAAATATAATAGAATCAGCACAATGCCACTTGTCAGACAAGTTGGGAACATGTTAACTATTTATGGACTAGTGGAGTGGTTGGAGGTCACTGAACTGTTTTGCAGGTACATAGAGTCCTTTTGCTGTATACAGTGGGAGAGCAGCCAAATACACCTGGCCATTTATGAACTAAACAGGGTGCAGGCATACAGAGATACACTAGGCCAGAAGATGGCGCTCTAACTTTGCATCCTTACCATCAAAGATCCCATCCTGCCCTGACTCTAAAAGTTGATGAGATTTAAAACTACTTTAAGATAAACAGAGAAGAAATCTAGAAATAGAAAAAGAGTCTGGACAGCTCACTAGTATGAGGAAGAGACCACAACCATGATAGAAAGAAAAAGTATTTTGGTGTGATACTTGAAAAATGGGCAGGTGAAGAAGCAATCCCATTTAGTAGACAGGGACAGATTCTTTTAATAAAGGCCATGAGAGGAAGCACAATTTTATACTTCTTTGTTCTCAGTGGAGTAAGCCTCTTTTGTCATTGCATTATTAATAATAAGAATACCTTATTTTGTGGAAAGGTAGCTTAGTAGTCAGGAGTTCCTGTTGTCAAATAAACAGACAAATGCCACAGAAAACTTTTGGGGCAGCCACGCGTATACTTGAAATCAAGCTGGAAAGTAAGGAATTAAATGTGAGTTGTTTACAGATTTGAGTCCAAAATAGAACTGAATGGATAAAATAAAATAGTGTTTTTATGGTTAGGCATAGGAAATGAGGTCAGCAAAATTGGGACTGGAAATTGGGTCATTGGGGCTGGGACTGGAAGTGATGTCATTGGGGCAAGGTAGGATTTCCCGTAACTGGTATGCAGAGGAAAGAGAGAAAGGGTTAGTGCACACCACCACCACCCCCTGGTCTAGAGTGGAATTACCCTAATTTGAGCTGTCTCCCATGAACACATGTGTGATACTGTCCAACTACAAAACACATTCAGGTAACATACATATAGTGGTGTGAAAAACTATTTGCCCCCTTCCTGATTTCTTATTCTTTTGCATGTTTGTCACACAAAATGCATCTGATCATCAAACACATTTAACCATTACTGTAGTCAAATATAACACAAGTAAACACAAAAGGCAGTTTTTAAATGATGGTTTTTATTATTTAGGGAGAAAAAAAATCCAAACCTACATGGCCCTGTGTGAAAAAGTAATTGCCCCCTTGTTCAAAAATAACCTAACTATGGTGTATCACACCTGAGTTCAATTTCCGTAGCCACCCCCAGGCCTGATTACTGCCACACCTGTTTCAATCAAGAAATCACTTAAATAGGAGCTGCCTGACGCAGAGAAGTAGACCAAAAGCTCCTCAAAAGCTAGACATCATGCCAAGAACCAAAGAAATTCAGGAACAAATAAGAACAGAAGTAATTGAGATCTATCAGTCTGGTAAAGGTTACAAAGCCATTTCTAAAGCTTTGGGACTCCAGCGAACCACAGTGAGAGCCATTATCCACAAATGGCAAAAACATGGAACAGTGGTGAACCTTACCAGGAGTGGCCGGCCGACCAAAATTACCCCAAGAGTGCAGAGACGACTCATCCGAGAGGTCACAAAGACCCCAGGACAACGTCTAAAGAACTGCAGGCTTCACTTGCCTCAATTAAGGTCAGTGTTCACGACTCCACCATAAGAAAGAGACTGGGCAAAAACGGCCTGCATGGCAGATTTCCAAGACGCAAACCACTGTTAAGCAAAAAGAACATTAGGGCTCGTCTCAATTTTGCTATGAAACATCTCAATGATTGCCAAGACTTTTGGGAAAATACCTTGTGGACTGATGAGACAAAAGTTGAACTTTTTGGAAGGCAAATGTCCCGTTATATCTGGTGTAAAAGGAACACAGCATTTCAGAAAAAGAACATCATACCAACAGTAAAATATGGTGGTGGTAGTGTGATGGTCTGGGGTGGTTTTGCTGCTTCAGGACCTGGAAGGCTTGTTGTGATAGATGGAACCATGAATTCTACTGTCTACCAAAAAATCCTGAAGGAGAATGTCCGGCCATCTGTTCGTCAACTCAAGCTGAAGCGATCATGGGTGCTGCAACAGGACAATGACCCAAAACACACCAGCAAATCCACCTCTGAATGGCTGAAGAAAAACAAAATGAAGACTTTGGAGTGGCCTAGTCAAAGTCCTGACCTGAATCCAATTGAGATGCTATGGCATGACCTTAAAAAGGCGGTTCATGCTAGAAAACCCTCAAATAAAGCTGAATTACAACAATTCTGCAAAGATGAGTGGGCCAAAATTCCTCCAGAGTGCTGTAAAAGACTCATTGCAAGTTATCGTAAACGCTTGATTGCAGTTATTGCTGCTAAGGGTGGCCCAACCAGTTATTAGGTTCAGGGGGCAATTACTTTTTCACACAGGGCCATGTAGGTTTGGATTTTTTTTCTTCCTAAATAATAAAAACCATCATTTAAAAACTGCATTTTGTGTTTACTTGTGTTATATTTGACTAATGGTTAAATGTGTTTGATGATCAGAAACATTTTGTGTGACAAACATGCAAAAGAATAAGAAATCAGGAAGGGGGCAAATAGTTTTTCACACCACTGTATACAGTACATATTTTATGTCAGAGCATTGGACAGGCATGGCAGTGCCAGAGTCAGTGGCAGGCAGTGCCATTCCTTAGTAGAAATCCTATGGTAGTAGTGATGCAGGTCGGTACTTTTTTGTAATGTTTTTGTCAACTGTCAGAGAAGACATGCAAGAATAAAACTATGCACACATGACAATGAACTTGACGTGACTCTTTTGTTAATTTGGTGCTTGTGGCCTGGGATTTATCCCTCCCACCTGTGTATGTTGCTAGGATATTATGCAGCTGTCACATGATGGGAGTGGCAGAGCAAATAAAACGTGTGTGTTTTTGGTGGTGGGGGGGGGTCTGGTGATTGATGGTTTTGCCATAATGTTGGTGTATTTCACGTATGCAACAACCCACAATTTAAGACTCTGAAATTAAAGCAACTGTTTCTTTCTCCATTAATCTTGCTCCTTCTATCAATTCACCCCAATCTGCCTTCAGACAAGCACTCAGTTAAGGTTAAGACATCACCACCTTATTCATCGCCAGTACAGCATGGCTTATTTTTCAGAAAATCTGTACCTTGAAGGATATGTTGAGAAGGCAACCATCTCTGATGAAATGGATGTGCAGAATTCTCCTGGAACTGGAGGTGAGCACAGTAGAAAAGTATAGTAGCCACCATGCTAAGTAGACAAGGACCTCACAACCATTTGATATTACGTACATGTTTGGTTTGCCTTCATTGGACATCAACTGAAGTGTGTTGGATAGGACCAAAAGTTATATCAAATTTTCCCATAGGATTTCTCTGATGGTTTCTTGATTTTATTTTAGAGAGATAGCCACTATTGATAAGGAACCAAAACAAAACTGTAAGAATTTATTTTTGAAAAGGTACAGATACAGAATTATATGAAATATTTAATCCTGCAAATACTGAGGAGACTGCCATTTATATATATATGGCAATTAGCAGGACATTACAAAGATCAGTCCAAAAATGAATGACCAGGCAAAGAGAAAGCTTATCAGGACAGTTATCAACAGCACTTGAGGAATTTATGACAGTAACTGTCCCTCCATATAGCAACCCTTGCGATCACAGTATTCTTCATTAATCTGAACTGGCAAAAAGGAATCAATTACCTTCAACAAAGAACATCCAAGGCTGTATAAATTATGCAGAAGACCACCACCATGCCAGTTACCAAAAAGCACTCCAAGAAATGTGTGTGGTCCAAATCTAACAAAGCTCATTATCCAAAGAAGTAAGAAAGAGGAGGAAAAGCAAAGTCTCAAACCTCTAAACCTAGTCTTGTGGAGTCAAAGGCAGCAGAGTTAATCATTACAAAACCTCCTTTCAGTGTTTGTTCTAGAAAACTAGTTTTAAGAAGAGATAGGGAAAATTGTGAGATGTACTGTTGACAAGAATTTAATAAATTACAATGAACCCCCCAAACTATGAATATGCACCACTTTTTTCAAGCATTTCACAGTTAATATTTTTTAAAAATAACTTACGGCAGTTTCTAAAACTTCAAAGTAACTTGGATTCACCAGCATCCTGAAGCTCCCAAAATCAACCTGAAACTTCTGAAAAGAAGGAATAAATCAAGACTTTATCCAAAAAGGGTATTACATGGTCACCAATTTTAAACTTTAATATTGTTCTTGAGGCAAGTACACTTATATACCCTTGATTTACATTTATAATGCAATAATGTAAAAAATGTATGTAGGAGATAAGCATGCAGATGGAAACACTGATATCTTATGTAAACAACAAATGCAGACATTTTTCAAATTTTTTAGTGTTTGCAGCAGTCTTGTGTGTTAACAGCTGATGACCCATTTTCTTTGTGTGGCATGTCATTCATAATACTGAAAATATGTGACCTGAAGTCTAGTTTTCAGGGTCACAAGCTGCATGCAGTGCAGAGTTCACTAAAGAGGAATTTTAGGATCAACTGTGTGCCTGATTACTCTTTATACATTTTTCTTCCACTGAACATAATGACTTTGCAGGATCAAAAAATAAATGGTTTGGATTAGTTGGTCTGAAAAACAATAAAAAACAAATATTTGAAAAAATATTTTGATTTTTTTACCATCCCACGTTAATATTATTTTTATCATACTGCATTTTGTCTAGAAAGAATAAAAGAAAGTCAGTGAGAAAATAATTCAAATGTGGAATGAGATTGAAGCACCTCTGTGTAACACTATATACTGTACACTATAACCCATGTTCAAATGTTTATTGCAAATTGTTATAATACAAAATTATAAAGGGAGAAACTAAAATATCAAAAAATATAGAAGACAAAACAAACTTTTAATTCCATTCTTGGCCTCACTATAACAAGTTATGATTTGAACCTTTTAGGAATGTATCAGTCTTTCTCCAGGTGGGTGGGGTGTTTTGAGGGTTTTAGAAAGTGGAATATTTTAATGTATTCTTATGCGTTTTCAAGAATTAGTATAAAACAAAGTGATTTTTATTTTTGCTGTGTTTGGTATAACCATAATGCCATTTTGTTCTCTCTTAAGGCATCATAATTTTGTGGTGTTGTTACCTAGATGTGACAGTTGTTCACTAAGGATGTGGCCTCTGGCAGTAATGTGACAATGCGTCACACATGTGACAGTATAAAGGTCAACCCCATACTGATATCATCATCCAAGACTGCGCATTGCCTTTTATTGCATTTCAGAACATTTATTAAAAGAGCTTTCAGCTTCTGATCTTCTCACTAGTTTGACTGTGATCACTACTTATTGTTTTTCTCTTAGTTAAGTGTTTTAGGACATTCCAGTACTGACTTTTGCCATTCCTCTTGACCACATTTATTTTCAGTCCTTTTTTATGGTTGACCCTTCTTGATCTACCAGATCAAATCAGGTTTATGTCCCTGTTTATCAGATGGACTGTCTTACCCACCTTTAAAGGCCAGAGAACCACAAGTACAAAACGTCCTCCCCCCATCACATCGTATGCTCTCACAAATATCTGAGTATACTGCTGCCCTGATAGTTGAACCTTTGTGTTAATTTTCCTGCTGGATTCAACTCAATGGGCCATTGGCAAGGCGTAGGCTATAACACATACTAGAGAAAAATCTTCTTCAAATCTTCTTCATAACATCTAGCTTCACAGCATCTCCACAACATGATGCTGCCACTACCATACTTCATGTTGGGGATGGTGTGTTTTTGAAAATATAAGGCGTTTGACTTGCACCAAACATGGTGTTTAGTCTGATGGTCAGAATGCTCAGTATTAGTCCAATCAGATGACACACCCTTCTTCCAGCTGAGTCTCCATTGTGTCTTCTGGCAAACTCTAGCTGAGATGTCATGTGTATTTTTCTGTTTCTCCCGTAAGGCTGTAGCTTGTAACTCTTTCAGAGTTAAAAAAAGGTCTCTTGTTGGCCTCCCTTAATAGTCTTTTTCTTGCAGGAAAAGGCATTGTTTGTCACCAAACTGTTCTTGGATGGTTGGGAGAAGTTGCCTTTTGCAACATGATGGAGCACCCTATCATAAGGCAAAAGTATAACAAAGTGGCTCGGGAAATGAAACTTCGAAATTTTGGGTCTATGGTCAGGAAACTCCCCAGACCTTAATCCCATTGAGAACCTGGTGGGTGGACCAACAAAAACCTACAAATTCTGACAAACTCCAAGCATTGATTATGCAAGAATGGTCTGCCATAAGTCAGGATTTAGCCCAGAGGTTGATTGACAGCAAACCAAAGCATATTGCAGAGGTTTCAAAAAAGAAGGGAAAACACTACAAATATTCAATCTTTGCATAAATTTAATGTAATTGTCAATAAAAGTCTTTGACATTTATGAAATGTTTGTAATTATAATTCAGTATACCATAGAAACATCTGACAAAAAGATCTAAAAACACTGAAGCAGCAAACTTTGTGAAAACCAATACTTGCGTCATTTTCAAAGCTTTTGGCCACAACTGTATATTTGTCATTAATGTAAACCACTTTGTAGAGATCTGTTTTCCCTTTCACATTAAGGTTTCGGAATAACCAAATTAAATCCACTGTGATTTAATGTTGTCCATCCATCCATCCAATCTGCTATATCCTAGCTACAGGGTCACGGGGGTCTGCTGGAGCCAATCCCAGTGCGCAAGGCAGGAAACAAACCCCGGGCAGGGCACCAGCCCATCACAGGGTACACACACCCACCAGGGACAATTTAGAATTGCCAATGCAAACTCCACACAGGGGGGATCTGGGAAGCAAACCCAGGTCTCCTAACTGCAAGGCAGCAGCGCTACCACTGCGCCAACGTGCCACCTGATTTAATGTTGTAAACCAATAAAATGTTAAAATGTCCAAGGGGTTGAATACTTTGTATCGGAACTGTATACAGCAGCAATGCATTTGTTGAACTGTTGCTAATCTAAGAGTAAAAAGGAATTTCTAACCCAAAATAGTCAAATAAGGCAGACTAATAGACACATAAATAATAGTTATTAGCAAACCTTCCAAAATGATTGAATGCTCATTTTAAAATTACTCTTCATTTCTAATTGTTGCTTAGATATGAAGGAACCATCTCTGTATTGCAGATAACTAGTCAGAGTGGATCCTAATGATGGTGAGAATACATCCTTAAAATCATGCCTGTCATGTATGTAAACTACGGATGTGTTAGTGGTATTGAATTCTAGTTATAATTGCAAAGCAAACATAAGTTTGTAGTGCTGCACACTATCTATAGCAACATACTGTACATTTTTTAAAATACTGTAATATAATTCTTTATTGAAGTATTTAATGATTTTCTTCATTTATGTAGATTGTATATGAACATAATATTTGCATATACTTATTAATTTCAAAATGTCAGGATTAATAAGTGAAAAACTTTTTTCCCTTTAGCAGCAACCTTCTAGTATATATTGCCAACAAAAAGGCCTTTGATATCTGACATAGTATCAAAATGTTCTTCAATGTTCAAAGAATTTCTTTGACTTATGAAGTGTAGTCAAGACAGATAGCAGAGAATAAACACAGCTCTCAGGAAATTTTTCACTTAACTTGTGCTGTGAATATCAGCCGCATCTCTAGATTAGCCTGTCACAGGCTGGTTCTCATAGTCACAAGAAATACAACTGACTCGATATCTGCTTTTTAACATTGTTGGAGAAAGCGTATCCAGTAAGCCACCATGTTATCTTATTTGAAATTATAAGTCCTTGTGTACAACTGGCAACTTTGCTTTCCATCTGAACTGTGTATTTAAACTGTCACTTGAAAATCAGTGGCATAGTACATGAGGTGTCATATTTATTTGACATATTAAACACTAAGAATTTTTTATTTTGACATTTGCTTTCAGATGTTGTTTATGGAATGAATTGACCTCTACTAGTTAAGTCTTTTAATAAACACCTGTTAAGGTAAATGAGGTAAATCCTGGGGGAAACCTTTTTGGCACATCTGCTGATCACTCCTGTTGTTCTCATAACCTTACTCCTCTAATGCTGTAGTGTGTAACTTAAGTTTAGTATCCACTTGCTGTTTCCTTTCTTATACAGTAGACAGTGATCAAGGGTCCTCCACTTCCCGTATTTTTTCAGCTTGCCACACTCGCCACTTGTTGGCCATTGTCAGATGCCTCAATTTTACACGTTCCTACATCTAGCTTGTCTTGTGGCACAAGCATCCATTCTTCATGAAGAAGCCAGTCTGAAGTGACTTTGTCATTCATGCATCTGTTTCCTCTGTCACAAGCATATATTTATTGTGTCTGCTAAAAGGTTATTTCTGTCTTGGGTCATGGTGGGCTTAACAGCACTGCCTTTATGTATGTCAGATCAAAAATATGTTTTCTCAACTCATGTTACACCACAACAGAGATTAGCTTTCATTTTAATCCACTGCCCCTTGTAGCTTTTATACATCTTTAAACCACTTTCTTAATCCTCTGCTAACTTTTGGACTTTGGTAACTGACTACATCTACGTCTGTGCCTTCCTTTGACTTCTTCCGTGGATCAGCTCTGTTATCATCTGTTACCATTTTTCCTTCATCAATTTAATCCTAGATGTCATCTGCACTGCTATACGAGTGTCCTCATCATCATGAGGTCTTAGTTATTGCCTACCAGATCTCAATTCCTTTATAAAGAACTAAATGGCAGAGATTTTGAATAATTATTTCCAAAGCTCAAAAGCATGAAGCAAAAAATCTGGAAGTCTGAAATTCTTTACTTTAGTATTTCTTAAGAATACATGATGGTTCTTTTTCCCTTTCCTGTAAATTCCAGTCTATGAACATCCACAGCTACAAGGGTACTTATGCTTAAATAAGATGGCATCTACAGAACAAACTGTCAGAAAGCCCAGTTCACTAAATTGAGGTAGAGGACATCTTGCATGCACCCCAGCCTACATAATTCACATTTCTTCTTCTGATATAGAGAAACTTGATTATATTCTGTTGTGTTTGTTAACTTTCCAGGTTTGTGATATCTTCAACTTAAGTTGATGCGAGAATGGCTTTGGAATATAATAATCAGTGCACAGATATTTTGTACATTTTGTTTGCTCTACCATGACAAGCTGTTTAATAAAGATGAAGTTTTTTTTCTGTTCTGCCTGCTCATTCTAACAACTGAATATTTAATGCCAATAAATTTGTTCTAACCATCTAACCATTGCATTACAATTAAATGAAACTTAAAAATAACTGTATCAAATAGAAATACTTAGTATCTGAATTATTCAGCAAAAACATTTTGATTTCCTGTAGATCCTGCTGTACTTTCAGTCTGTAATATGAACCTAGGTAGATTTTTACTAAAGATTTTAGAGCCACCTGTATATTTCTTGTTTGACAGGCTGTGTTCACATTATCAGGCTGAAGTGACTCAGATCTCATTTTTGCCTTAATGTGACACAAATCGTGTTTTCAGGGCTGTGTGGACACAGATATGTGATCTTTTCAAATCAGATTTGAATCATTTTCATATGCAGCCCTAGATCAGACATTTACCATGAATGGAAATGGTCAGATCAGAATTCATGTGTCTTTTTCCCCTATGCCCATGGCCTGAGTAGTGTCATCATAAGCCAGCACAGGCAGTGTGGCAAAACAACAATGTAGGAGAGCTACAGTTGTGACAAAGTCATGGTCAGCATTGCTGGCTTATTTCTCATAACCCTACATCTTTTGATGCAGCAGTGCCAGCGATATCTTTGAAAACAGCAAAAGCTAGCCATCTGGCTTTTTTTTTGCCCTCTTGACCTATAATGTACAGCTGAAAAACTGTTTGCTATCCTCCAGAGCAAAATGTGATGCATACACTAGCTACACACGTGTTCATCTTTTCAATTTTAATACCATGCATGAGTCATCTCACAAATAAGGCATCGTTGGTTATGCAGATAACTTGTACACAAGAGTATCGATGTGCATATGTGTGTCATTTCTGGGGACAGATGCACTCACATCACAATTAGACACAGGTCACTTATATTTATGAATGTGAACTGTCAAGGTAGGCAAATCTGATTTGAATTTAGCAAATGAGGCTTCAAATGTTAACATAGCCAAAAACTTTTCAATAAATCTTTCTATATTCCTGCAATTGGTGGGTCAGCCATAGCACCATGGCAAGAGTGTAAGATTAAAACTGTCTCTGTTACTCACCAGGCCACGACTCAGACTACTCTGACAAACATGAGTGTAGGTCAAAGTTTCCATAAATGCATATACTATCACCTTTTTATTTTTGTCAGTAGGGCTTATGAAAAATATTATATTATTTTTCTGGTCTCAGCAATTTTTGCTAATCTGGTGGACAAAAACTCAGCAGGTTTTTTTAATAACATACAATAAGTTGTACTTCACATCTTTCATGATTCTGTCCACCCATCAGATTTTTGCTCACTCTCTTTTTCTTTGTCTTTAATGTTTTTTTTCAAACATCTGTGCTTTCTTTAATCACAACACAACAAATTAGTTAATATAGTAGCAGTTATAGCTAAATTGATTATTAACTGAAGATTATGAATGACTTTTAAATTAAATCCAAACCTACAGTGGATATAAAAAGCCTACAGACACCTGCCAAAACCTGATTTAGTGTAAACAATAAATGCAACACAGAGAAATCCTCTCAGAACTTTTTCCACCTTTATTGCAAAATTACATTCTATACAAAGAAGGTGAAAACAAACCAAAAATTATTTACTAAAGAAAGGAAAAAAAATCATACAAAAATCTGGTTGCATTAGTGTACATACTCCCTAAACTAATACTTAGTTGAAGCACCTTTTACTTTTATTACAGCACTCAGTGTTTTTGGGTAAGAGTCTGTCAGCTTGGAACATCTAGACTTATTGTTTTTGCCCACTCCTCCTTGCAAAAAAAATATTTGTCACATTATGACTGCATCTCCTGTGCACAGCTCTCATCAGGTCCCTGATAATTTCATTTGGATTAAGGACTGGGCTTGGGCTGAGCCATTCCAGAACATTGATCCACCTTTGATGGAGCCATTGCTTTGCTGATTTTGATATAAGCTTTGGGTCTTTGTCATGCTGAAAGGTGAAGTTCCACCTCAACTTCAGCAGATGCTTGAAGGTTGTGTGCCAAAATAGATTGATACTTGAAGATATTCATGATTCCATCCACCTTGACTAAAGCCCCAGTTCCAGCTGAAGAAAAGCAGCCCCAAAGCACAATGCTGCCTCCACCATTCTGTTCTTGTGATGATGTTCTGTGTTATTCTTGTGCTGAACATACCTTTAGGAATTATGGCCAAATAGTTCACCCTTGGTCTCATCAGACCATAGTACATTTTTCTACATGGTTGTATGAGACTGGGTATACCTTTTTGCAAAGTATAGCCAGGCTTGGATGTTTTTCTTTCTGAGAAAATAGTTTCATCTTGCTACCCCACCCAACAGCCCAGACATATAAAGAATACAACTGATTGTTGTCATATGTAGAGAACAACCAGTACTTGCCAGTTTTCTCCTTTTCTTCTTACCAATCTTGGAGGGACATCCTGATCTTGATAGAGTCACTGTTGATATTTTCTTTACTTGTCGATGAGTGTCTTCACCATGCTCCATGGGATATTTAATACTTTGTATATTTTTTGTACCCCTCTCCTAACCGATACTTTTCAATGATGAGATCCCGTTCATGTTTTCAAAGCTCTTTACGGACCATGGCTTTTGGAGTATTCTGCAACCAAGAGGATATCAAAATAATCCTACAGAAACAGTCAAATTTTATCTGAGCTCAGTCAGAGCAATTTTGATTGATGTCAAGTGTACGGCTCTGCCTTATCATATTGTCCATGATAACACTGGTATAAATGTTTATGTATATCTGTCTCGATATCAATGATATGGTGACAAAATGAATTTATGTTCACTTGCATGCACAACAATGACAGTAGCCCAAACATGTCTGCGAGCGAGAACAGCGTGTCAAACTCTAGTGATGATTAAATACATAAAAAGTTAGTTACTTCAATAGTATGGAAGTGGTTTGGTTGCAAGAGGTCAGACCTCCAATAAAGCACAATACTTTACAAAATATGCAAGAAAACTGTTACTGCTAAAGGTGGAAACACAACAAAATTGTTTCACCCCTTGATTCAAAACCAAACTGTCTGGTATAACCAGGCTAAAAAGGTACATGACAAGATACTAGCAGATTGTTATTTATGGGCAAAAACTAAATTCAACCAAGCATTGCTGGAGCACTTGCTAGTCTAGGCAGTTAGACTGAAGTAGTTATATGCTTGTGGGCAGTGGGTGGAGTTTGAATAGTGTGAAGAGAGAAAGCATGCTCAGAAGAGACAGAGCAAGAGTAGAAAGCGAATGTCCACTGAGAACGCTGCCAAAATCACTCGCACAGAGTGCAGGGACTCACAAGCACACAAGGGTAAGTGGCTGACAAGAAGCGGGACCCACGGACAGTGTCACCTACGCCTAAGGAAGAAGAGAGTTTCACCAGAGAGATGCCGGTTGTAGGTCCAGCGAGACAGGACTGAGAGAAGCCGGCAGACAAGAAGCCAGGCGTGCCTAGGTCATCATGAGGTACCCGGAAGTGAAAGAGAACACTAATTCCACAAGGGTGAGATACAGACAGAGATTCAGCAAGTTAGAAGATTTTTGTTGGGAAAAAAGCATTTGGCAAACAGTGTTTTAGTGAGGCAGTTGGAAGATTAATTGCTGAAGTAACACAATGTGCAACTTGGAGTTCGCACCACCAAAGGTTGTATTCTCTACTGTTACATTTTAATAAACTTTACAGTGTGGACTGTGTGCTCTCTTTTTAAAAGGTTTTTGCTCCTGATATTTTTTTAGATTCTTATTTACTTTTATCTTCTTGGTGGATTTTATATTGTCTGGTATAATAGAACTTACTGTTGTTTTTCTTGAAACTGCTGCTGTGTCTTTCATTGTATGTTTACTCACTGCTCAATTTAAAGAAACCTGTGTACTATTATGTTTAAATTATAAAGGTTCTTAATGTTAAGATCTAGTTCAATAGTTTTATTATTAAAATTTTTTGCCTTTTAAAATAAATTCTAGAGTTAAATTCTAGACTCCTAGTAAAACTGGGAGGCATATTCGGATATTTTAACTGTGTTTAGGTTAGATTACCTGTAAGTGTGACCAGACACCTGTCACATAATCTAAAGCTCTGACTGCAATGTGTCTGCCAGCAGGATGGCTAGTTAACTTTTAAAGTGTTTACTTGTACAGTTCCAGCACAGGTATTCTACATCATTTGATGATGAACCCCAAAAAAAAAAGATGCAAGGCAACTGTTTAAGTTTTGACAGTATTTTTATTTTATTTTTTATAAGCAGTGAGTGTTTACATTTTGACTGAAGGTGTGTTTTGATTGCTGCTGTTTATTTACATTTGCACTTAAAATTTGAGGTCAGTTTTATTAGGTGACAATGTTGTGCAGGCTTCTGAAGAGTTACAAGGTTCATTTACTTTAGTTCTTGTTAAACTAAAGTGTTAAGCAGTTATGTTTTAATTTTACTTAGGATTTCCAGGAAAAACATTACCTAGCATTCTTTTGTGCTTACATTTGTCTTATGCTGTGTCACTACTATTGCACTGTAATTCTGCACCCGCTGGCACCTTGTGGCAACAGATTCACACTTTGAATTAGGTAGTCTGTCAGTAATGACAGTAGCTCATTGGAAAAGAAGGATGGAAAATGCCCTTCATTTTGTTTGCACTAATAAATGCCGTGGCCTGCAAGCTGCAATCACCAACAAAATGTTGTTCTGTGGGTTTTGTTTTCTATCTTGAAGTATCATTAATAATTTTGAGCTATATTGCACACCCCTAGTGAGGTGTATACTAACAATTATTTGAAATGATACTTATCGTGATTGTTTGATTCTGAACGCAGCCACATCATTGATTATTAAAGGTTATAATGCCAACAGGTTAGTGTATGATTTGTTTTCACCATCTTTGTATAGAGTGCAATTTTGCAATAAGGGTGGAATAAATTCTGACAGGATTTATCTTGGTTTTATTTATTTATTTTTTTTAATTACAAAAAAATCTGTGATTTTGGAAGGGGTTTGTAGACTTTTTATATCCACTGTATATCTGATCCTTTTTAACTATTTTCAAAGTGCTACTACAATATACTTATTGTAAGTTAATACATTTTATGGAATTGCACCTTGATATCCCCTGTCTACACCAAATAAAATGAAAAAAAAAAAATAACTAATCAGTTATAGATTCCAAAAGCACTAGATTAAATACAGTATGTTGGACAGTAGCTTTAAAATGTGCTAGTTAACAGATAAGAGCTTGCTCTATACTAATTTTTGGGGTTACTTTATGATCCTTTATATAAAGATTAATTTTATTTTACCTCTTTCTTATTTTTCTGCAAAATACAAGAAAGCCTGAACAGCGCTACAGCTCCATTAATGCCAGATTTTTCAATTTATGACATTGTGTCCTGACTCCCTGCTAATGGAAAGTATTAATGTGTTTCAGGTCCTACATTTCAACACACCATGCAACAGGTTCTTCTCTGCTGGCCATGTCATATAAGAGGTTGCTTCCAACTGATTTCCAAACATGTTGCCTCTTTTTGTCAATTAGCTGCACTGAACCAGTCGGCCTGCAGCTTTTACACTCAATTGCCAGCTGTTCAGATTCCAAAGACATTCAGTCCTTCCTGTTAAGTGTTTCATATTTTAAAGCAGAACATGTAATTCACAGCAACTGGATGGAGTGATAAACAGGTTTTGCAGCTGTGGCATGGCGTTTCCTCTTTGTGTACATTGAAGCAGGTGACCAGTTTGGTGACCAGCTTAGAATCATCGAGAAACCAGTTGGTCCTTATGTTTTGACAGTCTTCCAGTATACAAGAATCAATGCTTACATGCATTTTGTAAAAACAATATTACTAATAAAAAACACTGATAAGTGAGATTTTATTAAAGAACAAAAGACAAAACAACATGTCAGACACTTGTGTAAAAGAAATAAATACTAGCATTTGTTCTTACTCAGTCATGATGGTGACAGAAAAGGCAGGACCAGGAAATGTGAGAATAAATCATAGCTAAAATAGGTTTGGGTCAAACCAAAAGATCAGTAAATGCCAATATGCAAAACAGAAATAAAAATATGTAAAAAATACTGATTTCTTAAAAGATATGTAGTACTAGCAACCACATAGTAGCTTTTTATTAGAAATCCTGGAATCTGAATGCTGCCAACACTAAGTGACTCATAACTTCATGTCCATTACCTCTACCAGTCACATGTAAACAATGGCCCAAGAAACCATAAACAACATAGCTGCAGCCATGAAAATACACAAAAAACAAGATGATAAAAATTAATAATTCTTTCAAAAGTAAATGAAAGAAGATAATAATTTTGTAAAAATCACAAATTCCAAAAATAATAGATCTCAGTTCAGTTTATTTTTGTAAAGTGCTCTTCATTGGGTGCAGGCACAGAGTGCTATGACATGTTCTCAGGTGAGATACACATACAAATTTACAAAACTACTAATTACACAATCAGTATACATAAAGAAACAGATTTGTATAAATAGACAAGAAAATACAGCAATCTGAAACTGATTAGCGTACATGGAAACTGACAAAATCTGTTCATTAATTAAATGTTGAACTATGGACCGTGGCCAGTTGACAAAGGAGGAGAGTAAAACAGAAACTCTTAGGAAAAATCGATAAAATAGAGCTTTGGGAGATACACGGCCTATTATATCGGAGAAAGTCAAAGTCGGATGAGTCACAGTCCTGGAGACCTACACCTTCAACACAGCTGAAAAGATGCAGAAAATAATGCCTGCTTATGTACACTTTTTCTTATGGAATCAGACTTTCTTTTTATTCTTTTAATCATCTTCTCCGGTTATGGTTAATGATTAAAGTTATATATATCTTGGAATCCTTTAGGAACATGCCTGTTTCATTTGAAATAACTGTGTGCAAAATTAATTTTTATCTTGGTTGCTTAGTGATTTTCATGTGGTTTTGGTGACAACATTGCAATGGCATTTTGAGTATAGTTTCACTGAGGATGCCACCATTATGTATTTTGTTTTTCATGACATTATCTCAATGCTGTTATAAAAGTTGGCTGTATTTTTTGTAAATTTAACAAGTAAAGAAAAGATTCAAAAAACAAAAGTTTTTAGGGACATGGTATTTTAGTTAATACAAATTCCCATGTGCAGACTTGTTATGAATGACATCTTTTATTCATTTTTTGAAAGTATCCCGCCTGGGATAAAAATCGTTTTGATTTCTTTCTATGAGTTTTCAGACAGAAGGAAATCAATTATCAGAAACTTTCACTTATAATTACTTATTGCTGTTTTTGCCACCTATTGGGATAATTTTGTGGTTGTTGCACCAGGTGTGTGCAATGAGTGATGTCATTGGTGAGACCATTTATTTGTGATTTGCAGTACCTTTTTTTTGTTACTCTTAGAAATTGAAATTAGCTCTGAAGTTTTCACTTTGATTATTTGTTTGCGATTTCAGTTTCTTTCTGACTTCCACTGTAGACCTGTGCCTGTTTTTTGATCTTGTGTTTTTCTACTGGTCATTGCTCCTTAATTTTTTTACTATTTCTTCAGCCAGGGAAAGACTATTACTATGCTAGACTGTTATCTTTATTAACCTTTAACTGGTCAACATCCCTGTCACTCAATAATAATCCTAACATACTGTATATGATTTTTAACACTAGAATTCCTGAAGCCTAAGAGAAAACTTGCAATCCCGGGCTAGCTTAAATTCCTTCGCACCTCTCCATCAGTGTCTTTTGTTTTGCAAATGTGTCAATCAGCACTAGCAACAAGCAGCATGCTATCCCATTCCCCCCGACTTCCGGAGGTGAGTCCGTCACAAAATTCTCAGAGGTCAGGTCACTTTATCTGGGAATGAGGTGCCTGGAGTTGTATAGAGTAAATAATATATTGTTATTTGGAATGCATACATTTCATGTGTGTTCTCTGTCTACAAGGATCGGTGTAAGTGTAGGATGACAGGAACTGCTGAACACATAGCTGAAACAGAAACTTTTTCCATATTATACTAATAATGACGTGAAATGTATAATGTGTATAATGTTATTCAGTGTTATTCTGTCAGTAACATTCACGTGGTACAATGAATTTGCCTCTCCCTCTCTATTTTGATGGCATTTACCTCCATTCTTTTCACAAGAGCAGTGATGACCACAGTTGGTGTTATGATTGATACCTGCTCAGAACTATTTGTTGTATCGGCAATCAAAGATACAATGTCCCGTGACCGCTGTCAGATGACCACGTGGCATTTGCACTTTGACAACAAAAACACGCAAAAAAGTGTGAAAAATTACAGATTTGCTGTGATCTCTGATATCTGGCAATGTTTTGTTGAGAACTGTGTTTTGAGTTACAACTCAGGGCAGACTTTCTGAGTCTGTGGTCACAAAGCTGATAAACGCAGAATCGTAACAACAGAGAGCTTCTTCTTTTTCTTTTTTTAACATTTCATTAATTTTATTAAAATCAGATAACATTCCATCTAAGCAAGTCAAATTTAGCAAAACTAGGTTTGAAGGTTCGCCTCCGTGCCTCAATAAGTCACCCTCCCCTCACTCTTACTTTTTTACCACTCATCTAATGAGTATGGCTTTACCAAAACAATCATTGATGGTGAATAAAGTATCCATTATTCATAAAGCTTCAATTGGTGATCTGTCTTTCTGCGTTAACCGCATATTTTTTCATACGTCTCAAACCAAGGGGGGTGCGAGGGTAAAATGAATCGGGAAGTGCTGATATATATGTATGTGTGTGTGTATATATATATGTATGTATATATATATATATATATATATATATTGAAATAGTTTTACTGTGAAATAATGCAAAGAGTACGCGCCACGTGTTTCACCCTAATTTTGGGGTCATCAGGCATACACATTTACAGCACGGTAATCGAACCTCGGCACTAGAGGCGAAGCCTCTTCCATTGCACCACGGCAGTGGTTATATATATATATATATATATATATATACCCGCGCTTCGCAGCGAAGAAGTAGTGTGTTAACACTAGAATTACCAGAGCCTACGAAAAAAATCGTAATTCCGTCCCACCTTAAATTGCTTCTTAAATCTCTTCACACCTCTCTGCCAGCGTCCTTTGTTCTCTAAATGTGCTGATAAAGAGAAGCTAGGAGCAGCCGGCTATTCCATCCCCCCACCAATTTAGAATGTGCGCGAACTTCTCTCAGCTCATGCCTTGATTGAGTATCTGGAAGTGAAGTGGAGTTTTAGAGTGGAAATAATAGATCGTTATTTGGAACACATGCATTTCATGTCTGTTCCGTTTCTACGGTAATCTGTGTCAACATATTGTTAAATCAGAAATGTTTTTTATATTCTAGTAGTAGATGACAAAATGTAGGCATAAACTATATAATGTATGAAGCCTGAAGTCCAAATATCAAAGAAACATTTTCACAAAAGGTACAAATATAACACAATTGCGCTTTTATTCAAAAATATAACCACAGAAACAAAAAGCCGCCTTAACATGCGACATTGAGAGTCATTTATTATAACTGACTCCGTAGTGCAATAGAATCAGCTCTTGCCTTGGAATCGAAAGGTCACGAGTTCGATCCTGCACCACTCTGTTTTGAGAAGTAAACTGCTCTTAGTCTTACTATTTTAGAATAAAAGCATACATTTGATTTCAGTCTGTAACAGCCGGTGCAATTTATGATCCTTGTAAAGGTTAGCTTTTTTTTAATTCACTTTTCATTCTCTCAGTCGCGTTCAGAATCAATCCATACAACCCCATCTGACACGGCTGTTTTCACTAAAGATGCGCTATAGCTCTGCAGTGTACCACGATGCATACTAACGCACCCCCCCCCACTCCAACTGGGTTCTGACACACAAACACTGGTGAAGCTGCCTTCTTCGTATATCACTGTCACTTGATTTTCTTTTTATTCAGTTTTATTGAGTGTTTCTGCCAGTCCCCGCATGTTGTTGTATGCTGTTTCTTTTGTACTCCAGGACATGCAGAGGAAAGAATGGTAAAGAGCAGTAACTTCGGCGCTATATGCAATAATCAGACCCTCCCCATCTGCCCATGTCGTTCAAACACAGGAACATATATTGGTGTAAAGTATAACAAAAGTGCACTTTTATTCAAGTGCACTTTTTCCATCGCCTTTTCCTGTAAGAAGCAATGTACACACTTCTCTCTATGCTGTGGTTTCTATTACACACCTGAAAGAAAGAGACAATATATGTGAAAATATCATCGCACTAATGCAATATTATTTGAAAACGAACAGCGTCAGATCGGGTGTGAATTTATGCAGTAACTGGAAATTCTCTAATGTGGGACCTTCCCCCAGGGAAGAAAGTACAGTGTCAGGTGCTCATTCAGTGTAATAGGAAACATAGCACAGAGAGTTGTGTGCACGGCAACAAGTACACGTGTCGTAACTCTTTAGAGATGGTTTTGTAACCTTTTCCAGCCTGATGAGCATCAACAATTCTTTTTCTGAGGTCCTCAGAAATCTCCTTTGTTTGTGCCATGGTACACTTCCACAAACATGTGTTGTGAAGAGCAGACATTGATAGATCCCTGTTCTTTAAATAAAACAGGGTACCCACTCACACCTGATCGTCATCCCATTGATTGAAAACAACTGACTCTAATTTAACCTTCAAACTAACTGGTAATCCTAGAGGTTCACATACTTTTGCCACTCACAAATATGTAATATTCGATCATTTTCCTTAATAAATAAATGACCAAGTATAATATTTTTGTCTCATTTGTTTAACTGGTTTCTCTTTGTCTACTTTTAGGACTTGAGTGAAAATCTGATGCTGTTTTAGGTCATATTTATGCAGAAATATAGAAAATTCTAAAGGGTTCACAAACTTTCAAGCACAACTATAATTGTAGGCAAGAAATTATCTATAAAAAAAGTAATCAGTTCTTGAGTAGCAATGATGCATTGCTGAGTAGAAGGAATATGCCCTTGAGCTTGCGTTTAGAAAAGTTGTGATCATTTACAAACTGTGTAATTATTTTTGCAGTATTAGACATCATCACACCTGTGGCAGGAGACCTATCTAGGGCTGGATTTAAAATACAATTAAAGTACTCAGCCATTATAATTTTATGAGTGTTCAAATTGCGAATGGCTGCAAATGCATTTTGTATGAATTCCCTGTCATCCACAGACAGCTTCCTCACAGCGATTTTGCTGGCTAATAGACTGTTGCACTGCGACACAACTCTGATTGGCACCATAAGTAAAATGGGACTTCCACCTGCAGCTAAAGTCACTTCAGTAAGTGAGCAATTCACACTAGTCTTTAGATCTGGCAGTGCCGTGCTGATCGTGTATACGACCAAAAAGAAAAAAACTTTGATTTCAGTCTCTAACAGCCAGTGTAAAGTTTTGCTAAATGTAAAAGATGTCGCTGAAGGGACACTGATACTATTTTCAGTATCATGCACCATAACGTGGAGTACTGGCAAACATGTTCAAATGGCATAGCATTTTCAAATATTGATGTTTTCAAGTATGAATGTGTGTGCATACATGAAAGTGTATGAGATACCAGGCTGCTTGCTGCTTGTGCTGATCGACATATTTGCAAAACAAAAGACGCTGATGGAGAGGTGAGAAGGGATTTAAGGTGGCCTGGGACTACAAGGTTTTTTTTGTAGGCTTCAGGGATTCTAGTGTTAAAGTGTTGGTGACAAAATGAATCATTTCTATTGCTAGGTCCCTATTTGCAGAGGGAAGAATATAAACATTAATAAGCATTATGTAATTGATCTCCCAGGCCAAATAATGTGGACAAATACTGACAGCCACAATTTCAATGTCTGAATTACAAACTGTAGTTTGTTTTTTTTTAAAATTGCATTCATTTTATTGCAATCATTCCATACAAATCAATAAATTTTTAGAAAAAGTATAATTGAGAACAAGTCGAACTGTAGTTTTAACTTTACACCATTCCTCATTCACATAGATGACCATTCCCCTGGTGTCTTTTTTTTCAACACTGCACTGGGTCTCTTTTTGCTTGAATAACATGAAATCTGTCCATCATTAAAACAGTGTCAGGTATATCAGGTTTAAGCCAGCTCTCCATGAAGCACAAAATGCCACAAAATTTGCATACTATAGGGCCTGCTATAAACACAGAGAGTTTATTCATTTTATTTGATAGTGATCAAACATTACCCATTACAATAGATGGTAGACCAGTTCTAAATCCTTTTTGCCTTGCTTTTGCTGTTGTGCCAGCACGCCTCATTCTCCCTCTATGGGCAAACAGCTCCTGCCGTAAAGTGTTACTGAACTGCTAAGGTGCTCACGAGTGCAGGGCAAGTAGTTGATTACTTAGTATTTAATACACCCTGCTTTAATTTTCTCCATTTTTCTTACTGTTTCAGGTGTTGCAGTCATAAGGCAGCCTTTGAATGCTCTTCCCTAATCCATCCAACCCGTATGAAGTGCAGTCATGACAAGGCGGCACCTGGGTTTACGTGCATTGCAGTCCATCAGTAAATTTAAAATCCATTTTAAATCTTTTATCCAATTTCAAGTGGCTATTATCACTGACAAGCCATAAGCCAGATCAATTGTAATTTTAAATAGGAGTAGTAACTACTCAATATGTTTGGTAAAAAAAGAGCGAGAGAGAGAGAAGAAAAACAGTGAGAAATGCAGAGCTTCTGTATTTCTCGCTGTGAAGTGAAATGATGTTTCCCATCCCATGCACAGATACAGTGATTAAAACTTGCCCCTACAAGCAAAATATTGCATTAAATATATAGACTAACAAGAAGGTAGTCTAATAAATATAATTATATTTAAAACATTTAAAATTAAGAACTAAGTATCAATTAATATTTTATTTGAAGAGTCTAGTGTGCAAAACTAACTGCAAAATGCTTATTGATCAATGAATCCACAAATGACAGGTTGCCTTAAATAGGATCTCATTTTATATAGATTGTTGGGGATGGACAGGGAAATGGCAGACAAGCTAACCATTATTTATTTCAGTTTAGAAAATAGGGAAAAATAAACTGGCATCTAATTTTATTTTGGCAGAGAAAGGAAAATTAGCAATTTACTGTATTTACTGTGATTTACTGAATTTTTGCTAAAATCGTTATCTAATAAATGGTGATCCTAAAATTCTAATTAAATAATGGGCTATTCAAAGGATGTGATCTCCTGCACTATGCAGCTGTATGCTTTGGCTGCCGCCGATCATGTTGTACTGACTTACTATATACAGTATATTCATGTTTAGCGTGGGTGCGTGTTCAATCACTTTTTGATATTTTATTTACATATTTGTTGAAAGCTACACAGCTTAAATTTATTTTCTTATGAAAAGACACCCACCAAATAAAGGTTCATCAGTAACTATTAAAGACTCACAGAAAGAAAAAATAATATACAATAAAACCTTCATTATCGATTAGGGGTTGGGACCAAGGCTGTGATGGATAAGAGAAAAGATGGATAATAGAACAGCTACTTTAAAAATTATATACTGTAGATTATTGAATAGTCATATTTATTTACAAAAACACAATATAATATAGTATTAACGAAATTAATTAATTCATATAATATTGTAGTGACCAGCATAATAACGAAACACATACTGGAGTTTTCTACGTTTTACTTGGAGTAATCATTCTGTAATAAACTGTGCCCTATCTTTTACTCCATTATCTGGGTTATGGAGCACACCTCCAAAACAATAAAAGAAAGTTATTCCTATCAAACAGTTTATCTCCTGCCTTTTTTCTCTATACCACAAACACTTCTGCTTATTGTCTCCTGACCCCCTACTCAAAACTTCTTTCCGCTGCACCTTCTTTTTTCTCCTAACTTCTCCTGTCACTCATCTCCTAACAGACGTGTCCACCCCTTACAGAACAGAAGCCCTTCCCTTAGTCCCAATACTTCCAGCATTCATTACATACTTTCTGTTCCCCAACAGTGCATCACAAGCTGCCTGCACATTACAATATATTAACAAAACATAATATAACAGAATTTAAAAAGAAAATTACAATACAGGAGAATATTAATATTAATACAGAATTAAATTTTTCAATTTTGTCAGCATCTCGTTTTTACAGTTCCTTGTTCTTCTTCCATCTCGATAAATTGAAGCAATACTCAAAGCACTTTTGCTATTTTGTAAACATTTAATAATCTGTTTTTTGTGACAATTATGACACCATATGCTTATGTTTATCAGCCATAACAATGTAGACTAATTATAACAAAAGAGAAAAGCTATGAAACGCTGTTAAAACTAATATTATGTAACTGACACTGTGATTTCAAAATGCGGCCTGACACGTGGTGCTGAGGATGAACACTATGCGCTAGCAGAAAGGAGAGTTGTTCCAATGTGTACAGCTCGCAGCGTACCGCACGGCAGTAGTAATACAGTAATAGGTAGGCACTGGTATGCACGTTTTTTTTGCCCTGACAGTTAATCGAGTGATGGATAATCAAGGTTTTGCTGTATATCATAACATTTTCAAATTTGCTTAATCTAATTTCAGCAGCAGCCTTTGAGGCAAAGCAGAAGCCAGCCCTGGGAAGAGCCTACATATGTGCACAAACAGCCTCACTCACATTCACACATGATCATTTTTGAATTGTCAGTTAATCTAACACAGGTGATTTTTTGAAGGATAAAAACTGAAGTTCTAGAAGGAAAAACACAAAGACACAAGGAAACTATTTAAACTCCACAAAGACAATGATTGAAGTTTTCTTCTAATTTCTTTTGTAGATGAAATTTCAAGCAAAATGACACCTTTTATTGGCTAAGTAAAAAGATTACAATATGCAGCTTTCGAGGCAACTCAGGCCCCTTCTTCTGATTTGATAGTAAAAAAAACTTCTTCATTTATTTTTGCTATATTTCAATAACCCATAATTTACATACATGGAAGTAACCAGATCAACCTGCTGCCTCTTTAATTGTACTGTTCCTTTTTAGGAAAGCTTAGACATTCTGGACTAAAAATGTATTTGCATCCATTTTCTAAAACACTTGTCCAGTACAGGGTTGAGTAGGATCCTATGACATTGGTACAGGACAAGAACGGACTTTATGTGTGTTGTCAGTCTCAGTAAATTGGACACCTATACTAGGCCAATTCTGGGTCACATGTTATTTGGGATGTGGCAGAAATTCTGGGCTCACACAGGCACAAAGATAATGTGCAAATTCAACATGGATAATGCTTCAGACTCTGGATTTGAGCTCAAGATTCTAGAAGTATTAGGTTGGGTGCAAGCAGTTATTACAGCTCGTTGCCGCATCTAACCCATGACGAAAAACCTAGATTGGGACCCAAGTCTTCCATGCAATGCGTGACACCTCAGCACCACACTGGAACAGTGTGATGTTTTTTAGAGTGGCTGGAGTGTCTGTCCAGAAAAGACGTGGAATGTTAAGGCCATGTCACATTACATGACTTTTAGAAAATGATTTTCGGTTGTAGCCTTCATTTAAATAATCTTAGCAAGTTGGAACCAATCGACAGCGTGCTCCTGTGAAGCCAGTAGCATAATGTGACATGCCCAGCAACTCACTTGAACTAGTCCATGACTCACCCCAACAAAATGAAACAGGTTTGATTTTTGTCTTTAGTCACACTGGGTGGGCTCTGTGTGCATGAGAACTGACAACCAATGATTGCTCATCCGGAAGTACAATTCACATAATGCTGCGATGAGTAATGAGGAATGTGCATGATTTGGACCTTACAGACAGAACATAAACTTATCTACCCGATGTCTCATGTATTACCATATATACCATAACAGAATGAAAAAAAGAAAAAGGCGGCCAAGATTGCAGTTGAACTCACTGTAGCTGTTAACCCTTTGTACAGCACTGGCTCCGCCAAATAGCACATTATTGGTTGACACAAAAAAGGAGTGAGCTGGATTGTTAGCACTGAGTCAGTGAATTCTACATACCCGGCAATTTTAATTTGTTAAATTGACACAGTCTGGCAATGAAATAAGAAACTGCAGTGGGCAAGTCTGTCCCATAACTTTTCGGGACATCAGCTACAGGACATCCATCCATCCATTTTCTTAACCAGCTTAACCAGGGCAGGGCCACAGGGTCGCTGGAACCTATCCCAGTAAGCATAGGGCACAAGGCAGGAATATCACCCGAGAGGGTGTAAATCCATTACAAAGTGAACACCCACACCCTAGGGTCAATTTAAGAATGCCAATTCTCCTAGCCTGCATGTTGACATGCTCTCTCACACACACACCATTAAAGTAGCATTCAGGAATTAAAAGGTTCTCTCTATAAACCACAGAGATTTTTCTCCTAAACTAAAGTTTTATGACTAACTCCCGAGCATAACCTTATATTAGTATACAGGTACGATATAAAGATTACTTTATATTCCCAAAGTGAATCCAACCCCAGAGAAAATGAGAGAAAAAAATAAGTATTAGCTCATGGCCTGCTAGGGGTGCCTTTCTATAGGACATCTCCGGTGTATTTCTTAGTCTTCAGGTGGAGTGGCAGATATCAGTGGGACATTATTGTAAACGTTTAGGCTTAAAAGAAGCTTTTTGATTGATTATACATAAACTATGGTTTACTTAACACACTTACTTTTCCTTGCATGTGTGCCTAAGTAGAAAATACTTTTAAAAATATAAAAAAAACAATTTCATAACTTCATATTTACTACCTCTTAGGTCTTAGGATGACTTGCTTGTGACCGGATAACAATGACTTATTTGTTAGCTTCTTCATCTTGGTCGGCAATCCATTAAGGGCAGTATTCTTCACTGGTCATGTTGTATTTACACTCACCTAAAGGATTATTAGGAACACCTGTTCAATTTCTCATTAATGCAATTATCTAATCAACCAATCACATGGCAGTTGCTTCAATGCATTTAGGGGTGTGGTCCTGGTCAAGACAATCTCCTGAACTCCAAACTGAACGTCAGAATGGGAAAGAAAGGTGATTTAAGCAATTTTGAGCGTGGCATGGTTGTTGGTGCCAGACGGGCCGGTCTGAGTATTTCACAATCTGCTCAGTTACTGGGATTTTCACACACAACCATTTATAGGGTTTACAAAGAATGGTGTGAAAAGGGAAAAACATCCAGTATGCGGCAGTCCTGTGGGCGAAAATGCCTTGTTGATGCTATAGGTCAGAGGAGAATGGGCCGACTGATTCAAGCTGATAGAAGAGCAATTTTGACTGAAATAACCACTCGTTACAACCGAGGTATGCAGCAAAGCATTTGTGAAGCCACAACACACACAACCTTGAGGCGGATGGGCTACAATAGCAGAAGACCCCACCGGGTACCACTCATCTCCACTACAAATAGGAAAAAGAGGCTACAATTTGCACAAGCTCACCAAAATTGGACAGTTGAAGACTGGAAAAAAGTTGCCTGGTCTGATGAGTCTCGATTTCTGTTGAGACATTCAAACGGTAGAGTCAGAATTTGGAGTAAACAGAATGAGAATATGGATCCATCATGCCTTGTTACCACTGTGCAGGCTGGTGGTGGCAGTGGTGTAATGGTGTGGGGGATGTTTTCTTGGCACACTTTAGGCCCCTTAGTGCCAATTGGGCATTGTTTAAGTGCCACGGGCTACCTGAGCATTGTTTCTGACCATGTCCATCCCTTCATGACCACCATGTACCCATCCTCTGATGGCTACCTACAGCAGGATAATGCACCATGTCACAAAGCTCGAATCATTTCAAATTGGTTTCTTGAACATGACAATGAGTTCACTGTACTAAAATGGCCCCCACAGTCACCAGATCTCAACCCAATAGAGCATCTTTGGGATGTGGTGGAACGGGAGCTTCGTGCCCTGGATGTGCATCCCACAAATCTCCATCAACTGCAAGATGCTATCCTATCAATATGGGCCAACATTTCTAAAGAATGCTTTCAGCACCTTGTTGAATCAATGCCACGTAGAATTAAGGCAGTTCTGAAGGCGAAAGGGGGTCAAACACCGTATTAGTATGGTGTTCCTAATAATCCTTTAGGTGAGTGTATATGCAATCTCTACATTGCACATCAGAATGAGTTTGAAATGTTTGATTTGTTCTTAATGAAAAATATATACAAGGTAATATTAGTACAGAATAACTATGCATATATTTCAGACTTGCTCTTTGTGGAGATTACCTGGTGTTTGCCTAGACTTCCCTTAAATTCCATTCTCAGTTCAAAGATGTGCTGCTAAGTGGACTCTAAATTAGCCTTGGTGAGTAAATGTGGGCATGAGTGTCAGAACAGCCTGCAAGCGACTTGACTTCTATCAAGCTCTTGATAGTTTTGGGTCAGGCTTCCCAATAAATGGTACTAGATCAAGGAAGTCATAAAGCAGACACAAAATATGTTTAGAAAAAATAGTAAATGTTGAAAAGGTTACTGCCAGGTTATAATCTCCATTTTCTCATTAGTATAGCATGAATAAGAATGTGCTGTTTGATTTAAAGCAAAGCAAATGTTGTAATTGAATTAGTCACAAATGACATGTAAATTTTGAACTAATGCATTTTTTTATAACTGCTCATACTCATAACACATATCTCATTAAAGAAGAGAGAAAAAGACAGTCTGGTGCTTTGATTCAGCCAAAGCAATTTCTTTTATTTTGTAATCTTTTTATACATTACCTAACATTCATAAAGATATCTTTTCACTACCAGGTCATATACGACTTTCACACTGCAGTTTAGTTCTTGAACCTATTTCACACTTCATTTGTCAGTCTATTAAAAAATAATATATTCTTATTTCCATCTTTCATGAAAGATTTTTCACATTTTGTTTGGAATTTTTTTTCTGAGGTAGCTGTTGATAAATGTCTCTGGTTGCCTGGGATATGGAATCTCTATATGCCAACATGCTCCTTTGTTCAATAAGTTATACATTTGAAAGGGCTTCTTGCACAGATTCTTTATGCAATACAAAAAATATTGATTTCTTGATTGAAAAATATGGTATTTCATTATATGTGGTCACAAAACATCTTTCAGTGAGTTCAAGATTCAGCTAGTAATAAAGCCGATTTTTACACTGGAAACTGAAAATTGCCTCCATTTAATATTTGTACTCTCTATTTGTAATATTTGAAAAAGGAGACATTAGGAACAACATCAAAATGCCATTTGATATTCATTATTCATTCATTCATCATTACCATTAGAAGGCAGGATTAGATGCTCTTGAGCTGAAGAACTGTGCCCATATACATCAAGCATCTTAGAATTACACCTAAGAATTGCTGAAAAAGTCTGACTCAGATAAGATTTTGTCCTACCCCAGAGTACAACTTTAGAAATAGGTATTAGGCGCTGTACATCCACTCTCAGCTAGAAGTAGGAGTTCACGTTTGAGAATGAGTGGCATCATGATTTTACGGCACCCCAAGCCACACTCATGAGTTTAAACTTTAATGGGGATGGTTGGATGGTACTGAAGGTGCTGCAGAAATCAAAAAACATAATCCTTACAGTGCTGTCAGCTTTGTCCAGGTGACAATAAGCCTTGTGGAGCAAATAGATAATTGCATTCTCCACTCCAGTCTTTGTCCGATACGCACACTGCAGTGGGTCCAGGTGGTCTACCTCAAGAGGACACGTATAGTCAAGGACCAGCCTCTCAAAGATCTTCATGATGTGTGACATAAGTGCCACCGGTCTGTTGTTTTTAAGTAAAGAGGTGCCTGCCTTCTTTGTTCTGGAACAAGGATGTTTTCTCACAGAGGTGGTACTTTCTGAAGCCTTAGGGACAGACTGAACACATGACAGAGGTGACAAGGCACAGGCCTTAAGAACTCAATGACTGACTCCATCTGGTCCCACATCTTTTTCTGTGTGTAGCTTCCTCAGTTGTCTCCATACTTACTTACATATTATAATATTTTACTTTACTTACTTACTAGCTTACTATAATATTTTTCTGATACTAATACTAAGGCTTCACCATCAAGATAATAATAATATTCCAAGTAGTAGTAGTAGTAGGAGAAGAAGAAGGAAAACATAAGGTAAGACATGGCAATAGTGTTACCACTTTGCATGAACACGAAGAATAATATTGTAATGAACACCAGGGTGGAAAGACCGAGCCACACAAACTACTCTGAAATCTTCCTACTCTGAGACACTTGAATATGTGCACTATTCCCATCCTTTAATATGGGACATCATTATATGTTTTGGACTGAAAGGGGGCACTCAGGGGTCATCACAGAATCCCATAAAAATCCATGGAAGCAAAAAGTATCAAAAGAGTTTAACACAACAGGGTGAATACAAAAGGAAAAAAACAATAAATGTAAATGACCTAATACTCCACAGTGCCTACCTATACTATACAAGTCAGGGTCCCTGAGTACCATGAGGAATGGCCAGTCCACTTGTCCACAGTTCTAGACAGTCACTTGCTGCTGCCTTCTATAAGGCTGGACCTCAGTGTATCTAAGTACCCTTTTGTTACTGTTTATCCCTGTATCTCTACTACAATATTGTACTAAAGTAAAATACCGTACCTTTGAATAGGTTCAGTGAAGTGCTTTGACATTTTAAAATGTCCACATTTTTTGCATTGTTTTATTAAAAATAAATTAGCATAGTAATTAGAGGGCCTAGTGCTGACATGGTTTTTCAAACTGTTTTTGTACGTAGGCATAAACTGTGCAGTATATTAACTTTTTAGCTTTATTTGATTTTATTGAAGAAAACACAAGATATGGGCATAAATAGCAATGATGAAATTACACCATATCTTTAATTCGAGTCTACACAGTACTTTCAGGAGTACTTGCCTTTTATAACATTATTTCCCAGTCCCTATTTGAATGCAGTGTCATTTTATATATTATGAAATGAATAGTCTTGACACACAAACAAGGTTTTGGGCAGCCACCTGTATACTTGAATCCAGGCTGCCAAAGGCAATATTAAATACAGAACAGAACAGAGTAAAAGCAGGATGTGGTCTGGTTTTTATGGCTGGTTGGTGGAAGTGACGTCTTCGGGGCCGGAATCAGGCAGAATTTCCTGCATTTGGCCTGTAGGGATAGCAGAGAAAGGTTTAGCTCACCACATCAGCCCCTGGCCTGGCATGGAATTACTAACTATCGGTCCTTTTAGCTGCCTCCCATGCACATATGTGTGACAGTATTTAGGGACAGGACTCAGGTCTATCAGCTGTGTTGTTTCTCCATGAAGCCATCATTTACAAAGAAAAAATGGAGAATATTCCATGTAAATTGCACAAAAGTTTTAAACCGATTAGGTTAACACTTACAATACAGATGTGCTGAAGAAGATGCTTTGCATGCTTTCCAGAATGAATACAGCAGACTATGTTTTATATGTGCTTCCCATTATAACAGTGGTGGAGAAAACATAAGATTGTTAGTTGACTGGTTTCTACCTTGCGCTCGATTCTGCCATAACAAGCTCTGGCCAACAGCAAGTTTGAATTTTGTGGGTTTGAGAAGGTCATTGAATTTTAATTTTAGCTTTATAGAAAATGCTTTTTAATGTGAAAAGAACATGAGGTATTTTACCTTCTTTATCACTAAAAATTTCACATACGCATTGAACCGATATCCTTTAACACCAGTCTTTCCCAACTCCAAAACCTCGCCCTTTCTGTCTTGCATTTAAATGTACTTAACTATATGTAGTTTGTCACAAATGTGTGTATAGTGAGTGTTTTACCTGGTTCAAGGTGAAAGCAAGGGGTGGAATATGGGAGAAAATGGGCACAGTCTTTAATTGAACTTCCATTTTCCTTCTTAGATTGAGAAGGTGATAGAAGGGGACCGATAACTTCACTTCAGTTCCACCCCACCTTTAGATCTGCCTCTTTAGGTTAGTCAGTAAAAGAATGACTGAGCCTGGAAGCAGACTGTTATTTGATAGACCACTTCAGCAGACGAAACAATGAATTACTGTTACTTTAAAACTTGGCTTTATGTATTCTTTTTTTTTGCCTTGGCAATTAACTCAGGTTTTCTGGCTCAAACCCTTACACTTTATTCATTATTTTTCCACTTTCGTTCGACCTTATTTTGTATTAACTTTACTATTCCTAATACTACCATGCTGTCAAATTACGTTGTTTATTGAATCCACTGTGCTATTCCCTTATTTTTATTTATACAGACTCTACCCTATAATTGTAAAATGTAATTGAAGGGTTTTTATTTACTGCTTATTTTAGAAAGGTATCCTTGTTTGCTGTGTAATTGTGTACTTTGTAACATATGGTATGTAAACAAAACATTGATTACTGATAAAGCATTCACCCCAAATGCATATGCATTCATGCCCAATATCAAGATTTTCAATCAAAAGATGCAAAAGCAAAAGAAAAAACTAAAAGGTTTTACGTGCCTATGATACGTAGTCACCTCATAATAAAAATCATTTTAAAAAAATCTTACAAATGGAATGCTGACTGTAATCCTAAAACCCCTAAAAATCTACGTAGTGATTTCTCTCTGTATACCGTTGTTAATATACTCTCCACAATAAGGTTTTTAAGAAGAGATGGATCCATAATTAATGGATTCCTTAAGTTTTAATAAGATGATTAATAATTAGAAAAATACACCAATCCTAATGTAAGCTGCTCAAATGTCAGAAGCCATGATTGCAGTATCATGGGTATATAAAGGAACTGACAGAAGTAGATAACAAATTAAATTTCTGAGTTTTCTGTAATTACAAGTAAATAAAAAAACAGCGGAACAGGCCATTATGCTATTCAGGAACAATCAATTTTTTAAGCCAATAAAGATTCCCTGATATCACAGAGTAAGAAGTTGAAGATGCCTAATCTGCCAACTGTGTGAAAATGCCTTAGTTGTAAAGCTCATACATTAATAATTCACTGCTTTTAAAAGGTGCTTTCTCCAGAGTGCATGGAAAGTGCTCTAAGTAAATTTTCATTTGTGTGCTCCCTGACCTGGTTAAGTGAACATACTCTGTTTCGAATTAAGAACTGCATTTATCAAATCTATTTAACTGTTCTAAGAAAGAAGCTGACCAAAAAGTGACAGTTTTGTTTCATGCTGTTGTCAACCCAGTCTTTGTATTTCAGCAGATGCTTTATGTACCTTTTCCTAGAATAGAATTAAAGGTTTTAAAAGCATGAGTACACTTACTTACCATAATCTCAAAGTGAAATGTGTCATCACTTTTTATATTTATGCCACTCATATTGGAATTAAATGATTTCACTGTTAGTAATGAATATTTTTCTGTGAATTTCAGTGACACAACATTTTTAATGTAAACTGTTACTGTGTCTGTTTTTATAGCACCTTTAATAATAAGGATTGTCGTTGTAAGACTAACGCAATGCAAGATGAACATTTTACAACTGCATTTAGTAGCAAAATAAGATGCAATCAACAAGATACCTTAGGAAAAGAATAATACAAGATTAATAATTTAAGAGAGTTAAAATGAATACGCAGCTACAAGCAGATACAGGCATTGGATGAGTGCCTGAAAACTTAATGAGAATTCAGTCAGACTAGATAGGGAGCTGGAGCAACACCAAGCCAGGATATTCTGCTGCAAGGAGACAACCTGTAATGCAGTAGTCTGTATTTCCACCAAGCAGGGAAATATTTGATAATGCATTACATTAATGTTTTAGTCTCTTATTCACTATTAAAAATAGTTGTGATATATGATAAATGCCATCCTAAATGAGTTCAGGTTTTGTGAATATAATGTTTAGCAGCTCAAATACATGCAAAAAATTAGAATTTACAAAACCATAAAAATATGTAGTGCAACTGCAAAGGCACGTATGGTGCTTCATGCAGGAAATCATTCAAAGCTACAGATGGCTTTATATGAGGAAACTAGAAACGAGCAAAATTTTAAAAAAGTGAAAAAGGGTCGTTATAAATCTCCACATATCCAAGGAGTGTCCTTAATTGGAGGAAAATGAGGAATGAAGACTGGAGAACAGTGAACTTGAACCTCAGTGACTAGAAACGACTTCATATAACACAACAAGAGATCCTATGAGATCAACACGACATAACAAAGTTGTCAAATCTGGAGGCAACAGCACATCCCAGTAGCACTGGGCACAAGGCAGTAAACAACTGTGGTTAGGGTGCCAGTCCGCTGTGCAAGGTCTCCTCATGTCAAAATGGGTTTTCCTCCCACATGACCAATGACATGAATGTCAATTAAATTGGCACAATTCATGAAATGTGGATTATAATGTCAAACAGTGGCTTAATCAGATATTTTATAATAGTAAAATATTTATTTTAAATTAAAAAGGAAAGCACTACATTCTTATTAAGCATACAGAAGCATTACATATAGCATACTACACCTTTCCAATAGTAGAAAAATAGTTTTACCATGGACCAAATACACATGTAAATAGCTGTTCTTCTAGTTGTTTTCTTTTTAGAAAAGTATTCTGCTCTAAGCAAAATAACTGGAAAAAATAGAGTGAACACTTGAATAGGGAGGGGGGGATGTACAAATTTATTTAAAGAAGGCACTTTTTACGCAGAGGGGTGGTCCTTAAAATAATTAAACAGTTAAAATACTATTATATGCTTTAACCAGGTTTTCTTTACTTGGACTATGTCCCCTTCACAGTACATATTAACTAGACTCATAGGAGGCTCAAATTCAAGTTCACCACTACACAGAGTGCATCAAGCACCCATTTAGCCAGTCAATGAAAAGAGAACTCTTTAGCTAAGTGATTAATTGGTCCTCTGACTATAAGGGTATCTCTTCTCACAGAGGACTTGTCCATTTGAGCCCTGCCAACATCGCGCTTAAAATCATGTAGAAAACATCTGGCCAGAGCCTGCCACTGAAAATCAAATCCACTGTGGGATGCTGCCACCACCCTTTTAAACTGCTGGAATGGTCATGCACAAGTGATGAGCAGTGAATGGTCTCCTCCAGACATGACACTTAGAACTGAGGCCAAACAGTTTGATTTTGATTCATCGGACCAGAGAATCTTGTTTTTCACAGTCTGAAAGTTCTTAGGTGCTTTTACTGAGAAGAGGCTTCTTCTGTCTGGCCTATCTGTTGTAAATAACAGATCAGTGGAATGTTGTTGAGACGGTTGTCATTCTGGAAGTTCCCCATCTCCACACAGGTTATCTGAAACTCAGACAGAGTGACCTTTTGGTTTTTGGTCACCTCTTTTACCTAGGCGCTTCACCCTGACTGCTCACTTTGGCTGGTTGGCCAACTCTAGGAAGAGTTTTGGTTGTTCCAAGCTACTTCCATTTAATAATTATGGAAGGCCACTATGCTTCTGGAAACTTTTAATACTCCACAAATTAGTGGTAATCTTCCTCTGATCTGTGCCTCAATCCTGTCACTTTAAGCAATTCTTTCAAAGTCATGGCTTGGTTTTTGCTCTGATACCCATTGTGAACTGTACAATCTTAAGCCGCTTTTCCACTGCATAGTACGGCACGACACAGTTCAGTACAGCTCACCTTGGTTCGGCTCAGTTCAGCTCAGTTTGCGTTTCGACTGCAGTTTAGTACCGCTTTAGAGTGGGCGGGATTATTCACGTGTCGTTAATAGTTGCGCCGCCTCTACTGCAGTGACACCGTGGAACTTTTACAACAACACGCAGACAACGACAACACTTTAGCTCGATGACGCGCAAGGTTAAGCATCTAAAAAAAGCACATCACTAGCTAACTTTTATCATTGTTGCAAAGCATAAAATGAACTTAACTGCCAGTGTAACATTAAAATGCTGATTCTCTATATTACAGATCTTCCACATTTTGCAAAAAAGTCGCCGCAACAGACCATCTGTTTGGACATTTAACCGTGCTTCAGAGTGGTGGGATGTGATTGTTCCCGGTTTTACAAACACGCAGTGGCTGGGGAACTTCGAAACTTCCGCGTGTCTGTACCTTTAAAGAAAAGAATAGCCAGTGACGCAGTAATGACAATTTTCTCCGGCCAATCAGTGACCAGCAGAGTTTACACGTCACATTTTGGTAACGGTTTGGCACGCTTGGAACCTCGGCTGGGGTGGTACTAAAAAAAGGACCAGGTACCAGGTACTGTTCCCAGTGGAAAGCCCCGCAAAAGTGAGCTGTACTGAACCGTGTCGTGCCGTACTATGCAGTGGAAAAGCGGCTTTATATAGACAGGTGTGTTCCTTTCCTAATCATATCCACTCAAGTGAATTTGCAATAGGTGGACTCCAAGGTGTAGAGATTTCTCAACGATGATCAATAGAATGGAATGCACCTGAACCAAGTTTTAAATGCTATAAAAAAAGGGTCTGAATACTTGTGATGTTTGCATTTTTTATTTTTAGTAAATTTACAAGAATTTCTTATATCATGTTTTTGATTTGTCTTTCTGGAGTACAGATTGTTGTTTGATATGGAAGAGATTAATTTAAACAACTTTAGCATAAGGCTGCAAAATAACAACAAGTGAAGGGGTCTGAATACTTTCTGAATGTACTGTATGTGAAACCTCTCTCCTGATATTGCTTGAGTGGCACATTGATTAGTACTATCACCTCAAAGGTCAATGAAACTGGCTTAAAAATCTCGGTGCAATCTCAGTCAGTGAGCAGCTTATATATTCTTCTTATTTCTACATTGTTTTTTTGTATTTCTATCATCACTGGTAGTTCAGTTTAATAAACTCATCCCAAAGACAAACAGGTTAGTCTTTGTTGTTTCACCTCAGTCTGACTTTCTGTGCCCAGTGATGGACTTGTAGTCCAAGTGTGGTTGGTCCGTGCCTTGTGCCCAGTACTGTTAGCCAACATAAATGATACTATGCAAATTCAGAAAATGAATACGCTTTATTAAAACTAGGGGGCTCTACCGCCTGCTCGCTTCGCTCACCAACCCCCGGATTTGGTTAACCGGATATACAATTTAAAGAAATTGTTATTTTTATGGGAATTGTTGCATATGCATTATTTTCATTTTTATTTTAATACTTCAGTCAAAACAGAATTTGGAATTATTTTTTCTTCTTGGGGCGGCACGGTGGTGCAGTGGTAGCGCTGCTGCCTCGCAGTTAGGAGACCAGGGTTCGCTTCCCGGGTCCTCCCTGCGTGGAGTTTGCATGTTCTCCCCGTGTCTGCGTGGGTTTCCTCTGGGTGCTCCGGTTTCCTCCCACAATCCAAAGATATGCTGGTTAGGTGGATTGGCGATTCTAAATTGGCCTTGGTGTGTTTGTGTGTGTCCTGTGGTGGGTTGGCACCCTGCCCAGGATTGGTTCCTGCCTTGTGCCTTGTGTTGGCTGGGATTGGCTCCAGCAGACCCCCGTGACCCTGTATTCGGATTCAGCGGGTTAGAATATGGATGGATGGATTTTCTTCTTGAATTTTGATTCTATGTTTGGACTTACATTGTGACAATGCAACGTATAACTGCCCGTGAGTGGATATCATTTCTTTCTCTCTAATAAATAAATCGACTTTTTCGAATGTTTGTCCCTGTGATTTGTTAATTGTCATAGCAAAACCTATTCTCATGGGAAACTGTAAACGTTTTAATATGAATGGTATATCAAGATCTTTTATGTCTAATATTATTCACAGAATATGTACTACATTACCTTTCTTGTTGCCTGTTAAAATTTTACATGTTGGAATTGTTCAACCATTTTTTAATACAAATAATCTTGTTCCATTGCATAGTCCATCACTCATACATAAATTATGCAATAACATTACGACACATCCTTCTTTCAACAGTAATTCAGATGGTGGAAGACCGGATAGTGTTAACGCTTGTATATATTCTATGGGATGTTGTAAATTGATGTTTTCATCTTCCGCAACGATTACCACCAACTGCTTTAGCATAGCCTATTGATACTCATTTAATCAATTTGTTGTGTAACTGATCATCAATTTTCACGTTAATTCGTTTGACTTGATTGTTTCTCACTGCCATATTTAGATGAATGGGTGATTCTAAACTGGATCTTCATAAGTGTGTGTGTGTGTTCCTGTGTGTGTGTGTTCATAAGTAAGCCCTTTAATGGATTGGTGTCTGTCCAGGTTAAGTGCCGGAATGCACCTGATGACCGTAGTCTTGTTTGAAAATAGTTGTAAGTAGGGCGTGACTTGAAAGAATCTCATGGCAAAAGTCTCTGTCTCACGTGACTTGCTTCCAAAGTTTGTAAGTATGGCGTGACTTGAAAGAATCTGATGGTAAAAGTCTCTCTCTCGCAGGACATCCTTCCAAAAAGTCTCTTCAAAAAGCCATGTCTCGTCCCAAGATTTTATTTATTATAATAGATGTGATTTTATTTTTATTTGGTTGCTTTTTGGTGAAGATTTAACACAACGATCTCAGATTGCAAAATTCTGGATTTAAATCAAGCCTAGTGGAGCAGGGCAATGCAGTTGAGTCTTAATTGCTTTAATAAGTAGGACTATAACTTCAACTTTAATAATTAGGACTACAATGTTAACTGTCATCTGTAAGTTTTATAGTGGGTAACACACAACTAAAACACACTGAGGCACTAACTAGAAATATAAAGGAATTCACTTAAAACCTGCACCAAGCTGGGTTAAAGTGGCTGTAATGATAGCACAGTGGATGCCATATGATTTGAGCTTTGCAGCAGAAGAAAAACATGAAAATAAAGTTATAGCACAACATTGAGTGCCAGTGCAACTACAGGTTGTATGTTGTTATATGCACATTAGCCATGTTATGTCAAAGAAATGTAATAGAATACATACTGTATAAAATATTTAATATCTCTTTCCCAGTGTGTATCTTCAGTGTCTTTCCTCTAAATCCTCTTGTGTCTGAGCCATTCTTGACCAGCAGACCCTTTCTCGTAAATCCTGCTTCTCAGACTTTGTCATCGCCACCTGTCCACTTTTATATTTCTTATCTTTGAAAGAGACTCTCAGTGTGGTTCTATGGTTTTGAATGTGTCACCAAAGTGACCCATCAGATTGCTTGCAGGAACTGGACACACACACAGACCTTTATGTTCTATTATGTACTTTATGTTCTATTATGTAGTACATTACAGATGTGGTTGTAGTTAGTAATCTTGTTCCCACAGATATTCTTGACTGCTCCAATTGACTACACTGTTTTCTAATGTACTCAGTCCAATCCCTCCAAATGAACAGATAATGAAAGTAATTTAAAATATGTTAACAGAGGATTTTTAATTAAACTAAAGACTAAACTGCCAAAATTATGTGTCAAGAAAGGGCTGAGCCTATACCAGCAACAAAATCATAAGTATGAATGTCTTTACAAGCCTGACACAATTCCCTGTTTCTTCATGCTTAGTAGTAGCAAGGAGCATAATCTAAAACAGCTGAACACCTGTTCCAAATGGCTAAATAACTTATTTTATTTAATTGCTCACAAATTACCGGTTTTGGTTGCATATCTGCCTGCTCCATTTTCTTCATTTCTAGAACTCTGAAATGAAACCATAAGCATAACATCACTATGACTGGATTTTTAATAAATAAGGAACATAGATTATTTTTTATAATCTTACTGTTTTTGTTCATACTTAGAGCATTGCATTATAGACAACTTGTCATTCTTAATTTTTCAACCTCTGTATTGACTCCTGTGGGATCTTGGTCCTATGTACAGTACACCTGTAATGCACATCTTCATTTTCTATAGACTTTATGAGTTAAGGATGTGTTTAGTAATTTAAAATATTATTAATGAATAATTACCATCAAATCATTACAGAATAGTAATGTCTCCTATAAAAGCTATAATTAGAAACTCAGCATATATTGAAGTTAGAGCCAAACCTTTTAATATTTATGTGGCTTTTTTAATAACTTCATAATCCTTAGGTGGAGTTTACAATTTCTTCTGAAGTTCTCCAGTTTTCTGTCACCGCCAAAAGCCTACAGTTTAGGTCACATAGTAACTCTAAATTTTCCTGGAATGTGAATCTCTGCTGGACTCTCACTCAGGGATTCATCCTTCCTTTCAATTAGATACCTATTTGAACAGGCATCGCAATGTTTACTCATTTAGCATAATGAAATCTAATTTTTTTTCATTTGCATTTATAAATACAAATATTTTCTAAAACAAAAATATTGTTAATGATAGCCTGAAAATTCTGTTCTTAGTGTTAATTTAAAAATGTTACCATTTGTGAAGGTTTCATAATGCTTATTTCTAAAGGTATATGTTTCTGTTGGACCGCATCAAGGTGCAGTGCTTATTGCTGCCAAGTCCTACATTTACAGTATGTCCTGTGTTCTGTCATTGCACATTCCCTCCTTGTCTGCTTGAGTTTTCCTCCTGGTTCTCTTGTTTTTCTTCCATATTCCAAAAGTAGCATTTCCTTGGTTAACTGGCAATTTCAAACTGGGTGAGGGTTGTGAAAAATTGGTGTAAATGAGCCTTCCAATGTAGCAGTGCCCTGTTATGTGTTAACAAATAATGGCCATTCCACAAAAACCTTTAACCTGCTCACATTTGAAAAATAATTTCATAATAGTTTACAAATGCCTTTTAACAAAATGGAAAAGCTTTTTTTAAATGGAAAGTGCACTTTCTATTTACAAAATAATTTATGCAATATTTGATTTTAAATTACAATCTTAAATTATGTACTTGATATACAATAAGGAAGCCATTTTAATTTTATAATGATAAATAGCATTTTTTCAAGAAATCATTAATCATTTTGTTTATTATAGAGCCTAAATTATAGTTATTAAACTTGGATTCAGCAAAATGACTACTCTCAATGTGTATTGCACATAAAGAAGACTGGTGCTAATATTCAAAATTGCCATGTATAAGACATAAAGTGCAATTTAGTATTAATAATTTTTGAGCTTTAACAATTTGTGACAGCATAATTATACTTTTCCCTACCTTCTTATAAACTAAAATGTACCTACAATATTCATCATATAATTGCACTTGTAAACAATTTCAGTGTGTGAATGTTAACAAATTTAGTGACCCTTAAAGTCACTCTGAAAATCATTACAAAGGAGAGAGACAGCATATTTTTGCTTTATACGTTAACACCTTATCATTCAGTTTAACTGTGCTATGTAATTGTGAAAAATGTAAAGAAACTATGACTAGTGTACTTAATCTCAATAAATGTACTTTAGACAGAAGAAACTATTCACCTGTTGTCAATTGTCTATTGCAGCCAAATGTTTCAATTCAATACAGAAAATCAATCACATTTGTTAGATATATTATTCGTTTTGATCATATTAGAAATTATGAAAACAAGGTATTAAGTGTCATCTTTTACCAGAATGATAAACGTGTGTTTCCAAAGAGCAGTTAAAAATTGGAATATCTGATTACAAGTCTAAGCTTAGTAAAATAAGATGTTCAAATGAAAGCTTCAATCTTTTAAAAAAGGAGTATTTTTTTGAAAATAAACAAAAAAGTAAAACATTCTATAATGTATTGCCTAAGAATAATAATACAAAATCTTCAGCTTCTCAATTTGAAATAGGGAAGGATAGAGTGGGCATCCAAAAGAGAGAGATATTAAAATGTCAAGAAGTACAAGAATGTAGTGTAACAAAGCTGATAATATCTGAGTGTGACTGACACTCATGGAATACTAATATGCAGGATGGCAAATAAAATATCTAAATTTCATCAAAAGCAATATTACAAAAGTAGCAAGCAGAGATCTGACAAAGGTTAGAATTATAATTATGATCATTTTTACAGATTTACAGTTAAATTTCTAGTTGACATTTAGGTCAGTCCCTGAAGACACATACTTGACTTGCAAGTTTTGATGTTATAAAGAAATCTATGAAATATGATGCAATAGTAGTAGCTATTGATTGAAAAAATGATATTAATTGGCAAAATGTCCAGGAGTTACAATATTCCAGATATAGTTAAGATATTGCTTTGGAAAAAAATGTACAGTTCCTGTATTTATATTGGTACCAATTTTATAACATCTGAAAATAAGGCATAGTGCATAAAACTGAGACAACATAACAATCATATTCAAATCTCTAAATACAACCTGCTTATAATGAAACAATTGTATAGAGGGAGCTTATAAGCAGGGAAAATGACAAACACCCAGCATCTGATTATAAAAAATGAGTGAATGAAAAAAGTGTAAAATGAAGTTGTATCAAATGGAATATTCAGAAAAACTGTGTATATCTGACAGAAAGATATGTGTAATAATAAACATTATACAGAGGAAAATATAAAGAAAGAGCTAACGAAAATAAAGCTGATGGGAACAAATTAGGAAGTAATAATAAAGAAGAGTATCTGTGCAGTAAGTCAACAATTACCATTATAAAAACTAAATATATGGGAAAAATAATTAGACCACTAGGAAAGATATTACAAAAAATAATAAGTTCCACAAAGAATATACAAGTTAACATTATAAACAGGCAACAACTACAAATTTTGAAGAAAGTAACTAGAAGAATTATATTCAGGACATAAATAACTGATATAAAATTCATAATAATTTGCTAAGTTGGGAGGCAAGAAAGCATGGACATCTAAACTGTCCTCTGTAATACCCAGAGCCAAAGAAAAAAGTAATAAACTGAGTTTAAGCTCATGGCTCACAGCAAAGTCAATTTGCAAACAGACAGAAGTACAAACAGAATGAGGTTGGGTTATTGAAGAGTAAAAGAAAAGTTATTTTACACATTTAAATCAACTGGGTATAATGTGCTAAATACAAAAAATTCCATCAGAGTATTTTATTAAAATGACCACCTCAGGGATTAGATGATACAACAATCAGTTTTGTACATTATAATTATGAAAACTTTAAGTGTACTGCAGAAAAATACCTAAAGACATGATTGTTCTGGATTGGAGATAGACAAACAAAAAAAGGATGAGGACATGGATTACAAAAAGTAGCCAAAAAGTCAGCCATAAAGTTTTTAAACCTGGAAAACAGATCTTTCAGAAAATGCAAATCTTTAAACAAACTAGTAAAACATTAACCTCTGCAAGAATTAAAACTTTAATGTATTTTCAAATATTTCACTAAGCCTAAGCATATAATCCTGAATTCAAAATCAAAAACAATGCAGCAGAATATCAAGTCCAAAAAGCCAGTAACTAGGCAAAACACTTGCAAATTGTTTTAGTATTTATCCACAATCTAGGACAAGGAGAAGTCTGCAATGTTGACCTTTATGCTGTCACACTAGAGACCTGACCTCCTAGACCCCAATCCCTAGTGACAGGTCGCTGCATCTGTGCAACGAAGCCACAAAATGGTGGTACCATAGAAAATATAACTTTCCAATATATCAATACTTTCAAAATCAAACTGAAAGTGAAAAGAAAGGGCATACTTAGATGTGGTATTCAGAAGAAGACCAGAAAAATGCATAATTAATCTATACTAATAAAAGGCAAAGCCCTCACTGACTGACTGACTGACTGACTGACTGATTGATTGACTCACTCACTCACTGACTCATCACTAATTCTCCAACGTCCTGTGTAGGTAGAAGGCTGAAATTTGGCAGGCTCATTCCTTACAGCTTACTTACAAAAGTTAAGCAGGCTTCATTTCGAAATTCTACGCGTAATGGTCATAACTGGAAGCTGTTTTTCTCCATATACTGTAATGGAGTTGAGCTGGATGGCCGTGGGGGGCGTAGTTTCATGTGACATCATCACGCTTCCCACGTAATCATGTGAACTGACTATCAACGCAGTACGTAGAAAACCAGGAGGAGCTCAAAAAAGCGCTGAAGAAAACATGCGTTATATAATTCAGAAGGCAGCGAAACAATAAGAAGCGAGCGACTGACATATACAACCATATTCATGAGTGCTGCTACTTCGGAAACAAAGCACGGTGTAAACCTAAAGTTTAAATTAAGTTCATAGAAAGGCTGCCGCTGGCGTTTGTAATTTAGTGCCTGCCCATATAAGGCCGTCCGTCAGCGGCAATCCAATAGAAACACTGCCGCTAAATATTCACGGGTGAAGGACTGTGCTTATGCAAAGGAAGATGAGATGATAAGGGTGGTGTTTGGCACAAACTCAGCGAAACTGCGAGAGAAACTTTTAAGTGCCGGGTCTTAGCTAACATTACATACAGCCGTGGACATCACACGAGATGGCACCAGCACAGCTGGGAACCTTCGATGCAAGAACACCAAGCGGCTCACGTGAACTGACGCAGTGCACAGACAAAAAGCAACAGTTCCAAAGAGTGCTGAACAAAAACCGAATTACACAATTGAGAAGGCAGCAAAAAAATATGAAGAATCTGATACATACAAGCATATTTAGAAGTGCAGCTACTGCGGAAACAAAGCACATGGTAGAAAAAGTCAATGTCCCGCTAAAGGAAGACTGTGTAAAAAAAAACCCATGCATGCAGTGTGTCACATCTCAGATAAAGAGGAAGACGAGCTGTTTATTGATGCAGTAAGAAATCGATGAATGAAACCTCTTATCTTTACAACGATTGACAAACACGGAATGTAACTTGAACACAACACATCGTACAAATACAACCCTGATTAAAAAAAATAATGATAATCAAATCCTTAATGACAGCAACACTCAGTAAAACTCACAAAACAATTACTGTATATTGACAATCATGTTACATTATTTTTAAAATGTTCCCTTTTCTTTTTCATAACTTCTTTAACACACTACTTCTCTGCTGCGAATATATATATATACCCCGATCTACATACTCTCAAATAGACAAGCCACACGCCGTGGCGCAATTGTAGAGGCTTCGCCTCTAGCACCTACATCCGAGGTTTGATTCCTGAGAGGGATGCACTGAGTATGTACGCGCGCTTCCCGATTCATTTTACCCTCGCATGTCTTTGGTTTGGGACGTATGAAAAAATATTAACGCAGAATCATTTTACATTATTTTTAAAATGTTTCCTTTTCTTAGCACAAGCACAGCTGAGAGGCTTCGATGCATGTACTCCATAACACGTAAAAAAAAACGCATTTAATCACACTTTCAATTCCAAGCAAAGGGGAACTTTTGTCAATGCATGATTTCCTGGTACATCGATTACACTGATGCACACATCACAGCTACAAAAATGTTAGAGTCGGAATAAAGCGCGTTCCTACGACTGATCGGAGCAAAATTTAATTTCAAACACTACCCGAGCGAAGCCTTGATAAAAGCATGGTTTTGTGCACACTGAAAAGCAAGCAAAATTAGATGCATTACAGAAAGCGAACTTTGTGGCTCTTACTGGGGATCATTGGACTTCCGTGACCGTTAGTAATTCTAATTACACCTAATTACAAAATGTTCAATGATCACACTGTTTTAGCCTAATGTACAAAATAATTTTGGCTGTTACTCAGAGTTTAAAGATTAAGTTGGTCAAATTACCTTTTATGTTTCTGACTTATTTTTTTAAGAAGAAAAACTGCACTTTATGTTGAAATTTTGGTTATTATTATTTAAAGACAATACTATTCTGAAAATGTACTTAAAGTACTTAAACTACCACTTTATTTTTAAGTCTGCCCAATTTTAACCAGGGATGATATTTTTGTTTCTGTTTTGAATTCAAATGCAGTTTAAAAGCTTTTTTTTTCAGAAATTAAAACAGCTTGAGTTTACAATATTCATGTCCATGTCTATTATTTGATTCTGTTGCCCACTAAAACTCTTTCAAATTAAAAAAAAAAACATTTGAGATTTGGGGCAAATTTACATGTGCGATTACATACGATTAATCAAGATTAATTCTTACACAGCCTCTAATTAATTGGATTCATTTTTTTAATCGAGTCCCACCCCTAATATACAGTGTATATATATGTAGATGTATATGTAGATTTGTATATATGTGTATATACAGTATATATGTAGATATGTATATGTGTATATATGTATATATATGTGTGTGTGTATATATATGTGTTATATATATATATATATATAACTGTGTATATATGTATATATATGTCTATATTTGTATATGTGTATATATATATGATGTGTATATATATGTTTATATATGTGTGTGTGTGTGTGTGTGTATATATATAATATATATATATATATATATATATATATATATATATATATATGCCAGCAACACTCATGACAATGACAAAACAATTACGTTGTCAATCATGTTACGTTATTATTAAAATGTTTCCTTTTCTTTTTACTTCTCTGCTGCCAAGCGCGGGTATTTTGCTAACACTCATATCAATGACAAAACAATTACATTAACAATCATCTTGCGTTATTTTTAAAATGTTTCCTTTTCTTTTTCATACCTTCTTTAACACACTACTTCTCTGCTGCGAAGTGTGGGTATTCTGCTAGTACTATTATATTTCCTAAATAATGATTACATATAAATAGTTTAACCTCAAATGCATACCACAATTCACTATAAACACACCTTTTTAACTATATTGTCATATAATATCTATTTAAACTTTAAATAGCAAGGAATTTTTTTAGCGACAGCTTTAAATCGCACGTTAACTTAGAAAAAAGTGGATTAGAGATGACCAATTTTTTTGATGTGAGACAAACATTAACAATGTTTAATGGTTACTGTATAGGCTACAGAATGCATTCAAAGCATATTACCATGGCATTGTATCAGAATCAATGAAAAAATCTCCCATGCCCTTTTAAGATGCAAAATGAGAAGAAGCTTAGCTGCGGAACATCCTAACTACTACATCCGACCCTGGCTCCTTGAATGCAGTCAGGCAGCTCCTTTTATATTACTCCTGGGAGTGCTTCAGGTGGCTCATTAGAATTACCTGGAATCATTCTCTGCAACTCCCCCTGGTGGCCCCCAAGGAACTCAACAGGATTGCGCCAAACTCCAAGTCTTGGCATGCCCTGCAGTAATCTGTGGTGCCACAGCCACCCAGGAGGGCTGCCCACTAGTGTCCCGGGAAAAGTGTTGCCTTGTTGATGCTGTCTCCCCTGGTCCCTCCATACAGTTGGCGTCCCAGCCAGGTAGTGACCATGGCCGCCTGTCATAACACATATGATGTATATTTCAATGTGTGTGTAACTTCTTCTGGGCTAGACTGGGCAGTCTAATGGTCTGGAATCCCTACAGATTTTATTTTTTTCTCCAGCCGTCTGGAGTCTTTTTTGTTTTTTCTGTCCACCCTGGCCATCGGACCTTACTCTTATTCTATGTTAATTAATGTTGACTTATTTTATTTTTCTTACTGTGTCTTTTATTTTTCTATTCTTCATTATGTAAAGCACTTTGTTGTTGTTGTTGTTCAGTCCTTTTTTTATTTATGAAGTTCAGCTTAGCATAATTTTTTCCATTTAATCCTACAACCATCTCTCAAATGAATCCTGACATTTAATGTCTTCAGTTCTTATGCACTATTTTATACAGTTCAACGCTACACGTACAAAGTATAGAACTTCTTGAAGAAAGGCCTTTCAGGATAGTGACAAGGAACCAGAGTCTAACCTGGACGGAAGGAAGGAATCAGCTCTAAATGGGAAATGAGTTAAGTTTTTGAACTCTTAGAGGAAACTGGAGTCATGGGACAAATCCACACAGACACAAGCCCAACATGCAAACTTCACACAGACTGTTCAATGGTCCAGGTGCTCCGAGGGCACTACTCAAAATGCCAATTTATAATATTTGTTTTAAAAGAATATTCCTCCCCAAAATTATTATTTTTATGATTCCTACCCCATATAGTTTGTAGTGATGGCTTATGATATAATAGATGACAACACTGACTGATGCTGTACAACAGCAAAGGATGTGTAAAATGGTAGAGTATTCCTTTAAGATATAAATTTGGATATTTACAAATGATAACATACACATTCTATATTTATAAAATAGTATGTCATGCAATAGTAATCTAATCAGTGTTACCAAATAATGATAAAACATTAAAAAAAAACTTCTAATAGGAATTAAAAACATCAGGAATTTGAAATGGGTTGATATCTAGAATGATATGTGTAGTTTAGAATCTGTAAGAAACTGTAAGTTCCTTTATGAATGACATTTAATAAAAAGGCTTTGTTGTTTTTTTCTAAAAATGCATTTTGTGTTCTCCTCTGATACTTTTCCTCTTTTTCAGACAGGAACAAAGAAGTCTCTTTAACTCAATAGTGAAGATACTTTCATGAAATAAATACATTTCAACAGGTTCTGCTTTAAAGGAAATTGGCAAGGGGGGTATCAGGTTTAAAGGTTTTGAATCATTATTGTTAGTAGCAAATGTCAAAACTGTGTGTACACATTAAGGAAGGTTCATACAAAAAGCCATAATATAATCCTTTAATTTTATCCTGTTTATGTGAGACATTGCAGGTGCCTATGTGTTGTTCAGTGTCTTTCCCATTCATTCATTGGCTTCACTTCTAATAAATGTACAAATCATTGCCAGCTGATTTAATGGATATTTTGTATTGTGGGCACCTGTTCCCTGATAAATCAGTCAATAATTCCAAAACAGTCAGAGGAAGCAAATAATAAAACAATTTAGAGCCAAGAGGTATTATTTAATAAGCATTACATTAGAAATTGATCAGAGACAATGTGTTTTGTTCAAATATGTATAAATGTGCTTGCTCTCTGTTTGCTACTCTGAGCTTCTATACTGAAACTAATGAAGCTGTCACTTTCAAAAATGCACCAGTGATGCAGTTTTTTTTTACACTTCTCTTTAAATATGAACCTCTTGGAGCCTTATGCAGAATGCCATGCATATAATTCACACTAAAACATGGTGTATGGACAAAAGTGGAAATGTGCGTACGGATAAAAAAAAATCCAGATGCATAAATCTGTGCGAACGCCAACTTCCACGTTCTTCCACTCCATAAATTCTGGTCAGCATGAAAAGTAATGCACGTGCCAATCCCAAACTCCTCCCTGAATTACACCTCTTTGCATATGCAAATCAATATAAATAGCCCTTAAGCTCAGCATTCTGTGAAAAGGCAATGGCAAAAGCACGGGGAAAATAGAAGAATTTCATTGAATACTAAGTGGAGGCCAGGAAAAACATACTATTTGTTGGTTTAAACAGTGGTATAAACAACAAAAGGAAGTTGGTCGAGAGACAAAGAGTGTCGGAGAAACTCGAATGCTCAAGTTCACAAAGTCGCACAGTGCCCAAAATAAAACAGAAGTTGTCAGATACCAGTCACAATGAAAAGACAAGTCGTAACCCACCGTCTGAGTGTTGTGTGAAAGTTTATTAGGGTACAGAGAAAAGAAAAAAAAAATAGGGACACAGTGAGAAAAAATCTCGAAATTTCCACTTTAATCACGTAGTTTTTTTTTGTTATTAAAGTAGAACATCATAAACTTCATCTTTAAATTGTTTAATGTACTAGTTTCTCAAATCCCATTGTAACTAAAGTAGCACATTAAATGCTTTGTTTTGTATATGTTCTTCTATGTGCTCTATGTGTGTGAATCACTACCTGCTTCTTAAACAGCCTTTCTGTTCCTCCAACAGGACACAGAATCCATTACATTTGTGATATTACAGCTCTCTGAATAATTTGAAATACTGAGATGTATACTTGATATCATTTTCATGATAATAGGAGTTAAAGCATGTTATTAAACATGGGAACACAGTGGCGCAGTGATAGTGATGAGCTGGTGCCCTGTCCAGAGATTGTTCCTGCCTCCTGCAAGATGCTTGTTGCGCTGTGCGCAACATTCGATGAAATAATTTATGCAGCAGTACTGTCTCTTTCAAACGTACTAACCTCCAATTCCTGTCCTTCCTTTTCTTTCTCCAAACCAATCTCCACACAATCAGCTCTGTAATAGATATTAATCCATCTGTAAGCTTAGAACGCCAATTCTTCAAAACTTTTAAGGAACATTGAAATATCTTCGTAGTATATGTTTAATTATTCTATCCATCTATCCTTCCAGTGTGGCGCCAGCCCCCGCAAGAATACAGCGTGAGGCAGGAACAATCCCTGAATTAGCTAGCACTGCGACACACTGTCCTCACATGTCTAATTATTAACAATACAGATTATTTAAATGATGTTAACATTTTATCTGTATAATGTAATAAGCATGTTTTTCTGCATTTCATCTTAAAAATGATATCGTCATCATATGTAAATACGTGCTTTATAAAGTGGCTCAGGTTGTGCAACTATATCGCAAGTTTACAGTGAGGTAATTGTACTAATAAGTATAAACAGTTCTACAAGGAGCACTTGATGGACTGATTGAGTGCGTTTATAGTTCTTCGGATGAAACTGTTTCTGAATCGCAATGTCCCTACGGGAAAGGCACTGAAGTGTTTGCCGTATGAGAGCAGTTTAAATAGGCAGCATGTGCTCGATGCTGTATACCAATAATTCTCTTTGCGATCAGCTGCTGCAGAGCTGTGATTCCACACTCAGATACAGTGGGATAAATACTCTTAGCTGGCGTGAAAATGTGCGTGGCTTTACGCCAGGTTTAGGTTTTATACATTGCAATTTGAGAGTGGAATCAGAGTATGCAACATTTTTGTGCATACGCACTGTTTATACATGAGGCCCCTGGTTACTACTGGCTTCATTTTAAGCTTTGGTTGGAGCCACAAGCACTGTGTTTTTTATTCAAAAGGTTAGAGATATTAAGAGCTATTTCTTTGTGGGCAAATCAAAAGAATCATCAATGTTGTAATTAGTGAACAATATACATAAGTCATCCTATCTTTCATCAGAATTACCAAGGCTATACCAAATTTAAAGAGTAAACACAACAATATTCAAAGCCAGAAGAGTTTTTATTTCTCACGTCAGAATAAACTAAAAATATTAATATATGTTTGTTGTGGTGTGACCCCCTTTTAGGACCCCCACCCCCTTTTAGGACTAAGTCTCTTTGTAATTTTATGACAGGGTTGGGGGAAGTGCCTCAGACAAGTCTGGCAAGTGATTCCCTGCAGGACTCTCTCAGTCAACCTTGTATGGAGGCCAGCTATCTAGCTGGCAAGCTTTACCTTAACAAATGGTTTTGGGGGCAGGTGTAAAGGTATTCTGTGCCCCATTGATCTGAAGTATGGCTGTTTGGAATTGGCTTGCATCAGAAGCCTTTAAGTAGCATGACACCCTATTGGCTGTAGGGTTTGGACAGAGAATCTATAAATGTGCTTGCTTTACTCCTCCCTTTCTCTCTTACCAACTGATGAAGGAGCATCTCCCAAAACCATGGAATGAAAAAGGACAACACAATGAAGAGCACAACTCGGCAGCCATATTGAGACAGGCATGCAGCCTTTTCTGAAGAAAGCTGACCAAAAATGAAGCCTTAACTAGAGACATTTAAAGTAACTAACAAGTCTTTGTGCCGCCTGAAACTACACATTAGCATTTATCAGGTTGTATGGTTGCCAATGTTCAACTGTACTTTGCTAATTTTATGAATATTGTCAATAATACATTATTTAAGTTGTAACTTAACTCACTTGTCTTTTACTACACCTAATTGCCTGAGGTTATAAATGTAGAATGGAAGGTGGTTAGAAGTTATCTGGTATAATACCTTATAAACAGTGGTAAGTCTGTGAGATTTGAGGCATTCTGACAAATGCTACATATTAATAATACAAAATGGGAAACCAAGACAATTTTATAAAGCAAAAAGAAAACAATACAAGTGCAAATACCTATTAAAAAACCCACCCAGAACCCTCCTTAAATAGAACTATAGTTATTACTCCCAATGTATAATATAACCCTAATACAAACAAACAAAGATGATAATAAGAGCAAATAACAAAATTCAGCAACAAACTTTTTAAATGGATATAGTTGTAGATGTCACTGAAAAGAAAAAAAAACAGTCTAATTTATGAAAACAGACGATCAAATGGGTGGCAGAGCGGTCTCCAAGTGTAATTTGAATGTCCTACCAGTAATTGTCTTCAGGCACCATTCAAGCCCACTTTCAGCACTGCTTCCTTCCAGCATTTGCGTTCATGAGGATGTCCTTAGTAATGAGGAGGTCATCAAAGGTACCTCCCATGTCTCCCATTTTCTTCCTTTAAACTACCACACTCCCTTTTTTCATTTTTCTCAAAATTTTACATTCCTGGGTAAACTCAATCCCATCCTTTTCTTGACTGATTCTATTGGACCCCTTTCAGACTCTTTAACCTGCAACAATTCACTTGCATCACTAGCAACACCCTGAATTCCTAGATATTTTCAAAAAGATAGTGTAATAGTTACAGTCAAATAAAATGGATGCAAATACATTTGCCTTGTTACAATATAAGGAAGGATTATATATGATTTTAGTAATTAACCTTAACCTGGTATGAACCTTAACTACGTCTGAAAATAGAGTATGTTTCAGTGAAGAGTGTTTGAGGAGAAACAGAAAGCTGTGGGTTTTCTTTAATTTGTTCATTAAACATTTATGAAAGTAGAGCTGTCTGTAAAATGGAGAGCAATAACATCATGGCACATGGGAAGTGATTTGCCCTTTTGCATCACTAAATAAGTTTAATATTAAGGATTGGTCATACTTGTAAGAACAGTATTTAATTTGCATTGTTATGTACTTTCGTTAATGAAAATGGCAAGGATGCAAACACCAATTTTTGGAAAATATTCATGTCATTACTATTGTTATGTTCTGATTTATGGTTGCTTTTTAAAATGTAGTTATCCTTAAATATTTTATATCCAACATTACATTTAAATTTTTATATTAGTATTTTTTTAATTTACATTTTAAAAATGCATTTCATTGTTACTCATACAATTATTGTATGGGCAATTTCAGAGTCTTCATCCAAAACCTATTGACTGAATTTAGAAAAAAACATTAAATGCGGTTGAATGTGTGCAATGAGTTATGCAGACAATTGTACTCTACTGTCAACTTTGACACCCTGTAACAGCCTAGCTAGTAACTTTATTTTATTTTTAGTTTCACCTCACTGACCAGCTTGTGCTGGCGTGATTACACAGCACATAAAAGTCAATAGATCATTTGGAGCAGGTGAATTCCCTAGTGATTAAAAGAAAAGAAAATCCTGTCTCAGTATTCAAAATGGAAGGCAGAATAGACCTTGATAATCACAAGCCTAACTTTAGTATTGGAAAAGGTAATGGGGAGACTGGCCAGGGCTAAAACAGGAAATCATGTCTTTGAAGAGAAATTGAAAAGTTCTAAATAATATCATTCCTGCTAAAGTTATCTTTGAATAAATGTAACATACTGTATGGACATGGATTTGATTAAACATTTAGATTAAGAGGGGCGGCATGGTGGTGCAGTGATAGTGCTGCTGCCTTGCAGTAAGAAAATGTCCTGGGTTCTCCGGAGTTTGCATGTTCTCCTCAGGTCTGTGTGCTTTTCCTCCCACAGTCCAAAGACGTGCAAGTTAGGTGGATTGGCAATACTAAATTGGCCCTGATATATGGTTGGAGGTGTGTATGTGCAGTCGCCCTGCAATGGACTGGCACCCTGTTCAGGGTTTGTTCCTGCTTTGCACCCTATGGTAGGTAGATAGGCTCCAGCATCCCCCACGACCTTGTTCAGGGCAAAGCGGTTTGGAAAATGACTAACTCATTTAGACCAGGATACTCAAATTCAGACCTGGAAGGTCGTAGTAGCTGCAGGGTTTTGTCTTAACCTAATTTATTAATTAGAAGTCAGTTATTGCCACTGAAGCAGTTTTTGATCAGAAAACATTTTTGTGCTTCATGTTGGTTAAATCACTAGCTAAAACTTCCAATGTTTAAATGCTTCTTTTAGTGTTAAACAGTTGCATTTACTGTTTTATTTGTGTCTTATTTTCTTTTCACCTGCTAAATGACAATGAGATTAACGATAAATTAACAACTGACAAAACAATCATCAGTTAACTATCTAACTTGGTCCCATTTACTCCTGTATGTATTTATCATTAAATATATGTTGTAATTAAATATTTGGAAAGAAGAAAAAAAGTAAATGTAAAAAACTAAGAAATACTAACCTATTCAGGGCCATAAATCATTAGGACAATATACTTGGAAAACAACGCACAATATAAGAATAACTAGTAATGGCGCACTGTACAATAACGTGCTGTGAATACACTTGACTTGAGCATTCCTAGTTTTCGTGCTGTTTCTCTGTACATTTAGCATTCATTTGCTCAGAGGTTGATGCGCTAACTGCTTCCTGAGCAGCTGTTCTTTTCTCCACCCTAGTGGCCCGTTTCTTCTCTTCTTTCGTCAGCATCTTTTTTCATTAAAACTGATTAAGTCAGTGTTTGTAATGCAATTACTTAGTATGTTTTCTTTAATTTTTCACTTAAGCTGGCACTTAAGTCTTCAGTTTGCCTCAAGAGTGATTTAAGATATGAAGAGGTAGGGGAATTGATGGCGAAGGTGGTAGGGATGAGAACGATGCCTGTACACATGTGCCCTGCTGACTGCTGCTGAGAGTTGATTCTACAGTAAAGTAAAATAAAAATAAAAAGAGGAATAACCTTGGAGGTCAATCATCACCCCGAAAGCGGATAGTAGACATCACATAGTATATGTGTACCAAATTTCAGGTCAGCAGGTCAAACGGTTTGCAAGCGACAGGTGATTTAAAATCCTGGACAAACAATCGGACAGCCACGGTAGCGTATTATATATAAAGATAATTCATTTTATTTATATAGCACCTTTCTTATGCCCAGAATGACATTCAACGCACTCTGCTATCAGCAAAAATTGGTTTCTAATTTAGTAACTGTCTTGGAATAAAAACCTACAACTACTGTGGTCCTCCAGAACAGAACCTGAGCACCCTTGGTTTAGACCTTAGTAACTAAATGTGCTCTTATTGTTAAAAACAATATATACAGTTGTGCTTGAAAGTTTGTGAACCCTTTAGAATTGTCTATATTTCTGCATAAATATGACCTAAAACATCATCAGATTTTCACTCAAGTCCTAAAATTAGATAAAGAGAAACCAGTTAAACAAATGAGACAAAAATATTATACTTGGTCATTTATTAATTGAGGGAAATGATCGAATATTGCATATGTGTGAGTGGCAAAAGTATGTGAACCTCTAGGATTAGCAGTTAGTTTGAAGGTGAAATTAGAGTCAGGTGTTTTCAATCAATGGGATGACAATCAGGTGTGAGTGGGCACCCTGTGTTATTTAAAGAACAGGGATCTATCAAAGTCTGCTCTTCACAACACATGTTTGTGGAAGTGTATCATGGCACGAACAAAGGAGATTTCTGAGGACCTCAGAAAAAGAGTTGTTGATGCTCAACAGGCTGGAAAAGGTTACAAAACCATCTCTAAAGAGTTTAGACTCCACCAATGCACAGTCAGACAGATTGTGTACAAATGGAGGAAATTCAAGACCATTGTTACCCTCCCCAGGAGTGGTTGACCAACAAGATTACTCCAAGAGCTTAGGCGTGTAATAGGCGTGTCACAAAGGACCCTAGGGTAACTTCTAGGCAACTGAAGGCCTCTCTTACATTGGCTAATGTTCATGTTCATGAGTCCACCATCAGGAGAACACTGAACAACAATGGTGTGCATGGCAGGGTTGCAAGGAGAAAGCCATTGCTCTCCCAAAAAACATTGCTGCTCATCTGCAGTTTGCTAAAGATCACGTGGACAAACCAGAAGGCTATTGGAAGAATGTTTTGTAGACGGATGAGACCAAAATAGAACTTTTTGGTTTAAATGAAAAGAGTTATGTTTGGAGAAAGGAAAACACTGCATTCCAGCATAAGAACCTTATCCCTTCTGTGAAACATGGTGGTGGTAGTATCATGGTTTGGGACTGTTTTGCTGCATCTGGGCCAGGACAGCTTGCCTTCACTGATGGAAAAATGAATTCTGAATTATATCAGAGAATTCTAAAGGAGACTGTCAGGACATCTGTCCATGAACTGAATCTCAAGAGAAGGTGGGTCATGCAGCAAGACGACCCTAAGCACACAAGTCGTTCTACCAAAGAATGGTTAAAGAAGATTAAAGTTAATGTTTTGGAATGGCCAAGTCAAAGTCCTGACCTTAATCCAATCGAAATGTTGTGGAAGGGCCTGAAGCGAGCAGTTAATGTGAGGAAACCCACCAACATCCCAGAGTTGAAGATGTTCTGTACGGAGGAATGGGCCAAAATTCCTTCAAGCCGGTGTGCAGGAATGATCAAAAGTTACCAGAAACGTTTAGTTGCAGTTATTGCTGCAAAGGGGGGTCACATCAGATATTGAAAGCAAAGGTTAACATACTTTTGCCACTCACAAATATGTAATATTCGATCATTTTCCTCAATAAATAAATGACCAAGTATAATATTTTTGTCTCATTTGTTTAACTGGTTTCTCTTTATCTACTTTTAGGACTTGAGTGAAAATCTGATGATGTTTTAGGTCATATGTATGGGTTCACAAACTTTCAAGCACAACTGTATGTACTTTTAAATCATCTTGGGATGGTGTTTACAATAAAATGACATTATATGAAATAAAGGTTTGTATTTTCCATTAATATATTTAGGAGCTGTCTTTCGTAGTTCCTGTAACAGAGGACTGATTAAACTGGAATAAGATGGCACTGAAGAGAACAGTAAACTAAGACCCTTCTCACTCTTCTAACATACGACAATGGCATATTAATAGTGCTCTCTATGCTTAAAGCATATATACAGGGTGGTCCAGATCTAATTATGCAGTTCCAGATCGTCTGGATGACTTTGATTTATGCGGGGATGATTCCAGTTCGGCGCAAAGGCGATTCTTCATGTTTTCAGTTTGCACACTTCTTGATGCTCCAGGATTTTTTGGGTGATTTTCTATGTAGTAAACTTAAGTTATAGCGTAATGAGAATTGCATAATCAGATCTGGACCACCTAATATAATGGTGTTTTCATTTGATAGCAACAATTCAGCCAGCTCTCTGGCACTCTTATTATTTTCCTTGTCCCAGTTAAACGCGTGCCTAGTTGAATTGGTATGTGGATGCTTCCATCTGACACCATTGTGACATTCTTGTAAATATGTTGTGAATGTTTTAGATTATTGTCTCACACACACACACGCACACACACACACACACATATATATATATATACATACACATATATACAGTGTTGTGTATTCAGACCTCTTAAAACCTTTTTAGATACTGCTGTATTAATTAATGTTTTCATTTTGGTATTGTTTAAAGTATCTGCTGAAAGACAACTAATACTTAAGGATTTTTCATCTTAAGCACTGTAGTCTGCAATAAAAATACAAACAGAAGCAGGATGTGTGTCATTGGTAATTTCTAAAGTTTCTAAACACTGTTGCACAGTAAGTATATAACCTGAAGTGTACCATACTTAAACTGTTGTCATCTGAGCAGCTCTCAGGCATTTTTATATACATATTTGACCACTGACACAGTAACATAAATTTAGTCTTGCTTTTTGTAAACAAAGTTATTTTTATCATATAAATGCTTCAGCTACTCAGGCTGAACTTTGTCTCCTCAAACATTTTTAATCTCGTTTTGCCATTATCTGTAAAGTGTACTGAATTTAGACTTGTTCGCTTTGATCTACTTGGCATGTTATTCCTCTTGGTAACTGTGCTCACAAGTTTTGAAGTCGCTCATTCGAGTCAGTTGATAAGATTAGGCTGTCTCACACTCCATTTCTGACATCTTTCCATCCATCCATCCATCCATTACTAGGACATCTTTCCTAACTCAGTAATTATTTCTGCATACACCTACAAAAGTAATGTTAAGTACACACGCCAGTCAATTTCAGTTACTTGACAATGTGCACAAAAGCATGATCTTGCCATCCTGTAACACACAAATGGGCAAACTATGGCCTACTGGCCATGTCCAGCCTTCCATTTATTTTAATCCAGCCTTCCAGTCATTTATCCTCAAGCTAGCATTTGTTTGCAAAATATATTTCAGTGTTTAACAGTATTCTGCACTAGGTGGCCTTTGTTTTTCAGTACCCTATGTCTATTCTATGCACCCACTGAGCAGAGTTTATCTAACACAAACTGTTTTTAAAGAGTACAAAATTGGAATTAAGTTAGTATGCTAATGATGTGTGCAAAAAATGGCATCCATACCAGTTGCAAATTTACAGGTTTGTCAGAACATCTTTGTTCATCAATATATGTCTGAAAGGAATGCAAAAAAAAAAAAAAGCAATCTACATCTTATAGCACAAAATCGACAAACATGGCAGGCCTTTTACAGACAGAGAATTTCTGAAAGATTGAATAGTTGAAGCTCCTCACACTTTTCAGAAGTATCAGCCTGTCATGCAGAACACAAAACCTGGCAAGGATCTGAGTGCAAATCTGGACAGAAAAATTGAAGGATTTTAAATACTTTTGGATGAGAGCACTGACATTAAAGACACATTATAACTTCTCATCTTCGTTCAAGAAATAAATTAGAACTTTGAACTAACAGAGGAATTCCTGGGCATTGAGTTGCTCAAAAGTACAACAACGATACGCGATTTATTTAACTGCCTTTCTGCTAGCCTCGAATGACTAACTTAGTCATAGGATAAACTAATCAGTGTCATCACTAATGGGTTTCCAAATATAAAAAAGACGACTTGACATAGATTTATTACTGTTGTACAGCACTACATTTCACCATAGTTTTAACCTAAATTTTTGTCTGTGTCTCATATCTCCTCTGATCCTGTATGGTCCATGAATTGCAAGATATTTAAAGTGTAGTTTGGCACCCCATCCCCACTACATGGGATATCACAACCACAGTTGAAAAATAAAGGGTATGTGTGGTAAAAATCTCTCCTATTCATTTTACATTATTTTAAGTGAATAAAAGTTAAGTTTGCCTATGCAACAGTAGATTAGAGGAATGACAGAAAGAAGTTTCTAATACAGTATGTCAGTATACTATACACTACTTAGTACAGTACATTATTGTATGCGTATTTTCTTAGACAACCAATTATATATCAAAGAGTGTCCTACCTGCTACAGAATATCCCTGTGACCCCTCTGAAACAGCACACAATATATTTGTATTCATTACATTATAGAGTTGGTTTCCTTTGCTTTAAAACTTTTCGTTATATTATACGAAAAGACTGTAGTGCTTTCAGACAACACTCATTCTATTACTAGCATTACAGAAATAAACATATATATATATACTGTATATATATATTATATATATATATATCTATACTAATAAAAGGCAAAGCCCTCACTCACTCACTCACTCACTCACTCACTCACTCACTCACTGACTCACTCACTCACTGACTCATCACTAATTCTCCAACTTCCCGTGTAGGTAGAAGGCTGAAATTTGGCAGGCTTATTCCTTACAGCTTACTTACAAAAGTTGGGCAGGTTTCATTTCGAAATTCTACGCGTAAGGGTCATAACTGGAACCTATTTTTCTACATATAATGTAATGGAGTTGAGTTGGAGATGGCGGGGGGGAGTTTCGTGTGACATCATCACGCCTCCTACGTAAGTACATAGAGAACAAGGAAGAACTCCAAACAGCGATGAGCACAAAACGCCATTTCACAATTGAGAAGGCAGAAAAACATTATGAAGCAAATGATGCATACAAGCATATTCATAAGTACAGCTACTGCGGAAACAAAGCACGGCGTGAACCGTAAGTTTATATTAAATTAAGTTCATAGACAGGCTGCCACTAGCGTTTGTAATTTAGTGCCTGCCCATATAAGGCCGTCCATCAGCGGCAATCCAATACAAACACTGCCGGTAAATATTCACGTGTGAAGGACTGTGCTTATGCAGAGGAAGATGAGATGGTCAGGGTGGTGTTTGGCACAAACTCATTGAAACTGCGAGAGAAACTTTTAAGTGCGGGTCTTAGCTGACATTACACGAGATGGCACCAGCACAGCTGGGAACCTTCGATGCAAGAACACCAAGCGGCTCACTTGAACTGACGCAGTGCACAGACAAAAGCAACAGTTCCAAAGAGTGCTGAACAAAAACCGAATTACACAATTGAGAAGGCAGCAAAAAAATATGAAGCGTCTGATACATAGAATCATATTCATAAGTGCAGCTACTGCGGAAACAAAGCACACGGTGGAAAAAGTGAATGTCCGCTAAAGGAAGACAGTGTAAAAAACCCGTGCATGCAGTTTGTCACATCTCAGATAAAGAGGAAGACGAGCTGTTTATTGATGCAGTAAGAAACTAATCGATGAATGAAACCTCTTATCTTTACAACGATTGACAAACACGGAATGTAACTTGAACACAACACATCGTACAAATACGACTGATTGAAACAAATAATGATAATCAAATCCTTGATGACAGCAACATTCAATAACACTCACAAAACAATTACTGTATATTGACAATCATGTTACGTTATTTTTAAAATGTTCCCTTTTCATAACTTCTACTTCTCCACTGCGATACGCGGTATATATATAAATGTATATATATACCCGATCTACAGTACATACTCTCGATAGACAAGCCACACGCTGTGGTGCAATTGTAGAGTCTTAAGCCTCTAATGCCGACATTGAGGTTCGATTCGAGAGGGATGCACTGAGTATGTAGCGCTACCGATTCATTTTACCTCGCATCTCCTTGGTTTGGGACGTATGAAAAATATTAGGTTAACGCAGAATCATGTTACGTTATTTTTAAAATGTTTCCCTTTATTAGCACAAGCACAGCTGAGAAGCTTCGATGCATGTACTCCATAACGCGTTAAAAAAATAACGCATTTAATCACACTTTCAATTCCAAGCAAAGGGAACTTTTGTCAATGCATGATTTCCTGGTACATCCATTACACTGATGCACACATCACAGCTACAAAAATGTTAGAGTCGGAATAAAGCGCGTTCCTACGACTGATCATTTCGACTACCCGAGCGAAGCCTTGATAAAAGCATGGTTTTGTGCACACTGAAAAGCAAGCAAAATTAGATGCATTACAGAAAGCGGACTTTGTGGCTCTTACTGGGGATCATTGGACTTCCGTGACCGTTAGTAATTCTAATTACATCTAATTACAAAATGTTCAATGATCACACTGTTTTAGCCTAATGTACAAAATAATTTTGGCTAAGGTTACTCAGAGTTTAAAGATTAAGTTGGTCAAATTACCTTTTATGTTTCTGACTTATTTTTTAAGAAGAAAAACTGCACTTTATGTTGAAATTTTGGTTATTATTATTTAAAGACAATACTATTCTGAAAATCTACTTAAAGTACTTAAACTACCACTTTATTTTTAAGTCTGCCCAATTTTAACCAGGGATGATATTTTTGTTTCTGTTTTGAATTCAAATGCAGTTTAAAGGCTTTTTTTCAGAAATTAAAACAGCTTCAGTTTACAATATTCATGTCCATGTCTATTATTTGATTCTGTAAGCCCACTAAAACACTTTTAAATTAAAAAAAAACATTTGCGATTTGGGGCAAATTACGTGTGCGATTACATACGATTAATCAAGATTAATTCTTACACAGCCTCTAATTAATTGGATTAATTTTTTAATCGAGTCCCACCTAATATATATATATGTGGATATATATATGTAGATTTATATATATATGTGTATATACAGTATATATGTAGATATATATATGTGTATATACAGTATGTATATATATATGTGTGTGTGTATATACAGTATGTGTATATATGTATGTGTGTATATGTATATATATATAACTATATATATGTGTATAGATGTATATATATATATATATATATATATTTATATATATGTTTATGTATGTGTCTGTGTGTGTATATATAACACTCATGACAATGACAAAACAATTACATTGACAATCATGTTACGTTATTTTCAAAATGTTTCCTTTTCTTTTCATAACTTCTTTAACACACTACTTCTCCGCATGCTGGTATTTTACTAGTATATATATATATATATATATATATATATATATATATATATATATATATATATATATATATATATATATGTGACAGATTAAGGGTTTGCTCGCACCCTTGTACCCTCAGACTACACGTCAGACACCAGGTAAAAGTCCAATAATGATATTTATTACAATAATAATGTGCACAAAGCATCCTCCACTCCCAAATACTCCAATAACAATAAACAATCACAAATAACAAATCCTCCAACCTCCCAGACGCTTAGCCACCCTGCCTCCCAACTCAGCTCGTCTGTCTGGGATCTCCCAGAGTCCTTTATACTCCTTGATCCGGAAGTGTTTGTCCCTCAGTCCATGTGACTTTGTATCACTTCCGGGTCAGGTAAAAACTTCTCTTTTTCTTCATCCCGGAAGCACGTCATTTCTTCTGTCCATGTGAGTGGGACGTACTTCCGGAGTGTAGGGAAAATAGTCCCTGGGCCTCCCTGCAGCAACTCCTGGCGGCCCCCATGGTATCCAGTAGGGCTGTGCATTTAAAGACCACTGTCCATAATTCCCTGCTGGCATTTGGGGCACCTCTACGCTGCAAGGAGGGCTCCATCTGGCGGCCTGGAGGTATTGGCCGGGGTACATGGCCGGCCATATCTTACAATATGTATATAATATATACACAGTATATATATTATGTTCCACATAAAATAACCTCAGCAGTGCCTTAAGGAAGCCACATGAGTGAAGCTCTGTAGAAAGTCATCATAGTTTTTTAAAAGGCTGACTATAAATAAAATTTGGTTATAGTTTTGTTAATTGAGTTAATCTAAAGCTTCAATTCCCAATACAGACAGCAAAAGAAACAGATGTTAAGCATAAAGACAATCACCATTTAAAATCAAGTGCAGAATCTAAAGCTCAAATTTAGAATTTGCCTTATCTTCAGAGTCAAGTACTATAATGCTATTCTTTTAGCGAGTTAGAAATATCAGTAAAAGCAATAGCAGCCCATTGCAAATACATTTTCTTGCCCTCCTACTTATTTGCTGTTTTCATTCTCTTCTTCTATAAAATGCTCCATTTCATCTACCTCCTGACAACTAATCTATTTTCCTCTCTGTACTTTACTCATGCAGGCACCCCATTCATGGCTGGCTCCTGCATTGTGCCCATTTTTGAAGCCCCCTTAACAACTTGAACTAGACAAAGTAGGTACTTATTGATATATTTATCATATCATATACTGCAAAAGACACTTGTAAAGTAAATTACATAAGTGGGGGGAAAAACACTATATATACACATGTGCGTTTAGGAGGCAGTCAACAAGCCCGGAGGTGGGTGAAATATCGTGAGACAAGGGGTTGATCTGTGGTACTAATGCCTCGCTCTCTTTTTTGTCAGACCCATAGAAGGATAGTAAAGTACGTATCATTATTCTGCCGCCAAACGTCACTTCCAGCTCCATCCAGTGACGATACTTCCGGTCTCCTGAAGCTAATGTCACTTCCTCCATCACATCAGTTCCGGTTCTTGTTGATGATGTTGTATCCATCATCTCCTGCCACCTCATTTCCGTCAGCTATTTTGTTCATGTATAAAAATGCCATCTGTTTTATTCATGTTTTTGATCACATTTTTTTGCCTCATTGGACAAGCTGCATTTTCTGCTTGTTGTGTTTTGCGTTGATCATTTCAAAGCCTGTAAAGCAGCTGTCATTTGGCCAGTTTGTGTCTCTGCCACTCACGTTGTGAACGGAAGGGATGGGGGACTGAATGCACGCTAAGGAGAAGCGGTCAGATCATCTGCTGGCTTCCTGCTGCTGGCAAGCTGCATGTTCTGCTTGTCGCCTGTCGTTATTTTAAGAGCTGGGAGCACAAGATGTCTGTCTGCCAAAAGCATTCCAACAACTGCTTGGTTAGATGTCCGTAAACTTGTTTTAAATGTTGTCTCACTGCCTTGACTTGCGTGTATCTTTCACGGGATGTCAAATTGCAATTTCTTGGCACCAAGTCTCATGTTTAAGGTCCCCGCGAGACGCTCCATGGCCAATCTCTTTCATCTCGCGGGTCTTTAAAGTGTCTTCCGAGAAGATCACATCTTGTCTCCCTTCCACCAAGATTTTTTTTTATAACAGAGAGATTTATATATTAAGAGTAATGGAGTTGTAGAAAGGAGAAGGAATCAAAATCAAATGCAATAAATGTAATTAATTATGGATTTATAAAGTAAGACTGGCAAATTCCACACTCTAGAACTGAAAACAAATGCATTCAGACTGATGTGAAGGAACCCGACGTACACATGCAGTCTTACAACTTCTTTCAAGTCTGTTTCACCACTGTACAGTATTTAATTTGAGAATGTCCTTGAACATTATTATGCACACTTGATATGACCACCAAAAGGATTATACTTACGTTTTATATACAGTATTTGTAACTTGTGGTATATATCTGTTACTGTTTTTTTTCTCTTATGTACAGTACATTAAAGTGGACTATACCTTTATTCATTCATGTTATGATTATGTTCTGTTTATAATTTTTTTACTTCTGTTTGAAAGCATATTTCTAAATGTTTATTTAAGTCTATTTTAAGTAAATTCTTTTTAGGATGGTGAAACTAATTCTGATATTAATCTTCTGCTTCACATTTATTTTGAAATGTTACAATGTTTTGTCTTTTTTTCATGCTAATTGGGTTAGAGTTCACACCTTGTGACATAACACTATAAAGATCACACTGTACACTTCCTCATCATCTGAATATAGCAAATTTTCTCTTTTACAATTACTAGACTATTTGTCCATCATTTTCTTCCTGATATTCAATTCTTTGTCTATTTACTTTGAATACGATTTTCGATTATGTTTTGGCTTTAAGTCTGATAAGATAAGTCTGATTTCCTGGTTACGTTACATTCCTGACATATATTTCATTTCCTGGACCTCAATTCAAATTATTTCAGCTATTCTTTAACAGAACACTACTGAAATCTGAGACTAATGCAGCAAACTTAATAAAGGGTACAAAAGAAGGAGTAGACGGTAACTGGAAAGATGTTATAACAGTGATTAGAATGAAAGCTAAAAAGGTGATAGAAGGGCTCTTTAGACAACAATGCAAAAAATGAAATGGCTAAAAGATTTGTTTGTGTTCACAATAATGGCATTTCAAATTAAAGTGCATACAGTGGAATATGCAGACACAGAAGGATCTGTATAATTTGACAGTCATTAATGGTAATGCTAAATGTGTTCAAGGTTATAGAAAACAAGGGCCAATGGCTGTTTCATAAAAAAGCTATACACTGAAAGAACACTTACAACTACAATACCTAACAAGAAGGAGGTCTCCCTTTGACTTTGAGAGCAGCCTTAACTTGCTGGTGCATGGAGTTAACAAGATCCTGAAAGTACAAGAAAGCAATACTAGCCAATGCCAACTCTGATGATTCCTATAATTATTACAAATTAGCTGGTAGTAAATTTCTACTCTAACAGGTGTGAGATTCGCCCGGACACCACCAGTCGGAGACCACATCTTTATAAAAGTCACACGTTTATTTTTCATTAATAAACACAATCCCAAAACACCACACAATGCACAAGGCAACAATCACCACAATTAGACTTCTTTCTCTCAGTCCTTGGCCGCCAATCTCCTCCTGGGAGCTTCGTCTTGCTCCCTCTCCCGACTCTAGCTCCTAGATGTCTGGGAGGCGGCACCTTTTATTCCTGCCCGGATGTGCTCCTGGTGTGGCAGAAGTGCTGCCCTTTGCCCCGGAAGCACTCCGGGCGTCCCTGGCAGGATACTCTGCCATCTTGCCAAGTGTGGCGGAAGTAATGTTCTCCCAGGTTCTAGGAGGCTTAAGACGCCCCCTGGCGGTGGCCACGGGTCCCAACGAGTTGGAAAGTCTCTCCTCCTCTCCCATGGTCCTCTCCTGCTCCAGGGCGGTTGTGTCCTCCTGACCTGGAAGCTTTTACTGCCACCTTCCGGACCCTCTAGGACTCCTGGCCAGGTAAGAACCCCAGCCGTCTGTGACACAGGTTATTTCCATTTCATTTTACAAATACTTGACTAGATTACAATCTAGATAATATTGGGAGTTCATTACATTCACTCTTACTGTGCAAAACCATACCATGACTTTCCTAGAGTTGTGTCATGGAATTTTATCTTGTCAAAAAGCTCATTTCTAAGATGGTTATAATTGTGGACTGAAGGAATACACTTGTGATATTCTACTGTAAGTCAAAATACTTTACTTTTACCTCTGTGTGCTATAGATCCATACAAAATATTTATGCCACAACATCACTAGAGTGTTCCCCACATTCTGGACTTATATACTTCATTGCCATAAATAAGCAAAAAACTTAAGACAAGGGAGAATTACTATTTTACAATGTCCATTGGTCTCTTCTTCGTCTGCCATCTAACTCAGACTTTAGTGATATTTTTCTTTCTTAACTTTTATGGTCTTAGTTTTAATTTATAAAACCAGTTTCTTAACTTTTTATAGGATTAACATCTTTTATAAGCATTGGCTATTGGGGAAGTTTGAAAATGCTGAATATGTAAGGGCATGGGCCTAACAGAACTTCCACCAGTTATTTACTTTACAGTGTTTTAAAACACTTTGTCTGCTGCTGGATATCTAGTAAACATTTGTTATCTTACGGCCTGTTCTGTTTTGGAGACTACTATTTCCTCTTTTGATGGGTTTTCTGGCTCCAAATTGTCTTCAGGGACCTCCTTTAGCTCTTCCTCCATCTACTTTAATTTCTCCTTAGCACTGTTAAATAGATCAGATTCCATCTCACAGATAAATTTCCTGTACCTCTTTCTAATGGTTATAAGGTTATAGGATTGTGTCAATTAAGCTCTCAGACTGTGCTTTACCATTCCACTAGGGACCAAAAGAGTGACACTACTCTGAGTCTTCTAGCATACCAATTATTATGGCTTTTTCCTTAGTTTTCTCGTCCCCGATCTCTTTTTTTTTAACATTTATAGCAAATCACTGGTGACTGTCTCTTAAATCTAAGACAAGGACCCACGTTAATTATAGCTTCATGTGTTGCAATGTGATATGTCTGTTCTTTGCACTCAATGTGATTTTCCTGACCACAGGTCCAACATAGCATTGGTCTACAAATGTGCAATACAAACAGCAGCTCCTGCCCGACTTACAGATAGTAAAGACATTAACATTAATTTTCCTGTTTTTTAAAGACCAGAAAAGTCTTTACCACCACCTTATAGTGGATGGTAAAAACTGAGATAACCAGGTGTTAAAGTCCTCAATCATATTCTTGCAGAATACATTATTACACTTATTACCTTGGTCTGATTGTGTGCTAAAATTTGCTAATTGGTATCATGCAGGTCACCAATAATTCTCCAAATGTTAAGGAGCAAAACTAAGGAAATAAATATGTTGCCTTTTCTCTTTTATGTACATCTGTAGTATGAGTGCCATTCCCCCATCAAACGCATTTAGTAGCACTTCCCTTCACTTTTATGTAAAAGTCCTTAGCTATTTTTATCTTTATCTTTATCCAATCTTTATAGGAGCACTCAGTGCCAAGGTTTGTACAGTTTATATAGCAGCATGCATGCTGTTAGTCTAAGAAAGCAGCATGTTCTATTTTCACCATAGGCATATGGAACATAGTAGATCTCATCAAGCACAGGGCACAGGTAGTGTCTTGCGAGCTGTGGTGAAGGGACAATTAAGGGGGAGACTAAGGGGACACACAGCTGATAACCATGCTTTGGTCTACACGATTAGAGGTGTCCGGAGGATGTCACTTCTGCCCTGCCACCACAAGTCAGGCCATTTCCAACGCAGAACACATATAAAGCACTGAAAGTTAGTGTTCATTGATGGATCAGAATTGCCTGAAGAAGCAACATTCACAAGACATAGCAAAACTGGTGGATAGGCATTCTTTTTCTACATTTTTTTAAAACTTACTTCCATTAACCTGGACATTAAACAGGACTCCCTGTGGGACCTCAACTGTTCTCCTGACTTTCTTCTCATTTGTTTAAAATCTACAGATCTGACGTAGCAGTGGATTTATAAGGTTACCAATGGCGCCACAGTCATAAGAGATCTGGTGGCTATGCCGTCAGCACAGGTTTTCGTTTAGTTTTAGGATATGCACTCACACATTAACACACACACATACTAATTGATACCGGGTGAATTATCAACAAACAATTAATCTAAAACATACATCTTTGTCATGTAAGAGGAAAACTGAAATATGCAGAAGAAAAATCATGCACACTTGGGGTGAACATACAAGTTACAGACTGGGAGATCATAGGACAGGATTAATTTCAGGACTCACCACAGACATTTACTACTGAATTGCAATTACTCATCATAATCAACCAATCATTATTTACTAACTGGGTTTTCAAGTATTCTTATTGAATCCTATATTACCTTCACTTTTTAGTTTCCGACAACTGTGGTTCAAAAAGAAATGTTTGGTGATGGGGTAAAAAAATTCTCTGTTAAGTTCATATTTTGATTTTACAATGTTCAAAACACTGAGAAAAAATGATTTTAGCATGGAGTCTATATTTGTGTGTGAAAATTCTAAATTGATTTTAATGTCATAAAATTAAAAATTTTGTTGTAAAGTTATGCATTTATTGGATTGTGCAGAGCTCTTGGATGGCTACAGCCCAGCAAAGAGAGAACATTTTAGAACAGCAGTTTACAAGATGTCAGCCCAGAATGCCAAGACCTATGTACAACCGTACCTCTCAACAACACTGGCCTATCATCTTCAAACAAGTCCATTGTGTTTGTCTTGTTGTAAGTGTAATAAAAGACAGGAAACAGAGGAAGGTTTTGGGAATCCACCCTGTATAATGACAGGCAACACAAAACAGCTACGCAGAATATTCATAAAAGACTGAGTCTCAAATAGACTGAGGAGAAAAGGTGCAGGCTTTTATAGTTGCTTTGCAGGAAGAGGCAGGAGCTGAGGGGGATGGCGGAAGTGAGGTCAGTAGGTGGGCATGGCCTGGATAGGAGGGCAGAAGTTGATGCTGATTTAGCCCGGTTTCCCTTCTGTAGAAGAGGAAGAAGAGAGGGCAGTGCACTTTATTAACCCTCAAGCTGACATCTTACCCTCCGTTAAGCCCTTTCACTGCCCTCCCATTTGAACATGTGTGATATAAGCTCCAAGCCTCTTGTTTTTGGTCTAGTTTGGTCCAACACTTATTTCAACATCTTTCAAAAACAGTTTAACCTATGTCCAACTATAGAAATAGTTTAACCATGATTTTTGCAGTCTGCTATGTTTAGTCATGGGGCCAAACTTTTGCACAATTAGTTTCTGAAATGCATAATTTATTTAAATATACATGTAGACGCAAACAAGAGCATACACACACAGGTAGTTACACACTTAAAGAAATTTGTTAGTGAATAAAACAGAGCTTGTTTTCTGTATGAAGGCATACACTGGATAATGAAAGTAAACAAATGAACACACCCAAACACACACACTCGACAATATATCTGGAAAGGTCAACGGCACAAAAGCATTAAGCCACCACCAATCTACCAAACTGTCTATCTACACAGCTTGTTTACCTCATTTGACTCAATATGTTTAGTTTCAAGTTAATACTATTTAAGTTGTACATTTGATTCAATTTCCTGGTAATTTTACTCAATGTTTATTTGTGCACTTAATAAATATTATATAAGTTAATGTATTTGATTCTTTAGTATTGTGCAGTACAACTGATTGCATTCTATTGTAAAATCTTGCATTGAGTGATTTCCTGTACTATCACTTAAGTGTAATCTACATGAAAGTACAATGTGGACCATTACTCACCAATTTTTAGCAATTAAAAGCTAAAAATATTTAATGTTTTGTGTTTCACAGAAAAGTCTGCAATTTGATTTCTCAAAATGTTGTTTTTCTCTGTTTTTAGTGGATCATTTCCAGCAGCAATAATCCAGTGAGGTTCTCTAAGTGGGTTTAGGCAACTAAATGTCAAATTCTGTCATGCTTTTATGTTTTATCAAAATTATATTATTCAGTGATGGAATATATGGCAGGTGCTGCTGCCTACAGGTCAAGGTTCCTATGATTGATTTGCACAATCACTCCTAACACACCAAGCCAGCCTCTTTCAAAGTTTGTGAATATTAGATACAAGTTAAGAGGCCACACAAGTTGTAAAAATATGAATATATTTTTTTTTTCAACAATGTGCTTTAATTCCAAAATTGTTTAACCTATTTCATCTTCTTGGTCATCCTCTTTTTTTCTTTTTTCAATTTTTACTAAATGCCATTTTTCTATAAATATTGGAAACAGCATTTAAAAGAAATGTTAGATTAATGTCTTTGGATGACCATGCTTTAGATGATGCTATTATTGCAAATACAGCCAAATCAGCATTGGCCAAATTGAGCTAGTTAAGTTATTACATCAAACTGTAAGTATGAATATTTGAAATATGAAATATTATAATATTTGTAAATTGAAATATCTTAAAACAATGTTTTTTTATACTTAGTATTATTATTAATTTTAGGCACCTTGCCAGTTTGCATATTTCCTTCAATATAACTGGAAAAAGCAATTTACTCCGACAAGCTGGAGATGCACCATGTAGTATGCATTTAAACATAAAGTATGACAAATGACCTACATGTTAAAATGAATTATGATGGGTTTAGGGTTTTCTTGATCAAATTTTAAAACATACTGCAGTTAAATTGCACAAGTCCCCATTCATTTCCATCTCTTAAAATATGAAGTTCAGGTCTCAATAAATACTTTAAATCTTAAAGCTAATGAATTGGTTATTAGCTTTGAAATTCAGAGGCAAGTATCTTGATTAATTTCATATTCTGCCGTTTTTTCTTTTTGTTTTTTTTTAGTTATTCGAGCAATGTGCTTTTTTTTTTTTTACAAATACTTTTGCTAACTTAAATCTAAAAGATTTAAATTACCAAAAGATTTTTTTCCTTGCAAAGTATGACCATAATGATGAATCATAATGGTAGTTATGCTGATGTCTTTTATTAAACCTAACAAAAAACCTAATAATGTTATTCTTTCCAAATACTGACAATAAAATTTTACACAGTAGTATCCCACATAATTATGTAGTAATTAATACATATCAGTAAGTGAGATAAAAAATAACAAATATTTACATTTTAAACACATATTATTTGTGAGTGTCTATTAGTATTGTTATTAAATATTTAAGATATTTTAAGTCTAAAATAAAAATCCCTATGACAAAAATTGAAAGGTATGTAGATGGTTAAAAATAGTATTCAGCTAATGCTCCGGCAACCAAGGGTAACAAGGGATAGATATTTGATGAGACTGTTTATCTAAAGCTGTGTATTCCAGAAGAGCACTTCGCTGAAGTGAGTCCATGGTCGTGAGATAAACAGGCGTCATTGAGAAGGGCTGGAATAGCCTCTGGAATGCGTATGACATGTTTTGAAATTGTGTTTCCTTAACTGGCCATTGAAGTGCTTTAATAGGAATTTCTTCTTTCATTTCCCTCTTCGGCTCTCTTGTTCCTATGAATTAGTATCATATATCAGTACCAACAATACATTATAGAGAATGAAGTGGTGTTTGTGTTCCAGCATGTACATACAGTATGTTATGCTTAATTGTCAAAAAGGGTTAAATGAGTTAGCATATCTGTTTTGCTTAAATATTAACTTAATTTAGAAAAGTCTCACCTTAAATATATGATTTTGTGTCAATGCACCAATTTTCAGCATTTTGAAATCTTACTACTCAAGGAGAAGAATCTGTAAATAACAGTATATTAGATAGTGACTTTAAAATACGTCCATTTGTTTTCTGAGTCGTTTCACTGGCTTTCAGTTAAGTTTAGTATACTTTACATTACACTGAAGAATACTGTAGACAAATAAGTTCATACTGAGCAATGAATAATTAAACAAATATACAGTATAAGATAGAGCAGCCGAATTATAATAAGATACACTCAACAGATAAAACACCTATTTAAAAAAATAAGTCCTGAAGTTTGTTTTAAATGCATCAACTGTATAAGATTGAAAATTGTGACATGGTGTGTAATAATAACATTATAATGTAACTTGTTAGAAAGACTGAAAATACTGTTGTCATGGAAAACTTTATATGTATGCAAAAGATGCTAATAATACAGTATATCCAGTATTTACTAGGAACCCGTGAAAGAGCAATAATAAAGCAGTAACAGTATTCTGTATGCCCCATTTTTAGCAGTAAATTGTGCATTCTGTAATATGTTTCTTACTTTATTTGAAGCACCAACAAGCAGATCATAGCAATAATCAAGATGAGAAGTGACCAAAGCATGCATAAGCATTTCAGTAGCATGACTGGCAAGAGAAGGTCTAATTTGTGAAATCTTCCTAAGTTGAATGAAATCAAGTCTAATCAGTTATATTCTCAACAGGAGTCTTAAAAGGTAAGTTAGAATCTAAAATGACACCCAGGTTCCTGACTTTTGAAGAATGAGTGATAATGTAACCATTAACATAACACTAAAGGTGTCAACTAATTTAAAGAAGAGTCTTATATCCTATTATTAATTAGTAAAACCTCAGTCTTGTCTCCATAGAACACCTTCTGTTATGCGGTTTAAAAGTATGACAGATTGTAGATCTATATGGTTGTATCGGAGAAGACGATCACAGTAAGCTGCAACGGCTGTATTAGTTTAGGTACTTTGAAATGGAATGCCCAAAGCAGCTCCAACTAATATTTTGAACTGGGTATTTGACCCCTGTTTTACGAGTATAAAGTCAGGTGCATATTCAAAGCTACTTTTTCAAACAATTTTGCCACTGATCAGAGCTGTAGAGTGTTCTATTGACTCTGCTGGAATGTCAAAGGATGGATGTCCAGAGCAGGGAACTGCGTCACCTGAACTGGAGTGTAGTAGAGTCTGTTCCACCAGTTCCTCGATAATTTCAAAAATAGTTTCATCTATATCGGAGTCTAAAAGGGCCGCCAACATTGTAATTTCTTCTGATAAATCTTCAATTCTCTCTCTGAAATAGGTAATATCTTCGGCAGAATCTATTTCATCGGCAGTAGTAAGCATTTTTCTAATTAATTCTTGTGCTTCAATTCACCAATCAGTAACTAGAGGGCATGTTAGAGCCCACCCTCTCAACTTTGACGAGTGAAAGTGACAGTTTTATTTCAAGTCGTATTTCATAACGGTTTGCAGGAATGTTACAGACAAAATTAAATAAATAAATAAGCAACAAAAAACATTTTTTGACACATTTATTTATTTATTCTCTCATTTCATGACATATTTATTTATTTAGGCTCTCACTTTATGACACATTTATTTATTTATGCTCACATTTCACAGTACTTTTATTTATTTACGCATTTATTCATTTATTTAATTTTGTCCAAAATATTCCTCAATAAAATACAGTGTATTGGATTCTGTACTTCTTTGAAACAGGGTTATCATACTGTAGACATCTTTTCCTTAAAGTAAATGGAGCACGCATAAAGCTTCCATAATGGCTTTGTCAGATTTAGCGCCATCATGCAGTCCTAATCAGTAGCTGCAGCTCAGCTCCACTCTCATCAGTGTAATATTGTGTTCTTGATACATTCCTGATATTGATGTACTTTCATTTTAATTTTCAAATTACCCTGACTACTTTTAAATGAGGTAGGTTTTTCATAAGTCTTCACTGGTTGTGCTGCATAGTATCGACTGAGAAAAGCCTAAACTAGAGAGGCTGTCCAGTTATGATCCGATGGAATTTCAAAATTTAAAGGCTGAGGCTTTGCCCATCAGGAGTCAGCCTCAACTCTCCAAAAAGGTCCATTAACAAAATTAGCATCACCTCTAAACTCGTGTAGGCGTCAGAGCCTGCATTGGGCCAAGAAATTAGTTGAACAAATTTAAATTCAAGAAACCTACAGTTGGGAGAGAGGAAAACCACACAAACTGCTGGCCCATGAAAACAAAAAAAAAAACCCTTTAAAATAAAAAAACAAAAATCATTTAGCACAAATTCCCAAAGCAAAGGCAAAATAGTATGCATAAAAAAACAACATTGTAATTTTAAAATCAAGCCAAGATCCAAACACCAGAAAATGAATCAGTAAGCATTTCCAGAAGAAACCAAAAATATTACTAAGTTATTTTTCATAATTGTACATTTATATAATGGATGTTGCATGCTATGTATAACTGTTGTTAACTGTTCTGAGATGACAAGCAACTAAGAATTTTATGTTATGAAGTACTCATGACAATAAACTTGATTTGACATGCTGTATTTTGATTCATTTCAACAAGTGGCTAACCTAGCAGAGTTGGAATCTGTATCCATTATATATGCAGCATATAAAAGTATACAGTAGAAGTTCACTGCTTTGTTTAAATTGTTTTTCTGTTTATATTTCAACATTGTGATTTGTATTTATGCTGCATTTCTATACTGTATTTGCAATTATTGTATGCCTTGCTGAGTTTTTATGTGAAATTATACTTTATCATTTAGCTCCATTTAGAGTCAGTAATTAACTTAACATACATTTCATTTGAATGTGGAAAGAAAATGGAGTAGTCTGAGAATGCCCACATATGTAAAGAGCATGGTCAACACAAACAACAAGCGGAATAAAACTCACAGCCTGTCAGGCAGCATATGTAACCATCATGCCATTCTCCATCTGTAATTTGCATGTTGTTTTATTCTTTTGAAAGAAGGATATATCTTTATTTCATATTTCTTGCTGGCTAGGATTAATTTTTCTATGTTATATGTTGCTGTTTAAATCAGGTAGTCTATAATATTACTATAACTATCAGTGTTAATAAGGAAGTACATCATTGTCTGCATATGTGTAGTGACTGTGGTACGTGAAGATCTGCATGACAAAGGGTTTTTCTGTAATTAGACACTCTAATCCATAATAATGAATTAATCTATTGTAATATGTTCCACAAAATGTTTGGAGTTATTATATGTTCTGTGGCGGTCAAAACAGTCCTGGCTCCATATCATACACAAAATCTTGTTTTTATTACAGTTGCTAATAACTTATTTATTTTACTTTAGGGGGCATTAGCAATGTGAAAGGATAAATAAACCATGCTCTATCTCTCAATTTTGCTCCAGAATTCAACTGAAGTTTCCTCTTCATCTGGAAGCTCTGTTAAAGCTTTTTTCTAGTGCAATATTTTCAGTTGGGCTCTGAAATATAAAGCAGAACTGTAGCTTGGCATAAGGAATTCTTCAGATTATCAAAGTAAGCTTGCTTTAGGGAGGCACATTACACTCTTTGAGGTATTACGCTTGCTCATACTAGTAAGAAGCTTGTTTCTAGCAATTTCTTAGAATTGTTGCTAGTTTTTGGCCTTTCTGATGTTTGACTGATAGTTATGTGACTGTGTCTGTTGAGAATGAACTGAAGTGAATGAGACATGGGATTGAAGCGACCCATCCTTCCACCGATTACCTAAAATGTTGTCCTGTTCAGAATCGTGGATGGCAGAATGAAGCTATACATTACTATTTAAAAATGGATTGTGGATGTGAAAGATATAGCAATTAAAATATCATTGGCAGTCGTAGATGTGTATACAGACACACACACACGTATGTATGTGTATATATATATATATATATACTGTATATATATATACTGTATATATATATATATATATACTGTATATATATATATATAGTAATTACAGTATGGTTGAGTGAGCTAAACAGATGGTACATTGCTTTTTCACAATGATGTTGAAAGAGCTAATTAGAAGTAACAGTTTAAGAACTAAAGAAGCCCACATCTCAAATAAGAGCCATTGTTCTTGCGATGGTATTTGTGTCTTTTGAAGAAATTTAAAGAAAAGAAACCAATAGAGATCTACTGTATATTTATAAAAACAAAAGAAACACGAGTGAAATCACCTTTTTTGCCAAGTAAGCAACTGTGAGTAATTAAAGGGTATTTCTCTGCTTTACAAACATAATACTAATAATTATTTGCATTTACTGTATATATTATATATATATTTTCTCACTACTCAAAGCGCTCAAGGGACCAAAAGAGCAGGGTGCCTATTAGCATTTACGGGAATCGAACCAGCAACCTTCCAATTACCAGTGCAGATCCCTAGCATCAGAGCCACCACTCCGCCTGGTAAACACATCCTTAGAGACATAACTGCAGAGTTAAAAGGAGGTCAGCCCCTAAAAATGTTAATTATTACTGCAGTTAGTACACAATAGCTGTTCACAGGTAAAGGACTGTAAAGTTCAGAAAAGTGTGCCTAATGTTCTGACAATTCACTGCATCAGAGCAGTGTACAAATATTTTTTATGGTTCATCTGTGCTAGGATTATGGAGGATAGAGAGTGTGAGCAGGAGATAAATATGACTTTTTGTGTAAAACTCCTTAAATCCTCTACCAAGAGCTTCAAAAACGCTTCAAGAAATATTGGGTAATAGGAAAAAAATTTTGAAAGCATAAGTGAACTTATGGCAGTATTTTAAAGAGACAGCCACTTTCTCTACCTTTCATTATTTAACTTTCCTTTCCTAATGTAGGCTACATGAGAAATGAGGTTATGCTCCTTTTCATAAAAGACTTATTTGTGGAATGATGTTGTCTTTAAACTTCAGCAGTGAAAATCCAAAGGAGGCAGCTAGAAAAAACAGTTTTTCAAATGGGAGTACTGCATATGCAGATAAAATGTGCTTCTTTCTTTAGAGCAGTGACATATGCTTACTTGCCTATGAGAAATACTTTCATTACCATATTTTTCATAGCATGGTTACATGTTTTTGAGGTTAGCACAAAACATAATGTTTGTTAGTTGCTCAAAATATTCTACTCCTTAATGATTCCATCCCTAACCTTAACTGATAAATCCACCAACGGGAAAGTAGAACAATAGTAAGCACGAGAGAGCGGTAATAAATGCACTGTGAGGAACACAGACTTCAGAGTTGAGTTCATATAAACATTTGAATATGTGCTTATATACACAGTATCTTTATATGTAATACACTACCATGACTGTTCGTTTGTCTGTCCGCAGGATTTCAAATCACCTGTAGTTCACACACCATTTGATATATTGACCTGAAATTTGGTACACATATACTACGTGACGTCTACTATCCGCTTTTGGGGTGATGATTGACCTCCAAGGTTATTCCTCATTTTATTTTTATTTTATTTTATTGTAGAATCAGCATTGGCCAGCAGGGCAGCCATGCTGCGCATGTGTACAGGCACTGTTCTCATTCCCTACCACCTTCGCTGTCACTTCCCCTACCTCTTCATATCTTAAATCATTCTTGAGGCAGATTGAAGATTTAAGTGCCAGCTTAAGTGAAAGATTAAAGAATTCCAACACAAACACTGACTTAATCAGTTTTAACGCGGAAAGATGAAAAGAAGAGGGACGCTAGGGAGGAGAAAAGAAGAGCTGCTCAGGAAGCAGCAAGCGCATCGGCCTCTGAGCAAACAAATGCTAAACATACAGAGAAAGAGTATGAAAACTATGAATGCTCAAGTCAAGTGTATTCACTACACGTTATCGTGCAGTGCGCTGTTACTGCTAGTGAATATTTTAGATATGTGTGTAACACATTAGGCACAGAACAGACCCTGAAGGAGACATTAGTTCATCACTCATGAGTAGATCTTATATGCTTATATCTTATTCTTATGCTGGCCCAATGTTAAATCTGTGATTAATTTCGCATGCATGTTTGTGGGATTAAAGTGAAAAATCTGGAAAATATATAACGGAAAAGAAGAGAACATGCTAACTCCATAGAAGCACTGGACAAGCCACTTTTAGGCCTTTATAGATGTGATGCATTGTGTTTCATTAGTGCATCATTGTTCTGCTCTCATAATCAACAGGTTAGGTCAGGTCAGGGAGCATGCACTGGTACAGTGCGTTGCCACACCCACCACATGATGAAACAGCTCTGGTTGGCAACCTTCCAGGCAGACACATGGTCCAGTTCCACCCTCCGGAAATGACCCTCTATCTGCCGCAGCCAGGTGTTTCGTTGGCATCCCCTTGGTCTGGTCCAGCCAGTTGGGTCATCAACAATAAGGATCCTCTGAGCCAGATCACCCTCTGGGAATCACACCACATTGCAGTAGTGCCATAGCTGACGCTCCCTCACAATGCAGGTAATGTGCCTCTTTTGGGACTCCATGAGCAACCACTCTTTCAACGCAAAGTCAAACCAGGATTCTACGAACAGACAGAGTACCAAAGAATTCCAGTCTTCATCTCCGGTCACTGGATAGCGTCCATGTTTCTCAACCATATAGCAAGACAGGAAGCACCAGGACTCTAAAGACTTGGACCTTTGTCCATTTGCATAGATATCAGGAGCACCACACACTCCTTTCCCGCGACCTCATAAACCCCCCATGCTCTCCCAATCCGTTTACTGACTTCATAGGAAGAGTCACCAGAGACATGAATGTCACTGCCAAGGTAAGTAAACCTCTCAACAAGGTCAACACTCTCTCCACAGACAGTCACACTGCTGATGGCTGTGCTCAGGAGGTCATTAAAGGCCTGGATTTTGTTTTTTATCGCAAGCCCAGACACTCAGACTCCTCACTCAGTCTCTTGAGAGGCCTGATCAGAGTCGCCATTGACTCTGCAAAGATCACAGCATTATCAGCAAAGTCAAGATCAGTGAAACTTTCTTGTCAACTGATGCCCCACAGCTGCTGGACCCCAAGACCCTGCCCAACACCCAGTCCATGCAAGCATTGAACAGAGTAGGAGCAAGAACACACCCCTGATAAACCCCAGAATCAACTGGGAAAAACGTTCTGCCTCCACTCTGCACAGCATTCACAGTATCAGTGTACAGGCCAGAGATTATATCCAGCAGCCTCGAGGGGATCCCGTGAAGTCTCAAGATGTCCCATAATCAACAAAGAAAAAAATATACAAGATTGAGCACTGTAAGAACTTCATGGTAAATGACACTAAATGTAACATGAGTATTAGTGATAGGCCATTAGGTTTTACTTCAGCGTTCCTCATCTAGATAATAACTCCACTGCAAAACAAAGTAATTCTTTTTTTTATGGAGAACATCAGAAATGTAGGAAAAAGGGTTGATATGAAACTTTTTTTAGTACAAATATATACCGTTACATTAAAAAAACTGCCTTGTTTGCAAAGAGTGCTAACAGCTAGATGCCAAGTGCTTAATATTGTGATATTAAAGTGTCCACATACTTGGAAATTTTATATTCCAAAAAGGGATAAAAAGGTTAAAAGGGGTGAGGTAAATTTAGTTTTTAGTTTTTAATTTAGTACATTTAGTTTTAGAACTATGATCTTATGGTTTGGTGTTTTTAGAATTGTTGGTATTTTTCATTAGCTCAACAGGGTTTGAATCCTACAGCTGGTAGGTGTGTGTTCAGAGTTTGCATTGGTTTCTCTCTGAATTCCCTGGCAGTTCTCCCACTTCCCACAAATCTGTACAGATTAGAAAAATTGTGTGTGTGGGTGTGTGTGTTAGTGGGCCCTGCAATGCATAGGCACCCCTTCTAGTGCTGCATCCTGCTTTGCACCCACTGCTGACAAGTAGACAATCTCCCCTCTTGACTCTGAATGTATGTGCATACAGTATATGTTATAATTAAAATGTAAAGTTTTTAATGTCTATGGTGAAGCTGACCCTCATTTAAACCCTGCAGTCTTATAGACTAGCTGAAGTACAGCAGGTTTGCCAAAGGCTAACTTTGAACTTTGAGAGAAGCAAATCACCCTAGTGGACAATTATCTTGTCATTTGTATTGTGCAAAAAATGTTGTTTATACCTGTGTTGTCACCTTGTCTTAAACGAATGTTGTCAAATAATTTATCTGTGCTGTATTATTTGTTTATGAACTGATGTTACCTGTGCTACTTTGCAGCACTCTGCCAAACTATAATAAAGGATGCTGGAAAATAAATTAATGTCACTTATGAATAAACAATAAAACTGTATCTAACAAGTACTATATAACTGCAGAAAGGCAACAATAAACTGCAAATCTTAAGAGGTTCAACAGATTTTAATCAAACATTTCTAAATTCCACATGCTGAAAAGACCTCCATGATCTTGTGTGATGCCTGCCAACACTATATGTGAACTGGCAAGCTCACTAAGCAAACCAAACGGCCATTCTTTTGTTGTGAAAATTTATAAAACTGCATTTTGATGAAAACAAACAATACTTAGCTCTTTAAAGTAGCAAAATAAAGATGACAAATAACTCTCTGCTTCATAGCTTACCACATTAGCACAAGTAAATCAAAACTCTGAAAGAATTGCCTGGGTGATGTATTTTGCATTCTTGATGTAGTTTAAATTGTTTTATTCATTTGGCTTTACTTTTTCTTTTTTGTAATTTTAATCTTCAGGTGGAATCACCTAAACATGGTAGCTGTGTGTCCCCATTCAGATAGTGAGTGCAAAGGCAACAGAATTAGAGCGGTTTGTTGAAGCAAAACCTTACTTACTCAAGTGTAGTAAGAGTGAAGTCATATTAATTACCAAAGTTAGGGTCCTGTGTGGTTTAGATTTTCATTTCAGATGATCTGAAACAATTCTGGGGCTTTTGCAAGCCTTATAATTATTAAAGTATAGGGGTGAGTGCACTCAAAAACCACAATGTTAACCTAAATAGCTTTCATTAGCAGTCATTACCATCTCAGAAATGTTTTAGCATCTATTAATTCACCTCGTTAATCAAAGGAGAAATTGATGGTTTCTGCAGTCCCTCATGTCAGAGCTAACAGCTTTGTCCATTACATACTACTTCAACAGGAAATGCAGTTCAGTGGGTAGGGCACTAGGTGGTTAGGTTGACAGATTAGAAAACACTTCAGCTCCAACAACCACAAATGGGGACCCTTTGAGTCTCCTACAATGGCAATACCAGCTGTAGCAGAAAAGGGCACATAATTGTTGAATCGAGTGCAGATGAGGTTCAGTGAAAATACAGAAGACAGCAAGGAATGATGCCCATTATGTTTGTTCACAAAAATCAACAGGAAGCAAACATTTATTTAGTTGCAAACCAGATCATTTACTCCATCCTTTCTTCTATACTTCTTGTTATTCTGACTTCGCTGGGTGACAAGAGTATTTAAATAAGAATGGGGTCTGGTGTCAGTGGTAGCCCCCCTTCTCATCTCAGCGGGTTATTGCATACCTTTCCCCAGCCCATATGTGACAAATGTTACGTGTGGTTATTTTTGTGGTTGTTTATGTTTAAAGACTTTCTGTATAATAAATATCTATATGTTTTGATGCATTCTGATTTTCTGGTTAGCTATTAGGATTGGAAAAAGATCAGTACGACTTTCTGGTTCTCGACCCTGGCACATATTTTTGACCACATCTCTTTCTCCTGCTGTCTTCACATAAAACCTTCTGTTTCTCATGGAGAAGAGAACAACCATAAGTAAAACAACATGGCACTGCAGGAGAGTGGAGTTTATTTTAAACATGGTTAAAATGTGTTTTAAAAAGTTATTTTTGAGACCAACAAATAGCTGCAAAAAAATAAAAACAAATGCCAGATCATGACTTTCACAATATAGAAAGCTTTTCTTTATTGGAACTTGGAATAAGCTTCATTGAACCACTTCTACAGCAAATGTATTCTTTCATTATAAATAAGATATATAAAATGATCACCTTGCTGATCACATAAAATACACACATTTGTTTTTCACAAAAACCTTTTAAATTACACTTTTACACTTGATATTTTGAAAAGCAGATGCTTTTTCTTAGTATTTATGATGAACAGAATTAATTTTCTTTTCTTCTGCCAATGGTACAACTAAAGAGGACAGATTTAAATTTAAATCTACTACGCATCAGTAATAGATTTGTGCCTGTTTTGTAAAACAATTTCAAATCCAGTCCCATCAATGGAGTGAAGTGGTGAATCAGAAGAAAGAGAAGTGCACAGCTATGGAAGAAAATATAAAAAAATATAGATGGGAATCCACTTAATTGCATTAACTTCAACTTATGGGTGCTCAAGATAATTGCTAGACAGCACAATGTGGTTCTAAATCACCTACAGTGTTCACCCTTTATGTGAACCTGCAGAGCAGACCGTAAGCTGTGGAGACATCCTGGATAGTTCAAGGGTCTAGAAATGGCTATCTCAGTGTTCCTAAGGACTTCAGACCAGAGGCTGTCACATAACACATCATAAAGACCCATAATTAGCTGTGATCACTGTTTGCGCATCAGCTCACCCTCTGCAGTTTTTCTACCAGGCATATATATTACTAGAAGACATTCTGATCTACATCCCAAACTAAGCCTGAATAATGCTTGCACTTGGTCAGGATCATGCTGTTTTAGTTTTATTGCATCTTTAAAACTATCCAGGGTCTTCATTTATGAAGTTAGTTCAAGGTGATGCAGGTTGATGCCCCCATAGCATCCTCAGTTATGAGCTACCTAAATGACAGATGATAGTTTGTAAGGCTCCAGCTGTGTGTCAGAGATGTTAGACTGCAATAGAGGGCTTTACCTGGGGACGATCATGTTTTGCTTTCTGTTTAGAACCAATTGTATTTGCAGTTAAAAATGATTCTGTTTACAGAAATTTACAGATGATTCCACATTGAAGGTGGCATCAACCTAATGGGAGCAGCCAAAAGAATAAGATCAACAATAGAAATTAAAGAAGTATAGAGAGATGGTAGAGTGTACCCATAGAGGGTGCCCTAGAGACATCCACTTACAATATGAACATTACTCAGACAGACAAGGTCCTGGTGGACAAATGGTATGCAAGGCAGCCCATAAGACTAGTTATTTAATGGGGGAGTGTACTGACTACATTAAAAGCTGCAGGCTGAAGTGAGAATGGAACCAGGAGATGGAATATGGTAATGTAAAATAGATAAGGACAAAACGGAAAGATCAGTAGTCAAAAAACTAACGCAGAATGAGAAACCAAAATCACCGTTAATGGGCATAGCAAAAGTTAGTAAAATACTTTGTAAACTGAGCCAACACATAAAGTGAAGGACAGAGTCAAAAAGACAGAAAAAGATCATAACTAGAAATCAATATAAAAACTCCAATAAAATCTTGCAAGGGTTTTAAGTTGCATCTGGAAACTTGGACAACTAGAAAATACATGATACTGACATTTATACCTTTGACCTAATGATGTCACATGCTGCTCATTTCTGGTTGGGCTTACCTAGTCATGGCATGTCAACAAAAAGTTCTCAAAATGGTGTCACCAAAAGGAAAAACAACGTGGCCCCTCACGACTAGAGGTAAACTTTACCACTAGATTCCTTGGTCTCCAAATCTACAAAACAATGTTACAAATATTTTTAGGGGAGGACAAACCATTTTCATAAATTAAAAACAAAAGGAAGACAAGGATGTGGAGGCTTTGCAGTGCTATAAATACCAAGGGGTATAACTAACATTAGACAGAATTGGCTACACAACATGACAGGGGCTTTTTTTTTTTTTTGAGGAGACTCTGGTCCTTAATATGTATGATAACTTGATGAAGAAGTTCTACTGGTGGATTGTGGCCAGTGTTCTGTGAGGCAGTCTGCTGGGAGAGTGCCTAGCACAGGGAATGAAAATAGCCTATGGAAAATGAACTTAAATGCCAGCTAGACTGTAGGATAGAACATTGACTCATTAGACAGGGCAATAAAGTGGATAATGGCAAAATTAGAAGACATTTGACCATCAGCTCAGTCCACAGAGATGTACTAACACACATTATTGGGGATCTTTTTCACTTACAACCATTAGACTAGGTAATACTTCATCTGACCCTGGACTTATTCTCCCTTGCCAGTAATAACACATACTTTTATATAGGGACAGCATTTATTTGGAAACACTGTACATTAATATGCATTGTGTACTCTGTGTACATAAATCAAGGTTTGGTACTTATTCAACAGCTTGTTCAGGCTTTAACTGTTGTGCACTATGACCTCATGTGGTGCTGTTGAAGAAAGTTAATTTTCTTTAAAGATTAATATCTATCTATCTATCTATCTATTTGTGGTGCCTATTTACGGCCTCCTTCACTGGCTCTAGTAGTTATCAAAATGCCTGTCCCATGCTCGCATCATATTACGTTCTTACCACCCCAATCCCTGACCCTCACTCTTTATGTTGCCAACCTTCCCATCACAAAAACTGCCACCATTTTCTGACATTTGACTTTGAGCTTTTTTCTCTCTCTTGGAACCTGTATTATAATAAAAGACAGCTCAATGCGTTTTCCATTCTGAAAAGGAATAACTAAAAAGAAAATAAAAATCTGAAAATAAACAAATACATTTCTTATTCTGAAAACATTAACAAGCGATAAAGAGTGTAATTTGCATCATACTACAGGGTTCTAGAGTTTTCTCTTGTTTATCAGGAGAATTAGCTTGATCACTTACTTACCAACAAAAAACATCAACTATGTTTACCTTTTGCCCCCTGTTTTTTATGTGTCAGAAATGTTTAAAGGATTGCCTTTCGGTGAACCTTCAACCTGACTCTAGTCTCGCTGAAGCCAGATGCATAATAAAATTTATCTGGAGAAAATCATGAGTTAAGTTTTCTTTAAACCAATCAAATGCCTCATGAAGACGGCGCTCAAAGTAGGGACAGAGATTTTGAACTGCAAAGATCAGTGGCGCTCTCATTAACCCAGTTCAAGAGAGAGTAGGCTTCAGTCAAAAACTCTCCTAAAAAAACCCTTTTGAACATATAAATATACAGAGAGCACAGCACACGTTTTAAAAATAAACATAACCTGAGTATTCGTTAATCTGCATCCAGCCCTGCAAGCAGGTCCTCCAATTTACAGGGAAAACTTGGGGGCTGGTGACAGGATTGGCACTCCATTCACTGTCAAAAAAACACTCACCCTGTTCCAGTGTGGTGCTGAGGTGTCCCAATCCAGGCGGTTTGTCATGTGGTGTGTGTGGCAACGCACTGAGCATGCTCCTGTGGCTGTAGCATTTGCAGCAGAGGATTTCACTGTTGTTCACTACACACTTTTTAACCGGTTGTGCCCAGACATGTATTCTCGTTTGAAAATCACATCTGGCCCCATGAGACTAACCTGATTCATTTTCTGTTAACATAAATACTGTCTGTATGTGGCCTTTTATAGATTCTCCTTAGATTTATTTTCAGTGTTTTCACCTACAAAGTCCTGAGGCCATCTGGCCACATCATCCTCTGGTGTCCATCCTGCCCTATACCTTTGAAGATTAGGTATTCATACCAGTATATTCCTCCACCATGCTGCTGCTACTATGCTTGTACCCTGATGCTTCAAGAAAACTTCCTTCCAAGATTCAAGCAACAAGGGCTTACTGATCCCTACCAGCTTTTGGTTACTCACATTGTCTTTGGATGGCTTCACCTTTCAAAACCATAATTTTTCCTTCTTTCCAGCCTTCCTCCACTATCTACACCTGCTAAAATATGGTAACAAAAATTTAACTGAATTTTATAAAGTATGTATGATACTGGATATATAATAAAAACTGCAGACCATAAAAGATTTTTTAAAGCTGTGCTTCTGCTGATAAAGCATGTGTGTATGTACTCTTAAAGGAACTAACATTATTTTTAACAAAGTAACTCTCCTGGAAGTTGCAAGTTAATGAAAAATACTGTAAATACAAGCATTTTCCACATACTGAAATTGAGACGATGCCTGACAGCTGCTTCCTTGTTTTAAATGCAGTTGATCCTTTTTTCATGAGAATATGAAGTGTGACTCATTTCTGCAGAGAAGTGGCTATTTATAAATAGAGGAAGGAAATATAATCTATTGGAGTTTCAAAAGTGGTTTCGGTGAAAAGTTGAAAATATTAATTTTAAATGTGATCTCAATAAAAAGTTTGACAACACTAACCAAAAGTAAATAACATCCCAGTCTTTAAATAGATTAGGAAAAAAATATTTCATGTGAAATACTGTACATGTTAAATGCTCATCTATCCATTATCTAAAATAAGGTCACAAGGAGTTGGTGACTGCCCTGGCTGCTTTGGGTGTAAGGAAGGCATCAACCCTGTTCAAGGGCTATCTATTAAAGTAATCTACTGTTATGTAACTAATTAAAATGCAGTTTTAAGTATTTTAATGTAGCTCATTGTGTGTTGTGTTTTTTGTTTTCTTCTTTACACAAAACACTTTGGCAGTAACTAGAGTAGCCTTTTAAAATAGAGTAGCCTTTTAAAAGGTAGCAGCAGGCAGAATGACAATATTGATGCTTTAAGAAATTGTCCTCTTTGATAGCATTGCAGTAGGTTTAAAAGGACATTGTGCTGTTTGTGCTGTGCAAAGTCTGATTAAAAAGAAAAAGGGAAAAACTATAGACTATACATTATGTATTTGATGTCACCATTTTTTATCATGATGCTCATAACAATATTAACATTCAACCAGATACAATAACTGAGTAAGAACAGAGCTGTAGTTATATTTACTTGAAGATAAAATTGAAAATCGGCGTCATCATTATTCCACTTTTCCTGCTGGGAATCACACTGGCAATTTACCCAATTGGGATGACCAGGCCTCCCTATCCATAATAATTTTCTGCAGACCTTTAAGGGTAATTAAGACGTGTCCTTTATTGGCCATTCAGTCTTCACTCAGGGGGACTTCTAATAGTCAGGCTCATGTCAAGTATATGGAGTTATCCTGTGGGCGCACCAGCCACAAGGTGAAGAGTGATAGTTATGAGCAATGCCAGTGAGCTGGAATTTTATGGACAAATTTTGAAATATAAATATTAAATTTGCACTGATTTTCAATGACACATTTAGAGGCTATTACCCTAAGTGTGAGAATGCCTACATTGAGTCTCCTACGACTTTTTATTCTGAATAGTCAATCGTACTTTCAGTTCAGGATTGCAGCAGTAAAAATACAAAATATTTTTTTTATCTTCAGCCCTTAGAAATCAATTGCAGCACAATTATAACACAAAACACTGATAATTATTTTTTCTCAATAGTGACCCGTGGTACAGGTTTTGCTGGAACTGTTATCACAGGAGCAGGACTGTTTTATGGTGATATTAAAATTACATTAACAGTGTTCTTTTAATTGCAATATAATTAATTTCATTTGCATTTTTTAAAATGTACCTTTTGACACCTCATCTCTGTGCTGACTCTATAACTGAAAATAGTAAAAAGGAATAAAATATTTGTGGAAGGAAAATACATTTTTTTAGTAAGAGCAGTATTGATGCTCTTCAGTTCAAATTCTGTTCATATTTTCAGATTTATTTGAATTTTAACTTACAACCAAAAACTCCATTTATGTTAATCAGTTTGGAACTGCTATGTCTTAAGCCAACTTCTAGATGTAGGATATGTCAGACTTGCTGAATGCAGCTGTTAATCTCATCAGTGGACCATGTCCATTTGCACATCTGAAAATTGCTGGACTTGTCAAATTTAGTAACTTCATGACATTTTCCATGCTTGCCCCTTTTTCTGACAGACGATAGTGTACTGTTTGACAGAGCCGGTGTTATATGAAATGTTAACAGATACAGCCAGTTCAGCAGCAATATCAACCCCTTTTTTCTTTTTTCCATTCTGTTGTGGTACGCAAAAAAACATGAGACATCAGAGAGACGAGTTTCTCTTCTGTTTGTGAAGTCCAAACCACATATATTCCTTACTCGTCACTACTTTCTGTGCATCGTATTTCCAGATGGGCATTCATTGGTTGTCAGCTCTCATGGACACACAGCCACCCCTACGACTAAAAACGAAATCAGATCAGTTTGTTTTAATTGGAGCAAGTTGGAGACTAGTTGTCTCAGTCGCTGAGTATGTCACAGGTAATTGACTTCACAGGAACATGCTGCCGATGGCTCTCCAACTTGCAAAGATTAGATAAATGAAGGATACTTTAGAAAATCACGGGAAAAGTCATCTTATATGACATAGAATTTACTTTATATTTAAACAAATCTGTGTCTTTTATGTGTGGTCATTCTGTAATTAGCAGTTTGTAAAGTTGTAATTGCATTTTAACAGCGTTCTTAGCTTGCACTCGTGGAAAAGAGCTATAAAAAATAAACTTAATTGAAGGAAAAGTCTGACGTAATGTTTTCATTTATCCAAATACAACACTTGGTAACAATCAGTTCAATTGGGCCAGTGATTCATTCACAACATGCACTTTTTTATGTTCAGAATTACAGTAGATGGAAGCAGACTTGGAGTCTATAGAGTCAACAAACACCCTACTAACAATGTTTCTGGAATAGTTGAGGAGATAATAATTTATAAAATAAGGCAACATTCCTAATATTAGAATGCCTATAAAATGTTTTCAGCCCCTCTGAAGTTTTCACAATTTATTGTTATACAACATGGATTTAATTTGGCATTTTGACAATGATCAAGAGAAAAAGACTCTTTGACCATGTTCACATTACCAGGTTGAAATGACTCACATCTGATTTTTTGCCCTAATGTTATACAAATCTGATGTTTTCAGGGCTGTGTGAACACAGAAATTGATCTTTTCAAATCAGATTAATTTGATTCTTTGTACTATGTGTACAAAATAGCCATACAAAACATTACAAAAAGACTTAAATTAAATTTGCAATGAATCATTTCATAATCTGTGTGCTCCTTACAGCCCCCTCTTTACAAGCTACATTCAATGGTAGTCAGTTTTTTTTTTTAAAGGGCATTTTTGCGGAGTAGTCTGTTTAAGTAAATCTTTACCTACCCATCACATTAACACTGTATTGAAAAGGTTAACTGAGTGTAAAATCAGAGGGGCTGCAGACTCCTAGAACCACTAAAACTTCTTATATTTTAGCTTTCATATTTTGGTACTCCCAGATAACAGCAAAAGATAATTGTTAGCGCTTGGGATTTTTTTCCACCAAAAAATGACACACAAAATGTTAAAATGGTATTAGGCCTCCAAAAACCCACAAAGCAGTCCAGAGCCTACCCTAACCTACCCCAAAAAACTCACTCAAGGCAGCCTGACCCAAAAGTCTACAGGCAGGCTATGGCCTACACAAGTAAAAAAAGGGGATCTGGTTTTAAAGGTTCAAAGGTTATCTTCAGATATCCCAAAGTATACAAATATGCCTCATAAGGGAGATGAGCTGTGAAAATACCTGGTATAAGAGACAAGTCAAATCCAAAATCTTTATAAAGGATAACATTTATTTAAAATCACCAAAAGAAAAGCAAAAAATAATATTGAGGAAAAAATGCAAAGACAAAAAGAGTTTGCTTAACAGTAAAAGCAACATCCAATAATCCAAATCCAAAAGCAGAAGCAAAATATCCAAAAAACAGAAAATCAATAATCACAAGAACAGCACTTTCAAAACATTAACGATCCACTCCTCAGTCTCATAGTATATAGTCAGAGGGTGGTCCTTCAATGGTGACAATAGTATGGCCGCACCTCTTGGTGTAAAATCCACAAAACGTAATATTAACTAAAATACATATTAACAATAAACGCCTGAAAAATAATTCTTTACATAAAGAAATAAAAAATAGGAAAGGAAAATATACATCAGCAGGGTGATACAGAGCTTTAACAATAAATAATAATGTAACCCATAATCTTTATATACTGGCACACATTTATGACACTAACGCAAGCCTGTCATTTCTAGTCATCTAAGAGGACTAATTCTAATTGTGGCCCCAACCCTGAAAAATCAAAATAGTAAGACACATGAGGGATTGAGGAAAATAAACTGAAAAGAAGAGAGAAAAACAAAGAAAAATGTAAACAAGAGTGAGGCATTGCTGCATTCTTAATATTCTGAGTTACTATTTCTAGCTACAGTATGTGACTCAGTGGGAAGTTTAATGCCACCAAAAATGTATTTATTTAACATTTTCCAGGCTGATTTGTGACAGTGAACTGCACATGTAAATTATATTATTATGTTGGCTACTTTTAACAAAGCAATTTCCTAAAATCAGGTAATTTTGAACTGCTTTATAAAAAGCAATTTAGGGTTCACCAGCACTTATATTGTTTCAGTCACACTTACACTTTGCATTTCTTGTACACACTTGGGGTGTGGTGGCTCAGAAAGCCATAGATGTTTGTCGCTTGCTCTCGTAAAGTAAATTCTTCAAATATTTAGTCTTTTAATTGACAGGAATAGAAAAACAGGCTTCCATTGACACCACTTAAAGTGATGAGCAGAGGGAGAAATAACATGTTATCTGCTATGGCAGAGTAGCCATATAGTTTTGTATGTTACTTTTCAATGGTTTTAAGCTATGTGTATATAATATTCTTGTTTTCGAATTAACATATATTCCAGTGGAGTAGAATAACTTAGAAATAAGGTGACAAAAATGTTTTAAATTAAACAAGATTTACATTTACTTGTTTGGCTAATGCTTTTGTCCAAGGTGACTTATAATATTTATGATACAATTGGTTCCATTTGTTTTGATTTTTCTATCAGAGCACAGGCAGGTCAAATGAATTGTCACACAGTGTCAGTAGCAGGATTTGAACCCACAACCTCAGGATTTGAAGTCCAAAGTCTTAATCATTACACCACACTGTCTGCTCTATTGTGGCCATATTCAGTTATTATTATCACGATAAAGTTATGTAAAGTAGAGCCATTTGTCAAACTCACACATTTTCACAAACATAACATAGTTCAGCAATCAGACTTGCTTTCTGGTGGGTACATGAGATGATTTCTGGTGCACTGGTGACTATGTAGTGTTTGCTTGTGCTCTCTGTGACATTTTTTTCGGATGCTCCGTTTTGCTGTCAAATCCTAAAAAATGAGCATTCGTTGTAAACTGGATATGTTTATAGTGCCTTTGGAAAGTATTCAGGTGCCTTCACTTTTTTCTCATTTTATTATATTTCAGCTCTATTCTATAATTATTAAAATATTTTTTTCTTCCATTAAGCAACATTTAATATCCCAGAGTGACAAACAGAGAACATGATATTAAGTATTCAAATCATTTTCTATGACACTTGAAGTTTGTCTCAGGTGCATGCCATTCTGTCAACCATTGTTGAGATGTTACTATACCTTGTTTGGAGTCAACTTGTGATCAGTTCAATTGACTACATATAATTAGGAAAGGCACACACCTGCCTATAGAATTTCCCACAGTTGACAATAAGTATGAGAACAAAAAGCAAGCCATGAGGACTGAAGTCCACCCGTGGTCGACTTATTGATTGAACATGATTAGGAATGGCACTAATCTGTCTATTCAAGGTTCCACAGTTGAAAACGTGTATAAGTGCAAAAACCAAGGCATGAGATTCAAGGAATTACCTGTTGTGCTTAGACACAGAATTGTATCAAGGCACAGATCTTAGGAAGACTACTAAAAATTCATGTTTGCACAATTGCACAATGTCCTCCATAATTCTTAAATGAAGTACGTCTGAAAAAACCATGACTCTCCCCCATTGATGGCTGCCTGGCTAAACTGAACAATCAGGGAGAAGGGCCTTGGTAAGAGAGGAGACCAAGAACCTGTGTGAGAACCATGCAGAAGAACAACTCCACTAATCTGAATTTTATAGCTGAGTGGTCAGACATGAAGGGCCGCTTGGAATTTGCATAAAGACACCTAAAGGAGTCTCAAACTGAAAAATAAGATTTTGTGGCCTGCTGAAATCAAGATTGTCCTGTTTTGCCTTAATTCTAAGTGTCATGTCTGGAGAAATCCAGGCATCACTCATCACCTGTGAACAATACCATTCTAACTGTGAAGTATAGAGATTGCAGCATTACTCTGTGGAGTTGTCTTTCAGCGGCAAAGGCTGGGAGACTAGTCAAAGCTGAGGGAAAGCTGAAGGGAGCAAACTACAGAGATATCCTTAATGAAAGCCTTCCAACAGGACAATGACCCTAAGCACAAAGCAAAGACAACACAACAGTGGCTTAGGAACAACTCTGTGAATGGTGGCCCAACCCACACAGACCTGAGATGATTTGCAGAGAAGAATGGCAGAAAACCTCCAGATCCAGGTGTGTGAAGCTTGTCGTGTCATACATAAGAAGACTCCAAGCTACAATATAATCACTGCCAAAGGTGCTTCAGCAAAGTGCCGAATAAAGGGTGTGAATACTTGTGTTAATGTGATATTTCAAAATTTTACTTTTAATAAATTTGCAAAAAATTCTAAAATTCTATTTTTGATTTGTTGTACTAGGGTATTGATTGCTGCTTATTTTATTATAAAGCTGCGGCATAACAAAATGTGTAAATAATGAAGGAGTCTGAAGAGTGTTTTCCTCATCTGGACTGTTTCCTGTAATACTGATGGTGCTGCCAGGAGGGACTCCAGCTCCTTGTGTGTCCCTACTACATACAGCTGCTTCTCAAAAAGGATGCATGGATGGATGCCAACTGCTCTTTTAGTACAATTTATTTCACTTTATCTTTACGCATACATATTTTTTTTGTTTAGCTGGTCAAAAGCAGAATCCTGGTACCATTATAGCAGCAGCCACAGAAGACCCTCCAGTTGAAGAGTGAATGATTGGTTTAAGCATTCATCAAGTTCACTGGCTTGGAAGGAGTAAACAGGTATTTTCTAGCTACGATTTATTTTTTCCACCAGCGCATTAGATAAAATCACACAAAGCAAAGCAAATAATATCTTCACAAACTGTAAGCAAACACATGTGTTTTAGCTTTGATGGCCTCTCGAAGACATGTCAGTATAATGAGAAGAAAAGTTGAAATGCTTGATCAGTAGAGAGTCATTTTTTATTTAACACATCACTTAACTTTGTTTTGGATTGACCTTCACCAACTTAGAGAGAAAAGTCTGTCCTAAGCTATATTACTGTATTGATATGCAGGATTTAATTCTATTAATTATTTATAATTGTTTTTAACCTGTCACTCCCAAACTGTTATTAATGTTGTCTAATAAAAATACAGAAAGTAAAGAATCAGGCACTAAGCAACTGCAGCAACTCTAGCACAACATTGCACTAATACCCAAAGGCACATTAGACAAGCTAAAAGCTCATTGGAATATTCAGCATGCCCTTTATTTATTCATGTGATTGTTTGTTTATTTGCTTTAAAAAAAGATTAAATTTTAATTATGGACCAGGCTCATGGTTTAATATCCTTTTAAAATCAAAATCAAACATTGTAAGATGAAATGGTTCTGCTTTGTGCCATTGCTGCCAGCACAGTCCCTGTCTACCTACTGCAGAAAACTCTAATGGAAACGCTCAGTTCCGAAAATGGATGGACTGATGGATTACTGTACAGGCAACTGCATAACAGTGAAAATGTCTGTGCTTTAAGAATGTGATTTTAAAGCTGAGGCAGCCTATAGATTAAAAATTTATTAGCATTATTAGAGCTGCATTTAAAACCTAATGAAGATGGATTGAAAGAGGATCGATGAGAAAGCAGGGGCATTGAGGCATAGTTCAGTTGTAGACTGGCTGTTGAATTAGAGCAGATGAATATAATTTTAGCCTTTCAATATTCTGTGCTAGGGAAGCCCTCAAGACAGCTGTCGTACTAAGCTATCTGACATACTATTGAAATGGCCAGACAGTCTTCAGGTTGTTTCCTGGGTTGGTGCTTAGACATTTTCTGTGGAAAGTACAACAAATGAGATTACTGCACCTGCATGAATACGATTTTCTGAAACCTGACATTTTTAAACAACTGTCGGTATTGACTGAATTTACATGCAAATGGGATGCTATCACATTGTCATGTTGCTGTCACATAGTGTGCATATATAAAACACCTTCTTCTGCTATAGCAGGTTCACAACCTAACAAATGAGAAGCTAAAAACAAACTCATGCATGACAAGAAAAAAATGATTTGACCATGCAAACACATTCTAGAAGCCAAATTGTATGCAAATGACTCTTCAGTGAAAAAAGACTTACAGTATTGATGTGACGCACTCTCACATTTGTTCCTAGCAATAATAAATTGTTTCAAACAAAAGCAATGATGTGCCTCTGCCTTAAGAATTATGCAGATAAATGAATGGATCAATTGTATCCATTGTTCATTTTTTCTAGAATTATTATGAAGTATATGGCAACCGTTGTGCTCCTTACACGACGAATAAAATGGTGTTTAATCGGAGCTAAATATAGGGCGGTCCAGATCTAATTATGCAATTTTCATTACACTATAACTTACTAAGTTTATTACATAGAGTATTCACAAAAAATTCTTTTTGGTGTCGATAAATGGCAGCACCTGCCCTACATTCCAAAATGTCAGGGAGATGGTTGTCAGTCGAACAGCGGGTACGATGTGTTCGCCTTTTCATAATTGCATAATTAGATCTGGACCACCCTGTATTTAAGATTACCAGTGACCTGAAATACATACTGTTGTTAAAAGAGCATGATGGACAAGACGCATATGCAAACTGTTTTTCAGATGATAACTGTGAAAAAAAGAATTCTAACTCATGACAGTATGAAGTATAAAGTGACTGGCATGGCACACTTCAGAAGTTGAAGTTTTCACTGTTGTTCTTCATTATAAAATAAATTAGTGTGGAATAAGACTACTCATGGTAGGGGTAATACTAGGCATAAATACAAATGGTGAAATAAAAGGAACACAAAAAACTGGGGCTGCGCTTGGCCAGATTTTAACTCTTCGCTAAAAATGCTTATTTGCACACTTCAAACCAAACTTGCCATCACCTCCAGAGGAAGTATTAATAGCACTTTAGTATATTTCAGCCACATATGTGCTGGTGCATTGAACTTACAGGATTCATGTGTATAGTCCATTTAAATAATACCATTCTTGTAGTCTCCAGGTCAATTGTAAGCTATCCATGTCATTCACCTTGAGGTACTCTAGCTATTCACTTTCTTTTAGGTAGGGTTACTTTGTTAAATCTGGATTTAAAAGGTACCATGTAGCAACCTATTAATGTCTAACGTAAAGTTTTCAATTGCTCTTTTAAGTGTCACTCCACCATGAAACTAGGGGGAGACCCTAAAGCCAATTGTCCTATTGTTAATGTAAACTTTGAATCCACTGCTTCCTGTAAAGCTTCTCTGGCTGACATTGGGCCCCCCTTAATACTGACAACCAGTCCAATTTGTCTTTGGCACTGCCTGAGCTGTTTGTTTTTAGCTCCATCTTGGGTTAGCAGGTGATATATTGATGCAAGAGTTTAAATAATGAACTCGCTTTCTGTCTCTCTCTGCCTCCATTTTCCACTGGTGTATGATATATTTAATTACACTACTGATAATTCTGATACAGATATATTGTGTCATGTGTATGCAGAAGGTAGGCCTTATCAAATGTGACAACAGATTGTGCCATTCCATATTCAACCATAGCTCGAGGCTTATAATGTTATTATAGCTTATTCTTTCAGCTTAAAAAGGGCATTTGCACAAGAAGTTTCTGACGTGATATGGCTTTGAGTGATAATATTATTCAACTGATTTAAGTTCAATTTTTTTAATCTACATTGTTCTAGGCCATTTTGTATAGATGAAATGTTTCATTCACTGATTATGTTTTTCATTTCATGTAGTGTCCTTGGTTTGAGTCTTGCATCTGAAAGTTGTCCGTGTGGACTTTGTACATAATCTCGCTTTTAGAACATTAGAACATTAGAACACTAGACGAGAACAGGCCATTCAACCCAACAAAGCTCGCCAGTCCTATCCACTTATTTCCTCCAAGAAAACATCAAGTCGAGTTTTGAAAGTCCCTAACGTCTTACTGTCTACCACACTACTTGGTAGCTTATTCCAAGTGTCTATCGTTCTTTGTGTAAAGAAAAACCTCCTAATGTTTGTGTGAAATTTACCCTTAACAAGTTTCCAACTGTGTCCCCGTGTTCTTGATGAACTCATTTTAAAATACAAGTCTCGATCCACTGTACTAATTCCCTTCATAATTTTAAACACTTCAATCATGTCACCTCTTAATCTTCTTTTGTTTAAACTGTAAAGGCTCAGCTCTTTTAATCTTTCCTCATAATTCAACCCCTGTAGCCCTGGAATCAGCCTAGTCGCTCTTCTCTGGACCTTTTCTAGTACTGCTATGTCCTTTTTGTAGCCTGGAGACCAAAACTGCACACAGTACTCAAGATGAGGCCTCACCAGTGCATTATAAAGGTTGAGCATAACCTCCTTGGACTTGTACTCCACAGATCGTGCTATATAACCTAACATTCTGTTAGCTTTCTTAATGGCTTCTGAACACTGTTAGAAAGTTGATAGCTTAGAGTCCACTATGACTCCTAAATCCTTCTCATAAGGTGTTCTCTCGATTTTCCGACCTCCCATTGTGTATTCAAACCTAATATTTTTAATTCCTATGTGTAATACTTTACATTTACTGACATTAAATTTCATCTGCCATATATCTGCCCAAGCCTGTATGCTATCCAAGTCCTTCTGTAATGATATAACGGATTCTAAATTATCTGATAATCCACCTATCTTGGTATCATCTGCAAACTTAACCAGCTTGTTACTTAAATTCCTATCTAAATAATTTATATATATTAAAAATAGCAGCTGTCCTAGCACTGACCCTGTGGAACACCACTCTTAACATCGGCCAGTTCTGATGAGGTTCCTCGCACCATCACCCTCTGCTTCCTGTGTCTGAGCCAATTCTGCACCCATCTAAAAACATCACCCTGAACTCCCACTTCTTTTAACTTGATGCCCAACCTCTCATGTGGCACCTTATCAAATGATTTCTGAAAGTCCAGATAAATAATATCATAAGCTCCACTTTGATCGTATGCTTTTGTTGCAACCTCATAGAATTTCAGCATGTTAGTAAAACACGACCTCCCTCTTCTGAACCCATGCTGACTGTTCAGAATAACTCCTGTCCTTGCCATGTGTTGCTCAATCTTATCCTTAATAATTCCTTCCATTAATTTTCCTGTGATGCTTGTTAAGCTTACTGGCCTATAGTTGCTTGGATCTGCCATGTCACCCTTTTTATATAATGGCATGATATTTGCCATTTTCCAGTCCTTTGGAATCTCTCCAGTGCTCAGTGACTTCCTAAAAATATGTGTCAAGGGTTTATATATGTACTCACTAGCCTCCTTAAGAAA